>NC_079553.1:17761121-18501831 GCF_015846415.1 Triplophysa dalaica
ATTTGTACTATCTGAGGTTTTACTATATTAAGTCGAATTAATACATTTTTACTTCACATAACCCTTAGAAGTTATTGTTTCTATATCAACATGATAGAAAAATAAAATTTCTCTTAATCAAATGTCCAGAGGTATTATCTCATAGACGAACAGTGCATACATTAATGCAAAAGATTTTCCCTCTTTTGATTCTGTAAACGGAAAAAAACACCATAGACACTTCTTACATTACATTCAGTCACTATTGTCATCACCAGAAGTATCTGTGGGAATCTCTTTGGTATCAACTTCACCTAATGTCTTAACCGAAATCTTTATGAGATACTATGGTGTGAAAATGAATAAAGAAAATAGAAATTTCAAAACCTGCAATAAAACGAAACGTGTGAAAAATGTCCGGAATAATATTTTAGAAACCTTATTTCCACACTCTCATTACATTTAATCACATATCTTGGCATTCATGCTCCTGCTCGGAATCGCACACTTTAATACCCATAAAAATCTAAAGTCACCTCCAGCCACTGGCCATGGGACTGCATTTTGATGACCACGCAGGGATCAGGCTTTGAGAGGGCATCCCTGTCAGATATCCCTTTGCAGGCTATGCGCAACTCCACTTTGGTCAGGCAGGGACTGTTGAACAAGCCTAGTGAATTGGCTGCAGACTCATAGATGTCACTCATCTTTAAGATTCTTGTGCTGAAAAGAAAAAAGTAAAGGTGATTAGACATTTAGAACATTTCTCTTTAAAAATGTTGCCAGATTAGACACACATCTCACTGACATTCTGGTTTCTAGACATGGGTCAGGTCTCTCTGAATCTTTTTTTTTGCTACTTTTTTTCATCTGCCAGGTGAAAATCATAAATTCAATCCCTTAACAGTCCACTTGCATTCACAAAGCCTCAAAATTTAAGGTATCATTAGTGTGCGACATGTAATGTATGTAAGTACGTAAGGTCCAGTGAATGAAATTTAGCTGCATCTAGCGGTAAGGTTGCGAATTGCAACCAAAGGCTGAATCCACCCCTCCCTTTCAAAGCACTACGGTGGCTGACACAGGAGTAGGATGTTGTCCCATTTTCGCTTCTTTGTCGAAAGAGACAACGTATTTACAAGATGCACTCTGTGGGCAGTTTACCAGTGTAGAGATACAGTAAAAACAACATGGTGAATTCCGATAGAAATAGCTCATTCTACGGTAATAAATCATAAATCTTCATTATGTAAGGTCTTTATACACCTCCTAAGACCTATCTAAGTATATTATATTGGATTTGTGTTAATAGATCCTCCAAAAAATTTACACAATTTGACCTTTAATACGTAAGGGATTCATCCAAACAGCAACATAAAGACTTGTCTTAGCTACACAAATGGAGGAAAACAAATTGCCTGGTACATTTACACTCTGTTACTGTTAGAGGTAATTTATCTTGATTAAATAAGACAAAAAATTGTGGTCGTGACTTACGCAGACCTATAATACCACCAACAGCTGATTTAGAGATGACAGGTATGACCTATGAGAGCTTCATTGTGAGTGAGAACAACTCATTCAAAGGATAATTCTCAGCCAATGAAAAGTCATCCATCACGCCCACAGTTCGGCTCTGACAGATGACAGCCTCATACATTATAGGTCAGCTGCGATAATACAGAGGTGAGTTTATCTCTCCCTCTCTTTCTCTCTCCATCTCTCTCTCTCTCCCTCTCTTTCTCTCTCTCTCTCCCTCTCTCTCTCTCTCTCTCTCTCTCTGAGAAGTGCAAACTTCTCAACAGCGACTGCACACATACGTCACTAATCTTCTGCTTGCTGTTTTTTATGAGTGTTAACTGCCAGTTTCACTTCTATTTCTGTGTGTGCTACTGATGCTCGCTAAGGTTCTTCTTATAGACATGCAATGTTTATGAGGGAAACGCAGTTCGACCGACACATCAATGTGAAATCTGAGCAAATTACACCCATTCATAACACTTAAACTGATGAAACCTCTGACGCAGGTTCGGAAGGCAAACTGTAAACATTGTAAATCAATACAATCTGAAGCTAAAAAACATAAAAGTCACATGTCTGTGATTTTGCCTCGGGTGCGTAAATCATGCAAGAAAGCCTAAAAAATCTTAAAACATATTTCTTCTGTAAATATCCAACAAGACGTGACCTCCGCAGAAGGCTGCGACCTTAATGTCCCCTCCATCAGGCCCCTGGGGACCTGCTGATTTCTTCATTTCTGACTTTGCACTGGAAAGCACTGAGCCATCCATTCCAACTCCATTAAAGTCTAATGGTGGCAGTTATTGGCATTCTTGGTTCCCTATGGCATTATTTAAAGAGGAGATGAAATCAAAATTGACTCAGTTTGCTTCCTTTATAAATGTTCCTGTCTTCTTGCGCACAACTCGTCGGCACATATTATTCTAAAACTGTTTGTTTTCATTGACTTTTCAAAGTGGATTAACTTTGTCGGATGTGACCCAATCATTTTCTTTCCTTTTATTTGAAATAAAAATAACCAAAATGAAGTAACACATTCAATATCTAACCTTACTTTTCTGATGATGTCATTAAAGGGATCACCCCCCCAAAAAAAATATTGTATGTCTTTCTGCAGATAACAAAATAATATTTTTTAAAGAATTCTGGTAACCAAACAACATTGACTTCTATTGTATCTAATCTATTGCAAAATCGTCTTAGTGTTCCACAGAAGAAAGAAAGTCCTACAGTTTGGAATAACATGAGGAATAAATGATGAAACAAATTTTCATTTTTTGGTGAACTATCACTTTAAGGCCACAAGTACAATCGCGAGAGAAAATAAATTGAAACCAAATAATATACACAGTTTTCCACACAAACACACACATGAAAAAATGTACACCTTCTATGCATTCTAAGTAACCCCATTTTTCAGATTAGTCATAAATCACCCTTGAAGATAGTCTTTGGGGTTTACAGACATAAACAAATATTTGACCAACAAAGTACCGAAAGAGCTTGTCAGCTTTGACAACAGAGAGTTTAATTACTAAAAAATGCAGTTTTTTTTCATTCCCTATAAGTTGGCAGATTTGGAGATACAAGCTTTCTGTCCGACAGCAAGAATATGTAACAATAAACTATGCAGTACATTTACTGTATTATCAGGAGAGAAGCTGACACTCAGTGTCTCTAATTGGTGCCGGAACATACATGGAATACTAGTAGCAAAAACAAACTGTATGCAGTGTTGTGTCAATCGTGAGAGAAAACTCACACAGATTGAGTGCAGCTCTGTATCTGATGGGGGCACAGATAAGCAGCGCTCCTGTGACAAACTCCACCTGTGAACGTCGTCTCCTCCACTGCTGATGAGGGAATTAGAGGAACTCCTCGAGACAACAGCTGTAATCACAGAGAGGGTGCTGTCCATCAATCTGTCGTTCTTTCTCTTGGATTAACTCTCTGCTTTCTAACTAGTAGATGTGTCACTGTACAACATCCTGCTTGTTAAAGCAATGATGGACAGAATGTTCTCTCATGCATCATAGATTTCCTGGAGGACGGAAGTGGTACAGAAAAAACAGGCAGGAGTTTTTTTAACACACTGTTTCGGGGAATCCCTCATTTCTGCCACAGATTCCCACTACTCTCACAGTTATACATTAACGTGGCCAATTTAAGCACCAGCATTTCTACCAGCTCAATGTTAAGGTATTGGGTTATGTAAGTAAGATTGTGATTAAATGGATTTAATGGTTTTAAACAAGAATTAATATTAGTCAGTTTAAGGCTAAAATACACTACAACAGTCTTGCTTAGATTTTGCCCAGATTTTCAGTTTGTGCCAGTCTGCAGATTTGATCAGTAAGTGTGTTTCAATCTGAAACTTTCAAAAAGTCTGCAAGTGTATTGTGTCTAGTTTTTTAAATCTGTTCAGATTTTAAAAGTCTTGGAGTGTATTCCAGCCATTAGTGAATAGAATCTTATAGGAACTATTAACACCGCAAAATACAAAGCTGTCTAATTGCTATGTAAATCCTCATTTTGTCACATCATTTTTTTCATGTGGAACACAAACCTGATTATTTTAGCGACAGCTAGTTTTGAGCGAAAATGTGCTCTTGCAGAGCAATTTGTTTGTTTAGGGCTACTGTAGCAACAACATCACCAATTCCATGTAAGGGGACCCACAGTGTATGTAGATAGAAATAACTCATTCCAATATAATAAAATCACAACGCTTCATAATATAAGGTCTTTATACACCTCTGAAGACATAGTTATGTATATTATATTTTATTTCTGTCAACAGATCCTGCAAAAAATTACACACTTGACCATTGAAAAACTTTTGTGTTCCACTGACAAAATAACAGAATACAGGTTTATACCATGATGAGGCTATGTAAATACTGACAGCTTGTTCATACTTCTGTGAATTATTCCATTAAGTCATTTAGCAGACCGAAATATCCAGACTGAGGTTTAAAATAAATGCTTTAGCTATCGCATGTGAAACTGCCAAGGTAAACAGATGGCATGCGTACACTTCAAAACGGTTAACTGGTAGCTTTTGCTACTATCTCTCCTGACAAGTCTTTTACAAGCAATTACCTGGAAGCAACACAGTCTGCAGGCTTGTTATACTGCAAAATATCAAGACTGGAGTTGATAAACAAAGAAAAGGAAACATGTATCAAGGCTCACTTGGCAATATTTATGCAGGACATGATGTTATTAATAACGGTGAATCCAAATAATGTGTTGCTTGCTCCGCCATGTAACAACAAACTGTCTCCATCATAAGTGCACAGCACAGTGCACCTATGCTGTGCATTATGCACGGTATAGTGCACAGCACTACGGTATAGTATAAACAAGAGGCGGCGTTTGCCCGATGAACCCTTCCCTTGCATCCTCATGTCCAACAGAGCATCTCTACAGGGGGCTGTCTGTGTGGAGATAACCCATCTCTCCAGATCGCCAATAGTTTCTAACTGTAGAGCTACAGCATAGTGTATTTCAGCCATTATAAAACAACACTCAACACATCTGCCTTTTAATTTAAGTTCTTACATACAGAGATGAAATGTTGAGACCTTCTTTCCAATCCAAAACTGTCTTGAATTTCTGCTTTAGGGCTTGCTTCTAACCGCCTTAAAGAGACAGTACACCCCCCCAAAAAAATTCTCCTGCATATCCAATATTAGGTTTTACACAGAAAATTAGTCCCACAAACCTTTATACAATTAAGAAAGTGATTGATTGGAATTGTAATTTTGAGTAAATTAATCTGAACCTGAATCCACTATTCCTAATTTACATAAAACCAACAAAGTAACCATTTTAACCATCCATAAACTACAAATTCAATACCAACATACTGCACTCTATTTCACGTGAGGTATTCTTCAGCACAAAATGTACAGATTATTATGGTGATGACCCACATTTACTCCATTGGGTCAAAATATGATCATAAGAAATGCATGTGTAGTAGGTACCTGAGCAACACATTTATTAAAAGCTCAATTTGTCTACTTTTCGGAGCAATTCAATTTATTTGCTAGAATAATTGGTTGAAGAGTTACGGTTAAATGAACACCGCATGGTAAAATGCATCGGCGACGATTTATACGGTTTTAAAGGGTTAACGGGATAGTTCAGATAGAAGAAGAAAATTCTGTCATCATTTTTTCACCTTCTTATAATTTCAAACATGTATGACTATCTTTCTTCTTCTGTTGAACACAAAAGAAGATATTTTGAAGAATGTTGGTAACCGAACAACAGGGGTACCACTCGCTTCAATTTTATTGAGACAAAACCAATGCAACTCAATGGGTACAGCTGTTGTTCGGTTTCCAACATTAGTACCTCTTTACTGAAGGGACTGAGCTGTGTCCACTATAACTCATAAGCTTACACACAGGAAACCAAACTTCACTTCAGATCCATAAGATTATGTTGGAATTATTTCCCCAAAGCCAGATTTGTGTCATGTGTAATATGTTTAATGCAATGCATTCCGTCTGAACCCATCATAATGGGCTCTCTGCAAAATTTGCAGTGTTGATGAATGTGCGTCTATGTGTGAGGTAAGGGCCACTCTGTTTGTCCCCAGCAGGATCAGACACTGGGTACTTAATCATCTATGCTGTGCAGAGGCCACATGCCTGGTGACTTTGCTTTTTTGTATTGGAATTTATATAATTTTGCCAAAAAGCAATGAAAAGAATATGGAAAATGCAACATTGGCAACAACTTGATTTTCTTCGATTTAAAACTGAATGGATAATCTCGATTTACCAGAATATTTCCTCCAAAGAAAACGTTGCTTGGGGGTGGCTCTGCCATGGCTCACATCACACTTTGCTTATAAAATGAATTACAAAAAAATTCAAGTAATCTCATGTATTCATTTTGTTTTACATGTTTCTTAAGTATAGTTAATTACTTACAGTATAGTTTTCAAAGATTTTGATGAGAATAGCCGGAGGAATATCACATGTAAAAAAAAATATCTCAGTATAAAAATGTAAAAAGGTCTCCTATTGGTCTCGAGTTAATCGCATTCCTGCCTCACTCAGCGCCACAATGACAGCTGTTCACAGAAACACCCCATTTGGGATTTGAACCTTTGAGTATCAAGCATTTCAGAGCCACACATTTGACCTGAAACGTGTAATTGTCTGACACGATTGTCTTCTGAACTTATCGACGCATAATGTTCCATTTCGCATGATCATTTTCTCTCTCAAGATCAGCAGGAAATTCCCCCTCTTTAAACCATTGAGCATAATTTGACAAACACCAATGATGACTCTCAGAAAATGAATGATACAGTTGGTTTGAATCCCAGCAGAGTGTTGCATCCTGCTGTCTCATTTAGCCTTTTTTCCAGTCATTTACAACAAAACAATTATTCACTTGAATGTGATCAGCTCATCAGCCTGCTGGATCACACAAGGATGGGACACGGCCGCCAGCAGCTATTGAAAATGATAGCTCATTATTCTTTAGGAAGTTAGCTAATTAGATGGGACGTAATACATTCTCTAAATGGAGAAGAATTAAATACTTGTGACACACAAGGCCCATGTGAAACGGTAAGTAAAGACATAATGGAAATGTAAGAGTATTGGGACGGTTTCCTGAAAAGGCCTAGTTTAGAAAATAGATTAGGGACTTAACATATATTTTGAGTGAATTAAAGATTTTTAAGAAAAACAGAAACCTATAGATAAAAAGTGTATTGATATCCAAATAAAAATTTAACCACCACTTCTGTCTAAGAGTAACCACTTTTATTTATAAGGACTCTTGCACTGGGTGTTAGAAGTTCAACCTTAAACAGACAAATTCAGGTAGAGCAAACAAATAGGGTAAAGGTCTCTTTCGCTAAACTTGCTTTAATTGTTAATCCCCATCTGGACACTGAAAGAATTGCACCTTTATAAAGGTTGATAGACGACGGTTGGTCGCACATTATGTAGCCTAAATCTTCTAAAAAAACTGACTGATTTAAAGAAAGGTATAGCATACGGTACTTTAAAATGATATTAAATACCTGTTCGAAAATGCATAGATATTGATGTAAAAGTGTAAAAGTAAAGTGTGCAGTATACAGTATAACAATAAATAACGTTTAATAAATACATATCTTGTAAAGTTATTTATGCGCTAACACTTTCTCAATCAGAATTATGAAATAACAAATAAATTAATACACAACAATCCTTTAACACGCAACAAAATACAAAACAACCTTAATCTTTGTTCATTTCCACTTTTTATTTCATAAAGTGATTTTTGTCCAAATAAAAGTAACGGAGCATCTTTGTGATGCACCTGTGCTCGTGCAGGGCGCTGCAATTAGAGGAATCTTTGTACTCACCTTAACAAACATGAAAATTAATCCAAGGCAAATTGATGCTTCCTCTGCTTGCGATCATAAACGGAGCATTAAGCAGATATGTGCTGTACACGAGGAGTCGAGCTCCATCCTCATGCCGATGTGCAGATGAATGAGAGTAAAGTGCAGCGAGTGTCTCTGAGATCGCATCTCGCGCGCTCCTGTCCCTCCCCTTCACGCGCTGTACAAAATACGAGGATTACACGGACTTCAAGCGGAGTTGCTATTAGATACAGGTAAATGCCACAGGTAAATTTGCTTTTATTTTTGAAGTGCTTCTTTGCCAAACACAAACACAAAACCTGTTGTGACTTAACATACATACAAATTAAAAAGTGACCCTGCCTGTGAAAACCAAAAGCAAATATTTATATTTTCTACATCAAATCATCCTGCATAATGTAAAGTAGAACTACATTCTGTTGAAAAAAAACCTTGATATATTATGGATTAAGTAAGTAAGGTCATATGAAATCAAAGGTTGATGTTTTCGATCTCATAATTGAGATCAGACTACAGCCTGTTTTTTCAGGCAGGGTCAAAACTATGCACATATGTTATAGGTATTATTAAAAAAAGTGATACACTTCACAGACAATGTCACTTTTTCACACCTTTTGTTTGTGATCAAGTCGCAGGTTAAAATAAAAAATTCTTAAAAATATATTCTTAAAAAATAATATTCTTCATAAATGTAGTGCTAGAATTAATATTACAGGCAACACATACAATGAAAATAAAGGTTTTAAACATTTATCAGACAGTTACGAGGTGTATCACTGAATGAGAAAACTTTAGAATGATTTAGAATTATGTAACGGACTGGGCTACTGTACAATGCAGTTTGTAGCTTTGCAGGCAGCGACATCTAGCTTCAGTTTGTAAAAATGCGTCTTTTCTGTTTTGCCAAACAGTTTTGAATAAAAATGTAAATACATAAAAGTAATTATATTTAGCATATAAATTGTGATATGAGCTACATAAATAGTCCTACATCATGTGCATGCATACAAAGCGTGCAGCATAAAAACAGGTGACATGTTAAAAATAGCTGGTTTTGTTTTAATTACACACATATGTGCTTAACCCTTTTGAATTTAAAACATATATTACCTTAAAACATCAAATTCTAACAGGTGTCCGGCAGGGCAACGATTGGATGAAAGAACACCAAAGGGCGTTTTCACTCGCGGATGATGTTCAAAGAAAATAATGACTATTCCGGATATTTAATGTTCTCTATTGTGCTATGGTGAGTGAAACTCCAAAATAATTATTTTGTAAACAATATTTTTTGAAAACTACAACTGATAAGACTTTGTGTTTTCTTTGAAGGTGGAACTGAGCCAACTTTGGATGTCTAAGAATCTCACACTTTTAAAGACAAAAAAAGCTGTGTGCGACTCCATAGTCAACGACACAGTGTTGTTTACATGGCAAACAAAACTTCAACGGTCTGAAGCCCGATCATATTGCAGAACAAACAATACATGAAACAAGAGTCTGATACTTGGAACTCTGAAAACGGTTTATTGCTTATCTGATACGAAGAGTCGTTCACAAAAACAGTGCTGGTAATGTGTTCCATGTGACCCTTAAACAATTCTGGCATACACATACCCACTCTAAACATTTGGAGAAATGAAAAACCATCACATGATCAAACCTTTCATCTAACATGTCATTGATTTGGTTTAGTCAGGTTGATTAAAAAAGTAGGTCAGCATTTAATCTAGAACTTACTGTACATATGCACAATTCAACCGCAACGCTCTGCTCTTCATCATAAGACGATTACAACATAAGGCAAATTAGTGTCATCCAAACCTTGCAGTCCGTTCATTTCTGTGGGCATTTTTTAAACACACGTGGCCCTACGCACATACACACATAAACATCTGTTTGGAAAGGGTTTTATTCCATTCCAAAGTACAAGTCAGAATAAAAATCATCTTCTCTGATCCCATGATGTCAGATAAGGGGAAATATACAACTATTTTAGTTCCAAACAATACAAAAAAAAAAATCATTTAAAAAAACTGACTGTACACCCCTGACATCCCTTGCACAGCGAACGTTATAATAAAAGGGCTTTAATAACTACGTCCCATTTTATTCCTTTACAACACCTTGCCAACCTCTTAACAGTTAGACATATTTCTTGATATGTATACAGTGCAGTATTAACCTGTCCCACAAAAAAAAAATCAATATATACAAACTGCTGTTTTTTTTTTTCAGCAATTTATCCACAGATTATTCCTATTTTTGTGAAAAGGTAGTGATCAAATCCTGATTTTTCTTAGAAAATATATATTACATATGGGGAATGAATACATAATAAATAAATCACGAATGAGCACTTCTGTAAGAAATATAATGAATCTTTTTTAAGTCATAAGCAAGATGTTGGGCAGAATAATTTCATTTCTGTTCCACTACAAATGTACAAACATGAAACATTGTCATTGTGCCATTAAGAAACGATACGAGATGTCCACTACTTCAAATGCAATGACATCTATTGCGGAGTAAAAAAAGCACAAGATAACATAGTGATATGAATGGAAATATTGAAAAAATTTATAGCCTATGGATAAATCTGTATTTTAGAAAAAAGACTCAAATATAACAGCAGTCTGCAGATCAAATGTTGGTAAAAAATACTCCCAGGACTTTTTAGTCAGTCCCATTAAGTTTCTCACGCTCTGGCAATGCCCCAGCAGTGGTTTCAGTAGGTTGACTGGTCCTCTTTTTGCATGGAATACCTTTCTCTTTAATAAACAAACCAAAGTCAATAAAGAACATTACTGTGGCCATGAAGCCGAATATCTGCAATACAGAAGAGACGGTTGATTATTAACAATGGACAGTTGATTAAAGGAAAATTACAGTTAAAATCTCTATTTTATCCAAATATGTTAAAACATAATGGAGTGCCATACCACTGCAGTTTTTTCCATGGATGTCCCGCCATTGTCTGCTGCGAACACAATACTGGCAAGGAAGAATAGGACCGCCATACCTATCGTGTATGAAAAATCCTAAAGGAAATGTACAAGAATGTTAGTTTAACATTATGCATGTACAGATGTGCTAAAATGTGTCATTACCCTTACAGCTCATTGACATAATGCTTCATTCCTCCTGAAGAGTGATGAAATTAAAAGCTATTGTATCATTTATACGTGCATGCCTTTGGTATGTCATAGAATAAAGCAAATAAGCTGTGGAAAGAGATGAATTATTGCTATTCTTCAGATATTCTAAAATGGCCTGGACACATTTGTTGGTACCCCTTAGAAAAGATAATACATAATTGGATTACAGTGATATTTCAAACTAATTAGTTTCTTCAATTAGTATCACACATGTATCCAATCTTGTAATCAGTTATTCGTCCAATTTAAACGGAGAATAGTAGTCACTGTGCTGTTTGGCATCATTGTGTGCACAACACTGAACATGGACCAGAGAAAGCAAAAGATACGAGTTGTCTGAGGAGCTCAGAAAGAAAATAATAGACTTGTATTGCTTGTATTGCTTGTATTGGTGGGCAGAGCAAGACTACACACTAAACACTAAAACAGTCGAAGCAAATGTGCCATACTGTGTCAAAGCTTCGAAACTGTCCAACACCCGTTTCTATGGTGAAACCTAGTGGTCATATTAAAAATGGCTCCGAAACAGGCTTGATTACTAGTTGACAACACAAATTTTGTATCAGTCTATTTAGAGAATATTTGGTTAGTGTTTTTTTCGGTTGGCAAGTTGTAGCCCCGGGTTCAAATCCTGGGTAAAACTTACTAAAGTCATTAAAATAAACATTTAAAAGATGTATTTTAAGACAATCTGAAGCACATTATTGTAAAATTTAAGTGTGGAAATGCTCCCAAACCACATATGTAAGCTCTTACATGGGCATCCATTATTATTTAACATATAAATATATCTATCTACCCAGTGCTCGAATTGAACCACCTCATAAGACTTTTTTTGGTGGGGGTTAGTCTCGCAACATACAATTGATACAAAATACACAATATACTTGATTATAATATGCATAACTATATACTATTATATTTAAAACAGGCTTACATAGAAGAACAGGCTTCTTTCACTGTCTTGCGCTTGGCGGTCTTTAGACGTGGGGCGGGGCATTTCAAATTTAAAGAGACATGACAACTAGCCCATAAACAAACTGAATATAAATTATTGTAAATAATTACTTCACAAAATTTACAACATCCATTGCATGAATTTAATCACGTTTGTCATTATAATTTTTACTCAAATATAAATATCTGAGGGACCCCCCAAAGTAAATTTTTTACTTCTTAATGGGGGGCACTAGTGCCTTATGGGGGATCCCAGCTCCCCCCAGCCCCCATCAATTCGAGCACTGTATCTACCTATCTATGAGATCCTATCTCTAACGTATTCTGTTCTATCTGTCACTATCTAACGAAGCCTATATGAATGTGCCACTATATATCCTAACTATTCCTTACTGTTAAGCCTATCTAATAATATCTTAATAATCATTTTTAATCTTACCTATATGTAACTAACCAAATGAAACTATAAATGTCACAATATCGCAAATAATGTCAAAATTTCACTTGCTTTAACGGCACTTTTATACTGACACAGTGTTTCAAAACATCTGCGCTTAGTGATCTCCAAGCAGCTCGATGTTCCTGTGACAACAGTTGCAAATATTATTAAGAAGTTAATTTCCATGGAATTGTAGCCAACCTCCCTGGGCGCGTCCGCAAGAGAAAAAGACTCCAGATTGAACAGAAGGATAGTGCGAATGGTAGAAAAAGAACCAAGAATAACTGCCAAAGGGATACAAGCTGAACTCCAAGATGAAGGTACGTCAGTCTCTGATCGCACAATCCGTCGCTTTATGAGCAAAAGTGGGCTCCATGGAAGAAGACACAGGAGAACTGTTATGGTTTGGGGATGCTTTGCTGCATCTGGCACAGGGTGCCTTAAATTTGTGCAGGCCACAATGAAATCTCAAGACTATCAAAGCATTCTGGAGCGAAACATACTGCCCAGTGTCATAAAGCTCGGTCTCAGTCGCAGGTCATGGGTTCTACAACAGCATAAGGACCCAAAACACGGTGCTAAAATCACCCGAGAATAGATCAAAACAAAACATTGGCCTATTCTGAAGTGGCCTTCTATGAATCCAAATCTAAATCCTTTCGAACATCTATGAAAATAGAAGGCACCCATCAAATCTGAGACAGGTGGAGTTTGCTCAGGAAGAGTGGGCCAAACTACCTGTTAACAGATGCAGAAGTGTCATTGAGAGCTACAGAAAACGTTTGCTTGCAGGTTGTGCAACAAAATATTAGGTTAGGGGTCACATCATTTTCGTCCATTTCATTTGTTCTGTTATTTAGAATATTATGTTGAATAAAAAAAACAAAAATACAGTCTGATTTCTATAAAATATGGAAAAAACAATGGTAGATTTCAATTACTTTTGTCAGTTTCAAGTTTTTTCTGAGAAAATTGTGCATTCTTCGTTTTTGTGGAAGAGTACCAACAAATTAGAGCACGCTAGTATGTTTATAATAATTTCACAATAACTTCAACAATAAAGTTATACGTTTACATTTGGCACATGTTTTCTCCCGAAATCACAATGCATTCAAGTTTGTGTGATCCTTGGGAATCAAACCCCTATGCTTTACGCTTATATTTCAATGCTCTATCAGTTGACCTAAAGCAGACATTTTCTTACCAGAGTGGGCCAACTGTTAATTCCGACTCTCTGGTGCAGCGGTGTGGCCAGCAGGATGAGAAGCAACAGTGTGAAGAGGAAGGCTGTGCAGCTGACAAATTCAAAGAAGTAGAGTGGCCCGCACGCTGAGCAGTTAGACACGATCTCCTCGACCACAAACGCCACACAAGAAAAGAGCTGAGGGGACACAATTTAAATCCCAAATCATTACATGACCACAAACGTCACACAAGAAAAAAGATGAGGGGACACAATTTTAAATCCCAAATCATGACATGACCAGCGGGTGGCAGTGTCAGTAGATTCAGTTTTTGATACCTGTATGCAAGAGAAACTAAAAGTGATAGTTCACCCAAAAATGAAAATGGAAATTTCAAACAAAGGCAATACCCATTTACTTTAGTCAATGCGTATCGCCATTGTTTGGTTACCAACATATTTCAAAATATCTTCTTTTGTGTTATGCAAAAGAAAGTAATAGAGGTTTAAAGTGACATGATATGGTGAGTAAATGATGACAGATTTTTTTTATTCATTTACTTAAATGAAAAATTGACCCAAAAACAAAAATTCTGTCTTTCCCTCACCCTCAAGTTGTTTCAAATATGTAAACATTTCTTTGTTCTGATAAACACAGAGTAAGATATTTGGAAATTTATTGTAACCAAACAGTTCTTTACCACCCATTGACTACCAAAGTAGAAAGAAATTCAGTAAATTTCTTTGTTCTGTTGAACAAGATATTTTGAAGAATGTAGGAAATCAAATGGTTCTGGGCCACTTTTGACTACAATTGTAATTTTTCCCACAATGGTATTCAATGGTGGCCAAGAACGGTTTGGTTTCAAAAATTCTTCCAAATAGCTTTCTCTGTGTTCATCAGACCAAAAACAATGTATAAAGATTTGGAACAACTCAAAGCAAGCAAGTAAATGAAGAAAAAAAAACAATTTTTGAACTGAATTCATTGTGGCATAAAGGTGCAACAAAAAAAATCTTACAAAACTGTGAGTTAACTAAGTTTTCCAAACCATGATTTGAAACCAAAAGAAAATGGGTGTGACCTAGGGAATTTCCAACACCATAAGCTTTCCAAATGAAATGAAACATACACCCAATGATTATGTTTATTTCTTTTACTTTGTTACACTAATAATACAAGCATGAATAAATTAAAAGATCTTAATAATCATATCATCACACTGTTGTGTTACTTTTTACAGTTTTCTGTGTTCAGGTTGTTATTTGTCCAAAGGTCAAATAATTAGTTGGATAATTATATCAATACTATATAATTCTATTTCAGAAGACGGTAATATTTCCCTTTAGTGAACTGAAACTAGCATAAATAGATACTGTACAAATACTTTCTTTTCTTGGGAATCTGCTATGAGATCACTTTCTGACTCAAGTGAAGTCTTTCTGTCCTTTTTTATGTATTGCTCTGATGCATAAACAAAGTATTTATTAGTTGTCGATGTCCATATCTACAATTAAGCACCAGTCTTGCTGTCAAATTAATTTCTTATAAAACACACACACAATAAAAAAGGCACTATTACAAACCGAAAAATACAGCCTTAAAAGTAAGCATGCTGCATTGTAGTAGTCTGCAGGCGCACAAACATTTTTTAGATTTGTTTTAACGAAATCTCTGGGGTACTCATGTGACAAGAAAAATTAATTGTAGGAAGTAATAAGGCTGTTTCACATCAAGTCATTGTTATTACAGCTTAAGCAGCAAAACCTTATCACTACCCTTCAGAACCTATTCGAAATCCTGTGTAAAAAGGCAGGAAAGACCAAAGCAGCTCTTCATTGGTTACTGACACCAAATAACAGTCAAGAGGTTTGTTTTAGACATGTATTTGAGAAGACAGACCTCAAATGTTTGTATGGAGGACATTTTGGACTACGTGGCATGAGGTGGCTGCCGGCATTTTACTTCACTGTTTTTGTTTGTTTATTTATATTAAAGTGGTTTGTTTAATGTTTGCCGGTTCCGGCCTCCTTCCGTCCTTTATATTGAACCTTGTTACATTGGTGCCGAAACCCGGGAGGAAGGAGAGACATGCTGTAGGAGAGTCCTTGCCGCCGAGTGGTCTCGCGGTGCCGGAGAGTTGGCTCTGGAGAAGAGGAGGACCCATTTTGGGCCGCCAAAGCTTCGGTGGGACGGCGACCTTTGCTGCCACGCCCCTAGGTCGAGGCGGGGGTGGCTATCGTCCAAGTGTGAGCGGGGGAGTTGCCACCGTCCACCAGAGGCCGGAGCCTGTGCCCATCCGCCCTCGGGGGAGGAGCAGGGGGTGGAAGCGCGAGGACAGCCACGGCCTCCCAGTGGCCGGAGGCTGCTACCGTCCGCCCAAGGGAGGGGAGCAGGGGACGGGGAACTCGCTGCTGCCCGCTAAAGGAGGAGCCACCGCTGGTCGCCAGGGGGCCGATGGTGGAGCCGTCCACCGTGCGGCGAGGGCCACCGCAAGGCACCGCGAAGGAGAGAACCCCGGCTGGTTGAGGATCGAGTGGCAGCATGTCTGTGAACCGTACTATAATTTTTCTTTCTCTCTCTCTTTCCGGTCGTTCCGAGGGCTCCCGTCTCCGTTGTCTCGTCGCTACATAGCCCCAGGGGAAAGGTACTCCGAGACTGGGAGACCCCGAGGGAGGGAGCAAGCACAGTCTCGGGGGTACCCCCAGTCTGTGAGGGGCGATGGGGGTATGTAGTGGAGTAGGCGGGGCGAGACCGTGAGTCGAGGCATCTTGAGCATAAGAGAACGAGCCACCGGACCGTCGAAGAGAGAGGACCAGGCCCGGACATGTGTTTAGTTTGTATTTATGTTCTTATGGACGGCAGTCGACCGTGAGGTGGCAGCCGGCATTTTACTTCCTTGTTTTTGTTTGTTTATTTTTATTAAAGTGGTTTGTTTAATGTTCGCCGGTTCCGGCCTCCTTCCTTCCTTCCTTTTTATTGAACCTTGTTACAGGTATCAATGGCAATAAACTGGTAAACAGAAGCTTCAACATCACAAACGGGAAAACAGCCATTTCAAAGCACAGGCTTCCTAAAGTACACAACACAATGCATTTTACCTTTATATATATATTTAACATATTATATACATATTATTTACTTTATATTTATATTATAAATTTCTGAAAAAGTGTTGAATGGTATTTGAGTGCAAAAAGCAAAGCAAGCTGCAGAGATAAACATATTTTCTCACAACTTTTTAACCTTTACTGAAAATGACTTGGGGTACAACAAGTTTGGAAACAGGTAAGGACATGAAACTCATTGCATTGTACCCGTATCAGGATTGCAATTAATCCAGATGACGTTGCAAATGGGAAGTACCATGGTGTCACAGCGTAAAACAAAATGGAAAATTAAAGACAGGGAATTTCTAGCATGTCATGTTTCAATGCCATTCAGAAAGACCAGCTCTATGGCTGTAGAAATAATTATAATTATTAGTATTAATGTACATCTAGTGTTGTACATACTGTACTCTATGTAATCAAATGTCGAATCTGCCTAGCTGTTCTTTTAGTGAAACATGATTGTATTAAAATAATCACTCGATGTGCATCACAAAGTTAACACTTTGTAAATGACTAAAAACTCTACTGGCACTTTCCCAGACTACACTTGAGAAATACTTGATGAAATCTAACTTCCTTGAGCTATGAGACAAAGTGACCTATAGGGGTTTTACTGATAAATAGTATTTGTATGCTGACCTCCGTGTGGTAATTATTGGATTAATTCTATGAAAACAAATGTTTGTTCCTTATAAAAATGCAAGAATTAGTCAGTATATCTCGTAAGAAACCGATGTTCAGCATTTTGACAATTTTTGCCACAGAGGCATACTTAGGAAGTAACAAATGCCTCAGTAATTGCATTAAGAGTCAAGACAGGCGGTAATTTTTGACACTTGACATTACTTTGAATGTCACAAGAATCTACTGGTGCGATTAAAAAGGACACAATCTCCTTCATTAACCTTACTATAGATTCTATGAATACTTGAAGTAAAGTAACTTTTGTTAATACCGCAGAATGGGGTTAACATTTTGGGCAATAGTCAAATCTAGAGTTTAACAACACTAATAATACTAGAGATCAGTCTTACTGGTATCACTAGCTGATGGCCATATTCATATTTAAATCAAGAGACTTAAAGCTGCTTTATGTACCATATAAACTGTAGTAAAACACAGAAAGATGTCAACACAAGATTATTGTAATACATAAACAGGAAAATCTCCCAGAATCAACTTTAACAAAACAAGAATGACCTTTTATAACTGTTTTCACTAAGGACAGCACTTGTGCCAGGAAATATGCAGCATGTTACTATCAGCAAATTACCATTTGTCACACATGGAAGATACAGAAGAACTGAAGGGAATTTCAGAATTAAACTTGTTTTGGACACAATCCAACAAAGTGCCACTTGAGCAACATTCAAACAATGTTAAAAGAGACAAACTTGTTTAGAAAAACGACAAACCAAATACAGTTAAAAGCACTATATGTTTATTACTGTCCAGAATCTGATTATTAAAATTCTGTAATTTTCTAGAAGATTTAATGTATCTTACTTATTTTTTTCTGTTTCTATATTTTTACTTTAGACTATTTTTACTTCATGCTATACTGCAGGGCCGGCACAGCCTCTGTTGGTGCCCTATAGGCAAAATTTTTGATTGTGCCCCTACTTTACAAAATAAATAAATAAAATATCTGAAAATTAACCTATTTTAAAGCAAAATTCACACTTATTTTAAAGGAATCAAAAACAGCACTAAGTGTGAGTGTTATCAGTGAAATGGTTCTTAAGAAGCAAGCTGCTCCGAGTGGGATTTAAACTTAAAACAGACAATGAGTCCAGAATGGGAAGCAGTCACTTTAAACACAAGGCCACAGTCTGGCATAAGTAATGGGGGCATTTCTTAAAGTTACGGATTGAAGTTTAGCTGCACAGACCACACTACCTGGTCTCCGTTTCACATGCATAATTAATGCGTCAAGATTATCAATCATAGTTAATCATAATCGGGTCATGATGCAAGAAGATGTTTACATGTCACGTTTGGCACTCTCGTCTGGTGCCTCTTGGGTCATTTTGCCCCCTAGGCAACTGCCTATGTCGCCTATGCCACAGACCGGCCCTGCTATACTTTGTATGACTGTGTAAATAACAAGACAACTGGAAAACACAGACACCCACGTGTTAACTTGTTAATTACAAAGTATGTGCGAGACAGAATACAGCAACATTCCATATTAGAACTTCTCAAAGCATTCTGGTGAGACATCCAAATTAAAAATCAAAGTAAAAGAGTTTATGGATACCTCTTTTACAAAAACTTTCCTCACCACGCTGCATAATAATCTGCATACTGGGCAGAAACACTGGGTGTGTTCGACTTCATGCAGCGCTGCGCACACCGATACGTCCATGATACCAAAATACCGCGAGAGTTAAACTGCTTTTGCCCTGTACTGACAACTTGCTCTCGCGGTTCTTTGATATGCGCAGCGCCACCTGGCCTGACCTCCGGCACATCTATTGTTTACTATTGCAGTTTCCGCTTAACGTGCGTCTTTAAAAAGTCATTAAACCAGACCAACAATTTAGTAAAATGACAGTAACCTCTTAATTTAAAAAGCTCTCTAGTTTGAGACAAACTTACCACTTCAACCACTTTAATCGCGCATCTTTTTTTGTCCAGATATTCCGTCGGAACGATGAACCACTTTCTGTTTTTGGGCGCTTGCACCGTAGTCGTGTTGTACACCAGGTCGTTGGCGGTCGCCATGGTTTTCTATACGAATCTGAAAGCAATCAAATAAACGTAAATGTTCAGAAGGGTAGCGCGATAATGAGTGCATATTAAAACATGTCGAACTAAACAAGCGTGTACGTTAACTGTTACGCAAAAGAAACTTAAAGTCAGCGCGGCACCTCCTAGCCACGTTGAGGGAAACGAAAGTAAAGATTAATTTAAGCAACAGCATTGAGATAAAGAGACTGCAGACCAAAATGTAACAGATTGTTAGAGATAGTAATAATGTAATACGTGTTAAAAGATAATATACCTGCTCGTTAAATCGGATGGCGGTATTGTGTGCGTTCAGCTATCCCACGTTCTTTGTGTGGCGAAGTTTTGCTTCACTTCCGTACTCACAGGTTGTCGTTTTGGGGGAAGGACTTGACTGGTTGTTGCCAGTTAGGCTAATATGAAGTCGACAGACGCATTTATTCACAGCGATTTACTATTCGCTAAAGCTAAAAATCGATATACACTACACTCCATATTTGTTATTCTTGGACAACTTATTACAAGAATGGATATATGCATCTTAGTTGTGGTCTAGACAAGTTGTGTTGTTCTGATCTTCTTTAATACGCTTAACAAATACTTGGGAAGTAATATGAATTATATCAGCTAGAATGTGGCTAGAATTCAGAGACATTTCCCAGCCCGGTTGTGACATGATGTTTAACAGGAACAATGAATATGCAGACATTCTGTCATTCACTAGTCAAATACGTTAGTACTGTGAAAAAAGGAAGTATTAGATAATTCCTGGAATTACTGTTTTGAGTCAGTAAATGCCAGTAAAAACTATTCCTGCTTTATACACATAATCCAAAAAAAATAATTTATACACTGTCCCCTACAACCTTACTCATCACTACTTTTAATTATTTAATGACAATTACTCATCACTCTAATTGATATAATTCCAAACCTGTTTTACTTGAATTGTGCAGATGATCTTTGTTTTTTACACTGAAGTATTGAAGGTAAATGTTGAATAAATGCTGTCAATCACAGATTCTGGTATAGGTTACACGATTCGAATTACAACAATAAATTAGGTCGATTATGTTTTCTTCTGTAGACGAAAAGTCAATGTATCAATTCCCTCTATGTATCAATTTGGAAAAACGTGTTCCTCTTAAAGAAAAGTGTTTTGCCTTAAGTTTTGCCTCTGCCTGTATTTGGATTGCTGGGATGTTAATGAAGCATCTCGATTGGAGTAAAAATGACCCTGTTAATATTCAACAAAAGATCTTATACGGTGCATTTCATTTATGAAGCCATAGTATACTTAAATTATATTTTCATAAAACCTTTGTATTGTAAATGTCACTGGGCGGTAGCATTGGGTCTATTAGAATTTCTCTCTTGTGCGTAATCTGAATCTTTGTTGCCCTCTTGTGGCCAGTTTCAACATTTTGTGAGGCCGCAAAGCTTTCTGGGTTGTGTTTACTTATGAAATTCTTCCCCAACTCATACAGTAATAACTGACGTGTAATCTACTCATCTAATCGATCATGTTCTTTTGGTTCTCTGTTGAACAAGACACGTATGTGAATATCTATTATCTAACCTCACCCAAATCACCAAAGTGTTATTATTGAAAGTTAAGCAGGGCTAAACAGACTCTGAAGGCGGAGTTATGATGCCCATGAGTCATATTTCCAGCAGTGAATAC
Source organism: Triplophysa dalaica (assembly GCF_015846415.1). Lineage (NCBI taxonomy): Eukaryota > Metazoa > Chordata > Actinopteri > Cypriniformes > Nemacheilidae > Triplophysa > Triplophysa dalaica. Next base: position 17,782,293 of record NC_079553.1, read on the forward strand.
CCTCTTTCTTTTTCCATGGGTGTCTTATTTGGCATCATTCCTAACTAGGAATTAATTTCTCCCTATAGCCCTTTTCCTTTCTAGTTTAAATACGGTTATGAAATAAGGAAAAAACTAGCATATGCCACAATTTCACTGCCTAAGCTAAAACTATATATTGAATATACATTCCTCCCTTTCCCCATCTTTGTTTTTCAAGGCGTTTCCTTTTGAAGGGGCTAAAGTGCTTTACTGTAACACCACCCACTTCCCGTCACTCTCAAAGTGTACACATTATATCCCTTTTACGTAAAATGGTATCATCCCCAATACATCCCATCATGCTACCTTAAAGTAACTTTAAGCATGCTTCTTTTAAATTGGAGAAATAGAATGCGACACATCATTTAGAGCCAAGACTTTTAAAGCAAAGAGTGTGTACAAAACAAGTTACTTGCACTCGGAAAGCCAGATCTTCAAACTTTACAGTAATGCTGTTATGTATTACAATACCATACATAAATACTGTGAAAAGCAAAAACACTTCATCTCTTAAAATTATAATACAGTGAGACACCATCAATCCGCAAATTCTTTAAACTCTTAAACTTCAGTCGTATAATACTTTGATTGCAAGCACTATATCGATTCTAGAAGACATGATATAGTATCAAATAAATAATGTAAACAATCTTGTGGATAAATGGCCTCTTTTGGCTTTAGGCATTAAGGATAAAGAACCACATTCCACTCTTTAGGAGTCTTACAGCTGCTAAATTCAGACCTTTGATCCCAGCCGCAGAATGCACATCTTGTGTCCAGGATACAGCATCTTCAACGGGTGTCAAAATGCCCCCTTTCAGATCTTTAAAGCACCCATCAACAATCTAAAACAAATCGAGAATCTTCCTTGATACTTTCAGGTTATAAGACAGTTTCATTCTTCATGTTAAACTGCTGCACCTTCAAGAGAGCATTAACATATTAAATTCTGTAAACGTTTCCTGCTCGTTGCTTATTCAAATATCTAATTTCATTAAAGTAGGGGTAAATTCTTTCTTCTATACAGTTTCTATGTCACAAATTGTATCGTTGTACACCAGGGTCAGACTCACCAGTTGGTTGAGAGCCACATGTAACCTTATAAGAGGTCCATATGCTGATGGCAATAAGAAATGTAGCCATAAAGCCAAACACCTGTAAAGTTATATATATATAAACCAACGCATTAGTATAATCTACGATTAAATATTATTGAAATCCAAAAATATTGTGCGATGCACCAAAGCACCTTGTGCACAAGAAACTCATCCAGAGCATGTTGTAACATTACAGAGACACCCTTCCTGTTTTCTCATCTACTACACAGGAAGGCTTTTGCACTGTAGCAAACACAAAGAATCAACTCACAGATCCAGCGACTAAACCTGGGATCCCATAACTTTTCACGACAGCAACGATAGAAGCGATGAAGACCAAGATACCTCCTACGGCATAATGTAAAAACTCCTGTAAGAGAACGAGAAAGTGTCTGAGAATAAAATCATTCACAGACTTCCTAAGACCACAAAACATGCTGCTAAGTGTGTGAAATGAAATATGTTGGTCATTGTGAAAATGGAAAAATGGTACGTGTGGACTTACTGTCAAAGTCCAGTTAATGCATGGAATTTTGCTCTGAAGTCTCATCAGATACATCAGGAAGAAAAAGAGGAAGACAATAAGGAACCATACAGTGACTACCTCGAAGTACCGTAACGCGGAGAAATCGGTCCACCGTGACTCACAGTGCACACACAGGAAAGCAATCAAGAGGGTCACCTGATCAAAACAAAAATACATAAGAAAAGGAACCAAAGATTCATAGTTCATAGTGTTCGTGTAGCTCAATTGGTCACATTCTGTAATGCACTGTAAACTACTTTTGATAGAAACGTATGCCAAATGCATGAACGTGAATGTCCTCTATAACCTTTGTGTTCTCTTCCGAAAATACAGATGTGATAAGGCTCACAGAAAAAAAAATGATCACAGAAATGAAAGATGTGGCAATAGGTCCAAACTAAAGTATACTACTATATATAACATACTACGTCATAAGTATAACATACCAAGTAAGTATGTTAAATCCTTAAAACATCATAAAACCGTGAATATAAATTATTCATGGTTTTCACTGGGGCAACACATGTTTTATTGTAAATGTCTATCATCACTTCTACATTTTTAGCATTCAGCTGTTACAGAGCATCAGTGGTCCACCCCACCCCCACTTTTAACACACACTCACACCCTAAAATGACAACTGCTGTGAATAAAGAAACCTTTTATGGAACAGTCACTGTATAAAATGGTAATACCTGTACCATAGTACTTGGGTATCCACAGTACTGTAAAAATTATTTTACCATGAAATTGGTAAAATTTCATGGTAAAATTTTTTTTTGGCCATCCAAAAAATATGGCCATAAAATTGACATGTGCAATATGTCATTTTTGTGCAAATAATATGCATTTTTATTTTATTTAACTTGATGAAACAGAGTTAACTTCACCAACATCCATAATAAACCAAACGTATACTTCGGAGAGCACGTTCTGTTCTTACGTAAGCACGTTAGATGTACTAATAACGGAAAGTGGTAAGTTCCGTTAATCGATTTATATGAATGCTATGCTATCAGTTCGGTAAAACAATCTGACTGCATCACCTCCGTAAGCGGTTATCCTAAGATGGTGTACATCAATCTGATTTTACAACATTAAATAAACGACGTTACAGAAATATAACTTTTTCTTACCACTTGGCCTATTTTCAGCAATCCTTGAAGCGAACGCGCATAACCGATGTTGCAAAATCCTCCATCCGATGTCGATGTTGTTGTCGTCGTCATTGTAGTAACTACAGTGTGAGACATTCTGATATGCTAATAAATGTAACGTACGTGTACGTATAAAAGACAATATTTTAAAGCATCTAACTGGGATCACTGGTTTAGACTGTGAACTACAACTGGGTGTGACCAATGGCCATTGCAAAAGTTTGGTATGATACAGATTTCCGCGGATCCTTATATTTGTCCACAAGGGGGCATATGGAGGCTCAAATAACTGACTCCTGTTCAACCAAGTAGTAAATATTTCTACATCGATACTTCAGGCCTCTTAGATACTTTCATTACACGTATTTTCATCCTAATATTCAAAGAATAAAACACGACGGAGAAAACTTTACTCAATCATTTTAATTAAAACATCTTGCGTACAATAATAAACGACTGTGATTGGTCTATTCTGACCAATGATGAGAAAAATAACAGAGATCACGTGAAAATGTGCACATGCAGGCGCATAGTTAGTTGAAAATAAAGTGAATTGTAAAAACTTGAAAATAATTCATTAAGAAACGTTGTGTCCAGTCAATTTTATGGCCGTTAAGCATCTTTTAAGATTTTTAAAGGCATTGTAAGTGGATGAACAAGTTCTGCCATAAGCAAATGAGCTGTTAAAGACGGAAACTCAATTTACACTATAACATGTAGGCTAATGAATCTATGTAGACATTATTATCAGTTATAAGTAAGGCAGATTGTATTAGTAATTTATAGAGAGAGAATGATGTTAGTTAAAGATACCACGTCTTTCAACATCAATTCATATCCTTTCGATGTAGGTCGACTCCTTACTGCGACCATAAACTGGGTCATTCAAACCTGTAAAAATATACACATGCAAAAGGTTATAACAAATTGGCCATTCCAAAATACTGCGATTATATGACACAAGCTCTAACTCACCTCTGACCGGTGTTTCTAGTGCTAAATGTCTTGCACCTTTAAAAAACAGAAAGAATAATGTTACTATTAAATCAATGTATAGAAAAAAACACCAAAATTACAAACTGAATTTTACCTCCCTAAAATAAACTGCAACATAAGATCCAGAGGCTCACAGTAATACTGTTACAATGTTTAAATGTGAGTGATAGCCTATACTTTTTTCGCACTATTTTAGGCATAAAGAAGAAAAGCTTATACAAAAATATTAACAAAATGTTTATTTTTTTAAATTATGAAACTTAAATCTTTAAATCAATTACTTTGTTATAAGACTTAATAATTGTTAAATTATATTTTTTTAAATAAAATTTATATTTGTTCTCAAAGGCCTATTCAATTAATTACATCCTCTCTATTAAATGACATAGATACCGAGATGTACACAATAACAACACAATTCATTATAGGCCTATTCTTACCATAGCTGACATTGGCATAGATTACAGTGTCATTAGGCTGATCCACATAGATTTTCCCCATCTGCAAAGTAAGTTGACTCTGGGCATCTCTTGCCTCTATAAAATAAAAAATAAAAATATCTATAAAAACATAATGCAAACAAATGTATTTTAATACTTTAAGTATGTTTTGTTTCTATCCAAATGTAAAGCCTGACAACTACTTTTTACCACAACACCAACAATAACAAGCATCCCAAGAAACAGCAAACATCCCAGAGCACTAATCCACACCAGAAGACCAGAATCATTTAGAGGCTTCGTTGGAAATGTTCTCTCAGCCTGGCCAAGTGAGTTAACAGCCTGGCAGGTGAACACATCCTGCCCAGAGAATGGGATTGAGCTGATGACTGTGTAGTCTCTATTCTCAGTTTTGGATATTGGAACATTTTCCTGCGATTTAGATAAAGACATCCATTTCACTGATGGTATTGGATTCCCTCGGGCAATGCATTTCAGCATCCCAACCTGAACTTGAGCCTGTGAGTCCAGAGTTAGATTGAGGATCTCTGCTGGAGCTGCATTGGAAAATTACAAATCATGAATTAAGTGAAACAACATGTGGCCTTATAGATTGTGTAACACTCAGCTTCTTCTCTCACCTGTGATATTAAGCAGTGTGCTGGTCCTGCTCTGGTAACTTTCATAGTCCAATTCCACCCTGCAGATATACCGACTGATATCAGTAAACACTGAGTCATTAATACCCAATGAAAGGTCTCCTCTTCTGGGGTTCCCGTGGAGCCAAAATCGCTTCGGTGATCTTGGATCGGAGCAGGTAAGATCCTGCCTATCTGTCTGGTTGAGCAGACTGCAGTGAAATATAGGCTTTGCAACATGTTTCTGTATCCACTTAACAGTGATCTTGCTGGCGTAAGTATTTTGTTGTGGGTGTTTGAAGACACATGGGAGAATCACATTTTGACCCATAGAGCCTCGGACCTCGGGTTGAAGAACTACATCCCAGTCTACGCTTGTTAAACCTGCAGATGAAAACAGATCATTGTTATTTGAAGTTCAGGTTTTTATTTTCTAAGTTACGTTTTACCTTTATTGTCTCATCCTTGCTTAAAAGTGAATAATTACATTTGAGAGTACACAGGAAGGAAAGCAAGCCGAGTAGAAATTCTTGCATCTTCAGATAAAATGTTACAGGACCAGACAGACAGGAACTCTATAATGAAAGTAAGTTGACTTTGACTCAAATGGAGGGTAACAAATGACAAAAACTGGGAAATGGCTCCATGCTTATGTGTTTTCCGAAACTGAGTTTAGTGAACTGGTGAGTGGAGGCTGTTACTAATGTTCTTTGTTAGCTTTTTCAAGCTGGTTTTTGTACATGAGGATCATTCTGTTACCAGTTGTAAAGTGTAAATAAAAACGAGAAGGTCCATTAAATACCTCTGAGAAAACTACAGAAAAGCAGCTGGGCATCACCAACGAAATTATCATTCTTACACCTCCAAAATATTTTTGAATTTTAATGTATTTTAGAAACACATTAAAAACAAAACAACATGAAAAGCATGTCATTTTAAAATTAATTTAACAGTACTTTTCTGGCACATGCATACATACAGACAATTGCATAATTATTTTCTCTAACCATTAGGCCACAACTAATATGATTTCTTTTTGTATTTTTATGCTATTTTCTATTCTATTTGCAGAAAATGAAAAGTGGAGTAACGGGTCTAAATAACAAAAAACTTGCTCTGCATTTTTTCAGACCTCAAATACTGTAAAGAAAACACGTTCATATTCATTTTTAAGCAATACAACATTAAAATTTGTACATGTATTTAAGGAAAAGTTCAAATACAATTGTGTGATCATGTTGTCATTCTGTCAGTCTTTCACATTGCTGATGGATGACTCTGTCAACCCTCCGTGAGGTTTGATGTTGTTGAAATACAACAAACACTGGACTGGAATGATCTCAATACATTCAGAAATGCTGATTAAATGAAAATTTTACCATAAAAATGCATGATTTCAAAAAAGAATGAAGACAGATAAGAGAGTCTGACTCTTCATCATAACCCAAATTATCCTGTGGTGCCAGAAAAATACAGTAAAATATTGTTTTGCAAAGCAAAATTATAATTTTCGTGTTATTTCACACCCAACTAGTTTTTACCGTGTTTCTAAAAGAAATGAATACTGTACAGTACAGGAATTGCTATGAATAATGAGTGGTGAATCGCCCTGTGATATTGAGTCATTATAGGGAACATGTGGCTAGGAGATTTTTTATATCCTGAACCATAAATGCAGACAGTTTTCAGAATTAGCAGACATGCAGCGCTTCGGTGGACCTCGTTACCTAATACTACTTATTTTCACTGCAGGTGAGCAAATTCAAATCAGAAAACATTGAAATCTGATCATACCATGAAATGGATTGTATTTCTTTCTACCTTTCAAACCTTTATAAACTCTGTTTCCTTATAGCCACAGCCAAAGACGATGACGGGTGGTCCATGAAGGTCCCAACAGAGGTCAGGGCGATTGAAGGGTACCCGATAGTGCTCCCTTGCTCTTTTACTCACCCGCACCACACCCATCCCTTCTCCATGCATGTGGTGTGGACCCTTGGCCACGGACGGGCAGCCACTGTGCTGTTCCAATGTACAAGCCTCAACAACAGCCAGAAGTGCCAGTCAAAGCCCGACCAGGACCAGCACTACCGCCTGGAGGGCAACCATAGAGAACATGACCTCTCTCTCAGGATCAACAGCGTGAACTTGAAGGACAGTGGCCGATATTATTGTCGCGTGGAGTTACCAGGAACCCATGGGCACCCTCATGAAAGATTTGAGAACACACTGGGTACCCGTCTCCATGTGGAGGGTAAGAAAACAAATGATTACTTTGTTGCCTTATTAATTCAAAGCAAATCATATTCAAGTATTTTACATCTGTGTGAGCCCTTCCAACGTCTTAAAAAGTTTGTTGTTTTTGTTAGTACAATACAAATATTTGTTTACTATCAGCCGCACCTCGTATCCTGAGCTTGTGGACCGAAGGTACCGAAGCATCTGGCATCAAAGTCCTTTGTCAAGTTCAGGGCTCCCCTCTTCCTGATGTTCAGTGGATAGCTCCAGACGGATTCCTCAAAGACGACACAACATTCCCTCTTTCTCACGAGGCTGACGGACGATACCGCACATCAAGTGAACTTCTGGATGTCAAACCTGGGGGACAGTACACCTGCGCAGCTTCAAACTCTTTGGGAAAGGTTCAAGCAACGGTTTACATTTTGCCTTCTATGACAGAGAGGTCAACCACAAACAACTCATCTCTTATAATGTTGCTGCTCGCCCTGGCTTTGGGTACGAAGCTAATTCTAGCCCTGGGTGTAGGAGTGTGGGTGATCAAGAAGAGTTTTAGGCATAGAAATAATGGCGTTTCTGACTGAAAAACAAGCTTGACAGTACACATAAGGTAATTTCAAGGTATTTTCTCATGTCTCTTCTGAAAAAACATGTCATAAAAACTTCCTCTTTTGAGGTGAAGAGTGTTGTCTGTGACTTATCTTTTGTTGTTTGGCATGGACTCAACAAGATATAAAGAATTATTAATATTATTAGCCCAAATGTATCAATTGTATCACTTTTTTCCAATGCAATTACAATTAGTTTTCACTTCTCAAGTCATGATTTCCACCCTCATTTATGTGACTTACGAATTTCATTAGGATGAGAAAATAATGACAGAATTGAATTTATTGGTGAACTAGAGCTTTAAATCATTTTGATGACTTAACAATAAAAAATGTCTTTACTATATGTTAAATAATAATGTTGCATGATAAAAAGCAGTAAATCCGAACAGCTTGATTGTTTTAAATTGGGATCTACAAAAAACAAAACAAGGGATATTTGCAAAGTAATTTTCGAAGTTATGCCATAGTTAAATGTTTCAACAAATGTTTCTCCTTTGATATTATGTGCGTAGATTCAACTTTTAAAATAAGACAGAAAACCTCAAATAAATAAAATAGGCTTAGTTTGATTTAGTATGACTTTATTGTTTCATCTTTACATGTTTTTATAAATTAAACAAGAAATCTCTGTTCTAAACGTGATATTAAATAAAACCACACCCTTAAAGTTGTAAAATACCAAACTTTTAGTGACAGAATTAAAAAAAATTGTCTACAGACAACTTCATAGTTACTTTAACAGTCCTTATAATCATTGTTTAAATATATTTGACCTCAAAATACATCTCAACCTCCACAATAATCATACTGGTCAAAGCCTAAAAATGCTTTTAAATGTAATCTGTTATGGTGACAATATTATATATAAGACTAGTTATATTATTCTATATTGATCACTAGACATATCAGTTGTTGATAAACCCATTAAAACGAAAGACAATGTGTGACTTAAATAATTCATTAATAATAATAAAAACTAAGAAACTAAATAGTATTAGCGTTAACAATATTACTTTTGCATTCTGAGTATTTTCATTTTTGAATTATTCACAATTACAATATCTAAATATATGTAAATAAAGCCGCGGCTTGTTTTTTAACTGCCAAATAGTAGATTTTGCATTTCCTGTTGGTTTTTTCCACAACGTTTTTTATACCAGTGTAAGATATTTAGGGTTATTATAGCAGATGGGTTTCTTTTTAGAACAACAGCGGGCACTCTTCCACTTAAAGGTTTTCGCAGGGTCCAACAACACGGAAGCGCACAAACCTTTCTCAGGTGCATCAGGCTGTCCCTGTTCCCAGTAAGTGAAGTTCACTTGGGGAGAAAAGCTATCTTCGCTCCTCCAGTACCATTCTCTGGTAAACAGGTCTCGGCGCAGACTGATCCAGCCTTCGACAGGTGTTGGGACTGTTATGTTTAAAACCATCTTGTTCACCAACCGTTCAGAGAAGGGCCTGGCAAAGTAATCCGAATGACCTATGCAGTACTCACGGGACTGAAACCAATTTAATTCCTCATCTCCAATCACAAATGTCCCGGGAGTCACCGCACAGCCTTTAGGATCTAAACACAGAGAAACGGAAATTTGCTGTTAAGATGCTCATAGAAATGTCCATATTAATGCAAAGTGTATATAACACATTTCACCTGGTTTGTCGCTTACAACTACAGCTGGCCTTCCATAAATATTGCCATACTCCAAATTTTCAATCACGTAAACAGCAATCATCGAGTCAGTATGCCAAATAGTGGCTGAGGTATTCGCAGCCTTGCCCTTCACGATCATCCAGGAGAATCGTGTGCCGTTCAAAACAGTCCACTTTGTAAAGGGCAAACCACTGGAGTTAATCTGCACAGAATCAGTGCTGGATGTCTCTGCAAGCACTAAGGCCTCACTCATTAAGGAATTAAAATGTACCAAGTAGCAGGCAGCAAACAAGCTTTCTGGAATGAGGTCTAAAATGAGTCCAGGGCTTATTAAGCGGAGGGAAACAGTTTTATTGATGGTATTCAATTGAGATGTTTTATTGAAACCTGGGAGTAAGGGCAAAATGTTGGTAGAATTAATCACATTGACTCCAACACCAGCATTCTGAAAAGTACTATTAAAAATTGATATGTTGAGTTGATTTGTTGTCAAAAACAGCTGTTTGATTGAGGTTAAAGGGTATGCTGCATGAAAGGGTATGTAGAACATGGTTGACAGGTTGACAGATTTTGTGGGGCGAAGCTGGTTCAGCACCATGTTGCATGAGCAACCTTTGGAGTCAAAGCATGGATGGGTGAATATCACAACAATTTTCTCTGTTGCATTTATTTCGGTAACCTCACCGTATGTTGGCAACTGGAAAAGGTGGTACTTATCTAATGTTTGGTTAAATTCACTTCTCCCACCTTGCTTGTTGATTTGTTTGACGGTGACTTCATTGGATTGGTTCGCGGCGTTGATAATGAGCAGCCTGAACGAATTATATCTCGCATCTGGGTTCAACACTAAGTCGAACGATGCAACTAGCTCGCTGTAATTCAGAGTGGGGACATGATACACCGTTCCAAGGTTTCCAATGGGCTGGACAACATGAGACAGAAACCTCTCAGGCCACCCGCTCACAGAAAGCACTGTGACATTTTTGTTGCTCCTGATTATAATAGAATTATTGGATGTGTTAAACCGGTATACTTCAACTTCCTTTGTAAGGCTCCAGGTCCAAGTGAACCCAGCATTGTGAAGAACTCTTCTGGTGCTGATGCCTTTATCCCTTTCACCTACGTAAGTGATCGTGACCTCAGTGTTATCATGGAGGCATGTGATTTTGAGATAGTTGAGGACCTTCTGATGAAAATAGGCGATGTTCTCTGGGAATGCCGTGATGAAAGTGCTCCCTTGATCCTCCAATGAAAGCCCTGTTCATGTCCAACAACTGATTAATGATGTGTTTATGATCTTTATCCTAAGGAATAGTTCACCCAGAAACAATTTCTAATATGATTTCTAATACAAAGACATTGTGGACTACTTTTTTAAACTTTTTGAATCCTGTTCGTTGCCTGTAAGGCTGGATTTAATGCGATTAGATTTTTGACTTATTCTTCAAAGCTTCTTTCTCCGTGTTACAGAGGAAATGCATTTTAGATGGTGAGTAAATAATGACAGAATTTAAATTTTTGGGTGAACTACTCTGATGTTCTTAAAGCCAATATCAATCAATAATGCAAACTATAAGAAATTTGACTATACGTTACTTGCCTTGGCTAAACATGAAAATGGTCAACAGAACAGCCAACATGACTGCCTGCTCTGTCCACACAGCTCCTTGTTCTGGGTCAAACTGGTTTGCACTGGTAATGAGCTCTACCCTAAAATAAAACATTGCTATATGAATCAGACTTTCACTCTCAGTAGGATCTTATTACAGAACATTTAGTCAAAACACTACTTAAAATACCTCCTTATCATACAGAGCCGCAGAAAAGATAAAGAGACCATTCCAAAATTAAATCTAATCGTTATTCTTATATGTATTGCGGTCATTCCATTCCAGTGTCTGTTGAATTTCAACAAAATCAAACAAAAGGAGTGACAAAGTCATTCAAAAGTAAGACTGACAGCATGATAATACACATGAAAACTGTGTTAAAATCGAGGTTATCACATGATTTATTTTCCTAAAATTGAATATGAAGTTTTTTCTTTTCAGTATTTGAGTCTGAAATAATACAAAGCATCTTTTCTTTTTTTTACCGGTTTAACAATTTTCACTTTCTGCAAAACAATATTTTTAAAATTTGGGAGAAATATTGTTAGAAGTACACAGAATAGAACAAAAACAATCATTTTACTTAAACACATAGCCTTCCTTTAAATAGTGATTTCCGAAACACTGAAAATGGTCTTTGAAATAGTCTCTTAATTTTTTTCTGTGGCTGGTTAGGTTACGTTCACATACTGAAATGTTTATTTTGCTCTGTGTTACAGAAAAATAGCTTCAGAAATGTAACTACAGGAATGTTTTGCGAGTTAAGAATATTCTAACTTTACTTTAGAAATGTAGATGAAAATAAAAATGTTTCAACATGTTGTTTTTAATACACACTAAGAAGTGGACTGAATGATGAAGAGCCCAGAACTTTCTATATGCAGGGTTTAATTTTTTTTGGATGAGACTTGTGTATAAAATGCCAAAAGTACATTTTAAAAAAATTCTATGTATAATGTACTTTTGGCATTTTATACACAAGTCTTATGCAAAAAAGGTTTTAACCCAGCATAGAGAAAGTTCTGGGCTCTTCATCATTCATTCCACTTCTTAGTATGTATTAAAAAAACATGTTGAAACATTTTTATTTTCATCTACATTTCTGAAGTAAAATGTTTTGTTATATCAAGAAGTTAAAGAGAACTTGTTAAATGCTTACTTAGAAGTTGAAAAATGTTTTGAATAGTAGTGTATGAAGCATATGAATGATACAGCTATTGAACAATAGGAATGGTTTGCTCAGTATAGATTATGTTAAAAAATAGCACTGAATTATTAAATACACATTTAATAGAAAATAAAGGTTTTATGTTAACACATAAAATTACATGCTATAAACCAAAATATATCCACATACCTAATTCTTGAGCAAAACTCTTCCTCTGCCTGGACTGAAATAGCTGTGGTTTTTAGGAACATTCAGAAAGGGAATATTTGACATTCAAAAATCTATGTCTTGTCCCTTGGAGAATTTCCATAAGATGCAGAAGAGATCCGTGTCTCAAAAAACAACATGTCTCATATTGCTCCGGTGTATAATTTCCAGGAAACAAACAAACTGTTGAAATGTATACTTTGAGCACACTTTAAGACGTTTTGAATAAAAGTTTGTAAATGTTTAACCTTTAAGTAACTTAACATAAGATTTTTGCCAAATATAAATTATTAAAATGAATAATATATGATCCATCATCTGCATCAAGAGGCTTCACCGTTTCCTTTTAAAAACAGTTGATGATATGCACAAGCCAGAATTTATATGGCTAACAAATTAACTGATAATCAGCTCAGAAATGCTTGTACAAGATTTTTGATGTACCATTGCAAAAACCCTTTGTCCACAGTCCCCCCGTGTTCCAATACAGTCGTTTATTTTTGCACAGACGTTTATTTTTGCACAGACATATTTGACATTCAAAATGACCCACTTTCCTCTTTCTTTGCATAGATAAAAGGCGACAAAAGGGCTTGGCATCAAATTAAGGAAAATACCTACTTTTATGGCACTGATATTAAAATGCATTCACAGTACTTAAAGATCCAGTCAGTGTGTAATTTATTGGAAGCTCTTTTGACAGAAATACAATATTATTTATATGTCTCCAGAGGTGTATTAAGACCTTACATAATGAAGCGTTAAGTTGTTCTTACCTTAGAATGAGCTATTTATATCTACAAACAGTTCACCGTGGGTCCCTTACATGGAATTCGCCATGTTGTTTTAACAGTAGCCCTAAACAGACAAACTGCTCTAGAGAGCGCATTTTGTCAATACATTATCTCCTTCGGGAAAGAAGCAAAAACATGAACATAAATGACATCAAAGTGCTGTGTCAGCCTCCGTAGTGCATCAAAAGTTGACAATTTGAAACTTCCTTTAGTCATCTTAATAAAATCAACAAAAAATATATAATCATGCATGGTTAGTTTAAAATTTTAAATCAGAATGTTTACTTGAATGGGTATAAGGTAACACTGGGTGCCAGATGAGGCGACAGATCCTTGTAATACTTTGTGCTGTAAACACACATATAAACCCATATGTAAAGTATGAATCAATTCTAATGACTGATGACATGTGTGACAGTAAGGTCTTTATCACTTTTATTTTTGATAGATGTTTAAAAAAAAAAATCAAGACCAATATCAAAGGAGTAACAAAGCATAATTCTTTTCTAACAAATAGTCATTATAGATTAATATTTTAACAAAAAGATATGCTAGTGCTAATATTATTGATAACATCTCATCAATAATAATTTTTCAATAACACATTGAACAACCTTACATTCCAGAGAAAAGATATGAGTCAGTGTGCCGAGCTAAGGTAATGTTTCACAATCTGCAACTTTTATTTATGCCCACCCCTTGCATGACCTACAGACTTCCGAGTTTCTCCAGGTCCACGCGGGTGCTTGCGCATACCCTTTCCTCTGCCAGTCCCTGTTCCTCCCCTCTTCTTCTTTTGGGAATGCCTCTGAGCAGCTGCTTCCTCTTTTAGAGCCTGTGTCCACAAGGCATCAAAGGAACCTGGTGCTTGATAACCTGGTTGGTTACTGTCAAGCGAGTCTCTGGAGAGCAGTACCCATATACAAGGCACATTCCTACTGACCGTGAGACTGTCTAGCCCTGCATCCGGCACCAGAGGTTCCCACACCTCCTGAACATTTCGATAGACCAGAGTGGTATTTTGATGTAGGCCATGCACTCTGCGTTTCAAGATCTCCACACACGTGATGGCTTTAGCCACGCTAGGGCCTGTACCTGTAAACACAATTTGCCGGCAAGGCTTCTCCGTCGACCCAGCTGTCACCTGTGAACCTTCCTGGATGCCTGGCTTTTCTGCTGAGGCTTTATTCTCCTCCATTCGGCTAAAAGCGAACCTCATCAGGTTGCGGATTTTGCTTCCATCCTTCACCCGAACTTCAGAAGTGTCGCTGGGCAGGTTAGCGAACGGACACGGGCACGGCTGCTCTACAGTACGCTCTTTTCTGTAGTTTTCCATGGCATTTAATCTTTACCTGTATGATGTGAAAGGGCAAAAATGCAGTATTTATACTTTAAAATGATTCTCAAACTGACCGCTGACCAGAATGCATCAAAAAAGGGAACATGAAAAGCATAGATCATTTGTCATGCTGTAACTCACATACAGTGCTGTGAAAAAGTGTTTGGCCCCTTCCTGATTTTCTGCATATTTGTCATGCTTAAATGATCCAGATCATCAAACAATTTTTATGTACACAAAGAAAACCTGAGTAAATACAAATGATTTAAATGATGGTTTCATTTATTCATGAAATTTTTTTTAAATTAAAACATTTCTGACCCTATGTGAAATTGTTATTCCCCCCTTGGAAAATCATGAATTAACTGTGATTAATTGAATAACTGAGTGAGATTTCGCAAGCCTCACTCAAGCCTAAATACTGCCAGAGCTGTTGAATCAAGAAATCTGGCAGTTATCTCCTTCGGTAAGTCTGACAAACTGATGTAGTCTAAAAGATCTCAAACAGCAACACATCATGCCGCAATCTAAAAAATACAAGAAAAGATGAGAAACAAAGTAATTGAAATGTAGCAGTCTAGAAAGGGTTACAAAGCCATTTCTAAGGCTTTGTCACTCCAGCGAACCACAGTGAGAGCCACAAATGCAGAAAGCATGGAACAGTGGTAAACTGTTGAAGGGGCGTAACTGCACAATATTTGATGGTGATGCAAGATCAGTTTTGGCGCACCCTATATTACCTTAGTTGTTTTACTTGTAGTCGATATGTCTCGTGTACAGCTGCTTTGTAACAATGAAAATTGTAAAAAGCGCTATATAAATAAAGCTGAGTTGAGAATACAGACTCTGCACACATAAAAAATCTGTGGACAAGTTTAAGATTCACTGTGGAGTCAATCTAGTTATATTTTAAATCATGTTAATACATAATTGACATAAGTACATAAAGTTAGTGCACAGAAATGCACCAAAAAATGAATATGCAACTGATTATTATTTAATCGGACGGTTGTTTTTTTTCGGATAAAGGGCTAAACTATTTTTTTATGGATCTTTTGCTGATAATAACTACATACAACCCCCAAAAAGGTTATTTATTGTATTCTTTGAAAAGTGAGTTTCACTTATATAATTTTGTAATGTAATACCTTTAATAAAAAAGCTGAATCCAGTTTTAAACAATAAAATGTTTTTAAATATCCCACATATAGATAACAACCGAGTTGAAGCCCATTAGAGATGTAATGACAAATAAATAAAAGGTTTTTGGACTTTTCCCCTTACTTTAAAACATGTTTAGTTTGTGGCTCATATTTCATGAAACAACAACATCGTTAAAGTGAAGAAAAAGACAAACTCACTTGAAACTCAGATGTTTTTATTAACAAACATTATTTTGCGTTCTCTTGTCTCGGTCATCCTGCTGTCATTCATCGCGCTGTTTCACTGTACTCACGGAATCTCACGGTGCTATGTGCTGCGCTCTGTTTGCAGAAGAAGCATCTGCTCGCGTTGTATGAAGAACACAGGCCTGATGTTCAAACTGCACCGCTCGCGACGCATAGGGAAGGCGCATTTTGACGTTTAATGAAGAGCCTGACAACTAGCTAAAATGCGTGATAGTGGGAGACTTAACAACTTTAACAACCTTTCGCGCCTCAGGACGTGTCCTTGCTTGATCCATTTGTTGATGTGACTGTCACAGAGCGAGTGATTGACATAATATCTTGATTAAATAAAATATTTTGTTGAACTTGTTCAAAATGCTTGTTTATTTATAATTTTATAACATTTAAAAAAAACGTTGAATAATATTTTGGCCAAATGGCACCCCCCCTCGTGCGGCGCCCCCATGCACCGCATATACTGCATACCCCATTTTTGCGTCACTGCCCAGGAGTGGCTGACCAACCAAAATTACACCAAGAACAAAATGACGACTCGTCCAGGAGGTCATAAAAGATCCCAGAACAACATCTAAAGAACTGCAGGCATCTCTTGCTTTAGTTAAGGTCACGGTTCATGATTCGTCAATAAGAAATAAACAAATATTCTGTGGACTGATGAGCTAAGGTTGAACTTTTTAGAAGGTGTGTGTCCTGCTACATCTGGGGTAAAACTAACACACCATTTCATAAAAAGAACATCATATCAACAGTCAAACATTGTGGAGGTAGAGTCATAGTCTGCGGCTGGACGACTGGCCATAATTGATGGAACCATGAATACTGCGCTCTACTAGAAATTTTGAAAATCCTTAAAGGTCAGTTTGTGACCTCAAGCTTGAACGCACTTGGGTTATGCAGCAGGACAATGATCCAAAACACACCAGCTAGTCTACCGCTGAATGTCTAAAAATACAAAATAAAGGTTTTGTAGTGCCCTACTAAAAATCTGGACTTAAATCAAATTGAAATGATGTGGGCTCGAAGACCCTCCAATGTGTCGGAATTAAAACAATTCTGCAAAGAAGAATTGGCCAAAATTCCTCCACAGTGATGTGAAAGAGTCATTGCGAGCTATCGCAAATGCTTCATTGCAGTTGTTGCCGCCTAGGTTGGCAAAACTAGTTATTACGTTTAGGGGTCAATAACTTTTTCACATAGGGTCATAAATGTTTGGATTGTTTTTTCCCTAAATAAATTAAACCATCATTTAAGAACTGCATTTTATATTTATTCTGGTTTTCTTTGTGTTATCTTATTTTGTTATGATATGAATCATTTAAGCATGACAAATATGGAAAAAAACCAGGAAGGGGCAAATACTTTTTCACAGCACTGCATGTGTATCAGGTGCTGTTTATATTCTATATTGAAAATCGGTGTAGTGAAGTTAAATATTATCTCAATAAACGTCAGAAAGCAAATGCCAAAATTAAACATCAGTCGAATGAGAACACTACACATCACGAATTTGCGAAAAAAAAGTTAATTTGACTGGTTTAATGAATTAAGTTGAACTATCTTAAAATGCAGATATGCTCTTTGCAACGATATGTTGTAACTGCTTTCCAATTGCACCAGATTATGTAGAAGCATGTGAGCTCTGCACAAACTTACCTTGCTAAGTTAGCAAGTTGGCTAGCACGACCATGTGGGTGCTGGTTTCTGTTAAATTGCCCAGAGCACGTGAGACTCCATACAGACGAGTCGCGGCCGCACAAGATGAAACGTTTTTAAAATTACCCAGTTAACTATAATTTAAATAACAGTCAAGGCGATTTCTTGCTTGAGGATACTCCTTGCTTACTCACTTGTCACATCGTATGACGTCAGTTAAACTTCCACTGGTAAATGTGTAAACTCTGTCGCAAAGCCCCGCAGGTATTCATGGGAAGTGTAGTTTTACAAGATTTACGAATTATTGGCATAATATAAAATATATTATTAACATTATTATTTGTTTGTTAATGTTTGAAACAAAGGGACACTGTGAGGCAACAAAACATGATAATTATATAATTTGTATTTGCATAGCACTTTTCACCATATGTATTGTTTAAAGCAAATTTACAGAATCATACCTTAATTAAAGTCCCCAATAAGGAAAAGAACTTTAAGTACTGATGACAGTCAACCACTTTCACCAATAGAAAACTCATGTTTAAGCCTAGGTAGCCTACTTAATCACCATACATCCTTGATTATAAACACATATTTCATATTCAATCAAAAGATAATTGAGATTATCATTTCACGCTAATGAGACTTTTTTATGCTAATTCAAACACTATGTAAATACATGAAACGTATGAAAATGGATTACAAATGTACTTCCCCCAAAAAACACTATGATAATAATTTTCCAAGATTAAAAATGGACTACATTCCGTTTTTAGTATCTCCCATCATGGACTACTGTGTTTTTACCGCCTAAAACAACATTACACCGAGATATATTTGTGGTGCTTTTAAAATACATGCGACCCTAAGGAATATTTACTGGATCAACCGGATATAAAACATTAAGGTATATTGGGGATATGTTGGAAATGAGCGTCATAGTTGGGCTATATGTATATCTGGGCTATATGAGTCCCTGGCTAAAATTTTCTGTTACACCTGGAGTTAAAACATTAAGGACTATTGGGCGTTTGTAACAGACCGGGCGCTTTTTCTCACAGCATTTCGCACTTTTCCATTTGAACGCATCTACACGATCCAGTGACAACGAAGCACAAAGGCCCTTCCATTGGTCTAGTGGCTGCCCATCAGCCCAATGAAAGAAATCTGATGATGGTAATGATGTTGTTGATGGTGTATGCCTTTGCCAGTACCAGTCTGTAGTCATCAGACTACGACGTAGTCCAATCCAAGCCTCCTCATCCTTTGTTGTATTAACCGCATTGGCCAAATCCATCTGAATGTCTTCAGTTGTAGGACAGGCAAGTTGTTTGTGAAAACTCGTGCAGTGAGCCAGGGACTCAGCCCAACTAAGACGATCATTTCCGACTTCAAACTGTCCAGGAATCACCACACAGCCAAACTCATCTGAATGCATGAATATTTTTTTTACTATCAC
Source organism: Triplophysa dalaica (assembly GCF_015846415.1). Taxonomy (NCBI): domain Eukaryota; kingdom Metazoa; phylum Chordata; class Actinopteri; order Cypriniformes; family Nemacheilidae; genus Triplophysa; species Triplophysa dalaica. Next base: position 17,801,310 of record NC_079553.1, read on the forward strand.
AATGATGTGCTTGACAATTTATCAATTTAAGACTGCATTAAAAGTGATAACTTGAAATTTAATAAAAAAATTACCTGGTTGATCACTTATAGGTATAGCTGGTCCTCCATAAACTGCCGTGCCAGAGTTTTCCAGTATATAAACGGCAATCTTTGAGCTTGAATGCCAGATGAAGGTTTGTGACTCTGTTAAAGATATTATAGTTGAAGAGTATTTTGTGCCGGTAATCTCAGTCCACTGAGCAGATGTAATATGATCCCTTTGCGTGTGTACATTATTTTTGCTGCTAGTTTCAGCTATCACTAAGGCATACCTGATGTCTGAATAGAACTGTAGCACGTAGCAGGCAGCAAACATGTTTTCTGGGATCAATTCAATAAAAAGACCTGGACTGATCAGTCTAAGGGACACGCCTACTGACGCATTTACATACTGGGATTTCGTCTGATCTGAAAGTGACAGGAACCCTGATGGACTAGGCTTTAACTGAACATTATTGTGAGATAGAGAAGCTGACTTGACATTTGATGTCATAAGTAAGCGGCTCTGGGTTATACCCGGAATGTACGGCACGACAAAGTTCTGACCCTGAAATCGTACAGGAAGAATCTGATTCACTATCATGTTGCATTTACAGACTGTATTTTCTAGACAAGGATGAGTCAGAATCACTGCTACTTTATGGCTAGACTTAACCATCAGGATTGAGTCATTGGCCTGTATCTGGATGAGCTGGTATGACGGGATCTTGAACTTTTCTTCTTGAACGCAGGCTGATACGTTCCAGACTAACGTGATAGTGTTTTCTGTGTCCTCTGCATTGATGATGATCAATTTGAACGAACTGTATCTTTTGAACGGGAAGGGTGCCGGGGATCCGCCGAAAGTTTGGATAAGGCCTGAATGGTTTAGCGGAGGGATCAAATAGTTTGTGCCAAGATTTGTGATGGGTTGAATAACAGTAGTCTGGATATTTTTCTCCTGAATGGGACCTGTATCTGAATGACTCAAAGAATGTACTACAACGTTTTTGGTACTGGTAATTCGGATTGAATTAGTGGAGTAGTTAAGTTCATGTACTTCAGCTGTTTTTGGAAATGACATAGTTGTGGTTGAACCTCTCTGCAGGTTTGATTTTGTTATTGTTGTGTAGTTGTAGAAGATAGTGAACGAAGTGTCTTGATGGAGGGCTGTGACTCTTAAACTTCTACTAGTGAATGGATAAAAGTAACCCACATTTTCTGGAAATGCTGTGATGAAGCTGTCTCCATAGCTCACTATTGCAAGACCTAGTAAAAAAGAGTGTGAAAATGTTCATTGGTCCCGGCAACACACAGCCATCAATCTAACAATGCTCCAAAAAACGACAAAGGATAGTAACATATACTGACCTTGGCTTAACGTTGATGCAAACAGAAGAATCACAAACATGACTGTGTCTGACCTTGAGTTTAAGATAGATGCTGTGCATTAGTGAAGACAAGACAAAAACAAACCACAAGGTGAATTCACTTTTCACATACTGTTTGCAATAGCAACATGAAGGGCAGTTCATACATAAAACACACATTTATGGCCAATCAAAAGTTATTGCAGTGTAAAATGTACATTAAATCAAGAAACAACATGTGACTATAAGCAATGTGTCACGTCTTATGCTTTGATATGTGTATACTTTTCCAATACATTTTTCTGTTCAATTCAATTCTTAGTGCTTTACATTTGTGTGTATTTACTGTTTTTGTTTGTTTTCAAGATCCCTGGTCATCCTAAAATAAAGACTAAATCAATAAATAAAATATTTTTCATTATTTTAACAATGTCACAATAGTTAACGCATTACTATTACTGATGTTAACAAATAAAACCGTGTTGTAAAGTGTTACCACAGTATTTTGATGTAAGGGAAATAAAGATATCAGCAATGTGCTTCTGAAACCTCGGAAGTCCAAATTCTCAGATTTTCAAGAAATGGAAAAACACTATGCTTTTCAAATTAATAAAAACTGTGTTGTCAAAGCAAACAATTACTTTTATTTGACCAATAATTTAACCATCAATTCTTTAGTTATACAAAATGCAAATCGATCATTTTAAGTCAGTTTTATACTGTTTAATTTCACAACTTTAAAATGATAATAAACTGATTTGATATAATTAAAAAATTGCACAATATTTTTTTTTTAATTACATTCAGGTGACTTATACAGCTAATTTGATTTGACCTATAAGGCTGGTTTTGAACTATAGTTAAAATAAGTGGAATGTTCTAAAATTTTTCTGTATGTGCCCAAGAATGGGAGTAATAATTAATATTATTATAACATGTCATCATATTTGAGACACATACTGCAAACTGTTCCTTAACAAAACATGTTCTCTTGGGTTGTGTACGAGACCCGGTGCCAATATGGTATGTAACAGGACCGAATCAAAACGCAGATTTCGGTGCCTCATTTCGGTGCCATTTAAATGCTGTCTGAGCCGTTGACATTTGCCCTCACGTGAACATAACTCGGAAAGCTCTGATAATACAAATCAAATTCATCTTATACGATGGTTAAACGGACCTGTCAATTTGGCTTATTTATAATGAATATATATAAAATAGAGTTCGTTTCAATCCCAAATTAGAATGCATTAAGTTAACAACCAAACTAACCTAAAATTGTCAGGCAGGATGACCCTTCATAGGCCAGGACAACTCCGTCTTTGTCAGCTTTTGTAAAATATCCTGATAACTTTGGAATTGTATTAAGTAATTCCTCCCCACTCTCACATTTTTGGGGAAAATCCGACATTTGAGCTGATTTTAGCAGCTCAACAACTTTCCAGCATGATCATTCCCACGGTGAAGATAATGAAATGTAAATTTGACTTATAATCATTTGAAATCTGATCAGTCTGATCTTACCAATCTAATGTCTTTCATTTTTGAATGACTTGCTTATAAACCTATGTGACGATTGCCGAGTTACGGATGCCGGATCCACGAATCCACCAATCACCTCCACACTTATCGCTGTTTGGGATGCTCCTGGAGCCAGCCAGCACATTTTCATACGATCTACTGCACCGCTGGCTTCGCGTCGCAACTCAGAGACGAATATAATTATTTTAATAAATACGTAATTAAAAAAAATCTTTGTTTGTGTAAAGGCCCCCTTGCAGCGACGGGCCCATGCTTAAGCCCCGGTAAACCCGTGCGTTAATGGGGCCCTGCGCGCACCCCGCGGATCGGAACGCGCATGATCCGTGGATTGATAGTGAAAGACAGTAAATCCACCTGTGGACCTCCTTCTTAACACAGTGTCGCATTTGACAGGAAAGACAAGCAAGACACATCAGTGAAAGTGCTAAACCTTATTACACCTGTCAGACTGATCTGTAGACGTCATACTGTAAAGCTTTTTACTCTGACAACATGTTTAGGCATATAATTATACTTATTCATTATGCATACTGTCTGTTTTTAAAATAATGCTCATATCATGTAAGGCTCTCTGTAAATGTACTTTATCTGTTGATATCAACACATTTTCTGCCCATATTTACAACTTTGGTGCATATTTGTAGCTGGACAGTAAACAAGTTAAACAGTAAACACAGTGTGAGTGTCCATGCTCATTTCAAATTTACCTAAAACTTTAATTGTGAATATGTTGTGTTTTTTAATTGAATATATAGTTCTTTAATGTCATCCTCCAGTGTTTTGTGGCTCTTTATTAAAAGTATCGATTTAGGCACCGTTTGAAAAGTATTGATTTACAATACCCAACCCAGTTACAACCCTCCCTGTCTCCCCTGCTTCAGTATACACATGGTTTCAAGAAAAAACTGTGCAAATGCTTGTTTTGTCTTGGCCACATTTTCTATTCCTTAATAAATCTCTCAAAATCTTAACATTTTATTTATCAGCCTTTCTTATTTCTTACATCTCAGGTACTGACTGACACATTTAATTTAAAGAATAATTTCAGAAATGAATTACTTGAATTAATAATAAATTAAATCATCAATCAAAACATGACAGTTCTCTGCAAAATGATAAAGCAATTTAACCTCAGATAAAGAAAATATAGGTACCTTATATCTGGAGCACTTCTTGTGTCTGCAATCACACAATGGTGTGCGGGATTATTTTAAATTAGACACATTTGACTTTCAAAATCCTTATTTTGAATCAGATTTCCTTAAGATTCAGAATAGACAAGGTTCTTGCGTCATATACAGTGGCGTTGCCCAAACTGTATTGGCCCCCTGCAAGAGTGGAGGCGGGGCCCTTTCATTAGATAATCAAATTAGTGGAATTTATGCACATTTTCCTTGAAAATCACGTAACAGAGCTCTGCAAAAAAAACCCAAGTCATGGCTGAGACGAGAGGCCTGTGTGGAGTTTGCATATTAATTGTAGGTTTCCTCGACACTCAGGTTTCCCACACAGTCCAAAGACATGCAGGGTGGGTGAATGTGTGTGTAATAAGTGTAAAAGTGTGTATGGATTGGCCATCTAACAAGGGTGAAGGCCTATCCCACCTGTGGCCTAAAATACTGGAATAGTCTTCAGCAATCCTGCAGAGGACAAGAAAATGCTTTTTTGTTGCTAAACATGTTTTTATTGGTCTAAAGTTGGACAAGCTCATAAATCTGATGAACGTTGTCTCAAATGCTCACCTGTTTTTCTAATGACTGTGTTGAATTGGGAAATTTTTCATATTGCTAGACTTTCACAACATGATTATCATGCGCCGAGTAATTTACCAAAATTATATATTGTGACTTATGTTGCACATTGTTTATAAATAAATAGCCTATATAATGCTATTGTTCAAATTCAACTTTCATTTTGTTAATTTTGTTTTCTCACTTTCAGAAAATAAATCACACTTAAAACACAAGTGTGAGGAGGCAGAGAGAAAGGTTGTTAAACTGTTTATTATCAATATTATCATATGTGTATTATTAAAACAATACCAATAATCACAGTTATTAAATATCCCGGTTACTTGTGGGGTGGTTTCCCGGACAGGGATTATCCTAAAACAGGACAAGGCCTTAGTTAAATATGGATATTTAGGTTGTTTTAAAAGCATACTTTAAAAAATCATTACTGTGTGCATCTTGCGACAAAACAATCGCACTGACATATTTTAAGATATGTCAGTATAAGTTGTTTTCGATCAAGACACCTCTAACATTTATTTTAGTTTGGAACTAGGCTTAAATACTGTCCGGGAAACCGCATGCGTTGTGCAACACAACATGATAAGATTACATATTTTTTATTTGGGCAGCCTCTTTTCCAACATGTATTGTTTCACATAGTATACATTCATCCTTAATGCTATGTGAATGAGAAAATAAGCAAACCTCCTATGAGCACATATTTTAAATCAATCAAATAATTGAGAGTTTTGTAAGAAGTATGTGATTTTAGAAATCTGTAGATGGTTTTGATTAGAGAGAAAATGCTAAAAGTTCTTTAATAAAGTCAAACACAGACTTATTCATGTTAACGTTACCGCATCCTATGAGGGAAGACAGACAGACAAGGCTTAAGACTAGTCACCGACTAAAAGGAGTGTTAGAGCTTTCTAAACTGAAAATAACTTGCCTTGACATATCTTAAATATGTGTGTGCCATCTATGGTCTCAAGATGAACACCATATATCTGATTTCCAAGGCATTTTTTATAAAAGTGACTTAAGTATTCCAATTTGACTAAGCTTGGAGCTGTCTGCAAAATTTGGTCTAGAGCTACTAATTTTTTAGATATTAAGCAATTTAAAAACAAAAGATTAAAGTACAGTTAAAAATTCTGCTCACTATTATTAAGTAAAACTTATGTTTTAAATCTATGGATTAAACATGTATTTCTCTCAGTAACATTATGATTATTAAAGATAATTTTACAATAATGGATTAATGGACTACATTCATCTTTAAGTACCTTTCACCAGAAATAAAACAGTGACTGTAACTACTAAAGCCACAGTGTAAAAATGCATATATCATTTGGCGCTACATGGGAACCTAATAAAAATTTTCTGTTTTACCTAGATTTAAAGCAGTAAGGACTACTGGGGGTTTGTAACAGACCGGGCGCTTTTTCTCACAGCACTTCGCAGTTTTCCATTTGAATGCATCTTCACGATCCAGTGATAACGAAGCACAAAGGCCCTTCGATTTGTCCAGTGGTTGCCCATCAGCCCAGTGAACGTAAGCCACAGATGGTGATGGTAATGGGGTTGTTGATGGTTTTTGCCTCTGCCAGTACCACTCTGTTGTCATCAAACTACGACGTAGGCCGATCCAAGCTTCCTCATCCTCTGTTGTGTTAACCATATTGGCCAACTCCGACTGAAAGTCTTCATTTTTAAGACAGGCAAGATGGCCTTGAAGACTCGTGCAGTGAGCCAGAGACTCAGTCCAGTTAAGACGCACATTTTGTACTTCAAACTGTCCAGGAATCACCACACAGCCGAACTCATCTGAATGCATGAATAAATAAATAAAAAATTTAACGTTCACAATGATGTGCTTTACAACAATTTATAAATTTAAGTCTGGATCAGAAGTAATTGACAATTTGTTTTACCTGGTTGATCGTTTATAGGTATAGCTGGTCCTCCATAAACTGCCGTATCAGTGTCCTCCAGAATATAAACGGCAATCTTTGAGGATGGATGCCAGATGAAGGTTTGCGACTCTGTTAAAGATATTATACCTGAAGAGTATTTTGTGCCATTAATCTCAGTCCACTTAGTGTTTGTAACACGAATGTTTTGTTTGTGTACATCTTTCCTGCTTCCAGTTTCTGCTATCACTAAAGCTTTCTTAGTGGCGCTGATGTCTGAATAGAACTGCAGCAGGTAACAGGCAGCAAACATGTTTTCTGGGATCACTTCAATGATAAGACCTGGACTGATCAGTGTGAGGGACACGTTTCCCGACGAATTAACATACTGAGATTCGGTCTGACTTGAAAGTGACAGGAAGCCGGATGGACTAGGCTGTAACTGCACATTATTGTGAGATAGAGAAGTTGACATGTCATTTGATGTCATAAGTAAGCGGCTCTCGGTTATTCCCTGCATGAACGGCACAACAAAGTTCTGACCCTGAAATTGTGTAGGAAGAATCTGATTCACTATCATATTGCATTTACAGGCTTCAATTTCTAGACACGGATGAGTCAGAATCACTGCTACTTTATGGCTAGATTTAACCTTGAAGATTGAAGCATTGGCCTGCAACTCGAAGAGCTGGTATGATGAGATTGTAAAGTTTTCTTGCTTCACACTGCCCGAAATGTTCTTAAATATCGTGATGTTGTTTTCTGTGTTCTCCGCATTGATGATGATCAGCTTGAACGAGCTGTATCTTTTGGACAAGATGGGTCCTGGGGATCCGCTGAACGTTTGGATAAGGTCTGACTGGTTTAGCGGACGGATCAAGTAGTCTGTGCCAAGATTTGTTATGGGTTGAACAACACGGGTCTGGACACTCCTCCCCAAATTGGTGCCTTTATCTGTCTGACTAAAAGATTGTACTACAACATTTTTGTCACTCGTAATTCGGATCGAGTTAGTCGAGTAGTCTAGTTCATGTATTTCAGCAGTTTTTGGAAACGTCACTTTTGCAGTTTCCCCACTACTCAGGTCTTGTATTTTTCTTTTTGTGTTGTTGAAGTAGACGGTGAAGGAAGTTCCGTCATGTAATGCGGTGACTCTAAGAGTTCTTCCAGAATCAAATGGGTAAAAGTAACCTAAGTTTTCTGGAAATGCTGTGATGAAACTGTCCCCATGGCTCACAATTGTATGTCCTTGGAAAAAAAGTGTACAAATGTTTATGGGTCATGGGATCACACAAGTGTCATCTAAAGAAAGCAACGCATAATTTAAAATAAAAATACAAAAGACTTACCTTGGGTAAACGTTGATGCAATCAGAAGAATAAAGAACATGACTGTATCTTATCTTGAGTTCAAATAAGATGCTGTGCATTAGTAAAGAAAAGACAAAGAAATAAGGTGAACTTAAAACATGACTTTTCTCATTCTCTACCTTTTTATTCTGTAAAACCCGTTTTCATAAACTGTATTAACAGCATTAACAGGCATTTTGTTGTCAAACATCACATTTTATAAGAGCTGATCAAAATGCTAGCCTACTTGTAAAATTATAGACTGTATTTTAAAAAATTGTAATCTTTAGAAGTGTGCTCGCTGAAATTTCTAGATAGCTAAATGACTTTCCTAATTCTGATTGAAGATTGACTTCTTAGCTCTCAATGCTAAAAATTAATGCAAGATCACACAATCTAAACATTTTCTCATAAGGAAAGTTATTTCAACTAAATGTAGAAAAGAACTAGATAAAAATCTAAACAAAAACAAGCTAAAAGAAATTGTACCAAGAAAAGTACATTTTAACTAATAAAATTCTACCACATGAAAATCACTTTTAGGTGAGAAAGTACAATTTGATATTCACATGTAAACCGGATAAATATGTGAATATTTTATACAATTTATTACATGGTGTATCATTTTTGACACCCAGTACAAAAATGTATAGTGACTGTTTGGTTTTACTGTCATTTTATTTTAATTTATAAATCTCTTGAAATCTTAGCATTGTATTTTAAAGTTAACACGAGCACTGACACAACTGATTCGATAAAAAAGCACGATATGTGTGAATTATTGTTATGTTCTATAGAAGCAGACACAATACCAGACACTACAGTTCATAATATTATTAACTCACCTAAAGCAAAATTTCATACCTGATATCATGGAGTTCTTCTCTTGAGAATCACCTCTGTGCTGGAAATCCCAGTTCAGTTCTGACAAATTTGACTTTCAAAAAAGACTTTAAAAAAGGCTCTAAGATTTGCATCCTGGTTACAGAATATACTTTGGTTCATGCTTCAGTTAGCAGGTTTTTTTTATTTTAAAGTGTAAATTTTCAAAATATTTCACTTATATGTAATATTTCCTACAAATGATCATTCTGCAGTTTTACCACATTTGCTCTATGCATTTAAAAACATTTAAACTTAAAAAAAACAAATGCAAAATTAGGAAGGGAGGAAAAGTGACAAAAATACATTTCTGGTTGCATTATTTGACAGTGAGTCTTGAAGTGAAAACAGGTTGTGCAAGTGTCATTATATAGCCTACGGTTATGCAGTGCAGAGATTGCATTCCCACGCACTCACTCACGATTTAGAACTCTTTCAATCGGATGAAGCCGCCGGCCTATAACGCATCAAGTGAAATGAATCCTTCTTTTACACCACGTACAGAAAATAAAAACCCTCTCTAAACCGATTTAATAATATACGTGTAAAACAGACTGTCAGAAGAGTTTTAAACTGGTGATTATTCATAGCTTCAGATTGTATTTTTTAATATGAAAAATTACCGAGGTCCGGACCTCGGTGACCTCATAGGGCTACGGCCACGACTTTATCTTCATCAAAGCGACCTCCCTTTGCTTTTCGGCTGCTTCACTAATCGTCAATTTCACAACAATTTCACAGAACATATTAGCAACAACAATTAAAACGTTAAACCTATAGGCCACTTCTTTTTTCCATACTCAGTTTAACAAATTGATTTTAAACTGCAGAATGTTGACACAAAACATTATTTTCAGTAGGCTATGGTTTAATACATATAATGTTTATATGATTAAAATATATATGGTTAATATACCTTGTTTTAATTTCAGCATGCGCAGGCAAGGTCATCGCAATCCAGAAAAAAACGTCATATTTGAAGACTCGCCCGTAAACATGAGAGAAATATGGAAACTTTGACATTGGTTCACAAAAAGTAGGCTATACGATTTACTATTTTGAAGAGATAGGCTATTTAAATTATGAAAATATTTAAATAAGTTTAAACAAATATCTAATGTTTTTAGAGTGAAGCTTAGGCTCCGCAAAAAAATAGAGAACAGCGCTATCAACGGAGCCACGTGTGCGCCACACTGAAATAATATTTGAAATAAAAAAGATGGCCATTAAGAAATATTACCTCGAAATGAACATTCAGACAAAAAATCTAATTCATTAAACATAAAAAAGAAGAAAACTTCATCGGCAAAGGCAAGCAGTTTATTTGGCAAACATAAGAACCATTATAACCTGATTTGTTAACACATATTCATAATTGCCATTAGTCTTACCATTTAAGAACAAGTCTAAAGTGTCACAATATGTAGAAATTGAGAAAATATACAACTTAGGCTAACAGTAAACAAAACTGCACAATAAACGCAAGCCTTGTGATTTGTTTAATTCGGAGATGGAAAGCAATAAAGCTCGTTACCGCCACCAACAGTTTGCCTCAAAATATTGCACTGACAAAAGAGGCTGTGGATGTTGGAAGTTTGATACATACACATCATGCCACACAGTCTACAATTTACAGGTTATTTTACAACTAACTTTCTATCGACATTACACAGAATATTATACTATTATACTTTTTATTTTAGGCCTATTGAAGTTTATTATGGACTATATTTTAAACACGTTACAGACTCAAATGAATTTATATAGTTGTTTATATTCTGTTAAAATGTATTAAATTTATAACTAGAATAGACTATGGAAAGACATAAAAGTAAATGTTTCTAGAATGCTATTTGCATGTAGGGAATACAATGATTAATGAAAGCCCCTTAATGTTCAAACAAAACTATGCTCCTGGGTGCTGGCAATCTGAATATGGTTGGGTTAGAGAAAAAGCTGATAAGCATGGGAAGAGTTCATCTGCAAAACAGATAACTGCGTTTTTAAGAATCATATTTCATTGTGCATTCCAAGTAATGTCAATCAAACTGAAGTTGGGTTGTTTTGATTAAGTAATAGTGACTCAAAAGATATAGCTAATTAACACAATAAAACACGATAAAAAAACATGGCTTTTGAAGATTTTTTTAAACTGCATTATCTATTTTTGCAAATAAACTCTTCGTATGATGTGCTTTGAAAAACATAGGTAGGCCTTTAGCTTCTAACAAATTTTTCAGAAAAGCTCAATAATAGCTATATTTGAGTGTAACTTAGAAATCCTAGAAGACCTGTTGCTTTATGTTTTCATACTAAATTCCAACACTATCCCAAGCTAACAGAAAACCTGCATATTTAAACAGGAATTAGAAATGTATTTCTTTCAATAACATTTTGCATTAAGAATACAGGAATTTGATAATGAGGATTATAAAGGTACTACAGTAATGTTTTAGCAACTATAGTTGACGTAGTAAAGACAGCGATGTTAAAATGCACAAATATATATTTATGGTGCTATATTTGAACCTGAAATATGTTTACTAATTCATATAAGATATATTGGGGGTTTGTAGCAGACAGGGCGCTTTTTCTCGCAGCATTTTGCAGTTTTCCATTTGAACTCATCGTCCTGATCTAATGACAATGAAGCACAAAGGCCCTTAAAACTGACAAGTGGCTGCCCATCAGCCCAGTGAACGTATTCCACAGATGATGAGGGCGATAATGTTGTTGATAGTGTTTGCCTCTGCCAGTACCAGTCTGTAGTCATTAGACTACGTCGCAGGCCAATCCAAGCCTCTTCACCCTCGGTTGTGTTAAACGTATTGACCAAATCCATCTGAATGTCTTCACGTGTAGGACAGGCGAGGTGTTTTTGAAGACTCGTACAGTGAGCCAGGGATTCAGTCCAACTAAGAGGCTCGTTTCTGATTTCAAACTGTCCAGGAATCACCACACAGCCGAACTCATCTGAATAAAAACATAAAAAATGTTAATCATCATGAATGTGCTTTACAACTGTATTAATGTATGTCTTATTCGGAATCAGAAGTGAATTCTTACAAATTTACCCGGTTGTGTATTTATAGGTGTAGCTGGTCCTCCATAAACTGCGGTGTCAATGTTTTCCAGAATATAAACGGCAATCTTAGAGGATGGATGCCAGATGAAGGTTTGTGACTCTGTTAAAGATATTATACCTGAAGAGTATTTTGTGCCGGTAATCTCAGTCCACTGAGTGTTTGTAACAGGAATGTTTTGTTTGTGTACATTATTTTTGCTGCCAGTTTCTGCTATCACTAAAGCTTTCTTGATGTCTGAATAGAACTGCAGCAGGTAACAAGCAGCAAACATGTTTTCTGGGATCACATCAATGATAAGACCTGGACTGATCAGTATGAGGGACACGTTTCCCGACGCATTTACGTACTGAGATTCCGTCTGATCTGAAAGAGACAGCAACCCTGATGGACTAGGCTGTAACTGAACATTATTGTGAGATAGAGAAGTTGACTTGACATTTGATGTCATAAGTAAGCGGCTCTGGGTTATACCTGGAATGTACGGCACAACAAAGCTCTGACCCTGAAATCGTACAGGAAGAATCTGACTCACTATCATGTTGCATTTACATGAGGTTGTAATTTCTAGACATGGATGAGTCAGAATCACTGCTACTTTATGGCTAGACTCAACCTTTATCAGTGAAGCATCGGCCTGCATCTGGATGAGCTGGTATGATGAGATCTTGATCTTTTCTTCTTGCACACTGCCTGAAATTTTCTTAAAAATGGTGATAGTGTTTTCTGCGTCCTCTGCATTGATGATGATCAGCTTGAACGAGCTGTATCTTTGGGACCGGAAGGTTGCCAGGGTTCCGCTGAACGTTTGGACAAGGTCTGAATGGTTAAGCGAAGGGATCAAATAGCTCCTGCCAAGATTTGTGATGGGTTGAACAACATGGCTCTGGACACTTTTCTCTGGAGTGGTAGCTGTACCTATATCTGTCTGACTAAAAGAATGAACTGCAATGTCTTTTTCACTGGTAATTCTGATTGTATTCCTGGAGCAGTTTAGTTGATGTACTTCAGCAGTTTTGGGAAACGACACAAACACAGTTTCACCCTGCTGTAGGGATGTTACTGTTTTTTGTGTGCCGTTGTAGAAGACAGTGAAGAAAGTGTCGCTGTGGAGGGTGGTGACTCTTATACCTCTAGAAGAACTGTATGGGTAGAAGTAACCAACGTTCTCTGGAAATGCTGTGATGAATTCTTTTCCATAGCTCACTATCGTGTGACCTTGATAAAGAATAGAGTGTAAAAATGATAGTTTATCCAAATATAGCAATGGTCCATTTAAACAAAACCAAATGATAGTAAAGTGTTTTTCTGACCTTGGGTAAACGATGATGCAATCAGAAGAATCACAAACATGACCGTATCTGACCTTGAGTTCATGCTGGTTGCTGTGTATTCCTGAAGGAAAGACTAAGAAACAAATGGCAAACTGAAAAAAGTTGTCTGTTCTAACTTTTTTGTTTCCTAAAACAAGGTCTCATATTTTGTGTGTAAAAATCAAGGTCCTTTATAGCGGAAGAGTCATCAAACATCACATTTCGGTAAAAGCTGATCAAAGTTTTCAAACCGATTTCAAATCTCCCTTACCTGTCGAAAATACTAGAAATGTAGTGTCCACTCAGATGTGCTCTTTCTTACAAAATAATGACATGCATAAAAAAAAATTCAATCAGGCTTTATACGGCATCAAAGCACTGAAACTGCGCTTGTTAAAATTACAAACGACCTGCTTATAGCATCAGATAAAGGTAACGTCTCAGTCCTTCTTGACCTTAGTGCTGCGTTCGATACTGTAGACCTTAACATACATTTAGATCGCTTACAAAATTATAACGGTATTCAGGGACAAGCACTACAATGGTTCAGATCTTACTTAGAAGACAGATATCAATTTGTCCAACTAAATTGGGAATCATCAAATGTAACGCAATTAAATTATAGATTACCTCAGGGATCGGTTTTAGGACCCTTGCTATTCTCCATATACATGCTGCCCCTTGACAACATTATTAGAAAAATGGTATAAGCTTCCACTGTTACGCAGATGATACTCAGCTATATATCTCATCAAGACCAGATGATTTCTTCCAGCTATCCAAATTGGCATAGTGCATTGAAGATATAAAACATTGGATGACTATTAATTTCCTTCTATTCAATTTTAATAAACAGAACATTTATTTTATTACCTGCAAATTGAAGGCTGCACTGTTACTCCAACAAAGTTAAAGTTACAGTTAAAGACTTAGGCGTAACATTAGACAGCAACCAGTCATTTGGAAACCACATCTCAAATGTCACAAAAACAGCCTTCTTCCACCTTAGAAATGTTGCCAAGTTATAAAATATTCTATGTGTTGCTGATAAAGTGAATCTTATTCGTGCATTTTTGACCTCAAGACTGCACTATTTTAATGGTTGTTCTGCATCATCTGTAATCAGTGGTGTAGTCTACGTGATACGCAGGTATACGCCGTATACCCACTAGAAAAGATCAAGAATTTCCGTATACCCACTTAAAAAAGCGCAAGGTTACGTAACAACATCGTTTGTGTCAGAAAAGTACGATCCACTGACTTTTGGTGCAACCAGGAGATATGAAATCAAAGAGGTCATTAAAGGCAGCATTTACACTATCAGTGTTATCGTAAGCCTGCCCCCGAAGCTACTGGCGCTTCGTGCAGCTGCAGCAGGTGTTACAGACAATGAGCCCGACGAGGCTCATGCGATGCTTTTCGCGGGGTCCCCACTCCTCGCGTTAGTGTTCCGGGGTCGCAATGTGCACACTGTTCGCCCGTGTATTATACTTTCTGCCTTTAACTCATCCCACTTTTAAAACCACTGTGTAGTCTTTAATAAAACGAGCATATTTGTTATCATTAACATAACTGCAAGTCATATTGTGACTGCTGGCATATTAAATTGTATCTAACTAGCCAACTTCACAAACGTTAGTTTGTGTGTTGAATCAATAAATGAGGGAGAAAGGTAGAGATAACTTATTCTACAATGTTTATAATTGTTTTAGATGATAAGAGATGAGAACTCCTTACAAGCCTTGTGAAAGTCAAGCTAGAGACACTGGCAGCAATCTATAGGTGCAACAGGTGCTTGATAAAACTGCACAAATGTTCATTGTTAATTATTATAGTTCACTATCAATGTCAATAATAGATGCAACTTACATAAGTGTGTGAAAAATCTAGTTATTAGGGACGA
Organism: Triplophysa dalaica; assembly: GCF_015846415.1. Taxonomy (NCBI): domain Eukaryota; kingdom Metazoa; phylum Chordata; class Actinopteri; order Cypriniformes; family Nemacheilidae; genus Triplophysa; species Triplophysa dalaica. Next base: position 17,816,418 of record NC_079553.1, read on the forward strand.
GTATCAGAGTTTGATTTTAACCATTTTTTCAATATGATTTACTGTAAGTCTCTGACTTGGCCTTAGTTAAACTAAATCAAAATCTAAAGTTTATACTTTCACAAGATATTCTTTACATTATGTAGTTGCCCTGCTTAAAAAAACAATAGAACCCTGCCCAAAACACAAGAGATGCAGATGGGAATCAATAGAAAAGGCATAAAATAAAAAATTATAAAGAAATGTGTTTCATAATGGTATTTAAATGAAAACCACTAGAATGTATGTAATACTATTTTTAGCAGGATGGGTTTATGTAGAAATACTTAATAGCTTTTCCCGTGGATCACTAATGTGCATTGAAAATTGCCAGCTGATAAAACCTGTACTTTAGTGACTGTATACATAAATAAAACTCTTAACTGACTGATTTAAAACCAGCAAGTCCCACAGCTGTCATTGGCTATTGAAATCTTGCTTGCAATAAATCTTTCTTGATTACATATAGAGGCATTGCATTCATGAGTGTGGTGGTGCTCATGGGTTGTCGACCTGGGACGGATGAGTAGGCTGGGGGGAATCATAGTATACTCACTACAAAAAACTAGACTACACCACTGTCTGTAATCAAACTTCAGCTAGGTCAGAACATAGCTGAGAACCAAAGCCTGATATACCATAGGGCTTGACTGGGCTCCAGCCCAGGAGCCCCGCCCTTCTCGTTCATTTGATTTGTTTAGTTATTTGCCAGTCATTTTATTTTTCATTTAAACTTTGTTCATTGGTCTAGCACGATTCAAAAGCACTGCCTTACATCTGCCTGATGTCGTTTAATTGGCTAAACTTTCCGTCAGTCATGTTGGCGTTTCCTGATGTGTTATTTGTGGATTATATCCGTCACGTTTATCGCAGTTGAAACCTGTCTCTGCATTAGGACGTTGTTATAGTTGCTGACAAAAGCTATTGCAGTGCAGCGCTAAAAAGAAAACATAAAAACTGAGAGACAAGAACGCGAAAGAGCAGCATTTAGTCAAATGGAAATAATGATTATTTACCTATGGCACCACACCATATGGTCTTTAGGCAGCGAATCCAGAGCATACCTGTCACCACTCCAGTTTTCACACCCATCTCCCGCCACCCTCTCGTTTAGTTATTTTTCCTGTATTTCAGTTATTTCTCCTTTGAAACTCACGGACCTACGGTAACCGGAACCAGTTCACAAGGTGGCTTGAGCCACTGCCCATTTGCCCTCACAGGCTGGCACCCTTTGGTAGGTAAAATAGAATGGTAGCCGATTCCGAAGTGTACGTAAGTAGTGAGGATTCACATCCCCGCGAAAAACTTTCTCTTATCACACCACTAAAGATCCGAAAACTGATTCCACTCCGCATTTTCCATTTAACGCTGGCTCACAGTCCGACGGATCGTTTCATCGATAAGTGGATGCAGAAGATTCTACCAAGTTAGCTTTTTTGTTGTTACACTTTCTTTGCTTTTACTGAAAACGAGTTATGAAAAGTGTTGTGTTTTAGCTGTGACCATAAGCGGTTCTTGTAAATAAAATGCAAATACTGTTAAATCCATCCTTGTAGATAAATACATTCTGCTAACTAATCGACAAAGTTAAAACAACCGAACTACGGGACGCGCGAAGTGACAAACTGCTCGTGCTGTTTCAAACCGCGTTTATATGCAAGTTATTTCATGTCTGACATTGAGTTCTCCGGCAAAAAATAAATGCTAAATTAAGATGATACCTTGCAGCTATACCATTCATGGATTTATAGCCCTATGAGCTGCATTTAACAATGTCTTAGATTTACATTTAAAAATTTGACATGAAAATGATGTTGTGTTAGGTATTACATTTACATTTATGCATTTGACAGACGGTAGAAAGTATAGGTAAAAATTTATTAAAACGATGTATCCTATTATTATAGTAGCCCTGCACAACCTCAGTTAAATAGACCTTACAAAACTATGGACCCATCTCATTATTCTGAAACTATTTAAGCCATAATAAGACGTTTCTTCTCATTATTATGAATATTATTTTAAAGTGCATTTCAAACTCATAAATGCGTCATTATGCTTTACTGATGGAATTGTCTGCATTTGTTGACCTTCATTTTCAGTATTTACTTATATTTTTTCAAACATTGAATATGCACCGTGAACTATGAAAAATTGCATTTGGCATAAGCTAACAATATACAAGATTATTGAATGCTGACAACTGTATATCTCATTGTTGGTTTCATGTTAATACTGGGGTTCCCAAATTTTAGATCCAAGATGTATAACCTATCAAGATCCTCCAGAAACACAGGGACAACACATACATTTGTGTATGTATGTTTGAAACTTCCCACATGGAAGAAACGCACCACGTATGGCTTCCACTGTCATAACAAGCATTATAAACGTATAAACCAATGAACAAGTGTCATTGTTAGTCAAAACATTTACTAATGTTTACAAACACATGATTTTAAATAGTGCGGGGGCCCGAAAACAACTCAAGCCCAGGGGCCCCCATCCTCCTAAGTCCGGTCCTGCTGAGAACATAGAGTTCTAACCAGGTTCCTGCTGAGAACATAGAGTTCTAACCAGGTTCAGAAAATACTATCACATAACTACAATGTTATCATTCCTTCACTGGATACCCATTAAGTATCGTATTGACTTTAAAGTTATTTTAATTACTTATAAAGCCTTAAAGATTTAACCCCTACAGACTCAACAGAGCTTCTATCACATTACAACCCATCACGCTCTCTAAGATCTCAAACTTCCAGACTTTTGATAACACCTAGAATAACTTAATCCACGAAAGGGAGCAGAGCTTTCTCATACGTAGCACGTAAACTCTGGAATAGCCTTGCCCATACTATTCGAGGGTCAGACACACTCTCCAAATTTAAATATAGATTAAAGACACATCTTTTCAGCCAAGCTTTCACTTAATGCATAATATCCTAAATAAACCACCGGGAGACTTCATTTATTAGATATTATTTAACACAATGTTCTTACTTGTTCTATAAACACTATTCACTGTGCTGTGTTTTACCTTTTTCTCTGTTTTTCTTATTTTCTCCAGTAAAGCTGCTTCGGAATAATGCACATTGCGACATAGGCTATATAAATAAAATTGAATTGAAAGTTATTACAATGTAAATTTTATAAATATGTTTTTCATAAAAGACAATGTCATGTATTTATGTTATGTTCAAGCACAAATTTTAAGCCCCATACTGCTCTTCATTTAAATTGCTTCATTCCCGGATTTCCTAAATGAAGAGTAATAAAACAACAACAATAATTATCGCATCCAATACAATTTTGTGTTTACATAATATATGTCTGTCTACTGTGCATATTCATTTTTCTTTTATACACACAAAAACATACACATCACATATATTTAGGACATATTTATATATATATATATATATATATATATATATATATATATATTTACTAATAATTGAAATGAAGTACAAACGTTTATTTTATATAATTCTTAAATACAGTATATGCATGTGTATGTTTTTATGAATACAAAATGAATATGAACAGTACACAGACATATATTATATAAACACAAACTTTTATTCTGGATGCAATTAATAGCGATTCATCGTTTGACAGTCTTAATAATAAGTCATTGCTTTTTTCACAATGATTTAGAAGTGAAATTTCACAGCTAGATCAGCGTTTTGATTTTGACCGAAGCTTGACTCTTACCTCACAATGCTAAGAACATGTGCAAGATCTAAACATCCTCGCCCATAAAAGAAAAATGTGTTCAGATGTAAAGCACTTTATTAAGCTTTCTCTATTGAAATGTTTATACTTTTTGCTATTGCCCGATTTTCCCTTCAATTCTATTAGGGTTCACCACAGACTTTTGTTAGTGTAAGCTGGCATGTCATGCCACTGTCATAAAGTAACAGATCTAAAATACAACAAAAGGACTAGCCATTCAAAAATCTGAAATAAGTAAAAGAAATCAGTTTCTTTTCAGTTTATCGGTGTTATCAGTTAAACTGAAAAATGTACAGGGGTGTAATCACATTACTACTGTATTTCCCCTCTTGTATTTACACCAGGTTTATGAGACAATAATTCATTTTAACGTGAGAAAGTACAATTTGACTTACAAACGTGATAAATATGTCTAACTTCACACTGTACAATCACCCTGGACCTCTCACATCCAAGCCAATATCTATAACAATGCTGCCGTCTGGTCGGCGCTACAAAGCTCTGAGCGCCAAAACAACCAAACACAAAAACAACTTCTTCCCTCAGTCCATCTACCTATTGAACAGTTAGTAAACCGTGCAATAAAACACTATCCATTTTTTATACAACTTTTTCTGTAAATTAAATTTCACTATGATGTATATAGCACATACCTTGTACTACAATAGTCTTGTCTTGTAATTATACATATTTACACACACACATAGCTTTACTCTCTTTATCTTATGTTTATTGTATTTATTTTCTTATTTTTTATACCCAAATGCCCTTATTTTTATTCTATTGTGTAATGGTCTCTGTGTTCTGTCGTTATTGCTGTTTCTGTGTACTGGATGCTCCTGTCACCAAATTCACTAAATTCCATGTATGTGCAAAGTCACTTGGCAATAAAGCTCTTTCTGATTCTGAATCTGAACTTATATATACTTATATATATAACATACTTATATATAACTTGCCAAATCGTAGTTGAGACACACAGTGCACAAATGTCTTAAAACAAAACACACTACCCATCTACTGCTTCTAAAAACAATATGCTTTCACTGACAATTATCTGCACACAGTGCTTGTTTGTCTTATCATCATTTTCTTCTTCTGCTCTTAAAACCTTTACGTTTCATTTTAAAGGCATTCTTATTTCTTACATGGCAAGTGACACAATAAGTTTAGTTTTGTTCCATAAATCTAAGCTGTTCATCACGACATTTCTCTTTGCAGTAAATTTAGCTCAAGCAAAATATCATACCTGGTATCTGGAGCTCTTCTTCTCTGTAGAATCAACAGTGTGCTGAAAATCTTATTTCAATTCTACACATTTGACTGTCAAAAAGATTTGAATAAGTTCCTGGCTACACGAGATAGTTAGTACATATACTTGCTTCATTTGGCTGAATGACTGAGATGATATTGAGGACTTTCCTGCCACTAATTCGTACCAATTGTCACCGCCCACATTTTTTGTTTACCTTTCCAACTATTTTCCAACTGTTGCATCTAGGTTAATAACTCACAGTTATCAAAGTAGCTTTAATATAGTAATTAGGGTTGTTTCATGTAAAGTAATTAAAATAATTGACAATCATTTATATTATTTCAATGTTGTTTGTCAAAAGTCATATGTTACAATAATAAATGTATAATTGTATTTTATAATTGTGTGCAGCATTAAAATACACCACCACATGTCAAATGTTTGGAAAAATACAATCATTCTGTACTTTTTTATTTTCTGTATTTCTACGATTTATTTTATAAACTTATAAACTCCTAAAAATGAATCAATATGTTTAGATAGTCTAAATAAAATGTATGTATAAAACTATATATTTACCCTTCATCATTTATTTATTTTCATGAGAAACTGTAATTTACTAACCTGTTTAACCAGTTTTTATAGTGTACACTTAACTCTTGACCGTATTTGGAAGGTCGACACCAAACAACTTCAATACTTTATTAAATTTTGCCTAAAGTTCATAAACGCTGATACTTTCATTTCAACATTTTAGAAAAACATCATGACTGCAGTCCCGCCCATTAACGTTAGAGTGGAGTTAAAGAGAATGTCATTGTTGTCGCATGGAAGGTCATTGTTACAGGGCTAACTTGCATTTTTAGACTGTGAACAATTTCACTATTTAATGTGTATGTTTAACAGCTATTAGTTGGAGATTTAGGCTCAGTTTCACAGAAAAGGCTTAAGGTGACCTGTCCTGACTGAAAACAACTTTCCTAGAAATATCTTAAAATATATCTGTGCTTTTGTCTCAAGATGTAGACCAGTAATCTATTCTTCTAAAGCATTTTTATAAAAACAACATAAATATCTTAATTCAATTAAGGCATAATCCTGGCTTAAACTAAACCGTTTCTGTGAAACTGGGCCTTAATGTTAGGAATACTAAAATGAATATAGAGATAGAATATAGAATATAGAATATACCTCCTCTGTATTATCTATGCTTATAAAAATAAATGAATGGCAGCATTTAAAGTCAAAGAGAGTTCTTCTGACACACTTTTATCTCACTGTCACACTGTGCGACCATTGTGGTCGTAACCTCAAAATTATCTTAAGCATTTCATGTTGACTGAGTCAACGATTCATCACATTGAATTTATAACAACAACAACAGGGAGGGCAGAACAAAACACCAGAGAATCTGGAGAAGGCCGCTGGGAGCAAATACATCTACCTTGGTTTAAAGCGGTTTTTGTGTGATTTTGATTTTCATATGTATAAATATACAGTATATCAAAGCAATCTGAGGGTAATTTGTATAGGCTACCTGTTTAAGAGGTGGATTATTCGTGTGAATTCCTACAAACTCATTTGTACATTTTATTATGATTTGACTTTGGCCCTGTAACGTTGGGTTTAGAGGTGGTGTTACACTCTTAAAAATAAAGGTGCTTCAAGGCAATGCCATAGAAGAAACATTTTTGGTTCTACAAAGAATCATCTCTTTCTAACTTTTTTGTGTCCATGAACACAAATCAATAGATTCTACATTTCGTGTGTATGCCACGAACTATAGTTATCCTTGAAATCTTAAGGCAACACAACATGACAAGATTACATAATTTTTATTTGCATAGTTCCTTTTTACAATATGTTTTGTTTTAAAGCAGTTTTACAGAATCAAGCCTGAAAATAAATAATAAAATGTATTATTTAAACTTCCAATATTAATAAAAACATCTTTATGACTAGTGACTATATGAGCAAACTTTATGTGTTTTATGATGAGAACATATTTTACACTCATTCAAAAGGTAGCTGAGATTTCTGTAAGAATATGCCAGGAATCTATTGATGGTATGGGTTTTAGAGAAAAAACTTGATTATAGTCATAAATAAGGCAAGTAAATGTTACTGCATCCTACATGGAGATATTAGAGCTATTAGGTTCTTCAAGAAATACAATTGCTTCATGCAGATTCAGCCCAGATCAGGCCTTAGAAAAAGCAAACTGCTTTTGAAATATGAAGAAATCAAAACTAATTTAACTTTAACAACACTAATAAGACCTGTTATGTTTCTTATTTCTATGAGCATGCATTACAAATGTATTCTTAATAACATTATGATTACTGTAATAAGGATTTTTATCATTGAAATGAACTGCATTCTCCCACCAGGAACCACAGTGATTGTTGCCAGTAAAGACAAAAATATACTGAGATAATTTTGTGGCGCTAGAAAAATTCAAAAGAAGCTGAGGAAGTTGTATCTGAGGGTAAAGGATAAAAGCTTATTGAGGGTTTGTAGCAGACAGGACGCTTTTTCTCACAGCATTTTGCACTTTTCCATTTGAACTCATCTTTCTCATTTAGTGACAGTGAAGCACAAAGGCCTCTAAAATTCTCTTCCGGATGCCCATCAGCCCAGTGAACGTAATCCACAGATGATGATGGTAATGATGGTGTTGATGGTGTTTGCCTCTGCCAGTACCAGTCTGTTGTAATTAGACTACGTCGTAATCCAATCCAAGCCTCCTCCTCTGTGCTGTTAACCTTTCCAGACAGCTTTTTCTGAATGTCTTCACTTGTAGGACAGGCGAGGTGTTGTTCAAGACTCGTGCAGTGAGCCAGGGACTCAGCCCAACTAAGACGATCATTTCCAACTTCATAATGTCCAGGAATCACCACACAGTCAAACTCATCTGAATGAATAAAAACATTAACATGTTAACCATCACAATGATATGCTTCACAACAATTTAAGTTTGCATTAAAGCTTACATATTTATATTAAAAAGGTTTTTTTTACCTTTACCCTAAAATTTTACAAATTTTATTACCTGGTTCTGTATTTATAGGTATAGCTGGTCCTCCATAAACTGTCGTGCCAGAGATTTCCAGTAAATAAACAGCAATCTTTGAGGTTGGATGCCAGATGACTATTGTAAACTCACTGAAACTTATTTCAGCTGAAGAGTATTTTGTGCCGGTAATCTCAGTCCACTGAGTGTCTGTAACGGGACTGTTTTGTGTGTGTACATTATTTTTACTGGCAGTTTCAGCTATCACTAAGGCTTTCTTGATGTCTGAATAGAACTGCAGCAGGTAACAGGCAGCAAACATGTTTTCTGGCATCACTTCAAAGATAAGACCTGGCCTGATCAGTGTGAGGGACACGTTTCCTGATGCCTTTACGTATTGAGATTTCGTCTGATCTGAAAGTGACAGGAACCCTGATGGACTAGGCTGTAACTGAATATTATTGTGAGATAGAGAAGTTGACATGTCATTTGATGTCATAAGTAAGCGGCTCAGGGTTATACCCGGAATGTACGGCACAACAAAGTTCTGACCCTGAAATTGTGTAGGAAGAATCTGATTCACTATCATGTTGCATTTACATGTAATTTCTAGACATGGATGAGTCAGAATCACTGCTACTTTATGGCTAGATTCAACCATTTTCAATGAATCATTGACCTGCAACTGGATGAGCTGGTATGGCAGGATTTTTAGGTCTTCTTGAAAACGCTCCGACATACCCTTGACTAACTTGACAGTGTTTTCTGTGTCCTCTGCATTGATGATGATCAGCTTGAATGAACTGTATCTTTGGGACCAGAATGGTGCCGGAGATCCGCTGAAAGTTTGGATAAGGTCTGACTGGTTCAGCGAAGGGATCAAATAGCTCGTTCCAAGATTTGTGATGGGTTGAACAACATGGCTCTGGACACTTTTCTCTGGAGTGGTAGCTGTACCTATATCTGTCTGACTAAAAGAATGAACTACGATGTCTTTTACACTGGTAATTCGGATTGAATTACTGGAGTAGTTTAGTCGATGTACTTCAGCAGTTTTTGGAAACGACAGCTTTACAGTTTGGCCACTGCGCAGAACTGATGATGGTGTTTGTGTGCCGTTGAAGTGGACAGTGAAGGTAGTGTCGTTATGGAGGGCAGTGATTCTTAGAATTCTGGTGGAAATGTTTGGGTAGAAGTAACCCACATTCTCTGGAAATGCTGTGATGAAATCCGTTCCATAGCTCACCATTGTGAGACCTTAACAACAAATAGAGTGTAAAAAAGGATTATGGGATCACACGCACACGGCACACTGGAATATTACTTAAACAAGGAATGGTTAAAAAAAAATTCTGACCTTGTCTAAATGTCGATGCAATTAGAAGAATCATTAACATGACTGGATCGGACCTAGAAATCATGCTGAATGCTGTGTATTTAAGAAAAATAACAAAATTTGAAGTTGAAGTTGTTCTACCTTCTCTTGAGTGGCAAAAACAGAACTGTTATTTTTTCTCTCACAACACTGTAAAATAGCGTTTGTCTTACATCTTTAGGTTTAATCAAATTGCCTGTACAAGTCATTTCTCAAAAGGGCAGTACATCGCTTTCCTACTCATTCTACTTCCCAACTCAGTCCGGTCAACCACATCTCTCACAACATTAAAAAAATATTAAAACCCATCTCTTCTGTGAATACTTGACAGACAGATGAGAAAAAAACTAACCCTCTCTCTCTCTTTGTGGAAACTAGTTACTTGGTGCCTATTGTATTATTGCTACTGTATGACATATCAGTCTATTGCTCTCCGAACTTTTTTACTAAATGTAAATGTAAATTTCAAGTTAGTGTTTTAAATTTGGCTAGTTGAAGTGATGAGTTAATGTAGCATGTACGTTGTCATGATAAGATAATTCACATCTAGATCAACGTTTAGTTTTTCAATGAAGCTTGACTCCTTACCGCTAGATGCTAAGAATTTGTGCAAGATTGGACATCTAAACATTCTCACATATATAAGTAAATGTGACAGTTCAGACAGACAGTACTTTATCGTTCTCTTTTGAGATGTGTATACTTTTTCCTAACTTACGTATTTTTTTCCCTTCAATCCTAACAGTGTGTGCCACAGACTTTTGTTAACTGGCATGTTTATGACCCCTGAGGCCAGTCGTTCCAAAGTAATCTGATTGAATTTCGACTGTCGGATTGGATCAAATAAAAAAAATGGGTTGTTCAAAAGAAAAATGAATTATGAATTAAGATTACATCACAAAATACAACCTAGGTTATGATCTAGATCAAATCGTAAGTATGTGTTGTTCAAAACTTTTCGGTAACTATGTATATTTGAGCAAAAAAGGATTGCATTGATCCCAGCAGAAGTGTGGATTTTGAAACATAACAATTTCATTAAACTTAAAAACTGTAATATACACACAGGCATATTTTTGTTTTGCTTTTATACTTGCAACCATGAAAAAAACTTGTAAACTACATTGGCACTTTTGAACCTGTCAAAAGTTATTCTTTGCTGGTGAACACAAAGTCTCCCAGGTGAACACAACTCAAAACTTGAACTTTTGTTTCCGTTTCATATGTCCCTTTAGTATTACTAATCCCAATTTGGTCATATGAAAAAGTGTGTATTTGGATCAGGGTTATCCAATCTAGTTTTGCTTTGAAAAAGAATTATAAATGTAGAACGGATGACCTGGTCCTAGATAGCAAAAGATAGGATTTCCAAATCCTGATCACTATAGTCAAATGAAACTTTTTGAACTGGTCCCAGGTTATCATAAAATGACTATATCAATAAATAAACATTTGACAACCATCACTACAGGTCTTGTACAGTAAGTGCATTTTACAAAAGCAAGATGCTTATCAAAACGTTACATAAGTTCGATATTAAAACATTAATTCAGATGAAGCAAAATATCATACCTGGTACCTGGAGCTCTTCTCTCTTAGATCAACTGTGTGCTGGAAATTTTATTTCAATTCAGATTCGTACAGATTTGACTTTCAAAAAAATCTCTTTAGATTTGAATAGGATCCTGGACAAGCAAGTACATACTCGCTTCATTTGGCTGAATGGTTGAAGATTCTGAGAACTTTCCTTCCACTCATTTGTAATAATTCCTACCAATGATCATATCCTACATTTACCAAATATCATATTCACTTCCAAATAACAAAGCATAACATAGTTTGTCACAGTTATTTGTAGTAAATACCTTAGGGCACAAAATGACTTTTGAAGAACTAACGCCCAATTCACATGGGTTTCAGTGCTTCTCATTTACTTTGAATGGGTGACGTTATGAGCTGCAAACTGAATTGTGGGTCCGTCACGTCACTGGTGTTTCTCGCGGCAGAAATGGACAATTTTCGACATTTCAAACACCAACACAGGCGTCAGGCAAGCAGATCGTGATATGAAAATACCCTGTGTAGCCTCTAGCCAATTGCATCAATAAAAGACAGAAGAACAGAGGAGCATAAACATTTCCTTTTGCAGTACAGTATATTAACTGCAACAGCAATTGCTAGCACTATCAAACCGGCATCCATTTCGTATCACAACAAGCTGTCAAAACAAAAGCCGCCCTTTTGTGTTTTGTTGCGGTCCATTATGATCGGTTGTTGTCACTGTGTAAATCCATCCATCCATCCATCCATTTTCTACCGCTTATCCGAACTACCTCAGGTCACGGGGAGCCTGCGCCTATCTCAGGAGTCATCGGGCATCAAGGCAGGATACACCCTGGATGGAGTGCCAACCCATCGCAGGGCACACACACTCACTCATTCACTCACGCACTCACACCCTACGGACAATTTTTCCAGAGATGCCAATCAACCTACCATGCATGTCTTTGGACCAGGGGAGGAAACCGGAGTACCCGGAGGAAACCCCCGAGGCACGGGGAGAACATGCAAACTCCACACACACAAGTCGGAAGCGGGAATCGAACCCCCAACCCTGGAGGTGTGAGGCGAATGTGCTAACCACTAAGCCACCGTGCCCTCCTACTGTGTAAATCCAGTAGCTTTAATATAATATCTGTGATTGTGACTCAAGTAAATTGCCAGTTGTTTTCTCTCCAATGTTTTCGTTTTGTCTTACTGGTGTAATTCATACAATGGAAATTACAAATACTGTACAGCAACTGTAATGTGTGTCAAAGCGCAGACATATCTGTTTGGACAAATATTCTTTATTTGTATCTAATTATTGTAACTATTTTTCACATTTTACAGATTAGTTAACTAGGTAGGTTGACAAAAATTATATTTATACTTTCTAACATGCTCCAAAACGTTGACTTAGTTTTATTTTAGTTTCATTTTAACATGCGTGCCATGCAGTGTTGGGTAAATTACTCTCAAACTAATTTCTGATTACATATTTAATAGTGTAATTAGATTACTTTTACAAATAAAATACCAAAAGGTATTAAATTACTTATAACTAATTACTTTCTATAGCCTACATAAACCTTGATTAGAATTGATTCAAGGATAGACACGAAAAGGCTTATTTAATTCATTCAAATAAAATAACTACATAAATTAATATTTTTAACTGACCAAAGTATAGAAATGTAAAAAGGATATATTAAAGCATTTTAAAGTTGGACTAATAATTTTGATGTGGTTTCCGGCATTGTATATATTCAATAACATAAGAAGTAACTGTGATTAAATTACAGAAAAATAAAAGTGATCCCTTACTTTACTTTTTCAAATGAAAAGTAATTAAATTACAGTTACTAATTACTAAGTAACTAGTTACACCCAACACTGGTGCCATGTCTACGTGCAATGTCACTGTGTTTAACTACAACGTCATATCAAAACCCACCGCCATAAATGTGAAAAAAGAACTAAATAGATGAAACGTCATTGTCGTTGCAAAAAGGTTGTTGTTACAAGCCTTTTTCCATTAAATATACATTTGTAGACTGTGTTCAACAGATATTTAAATGTTAGAAATATTTAAGTGTCTGAGAACAGAGATTTAACTCTATATGCTCTATATTATGTATGCGCTACATTGAATATTACAGTTGATAAACAAGCCGTTCAAAATCAGAAAAACACAACATCAAGAAAATGAAAAGCAAATGACAAAAAAGGTCATTATCTACAAATCTAAGAAACAATGGCATCTAGAGTTACAGAGCCCAAATCCTTAAAGTAGGTACTCTCTTTGTAGCACACAGGAATTATTTTCATACAACACGCCACACTCTTCCAGAAGAAATTCTTATTACTATCAAGGTGCCCAGAAGCACACATGGCTCTCCATGGTTCACCTGGATGTTCACCGGCCCACTCTGTGTAGCTCACGTTTTGAATGTTCTCATGTCCTGCCTGCCAGTACCAGTCTAATGTGAGCAAACTGCGTCTCAGTCCGATCCAGACATCATCGGTATAATTGTTTCTAAACAGCCAGTTAACCATCTGCGTTTGGGCATCCTCACTGTTGGGTGTTAGGAGCTGGCATGTTTCATTCAAGCAGTATTGATGAGACTCGGGCCAGGTCATGGGATGAGTACCGAGATTAAACTTTGCAGGTTTATCCAGACATCCATGTAGGTCTGTGTGAACACAAACATACTTTGTCACACACAATATATCTACTCTCCACAATGCATAATTAGATGACATCACATGAGGCTGTTTACCTGGCTTGTTGCTTAGAGGTATAGCCGTGCCTCCATAAAGAATTCCCCCGTTCATCCTCTCAAACATGTAGACTCCAATCTTCGAAGTCGGATGCCAAATGACATGTGTACCACTAAGGGATATTGAAATTGAGGAATACCCTGAATTGTGTCCGACTGTCCAGTTAGGGGATTCAAGCGGGTCATGGTCCATATGCACACCACCCTCGTGGCCATTTTCCGCTATCACAATAATTTCACCTTCTGTCGAATTGAAGAGCACCAAGTAGCAAGCTGCAAACATGGTAATAGGGATTATTTCTATGACAGAGCCTGGACTAACACTCCAGAGGGGTGTAGGGCTATCTGCATTAATGAATGTTGATTTCCCATCAAAGTACGGAAATGGGATTAACTGTGACTCTGCATCATTTGTAGAATGTCGATTCTGTCCTTCAACATACACCATCGATGAGGATGGCAAATATTGCCAAGTTTCATTTGTGATGTTCAACGGTGGTATAACAAATCTGTCACCCCACAAATCTGATTTTAGGACCTGGCTCACCACCATGTTGCATCCACACCCTGGTGTTTCCATACAGGGGTGGGTGAGCAGAACAGCCACCTTTCCTGCAGAGCTAACAGAAACTGAACTGCTGGTATAAACCTGGTAAACTTCGTAAGGATACAGGCTCACGGAATGATTCAAGGAAGAGCCAGAAATACTGCTCACAGAGACATTGTTCATAACGTTTTCAGCATTGATAATGATCAGTCTGAAGGTGTTGTATGTTCTGTTAACGGAAATCGGAACTGATCGGAACGGATCCGGTCTGTCAAGCAAGCCCCAGACCATGCTATAACTCAACGCGGGGATTGAATAAAAATTGCCGAGATTTTCTATGGGCTGAACAACATTAGTCTGTATGCTGTCTGCTTGCTGTGTGATCCAAAGCACCACGATACCCTTGCTGCTGTCAACTCTCACACTGTGAAGGAAGCGTTTGAATTTGTTCTTAAAATAAATGGGAAAATGCACATTTTGAATCTGTCCAGAATCCAGTGTTGTGTTATAAACTATGCTGTAGTTGACGATCACGTTGACCTCGGTGTCATTGTAGAAAGCGATGATTTTCAGCGTGGTCATGGAATCGTTGGTGTGGTAGTAGGCGATGTTCTCTGGGAACGTTGTGATGAAATGTTTTCCGTGGCTCACCACTGACAGCCCTACAAAATCATCACCTCATGGTTGATATATAATAGATTTAATTCTCATCTCCTAATGCATGCTGAGCTAATCGCAGCAATGTAACACGAAACCGTTGTTGGAGATGAATTTAATAACTACATTTACATTTATGCATTTGGCAGATGCTTTTATCCAAAGTGACTTTGTATTATACTATACATTTAAAGATAAGTATGTGCAATCCCCTGGGTTTAAACCCACAACATGGCGTAGTTAACGCAATGCTCTTACCACTAAGCTACAGGAAAGCAGCCTAACTAACCAAGTCACTTTCTGAATCGCCGTAGACAAAATCAAGTTAAGATACAAATGTAAGATAACTTACCCTGGGAAACCAGTGACATGAATAGCACAACAGACAGCATCACTAGCATGCTGTTGGTTTGCAGAGCTTACTTGAGCCGGAATGAAAGTGAGTTTTCTATTAGCCGAGCTGTAAAAATAAGACAGAAATACGTATCTATTGATCAATTTGGAATCAATAACTTAACAGAAAAGTACTTGAGGAATACTAACAATATGTTTGCATTTCAAATACTTACTCCATATTTATTTACAATCAATAACGTGATTTCAAATGTCATTTTCTTAACTATAAGGGGATCAAGAATTTTAGTCAAACTCCACACAGGCAGTAGAATAACCATAAACAGGAACTGACAGCATATCCCATGTTTAGACAATTTGCATGTTTTTAGAGGTTTTAAAATCTCAAATATCAAAAGCACACTACATTCTGTGAAACTGTGCGGGGGACCCTTTTATACGACCAGAACCTTTGCAAACGACCTTTGTGGAAGATAAGTGTCAGACATCAGAAAACTATGACGACGGTTCGGACTGCTGAGAAGATCATTGGTGCTCCCCTTCCCACCATCCAAGAACTGTATACATCCAGAGTGGGGAAAAGGGCTCAGAAAATCACCCTGGACCTCTCACATCCAGACCAACATATCTTCACAATGCTGCCGTCTGGTCGGCGCTACAGAGCACAGAGCATCAAAACAACCAGACACAAAACGGCTTCTTCCATCAGGCCATCTACCTCTTGAACAGTTAGTGTGTTTTACCCACCGTGCAATTAATAACTTAATAATAACTTAAGAAAAATTAAGTGCAAAATTAATGAAATCCTCCAGATAATACACTTTCTATTTTTATACAACCTTTTCTGTAAATTATATTTCATTTAGCTTTATATAGCATATACCTTGTACTACAATAGTCTTGTCTTATTTTTTACTTGTACCAATTTACATACACACGTAGCTTTGCTTTCCATATCTTTGTCTTACGCTTATTGTTTTGTATTTATTATCTTTTATACGAAAAGGCCCCTATTTAAATCTTCTATGTACTGTATTCTATTGTGTTATGGTCTCCGTGTACACTGTTGCTGCTGTTTCTGTGTACTGGATGCTCCTGTCACCAAAACAAATTTCTTTGGAGCAAACATACTTGGCAATAAAGCTCTTTCTGATTCTGATACTAATTCTGATAACAGTCAAGCTGAATCAGTCAATATACTCAATTGATAGTTCATGTAAAAATGAAAATTCTGTCATCATTTACTCACTCTCTTGTTATTTTAAGCCTGCATGACATACTTTCTTCCACAGAACACAAAAAAAGATATTTTGAAGAATCTTGGTAGCCGAACGACGGGGGTACCCATTGTTTTTGTATCCATGTAAAGTCAATGGGTACTGTCAATATTTGGTTACCAGCATTCTTCAGTAAGTCATACGGGTTTGAAATGCAAAGAGAGGGAGTAAATGATCACAGAACTTTCCTTTAATTTTTGTGGTGAACTTGTCATGCCTTAAAACATGCTTCAAAATGGTTACAGTAAAAAATCTAAAACACGTCATGTTAGTTTAGGGAAAAACAGGATTAAAGAACTTTAAAATGGTTTTTAAAGACACATAAAATAAATTAATTGAATAAAAAAACTTCATGCTGTAAGATATGGATATAAATTACCTGTTTATCTGTTATGTTCAACATTTATTAAAGAGATAAGCATAACCATCTGCTTAATCACAAACTTTGCTTCGATTCTGTTAAACATATCGATTTTTTTAAACTGTATTAATAAGTCATTTCTTTTTACTTAAAAATGTTCTAAAGGCAAAGAAAAATTGCCTTATGTTCAATAATACAAAATAATTATAGAAACGCTATTTTATTTTTCCTACATATCTACTTACATTTGCAAACATCATACTAAACATTACCTCATTCATTTCCTTTTCATTAGTTAGTTGATTAGTACTTTATTGTCCATTCTTTGCTAAAAATCGGCATTTGGCCTCTGCATACATTTAAAAATACAACTAACAATACACAACATCCACAATACACACATTTACTGGAACCCATGAATTTGACTTGGAGCTTTTGTCCAAGATTCCGAATCAACTCATATTAAGCATTTAGATACAAACCCCCATATTTTCATTATACCTTATTTCATAAACCCCTTATTAAAAAAAATCTAGAAAGTGCATGATTTTTGGTGCCACCAAGACTTACCCGATGCCACGAGACCACAGCTCTAATCCTCTCTGAACAAAATGACTTATTTCTGCGTGTTTCCTATTTACATGCCCAATATGTATTCAAAGCACAGTTTGTGCCCCCACAAAACTTTGCATAATGAGGTGATTACATGAGAGTCATACCTATTCCCCGTGCTACAGTCTACGGTTTCACAAGCCTTCTCGTTGACATTATTCACATCAGAACATTTATTATCCACTTTAATTCAATTATTTAATTACAATTGTATATCCTATCAAATAAATACATGTTTAAGAATAATAGGAGGTAAAGTGCTATCAATTGAAATAAATCTGTAGATAAACATTTTATGAGATTTACACTGTTAATAAGATGCAGGATACAGACAATTTATGTGGTTATAGCAATTGTTTGGCAAAATCAAAATGTCCCTGAAGATACTTTTGACTGCATGTCATAAACAACTCCACAGATACCATTTCACATCTATTTATAAGTGCAAACTTTAGCTATTTTTGTAAGTTCAAATAGGTTTACATCAGATAATTATATGTATGTTATATATTTAAAATATATAGACAGCTAAATGTTAAACTAGAAAACCCTCAACTGGACTATCCAAAGGAAAGTAAACAGACTTTTTGAGGCAGATGGCCTTCAACTGAGAACAGCAGCTCACACTTTTCCAAGTCATATCTGAGAATACAGAAGCACACATGCCCTGCACAGGATCACTTGGTTCTCCGGCGCCCCACTGCGTGTCCATCAGGTCTTCACTTTCGTTCCCTTTTTGCCAGTACCAGTCTAATGTAAGAAGACTGCGACGCAGGCCGATCCAGTGCTCAGTATCTGCTGCATTTCTCAGAAACTCAGTCAGTGCAGAGTGAGCTGTCACAGTGGATGGACTGATCAACTCATCGCTTGTGGACGTACAGTACTGGTGGGATTGAGCCCAACTCATGGGTGTGGGTGCGACTGTAAGCTCATCAAGATTTATTGAACAGCCATCAGGGTCTAGATGCACACAGAACACAATACTCATGTCAGTATATATGCTGTAAGTGTATTTGTACATAAATGTGAAGTTGGACAGCAAACAAAATTAGTTAAAATGAGATAAAACATCTGCCATTGGTCTAAAAACAGGTAGGCCGTCCCAAACTTACACCATTGGGTGAGATAGTTTTCTGACTGCAATTCTGGTAACACTTTACAAAAGCATTGTAATGGTTAATACCAGCTATGCACCGATACTAAATTTCAATCCCGAAAGCCGATTATTCAGAGTGATATCTGCCGATACCAATTTTGAAGGTTAAATAAATTTTAATGAACTGTATGAATGTTATTCATTCATATTATAACCATTAATATTGAACATTAAATGAACAATAATATTGATATTTCTCAACATTTTCTATATAAAGTTCCGAGCACAAATTCATTGCATTTTCAAGTCCTCTTTTGATTAACAGGGTATATCTGCCCTGTTCATCGGCAGTTTTTAAGCTATCGGTGTGAAAAATTGTTTTCGGTTTTTTATTTTGATTGTTGATCAATACATCGGTGCATCTGCAGTTATAGCCACCACTACCCTTTTGAAAAGCAAGCATCAATCGATATATAGTTTACCTGGTTTTTCACCTAACACTACAGCCGGGCCTCCATGGTGAATTCCGCTGGTCATGTTGTGAAACATATAGACTGCAATTTTTGAGGATGGATGCCAAATGACATGCCTGCCTTGAAGAGGAACTGATGCAATTGAGTACTTGGTATTAGCAATAGGGGTCCAGCTTATGGATGACAGAGAGCTTCTATCTATATACAGCTCTGAGCTACTGAGTGTTTCAGCTATTACTGACACATTGCCATTCGCCACGCTAAAGTGCACTAGGTAGCAGGCGGCGAACATTGTTTCCGGAATTACTTCTAAGATGAGGCCCGGGCTGATAAGCCGGAGCGAAGCACGATAAATCGTGCTGATGCTTTGGGCTCCTGACTTGATACGCTCCAGAGTCCCAGCATCTAGCGTACTTTCGGTCAGAATGGTGTCTAAGGTCACATGCAGCCATGTCGGAATGTTAAGGAGGGGCAGAATAAAACTTTGACCCCAATGGGCATCAGGACGAAGTTGGTTCAACATCATTTTGCATTTGCATGACGTCACTTCTAAACATGGGTGGGACACTATCACTGCCACATTATTTAAAGACTCTACTGAGACTTCTGAACCATTGAGCGCTAGCTGGAGAAGAGTGTAGGGTTGGAGTTTAAATTGCTCGATTTGTGATTTCCCAACGATTCTGATTTCATTCGTGAGGCTCAGAGGATTGATTATTAGGAGCCTGAAAAAACTGTATTTTGTGCTGATACTTCTTGTTGCTTGAGAGAATTTGGAAAGCATTTCACCATAGTTTAGTTGGGGGATAGAATAAAATGTGCCAAGATTTTGAGAAGGATAAACGACATTGGTCTGCACACTTTCTCCTTGCATACTTATTGACAGCACCACAACGTTTTTGTTGCTGATCACATTAACGGTTTTCTGGGATACGGCTAATTTATGTTCTTCAACATCTGAAGGCAAAAGATAGACCCCGGTCTCTCCCTGTTGCAGTATAATTGTGAGTTTGAGTAAACGTTTGAAGTAGATATTGACTTCAGTGTCGTTGTACAGAGCTGTGATGTTGAGAGAATTATCTGGAATGACTGGATAGAAGTAGGCAACGTTCTCCGGGAATGCCGTGATGAAGTCAGTGCCAGAGTCCGCCAATGACTGACCTGTCAAATCAAGATGTATTAATATTGTTAAGACACAGAATTATATGAAGCGGCGCCCAAAAGTCTGTCTTTTGAATCTGTATAGACCCTGTCATTGGAAACGTACTCACCTAACCCACAGTTAACTTCCGGTTTGTGTTTGGCTTGTCTCTAATAATATGACAATTTGTATTTTATTCATATTGATAGTAATTTGTATTATTGTTTTACTGTATAAATAAACTCTTTTTTGAATTTTTTTGTGTGTTCATTTTATTAAATAAACAATTTGTTGAATGGGTCCTGTCAGGGCCGGCCCTAACATTTTGGGTGCCCTAAACTGATTACAAAATGAGGCCCCCCATCAACTAATGTACACAACAAACTAACCTTACACAGAATATATCACATTTATCTAATTATATCTGACAATGTCAAATTAACAACACAATAATATCACTTAACAGCTTTCCTATAGCTCTATGGTTAGAGCATGGTTTTTGCGACTCCAGGATCATGGGTTCGATCTCACAGATTGCACACTTACCCTTTTCTTGATCCTTTCGTTTCTCATCCTTTTTCCCTTTTCTTCCTCTTCTCTGCACCAGACTGATAGTGCCGCCTTTTCATTTTTAATCTTTGCACAGTTTAAAGCTAACGCACATGATGATTGACACTGACACAACAAGCAAGTAAATTTTCACGCACGGCAGGGGCCCCCTAGTGGCCACGGAGGCCCCATGCAACTGCCTATATCGCTTATTAGGTAGGGCCGGCACTGATTACTAAAATATCGTGAACAGATAAGGACACCTCCACTTCTCTGACTTTCGCAAGAGTAACGAGCTGCAGCTGCGGGCGCACACAGCACAGCCAATCCAGACGCATCACAGCCAATCTCGACATAGCATGTTATAGCCTACCGCCTTCAAAAAAACGCAGGGTGCATAGACATCTAGCGGTTGAACTTGGTATCGGAGTCTTAATTCAAAATATTGGAGAGACAAGTTTAGCCAAGTAACGGATCTTCTCGGTATCTTTTCATTGTTATCGGAAATTTGTGATTGTGCATCGGAAGTTAACTGCAGCACACGAACGTATCACAAACGTGCACAGTAACGTTTGTTTATGTTATCATTTTGAAAACGTCTATAAAAAGAATGTTTTAATCCTTAATAGTTAACCCAAAATGAAAACTCTGTTATCATTTACTCACACTCACTCACATTTGTAAACATGTATGACTTTCTTTCTTCTGTAGAACACAAAAGAAGATATTTTGAAGAATGTTGGTAACCGAACAGCGCTAGCACCCTTTCACTTCTCATGTATAGACACAAAATCAATTTTAATGGGTTCGTGTTAACAACACACAAAATATATTTTGTGTTCTGTTGAAGAAAGAAAGTCATACAGGTTCGAAATGACAAGAGTATGATTAAATGATGACAGATTTTTGGGTGAACTATCACTTTAAGAAAGGAAAAGACGCTGCTTACCTTGGCTTGATATTGCCAAAATGAGCAAAAGAGTCAGCATGGCTCAAAGCTTTTATGACAACAATATATATCCAGTGACGCTGATGATAGTCCACCAGCCGGACATCTGTCAAAGAAAATAAAGAGAAAGTGTTAAATCGTTCAGTCTTTATGACTAAATCAATAAAATTGGATTATTTGGAATATTTCGAGGTGCACCGTTAATTCTAAATGTTTTTAATTCTCTTTTTTTTTACTTTGACTAGACATCGCACCTTTTACTCCTGTGAATATTTCCAAAGATACGTTTACTTCTGATAAAACATTTTGACTACAACAAAAAAAAGATGTTCACACAATGTTCACAATGGAATTGCCATTACATTTTAGATTATAGTTGTATACTAAAATAAAGATACAAACATCGATTTTAATTTTAAGGATAGAATTTACAAAATGTAAACATTTCACACAAATGACTACAGCAAACAGAATCATATTTTGATGAAAAAATCCTGTGTCAGTAAATGTGAGATTCATAACATTTACACTTTGACACAGTGCTCATCTACACTTACATTTATATTCAATATTACGTATACATGTCATACTGTACAAAGGCTATTAAATATATTTACTATAATGGACAAACCAATTGTCCAGTATTGCTAGGAGAGGACACTCCCTACGACCCCCAAAAGGGATGAAAATATTATTTTTATTTAGAAATGTGTTATATTTGAACAAATTTAAACAAAAAGGAAGGTTCTGTTGTCCTGTAATACATTTTATAGCTGTACAGCACAAAGATTTCCAAATTATACTTAAAAGGCAAATATGTGGAATAAATTGAGTATATTCATGTAAATAAATCACACATTAAATAACACATTAAACCTGACGTGTTGTCATTCTTTAAGTTGCATACTCATCTATTATATATATACACGGATCAAAGACATTCTTACCTGCAGGTGACCGCAGCCCTCTATTTCAATGAACCAAATCGGCACTGTGACCTGTTTATAATACCTAAGCATATTTGTCATTCAAAAATGGCCCAGCGGCCTTCACGAAAACAATAGAGACGGCATGTTTCCTTTTCCACCATTGCACACAGATTGATAAAGAAGCGCAGACCACTACATAACTAATATATTGCTATTTATTGTCTTAAATTATTTCATATTTACTTCAATTAACTCTTAAACTTTGTATTGTGTTTATACTGTATGAGCACCAGGCAACCATCATGTGACAGTCTATTAACATATGCATACATTCACTAAAGTTATGAAAGCCCTGCAAGAAGCTGATTTAATCTTCTATTTGCAAATGTAACAATTGCAACACTAATATAGATGTTAGATAATGACATTGACGCTATCATTCTGTAAGTTTACAGTTTGGGGGTAAAACTATAAACTGCCCATAGAAAATAATTTACTCCTTTTTGGTTTCATGACACTGTCATACCTTATTACCTACAAATATTGGATTGGGAAAACATACCCTGAATACATTTTATGTACTGGATGTCATCACAATATCTTCATAAGTCTATAAGAACAAATATTTAAGGTGCCCATTATAAGGCAATAGAATACATACAGTATACCTATGTGTATATATTCAAAAATACACATGTCTTTTAATATAAATCGAAAACGTGTCATGGTGCAACTTTTCACGTCACTATGCAATGACATCGTGTCGTCTTTATTACGTTTCGATTCTGATAAAGGCCAGGTCACATGACTGTAAGTTTCGCTTTCCAATTGTTTTTATATAAGAACTACGCAGCTGATAATGCAAATATATGGACCTCATGCACGTCTCGATCTTTTTTTACACCTTTGCTTCGGAAAACTCGGTAAGTTGTTTTCAATATTCAAATCAAGTCCAAAATATTAAACTTTTTTTAAAGAAATTAAAAGTTAAAAAGTTGGAATGTTATGTTCATGTCGTGTTTTGATATTATAAAATGATTAGATCTTTGGTTTTTTTATTTGCCTTTCACGTTTGCTTTGTTGCAAAGCAGTTTTACAGAAAACATTTGAACACAAAACATGACAGAGAAATAATACGGAAAAAATATAAAAATTTTATATAAACAGAGATCAAATAATGCAATTGTAAAGACCATTCAAAATAACTTTCAATGCCTTGTGCGTGTTTAAAGTTAAAATAGGCATACTAATAATACATGTTTACATAATATTGGCCTGGTTTTACTTACAAGGCTTAAGGCTATTCCCAGACTTAAATGAGTGTTCGAACCGTCTCAACTGAAAATAACTTGCCCTATCATATCTTAAAATATGTCTGTGGCATTGTTTTGTCTAAAAATGCAAACAAGAGTAATGTTCCTTTTTAAAGCATTTTTATTAAAGTGTCGTAAATATCCTAATTCAAATAAAGCATAGTCCTGGTTAAGCTAAGCCTTGTCTGGGAAACCGTGCCATTAAGTATTAAATGAAAAACGTATAATTCACATGAATTATGTCCTACAGTAAACTCAGGATGGGAGTCCATGGCTTGAAGAGCTACATTGAGAGTAACAAAGACTTTTTAAAGGATTTTTCTTTCAGAGACAGTAAACTCATAATCGACGGATGTAATTTGTACCACGATCTATACTCCTACTTTCAACTGGATCATAAACACGGTGGAGAATACGATACCTTTAAAGATTCAATCAAAACATTTTTCACGAACCTAAAAGACTGTGATATTAAACCATACGTTGTACTCGATGGAGGAGCAGACCACACTGACAAAAAATTAGAGACCCTCAAGGAACGAAATCAGGAGCAAATACGAAGTGCCCACAACCTGTCTGAGGGACGGAGGGGGAGATGCCCACCTCTTCTTAATAAAAATGTGTTCAGACAGACGCTTCGGGAACTCAAGGTGCCATTCGTGCAATGCCTGGAAGAAGCTGATTGGGAGATCGCTGCTTTGGCGAAACAATGGAATTGTCCGGTTCTATCCAACGATAGCGACTTCTATATATTCGACCTCCCAGCGGGAGTTTTCCCCACTGTATGTTTCTGTTGGAATAACACAAAAGTGAACAGTCAAAAAAAAAGATACATCCCAACGAGACATTTTACAGTGGAAAGATTTTGTGCATCTTTCAACAATATGAACAAGGTTCTCCTCCCGGTTTTTGCATGCCTTTTAGGAAATGATTACACAAACCTGCAAAATATTGACAGGTGGGAAAGGCATTCAAATGGTGCTGGAAAGTTTGAACGTTTTGATGGATTGCTTTCCTGGTTATCCAAGTCCCAAAGCCAAAATCAGGCAATACATAGAGTTCTTGAGCTTATTAGAAACAGAAAGAAAAAAGAAAAAGTCTGTGAAGCATTGTTAGAGGGCGTCAAAGAATATGAGATCACAGGTGGTTGTCTTGCCCAATTCTTTGACTCAAAAACGCCAACACCCTGTACAGGCCCACTGAGAGCTCTACCAACGTGGACTGTACGGCAACTATTTGAGGGGAATATGGTCTCCATGCTTGTCGATGTGTTTGTATTGAAAAGGGTAATGCTCAAACCTCAGGTTGAAGATTTCACGTGCACCAGTAGCAGCGAAACATCTCGTCCCATAAGACAGGTGATATACGGTTTAATACTGTTGGGTAAGCAACAAACCGCAGAGAAGTGTTATGTCGAAGAGTTTGACAGAAAAAGATTCAGTCTTGAGAGTTCTGAAGTTGAAGCTATAGGGACAAGCGTTAAAGAAGGACTTCAACTGGAAACATTATGGACGGTAATGAGTGTGTTGTGACAAGCTTGATATTCTTCATATTAACACTTTGGATTTGTCAGTTCAACACTTACTTGTTTACACGTTTGTCTCTAGGAACCAATTAAGTTGCGACTTCAGGTTTTCTTGGAGGCTTTTGGCGTGCCGTCAGTCACTTTCAGAGGTATCCCGCTTGACTTGCAGCTGCAGGTGTTCGTGACACGCTTCTGGCTAGTGAATGCACAGCCTCGGCCGAACCTGCTGCACCTTTGGGGTCTCCTACTTGGGATGGTTCATGGAAGGCTCTGTAACAAGCCCAACACCCAAACAGGTACTCGTGTCATTATACATCAATATCACGGCCAAAGAAAATTCTACCTTTGTGACTTTCATTCTTCTGTGGAAAAGAAGATATTTAAAAAAATGTCTCAGTGGTTTAGAATCTATACAATTAAAGTCAATGGGGCCATATTGTTTGGTTACCAACATTCTTTAAAATACCTTCTTTTGTGTTCTGCAGGAGAATGTTATAAAGGTTTAGAATGACAGAAAAGTGTATAAATTATGAAAGTGAACTATTTCTTTAAGTGCTAACTGGATGTGAAAAACCTCAGTTGTCTTTTACTTAGTCAGCCACATTTTTATTATTTCTAAATTACATGTGATTGTATCACTTATGATTAAGTATTTGTTATATTTTTTAGACACACAGTGGAGGTTTAAATGTCAGGGAAGGATCCATTTTGACCGTGAGGCGGCTCATCTTTACAGCCAATGGCAGTCCTGTCTCAATTGGGGTCTCTTTCTGAATTGTTTATTGTGTCTTCCACTTCCGGAACCCGAGTGTGCAGAGTACAGCATCATTTGATTTCTTAAAACCTCATTTGCATTGTGTACAGAAAAGACAGAATACTGTCCTCAAGTATACACTTTTAGAAAAAAACACTTAAACATAGTCTTTTTATAATACTATATTAAAAACTGTAGTGTAATAGAACATTTCTGGTTTTTAGGTTGTACCGTGGAACTCTGGTGCACAAGGTCTTTCAAGAACTTAAGAGAGGCATCAGACCCGAATCTATGCTGGTGAGGGGCTCCAACGCCGAGC
Source organism: Triplophysa dalaica (assembly GCF_015846415.1). Classification (NCBI taxonomy): domain Eukaryota; kingdom Metazoa; phylum Chordata; class Actinopteri; order Cypriniformes; family Nemacheilidae; genus Triplophysa; species Triplophysa dalaica. The sequence continues at coordinate 17,842,995 of NC_079553.1, forward strand.
ACCTATTCAGACAATTGAAAGAAGCCGTTCTAAGTTTGGTGGATGAAGATGATATGAAGAGAATCAGTGACAGTGTCATACACAGATCTGTTGCCAAAACACATAGAGATCAAAGATCCCAAAATTGGTCCGCAGATGAACTGAGCAGCTACTTTGAAGATATGATGGATGAACATACTGAAGACTGCTATAACAAAGAAGTCAATGGAGAAGAAAGGAAGGCTAAAGGTTATGAAGCAGACAAGACTGAATGTTCCTACCCCATCCGTACCAGACACAAAGCCAAAGAACGCAACTCTAAGTATCCCTGTAAGAAATTTGAGAGGGGATGCTTTGAATAGATATCTTGACTTTCCGAAAAGTATTTACATAATTCTTGTGCTCAGGGTTGTAAGAACGATTTAAGGTGGGGTTATAGGGGCGATCTAAACAAATGCATTTACAGTAAATTCTTTTAAAGCAGCAACAAGCTGTTTTTTGACCTTAAATTAATCTCTCTAAAATTATTTTAGTGGTAGGACAACTCTTAACTGGACAAGTTTTACTGCCGCAGCTACCTAAGCAGCCCACTATGGAATGAAGCTTTTACGATTCTATTCATCATGAGTTAACTGGTCAAAAAAAAAGGTTACCTTGAATTGTGATTTTCAGTCATGTGACCGGCTTTATATTTCAGAGCTTAGCTTCGAGACTGATAGTGGATTCAACCATAATTGGGATTTTGTTTCTTCTTTATGTGAGCTAACAAGATAAAACTGGGCACAGGCTTGAAAGTCTTTGAGATTCTGATAAAATGAACAAGATTATTTAGGGTTTAAATCCCTAGTGTACATATGTGATGTGTTAATGTCTAAATTCATGCAATTGTTCTAATTAAGATGAAACATGAGAATTTGTTTGACAATGTTTTTTTCTTATCATCTATCGGTTGAGTGTGATTCATTTATAAAACTGAGAGCATGATGAAATTGTTGATAAAGTGATAGTTCACCAAAAATGAAAATTCTGTCTTCATTATTCACCCTCTTCTCATTTTAAACCTGGATGACTAACCTCCCTTTGCAAAACACAAAATGAGATAGTTTGAAGACTGTTGGTAACCAAGCTACTTTTAAATCCAGATTAAAAACACACTTGTTTCTTTCTGTCAATCATTTTATGTAAAGCACTTTGAATTGGCCTTCTGTATGAAATGTGGTATATAAATAAACTTGCCTTGCCTTGCCTTGCAAACAACTCTCACCACCTCTGACTGAGTCTTTCTCATTTCTTTATGACCTCAGACATCACGCACACAGAAGATCTGTGGGTACATAGTAATCTAAGGTCATTATGCATTATCCAAATAATGTAAAATTATCTGTCTGTTATCTGGAGGAAAAGTTTCGATTGACAAAAATTCAGACCAACTGATGCTACCACAATCCTATGGTAATAGTCAAATGAAAGCAGGTTATATATAGATGTTATTGTTCATGAGAGCCATTGTTTCGTTTCTGTAGAAAGCCTTCAGGCGACATTCCGGTGATCGTCATATATTTCACTTCCTGTCATATATAAACCTGCGTCAGCGCACAGTCTCATATATCAAATCTAGGTTTAAGGGTGCCTCATCCTTTTTAACAAATTCAATCGAAATTCTGGTAAGTTTTAACATTTTGTCAATTACATTTGACTTTTATTATTTAGATTTTGCTTGTATTAAAATTGGCATTGTGTAAAATGATATGATCAATGTTATTTGTTTGCCCAGCACTTTCACAAATGGCCTACAGTATAAGCCGTAATGTAATTTAACAAAAAAACTTTGCGTGTGTTTTAAGTTATAGTTAATTGTGAGTTGCTTAGATTTACAATATTTTTAACCCACAGTATATTCAGCATGGGTGTCAGACGCCTGAAAAGCTACATTGAGAACAAGACTGGCATTTTAAGGGACTTGCATTTTAGAGACAGTCGACTCATAATTGATGGATGTAACGTATATAAAACCCTTTACATTAAAAATGACCTGGATCAAGAGCATGGTGGAGATTATGATGCCTTTGAAGATCTGATCACAATTTTTTTTACCAACCTTAAAGACTGTGATATTCGCCCATATGTTGTACTCGATGGTGGGGGACACCACACTGACAAAAAGTTTGAAACCACTTTAAAACGAGATCAGGACAAAGGAAAAACAGCCAATGAATTGTCCTCGGGAAATAAGGGAGAATGCTTTCCACTTCTTATTAAAAACGTGTTCATGCAGACCCTTGATAAACTAAAGGTGCCATTGGTTCAATGCATTGATGATGCTGATATGGAGATCGCCGCTTTGGCGAAACAGTGGAAGTGTCCGGTTTTGTCCAATGATAGCGACTTCTACATATTTGACCTCAAGGAGGGAATTCTCCCTTTCGAACATTTTTTGTGGAAAGCAGTACTCAACAAAAAAGGCAACGAAAAATACATCTTAACCAAACATTACAAGGTGGAAAGATTATGTGCATCTTTCAACAATATGAACAAGGCTCTCCTCCCGGTCTTTGCATGCCTTTTAGGAAATGATTACACAAACCTGCAAAATATTGACAGGTGGGAAAGGCATTCAAATGGTGCTGGAAAGTTTGCACGTATTGAAGGATTGCTTTCCTGGTTATCCAAGTCCCAAAGCCAAAATCAGGCAATATATAGAGTTCTTGAGCTTATAAGAGACAGAAAGAAAAAGGATAAAGTCTGTGAAGAATTGTTAGAGGGCGTCAAAGAATATGAGATCACAGGTGGTTCTCTTGTCCAATTCTTTGACTCAAAAACACCAACAGCCTGTACAGGCCCACTGCAAGCTCTGCCCGAGTGGACTGTGAAGCAACTTAATGAGGGAAAGATGGGCTCCTTCCTCATTAACATAATGGTACTGAATAGGATTAAAATGCTCCCTCAAGTTGAAGATTTCAATCGCCCCAGTAGCAACGATACATCTCGTACCATTCGACAGGTGCTTTACGGTTTAATACTGTTGGGAGAACAACAAACGGCAGACAAACACGTTTTAGCTGCTCAAGCATCTACTGAAACAGACAAGTGTTATGTCACGGAGTTCGACAGAGAAGGATTACATCTTGCCAGCTCTAAAGTTGAAGCTGTACGGACAAAAGTGAAAGAAGGACTTCAGCTGAAAACATTATGCGAGGTGAAAGTTGTGTTGACTCAAGTTTGATGTCAAAACATCTGTATTTTGATGTATTAATTCGAGCCTTTATTTCATCTTATGTCTATAGGAATCACATCATATACGACTTCAGGTGTTCCAGGATGTTTTGGGTGTGCCAACTGTCACTTTAGAAAACATCCCACCGAACCTGATTCTTGTGGTGTTCGTGACACACTTCTGGCTAGTGAATGCACAGCCTCAGCCGAAACGTCGGCACCTTTGGAGTCTCCTACTGGGGATGGTTCACGGAAGATTCAGCTGCAACACACAAAGTTGTACTCATGTCATTATACGTCAATATCCTGTTTCCACATGTCAACAATTTAGAAAAAAAAATGATATCCAACATGAAAACCCAAACAGTCCTGCAAAAACTATGTTTCTGCCTCTAAAATGATCCAAAAGTAAGGGTTTGGGACACCCAAAATATATATCCAAGTTAAATAATCGATGTTAAGCATCTTCCAAAAATGTCTCAAGAGAGCTTATCCAAAGTTAGTTGTCTTTGTGTTTCAAATTGGGTGTCATTTTGAGTCACCGTTCTACCAATGAAAGTGTTACATGATGTCATAAAATGCCTCCTTTGGCTGTACGGTTACATAAAAAACACAAAAGGTTATTAATAGAGGAAACAATGTAAGAAATGCTCCTTTAAGAAAACAAATGGTTATTCTATGGCATCGCCTCAAGGAACCTTTTGCAGCAACCGTTTCTTTTCACTTAGTATCATTGATGTATAAATGTTTGTGCTACTTTCAGGGGTTTGGAATTCAGACATTGAGTCGAAGCTCAAAAGTCAAGAGAGAATCCCTTTGAACCCTGAGGCGGCTCATCTGTACAGCCAATGGCAGTCATGTTTGTGGTGGGCTCTCTGTCTCAATCGTTTACTGTGTCTTCCACTTCCTGAACCCGAGTGTGCACGGTACAGCATCATTTGATTTCTCAAGCCATTTCATGCATTGTGCATAATTTCTTTTTAGTTAAAAGAACAGTATGTCCATAACCAAAAGTCAACTCAGTTTCAAGTGCTACCTCTAAACATTTTAGCGTAATAGAGTCTTTTGTCTATGGTGTTTAGGTTGTACTCTGGAACTCTGGTGCACCGGGTCGTTCAAGAATTTAAGAGTGGCATCAGACCAGAGTCTATGCTGGTGAGGGACTCCAAAGCCGAGCACCTATTCCTACTGTTGAATGATGCCATTCTGAGTTTGGTGGATGAAGACGTTATGAAGACGTACAGTGATCAAAGATACAAAAATTGGTCCACATATGAACTGAGCAGCAGCTTCGAAGATCCGAAGTATGAATATCCTGAAGACTGTAATGGCGAAGAAGTCAATAGAGAAGAAATAGAGGCCAAAGGTCACGACGCAAACAAGAATGAATGTTTCCCCTACCCCATCCGTACCAGACACAAAGCCAAAGAACGCAACTCTAAGTATCCCTGTAAGAAATTTGAGAGGGGATGCTTTGAATATATATCTTGACTTTCCGAAAAGTATTTACATAATACTTGTGCTCAGGGTTTTAAGAACGATTTAAAGTGAGATTATAGCAGAAGTGGGATCAAATAATTGCTTTGCAAGTCAGAAGTAAGTCTTTGCATGCAAGTCTCGGTTGCATGCAAGTCAAGTCCTGAGTCAAGACAATCAAGTCCAAGTCGAGTCCAATTCCTCATCAAGTTTAAAGTTCAAGTCTTTAACAAGTCATATGTCCATAACCAAAAGTCACGAGTTATTCTTAGTCATCATTCGTATCATGATAGTAGATTAAAACATTTGTTTTGTTATCAGAATGAAATTTACAACAGTTTGTAATGTAAATATTGTTTGCATTAAGAGTACATTGTTGCTCCTTCAGGTCAGCTACTAAAATGAATCTGGGCCGAGGCTTAAATTATATTCCCTCTGAAGCTGATAAACGAAGCAGATTATTTAACGCTTTTACACCAATAAAACTAAAATAACATGAATCCCCTGAAGAGTATATGTATTCCAGGATTAAAGCAATTTTTTCCAATTTTTATCTTTTTTTCCATTTTATCTGTTTACCTTTTGAAAATCTAGAGCCTGTGTGAAATTAATTGTCAAATTCATATGCACCTTTTGTAACAGAATATTTTTATTTTATTTTGTGTTGAAGCATATATTTAGGCTATATATTAAATACATCAGACCAACATCAAATAAACCTGTAAAATTTTTATTGTACAATTGTGTTCTGAAATGACCACAACAGATTACTGGTTTCAGCTGTGCAAACCACAATAAAATAAATACAATCATAAAAATAGAAAACAAAAAATTAAGATTTTCACCTGTCACCCTTCATTTTCTTTTCATTATACTGCTTAATGTCAGTGCGTTACTGTGTTTGCTTTTAGAGCAAAAGCAATGCTGTAAACATGGGTGAGGAACAGTTACATTAGTTCAATCCACAATGACTGCCACCATTTCAAACCACTATCTGCAATACAGAGAAGTATTATACTCAGATACTGCAAAAACTCTTTACCTGCATCACAGTAACAAGCCACCAGTCTTGGGAGAATGCCCATAACAATGTTGGCCGGCTGCACTGAGAATTTTTGGGGGGATGGTTCATAAGTAAAACAACTCTGTATTCCAACATTTTACCAAACAGGCTTGTAAAGTTGAATAAAACAAATCACAATGTATTAAAGCTCACCAAACTGGTGAGAAAATAAATAACAGTACAGGAAAAGCCAAAGAAAAGGCAAGAACCTACTGTAGACGTCTCTGATACCAGTGTATTAACATAAGTAGTGAGTAAATACAGAGGAACTGATGAATATGTATTTCTACAAGCCAATTGTGTTGAACTTAAAACGTCTAATATAAGGGCATAGAGATAATAGTGCATGTACCTTAGAGGCTATCATAAAACGGCACCCATTGTTTGTTTTGTCCCATCACCAAGTCATCTTTTAGGATCAGAGAGAATTTTCTATAGATGTAAAATATGGCATTATAAAGTGAATACGGCAACTGTTTGCTAAGTAGAATACGTGACCGTTGAGCATATCAAATGTGTTGTAATCCACACATGACCCCAACATGATTTTAAGTGGTTGTTTCACCAGTAAAACGTTGATTCATGGTTAAGGAGAACACAGGCTTACCGAGTTCTTAAATGCAATAAAAATAAAGCAGAATTGGGATTCTGGAATGCAAAAAGGCATTATCCATATTGATCCACAAACCTCTAACCAGAAATGCTCAAAGTAAAGATATTTAAAAGACAAAATCATTTTAATAATTATAATAACATTTAAAAAATAAATCATAATACATCCCTTCAATCATGAAGTCAGGAAAGCCACTGTATGGACAGATACAGTATCTCATAAATAAAGTTCTTTCAAGATGCCATGGAAATCAGTACAGTCGTAGAGCAGCGCACCAAAGCATCTCCATGAACTGAGTGGAGGGTCCAAGACAACATCTCAGGCAGGGCTTCCAAATTCCTCCAAAATCTGCTCCATCTCGTCAAGACCTTATAAAAGGAACCGGGACATACAGGTCGGACCAGACCGCTCCCAGAGTTGTTTTGTATGGTATGAAACTGCCCTGGACGAAATGCCAAAGCCACATCCCTCCAGCTGAGCCCGACATCTCATGTAAAAGACACAATGTGTGTCATACTTCGTGGAAATCGTCAGCGTCTGTCGTTCTCTCCCCACCTCTGATTCTTTCCAATTTCTTTATAACCTCGGACACTACGCACACAGAAGATGTGAGGCCGACCAGGAACAGCAGATCTACAGGTAGATGGCATTCTTAGGTCATTATGCATTATCCAAAAAAGTGTGAAAATATCTGTGACGATTTACAAAACAGTTTATTGCCTACCTAAAATGCTTAGGCTCTCAGTTTGAAAGACTTTCTGTAGAGGAGGGAAGTAGATGACCATAAGTTGGCCCATGATGGAGCCCAGGACAGCGTAGCAGAACATTTTGTTACTGCATAAGCCCATCTCGTACACCATCCGTGTCTGCAGAACAAAACCAAAAGTGGCCTCTGATAAATTACTGATATCGCAGTGAGTCAAATACAGCAAAATGCACTTTTCAACTTTATACACAGAAAGAATGATTCCTTCAGCAGGGAGCAGTATTTGAAATCCCTCCCATCCCAAGTTTTTCAGGTCACCCTGATTCAGGGATATTGCAGCCTGTGGTCCGAAAAGACCGGCCATAAACGTATTTACAAACAATCTGGACAAATTCACACTTGGTGTCACAGTGGTGTAAAGGGTCATTGGTTGTTTTTTGTGACAGTGACATACCACCTGTGTCCAAACAGAATTATGTGTGTGATCAAGCGTCTTCACCTGTGATCGGGAACTGAGAGCGTTGAACATGTCAAAAAACACGAAACAGGTAAACGTCATGGTGGTGTCCCGTGGAGTGATCTCATTGTCCCGCAGCTTAAAACAAAAACATATTTCCAATTAAATCATGACAATTGAACATCCACGAGGCAAACACACGGAAACACACTGATAATTCAAATTTAGATTAAAGTGCACAGGGTTCCTTAAATTACAGGCCCCTGAAGGGAAGCTGAGTTGGTAAAAAATCTGGGACATTCTTTTGCGCCTCCTTGTCGAGATTCTGGCATTGCTCTCATAGAAGCAACTATCAGAATTCATATTGGTTCTAATTGTATTTTACCCAGAGAAAGTAACGCTCCAGTAACGTTTCAGCAAGTTCTTATAATGATTCTTACCAGTCAGCGGTTACAACATTGGTCAAATTAATATCTTCTTCCCTTGTATGGTTTCATATATTCTTACAGCAAAATAATTGCCATTGCAAAAGCGAATACAACTTGTGTACCTCTGTGAATTTTCATATAAAAATACACATATACACATATATATACACACAGATCTGCATGATGCCACCAAAACAAGGTACAGGCTAAACAAAATCCAACCATTTCTCCTCTTCTCATTTACCTAAAGACCTGTTTTGAATTTAAATAGAACACACACGAAAAACAAATTAGAACACAAATGTTCACAAATGGGCAGGAAGAGCTCACCTCTCTCCAGAACACAAACAGAGTCCCGCACACAATGACGAAAGACGACACCAGGACCTTCACTATCAGGCTGCGAGTGAGGATGCTGTCCCGCACGTTCCGCGGGGGTTTCCTGATCACGTCCCCATCAACGGGCTCTACGCCCAAACTAAAATGACCGTATTTCAATGTTATTCTCACAATTTGATATTGTGGTGCGGCGATAAACTTTTTTGTAAGCAGTGCATCACCTTTGAGCCGGCGGCCCGTCCATGATGATGTTGATCCAGAGGATTTGCATGGCATTTAAAGGGTTGGGGAAGTTCATAAGCGTTGCCAGGGAGATGAGGGTGAGGGCTGCGATGCTCCTGAGGAAAGCATTCAGTGATCAACTCAATGTTATTTATGACATGGCCTTCAAAGTGAAAATAAACTCTGAGTAAAAGTCTTGTGGCTGTGGCAGATATAACATGTTTTTGGAGTGGACCAAAACATAAACAATAGCCCTAAACATTTCAACCATATTTGTCTTATGAATCAAATTTAAACATTGTTTAGTTTACATCGCAGTCATGATTTGATGGAAGTTAATGTAGAGGCAGGCCGTATTAGCTCTCATTTTAGAGACACCCGGTGAAAGACGAGTCATCAAAATTTGCGTTCCGTTTTTCCAGTACAGTGTATTTAAATGCCCACATCTGCAAAAGTTCTGCTGACAGTCAAAAACAATATAAATGACCTCAAAGCGAACAGACATAAATGAACAAAAATCCAGTTTTTAAACCCTTCCAATTTTAAAGATCACACTCTGCATGCAAGCCGTCAAAGTGAGGTCACTATGCACGTCCCCAGAAAATGAACAATATCTACACTAAACATTCCACAAAACAGTGACTAAACACCCCACAACTCATCTAGCCGCATGCACACCAAAAAATAATGTAAAAATTTCGGACTAAACGAAGCTTGCCAACTTACGTGCTCAGCTGAAAACGTACAAAGTTCTTAATATTGTTGTAAATCCCTTTTCCCTCTTCAATGGCAGACCTGCAGGCAGAGACAACAGCTTGAATACGTACTCATCGGAAGTCAAACCAAAAGTTTGATTAGACTCGATAAAGTCAAACACAAGCAACCCTGTGCTCACAAAATAGTTTGGAAGTCGTCGTCCACAAGGATCATGTCAGCAGCTTCTTTGCAGACATCAGTACCGGTTTGACCCATAGCTACGCCGATATCTGCTGCCTTTAGAGCGACCGCATCATTAACGCCATCTCCCGTCATGGCAACGACTGCACCAATGTTCTGCAAGGACTGAAGCCGGAATAAACTCTTAAAGCACTGAAAAACTCTGGGTTGACCACAACATAGATTTCAAATAATCTGGTGCATTTACCTTAACTATCTTTAATTTGTGTCTCGGGCTGGCTCTGTAGAATACCACAATCTGTAAAAAAAATGTAGGGATTAAACCCCCAAGAATAATTTTACACCTCAACTCACTTCCTGTAACAGCACGACACTGGCTCACAGATCTAATGCATAAAAATATATTCATCTCATGAGTATGAAATTGAGCCAATGAAATCAATCAAGTGAGGTATTGTAAGGCTTGTATTCTTGAAATGCGTCCACTACCCAACTTTGGACCTAATGGACTGTAGTGCTGGGTGGTAGCTGAAAGCATATGAAAGTGTGTCTGTACCCTAGATACTATCTGAGACAGCTCCTGGAGGTCCATCTTGTCCACTTCATCTCCAGACAAGGATTGGGAACCATTGTTGCACATACCCAGTCGACTGGCTGTGGTGGAAAGAGAGAATGAGGTACATTTAGACTGGTTGTCTAGTTATCATTGCTTGACATGGGCCGGTACCTAGCAATACACAGTAATGGCAATTTCGCACTTTGGTTTGTACAGAAAACCTTTGGTACTCTCAAATGAATTTTTGCACTCATGTCTTAGCTGAACAGCACACTCTGTTCTCAAGAGAAAGACTGTTTTCCCACAAACCAAAAGTTTGACAATCTGCATTAACCCTCTGGTACATTCTTGGCCTTATTCTGGTCATTTGGATTTGTGGGTGGCATTTGTCGTGTTTAAGTAACATCTGATGTGTTATATCAAACGTGTGCTTTTACATTTAGAGGTGAGTGATATAATATAATCAATTTAAAGGGATAATCCACCCAAACATGAAAATTCTATCATGAAGTGGTTCCAAATAAACCTGCTAAAAAGTTATTCTTAAGAATTTAGAAAATTTAGGACACCTTTGACTACCCTAGAAAACTCAGTTGCCAACATTCTTCCAAATCTTTCTTTATGTTCAAAAGAACAAAGAAATTCATACAGGTTTGAAACAACACGAGGTTGAGAAATTCATGACAGAATTTTCGTTTTTGGGCAGAGTATCCCTATAATTACATAAAAAATTCAAGATACAGTAAATATATCCTTAAAAATGAATTGCCACAAATTAACCAAAGACTTTTGGTTAATCTAAATTGTCTATCTAATAAGTTATACTAAATTCAAAGACATTAAACTTGCTTCAATATGAGGCTAAACCACACCCATATCTTGTATACTAACTAACAAAGCAGCTATTATTTCTGGAAATTCTTTATAAAGAAAGAGCACCAAATAAGAGAAGGAACAACAAGACTGAATGTCATACCAATTGACACAGCAGTTTCTTTGGAGTCCCCTGTGATCATCTTCACAGCCACACCAGCGCTGGTGAGCGTCGCCACAGCCTCCTTCACTCCCACCCTGGGCGGGTCAATCATGCCCACAAGCCCCAGGAAGGTGAGAGCGCCCATTTCAGATCCCGACGCGAACGCAAGCACTACCACAAGAAAGGACGAGAGAATCAGTTGCTGTCAAAATAGTTAAAGTGTCTTTCATGAAGCATCTTTAATTCAGGAAAGCTAACAGAGGGATGTCAATATCAGATCATTCCTATTCCACGTCCTCAGAGAAGATTTAATCTCATCAAAACAAGCAAAATCAAATTCAGAGCCCTGAGCTGGAAAAGCAATGACAGGTTGCAACTGAGGATAATAACATTCTCATTTTATTCAAAGTGTAAGAGTGATTTGAACATGGCATGCCAGTTACTTGACGGCATCAAGCTTTAGTTTAAGAAGCTTAATGGGCTGTAAAAGTGAGGAGACCACAGTAAAAGAGCATTTCATAACAAGAAATGTATCAATCAATCAATCAAAATAGCAATTTCCTGTACCTCTAAGGCCAGCGCTGCCCATGTAGCTCTTCTGCTGCTGATAGAGTTCTCTCTGCTGATTGGTCAGAGGCAGTGTAACACTTTTACTGTTGTAGGAAGTGCAGAAACGAATGATCTGCTCGTAGGCGCCCTTCACGTAGAACACAGCCGGCTTGTTCTTTAAATCAGATTTATTAGAAAGATAACATTAGTCTCATTCACACTAGGGTTGGACGCTGGCTACAATGAAACGTCACGTTAAATGATAACATCGCTCTGCAGCTATAAAAGTGAGACGCGTCTGGCAGGAGCTGTGCAGAGACATATCTTTATACAGCACGAGCTTCACAGATATAAAGACAGGCTTGATTTTATTATTTTTGTTATGTTATATTCATTAAAATAGTTATAATTTTATCTTTATTCAGCGCGAGCTACACAGTTATAAAGTCAGACTAGTCTGATCTTTTCAGTGCAAGGTTTTATGTCTCTAATCCTTGTTCAAATTTGTTTAACAAGGCGCAGCGCAGCACAGAGCATCGAGAGACACGTGACGAAAGTGAAACATTTGTTGGAATCATGATGCAAGCTCAACATCTTCATGTCTATCAGCCTTCGGCGATGAACGATGGCATCGTCTATCGGGCCAACCTTTCACACCTTTTAATATAAATAAAGAGTCAACCTTGTGCGTCTGCCGTGATGAAGCAATGCAAATTGATTGAACTTTATATCTTCAAATGCTTTGTGCTTTTCACTCCCTTTCCTACCTAAAGATTTTTGTTTGGCATGCGTTTCACCTGCTGAGTACGGTGGACAGCCCGCACAGCCATCCATTTCTGCTCCGAGGAGAAGGGAATTTCTTCCAACCGCACAAACTCCTTTTGCAGGCCCTCCAAACCCATCTGTAGAATACAGAAAACAAATGAATGTGTGTATAACAAAACTTAACTACAGTTTTCTGCTTTTCCAAGCTCTTACATGGTGAAACATAACTGCGGATATCAAATTATTATTACTTGTGTCAACACCGATTATCAAGTATCTGGTATTTATATGACAAATTATAACTTTCATTACGCCTTTTCCTATACTTTATAATCCCTTTAGCATTGTTTGTAATGTATTTCAAGCAGTATTAAACTTCAGATAATTTGTTCCAGACATACTGTTTGCATGGTGAGCGATAAAAAACATAGAACAAACATTTAATAGTCTTTGATTTAAAGGGAAACTCTAGCCATATATACAATCTAAAACATATACAGTACATACATAAAGTCAATTTAACAATATCCGTAGCAGCTGCACATCATGGGGGTAAGTTTTTCAAATGCAATCACCCCTAATATCAGAAAATGTCAAATGTTGCTGTTTTACAGTCTTGGAAGCTGCATAAAATTTTTCTCAGTTAAATCCTCACGCAAATGTTCCTGCGGTGACAAGAACATTATTAGCGCACCAGACGTTAACTCAACCGGGACCCTCGAGGGGGATGCTGTTGCCACAGTAACCTGCTCTATGGGGTGTGAAAGCATGTCTGCTCATCTTAATTAGTATGGACGAGAAAAGCAGATTCAGACACTCTCTGTTGGCCAAAATGAGGTGACAGAGAGCCAGACAGACATGTATAGATGATTCCCTGTTTCCACAGGTCGGCGGGGCCAACCGTTGCATCACATTAGCATTTGGTTGTGATACTATGTTTGCATGCAGCATAAAAAAAAAAAATTGGCAAGAAAAGCTGTGTGTTTTTGTCTGAAGAGATCAGTCATTAGAAAACAGTACCTTCATGGCCAAGGCGATGAGGGCACCTTCAGTGGGACGTCCCATCAGGGTGTTGTTCCTGATCATTGCATCGTTGCACACGCAGCCAGCCTGTGAAAATAAAAAATGCAATGTGTCACAGCAGTTCTAGAACGTGACTACAACGTTCTTTGTTCAACCCTAACCTCAACAATCTTGCTGATGGAGGTGTTGGAGAAACCGTGCACCATCTCTCCGTCCACCATGACCTCACCGGCACTGTTGTACCCCACACCGGTGACCTGTGAAAAGCCAAATCAGGTCATGAAACAGCGTTTGATTTGATTCTTGACAATTTAATTGGATCACAAGGAATTATTTCTGTATAACTGGTGGTTGAAGTGAAGATGTTGTTTGAGAGACGCTTTGAAAAACCAAACTGCCACTGCAAATTCTTTTTTTCTTTAGCACAAAATGCATTATGAAAGTAAATGGGTCATTTTTGATTCCATGTCGACTTTACGCACACAAATATTCACATGAAAAGACACAACCACTGGCTGATTTTAGCGTTCTTCTTGAAGAGTTTTGTAAGGAGAAGCCTACGGGAACGTAAAATAAATCCTTATGTCACAGACCTGGGAGAAGTGACCCCGTAGCTAAGTTAAAAAAAGTATGAGACTGAATCTATTCTTCAGCCTGATTCTATTCAACTTTATTAGAGCGGTCTGAGGACACAGCAATAAATTCAGACCTCTGAGACATTGTTCCTCTTTCTCAGAGAAAAGACTCTTCTTTCCAGATATGATATTAAAACTCAGCTTTAAACCTTTTGGTGAGAGCTTCAGGATAATTGGGTCTTAACACACTCATGTTTTTATAAAGAGAAGGAATAATGGTAGAAATTGGGCTGAAATTAGAACCTGTAAGAGGTTTCCTGGGTGTCACCATGGGGATCTTACCTCAACGTGCAGTCCATCAGAAGTGAACAGGTGAGTGACCGTCATCTCATTTTTGGTAAGCGTGCCAGTCTTATCTGAGCAGATGACATTGCAGCAGCCTGGAGAGAAGAGGGAGGGATATCTTGATTATCCATTTCCGTTTTCAATTTAGTCAAATCAGTGCCATTTCTAGAAAGCAATATGCAAATGAGCAGAGATCCACCAATGCGGGAGCTCAGCTCTGTAAATGGATCAGGTGCATCAGCACAAACGAAAGGGAGGAATTTAAATATAATCTCACGTACATTACCCTGTAAAACCCAAACAATATTTTCTCTCCTACATGTAAGTTTTGAAAGACTGATTATAAAACTTTGTGAGATTTTTTAAAAAATTACTTAATTTTAAGGTGCTTTGTTTGTCATTTTGTAGCTTGACATTCTCTCTTTAATTTACTGTATACATGAATAAGTTATGTTTATATTTTATTTAAATATTATTCTGAGTTTGGATTTGACATGGGTATAACACAACATCAGTATAGGTTTTACTTCAGTGAAGTAAATGCAATTATTTTCGAGTTAACTTTTTCTTTAATTCGACGTACCAACTGTGTTACATTTACCAAGTGTTTAGTAAAGAGCCATTAACTTGATCATGCGGTGGTTAATGTGTCTAACCAAAGCGATAAAAACTGCTTCTCCTCCTTTAAAATGTTACTCAAGCCCACAGGAACATTAGAGTGATTAAATGGATTTACTCTGTATGGTATAAGTGCTCAGTTCAGTGGGACTGTGGTCAGTCATTCGACTGCAGGCTGACTGATTCTCACATGATCAATGCTTATGTAATGCCACTAATGGCAAAAATCACCTAAGTTCCACTGTTTGGTTCTCCCATTAGCAGAAAAACAGGAGCAAGGTCTCTGTGCAGCACAGCTATAAGATGTTCTTCAGATTGCATATTAGTTGTGGTATGTACGTGTATTCAACTGAATGATTTGTTTGCAAAAACCACTTTTGTTTTACAACTGACCAAAAAAGGAGGTTTACTTCATAAGACGAGATTCAAGAATGAAATAGGCCCATACTCAGCGTTTCCACTATAGGCAGCTTCTTCACGATTGCTCTTTTCTTTACCATCCTCATCACGCCCAGTGCTAACGTCACCGTCACCACGATAGGTAGGCCTTCTGGGATAGCTGCCACAGCCAAACTGAGAAAAAGAGAAATAATGCTGCATTTAAAAAGACAGAAACTTAGGTTGAATCGCGTGTTTGCTTCATGTTTTGAGGACATACCTGACGCCTATGGTGAACATGTCTAGAATGTTCTTCCCCTGCAACCATCCAACCATCATGATCACCCCTACAAATAAATTGTGTAAGTGACAACATGGATAAGAAGACTGACAGGAAAGTCATAAGGCTTTGCATATTTAAAAAGATGGCATGCATCAATAACTCATGAAAGTGTCATTACTGTTAATTGGACAATTTTAACAAGATGTCTGTTACCGATAATCCCGAAGGAATAGAGGGAGAGCTGTTTTCCCAGCAAATCCATGCTTTTCTGTAAGGGAGTTTTAGGAGCCTGTTGAAAAAAGCAACAAACATTTAGATATGCAGCATTTAGATATGAGATCAAACACGTGGACTTTAAACATTTAGCTTTTTCATTTATGCTTGATTACCTCCTCCGCTTGCATCATCTTGAAAACCTCTCCGAACTCTGAATTTTCTCCAGTACCAATGACAATTCCCTGCAATTCAAAAGCAAGATTATTATATCAGTCAAATTTTATTTTGTATAATGAAAAATCATAGCCTTTCACAGAATCACAAATATTATTGATATTTTATCTACTGCCACTAATGTTAACATCATAAAATTCATTGTGAATAACTACCAAAAGGTTTGATAAACTTCTTACAAAAATCTTTACATTTATTAAAAAATATAAACCAAAAAGGGTTATACAATTTTGTATATTTTGAGTGTTTGTAATGACAGAGCAGCAGATCCAGCAGTACCTTGGCCTTCCCACAGCGCACCAAAGTACCCATGAAGGCAACGTTACTGCGGGACGTGATGTCGCCATTGGTGGCACCCGGTTGAGGGGCTGAGGTCTTGTTGGATGGGGTGGTCTCTCCTGTCAGACTGGACTCATCAACCGACAGATCCGTAGCCTGCAGAGCAGACGGGTCAGCTTCAATTAAAGGTCATTACAATGATGCTGCTGTTTCAGGACATGGCACAAGGACTCACTAGCCACTTGACAATAATTATACTTCTAGTATAGTGTTAAGCTTTTATTAGCCGTTATTCTATTCTACAGAGAAGAAAATATGTCACTATGTATCTATTTCTGTTCACACCTCGAACAGGCGCAGGTCAGACGGGACTCTCTCTCCCACAGACAGACAGACGGTATCTCCAGGGACAAGTTCTCGTGCCAGAAGGTGCTCCAGATGCCCTTCTCGAACACTATAGGAGAGGGTGACAGAGGGATAAATAAGGCATGGTGCTGAGTGTTTGAAATTAGGCCAAAGGAGTCGTGTGAACAGACAGACCTTGAGATTCATGACCTGCAGAGTGGTCAGAGGTCAAATACTTTTGAGAAACAGCCACCGATAGTCTTTGCTACATGCCATTTGAGAGCCACACACACCAACTTAATACAAACAGTTTCTTAGCAAAATTGAGAGACATTATGGATTACAAATAACCTAGTGAACAATATTTCAACTGCTACATGGACTATTTGGCATCAGTGTGTGAAATACTCCAATTGGTTTAAAACAGTAAATTATGAGAGCTCGTGCACCACACAATTTATACAAACTATTGTTAAGCACAACGAGAGGTTTTACAAAATAGTGACAACAGCAATATGATAAAAAACATCAAACAGGCTAGCTATGCACGGAAACAAACCCCTATGCCTTCCAACACCGTGTCCTAACCAGGCATAAATGTCAAGCGATAAAAGCTCTCTCTTCCATATAATCTGGGTCAGTCATTTTCTATTTTCATTGTGCAAGGTAGCTCTGCACACATAGAGCCTACTTCACGTAGCTGTATTTTAAACATCAACTTTGTACTGACTCTACATGTTGCAGTTTGCGAAAAACTCTTAACTGGTTGGAACGGCATACAAGATGTTAAACAGGAGTGACAGAGAAAAGCAGGGGAATACGCAGTGCTATGAGCTGAAGGTTTTCCTGGGGTCTGGGGACATGGCTCAAGGTTGTGGCTCAGCCCAGTTTTGAAGTGCAAATATGAGACTTTGCCTTGTGTGATGTGGAAATTATCCCTCTCATTCTCACTCTTTCAATGTCACATGAAAGCCTGTCTTTTATGCGTTTGATGGGGTAAAGCACCGAAACATTCACCTGAGATGACCTCACACCCACATGCAACAGGCCTCTGACATCATTTGTTATTAATAGAGTGGGAATATAACTAACCAGTGGCATTCTGGAGGCACAAGTTTCCCAAGTTCCTCCAGGGATTTTTCTGATCGGTACTCCTGAAACACAGCAGAACAAAGATGACAGTAAATCACCACCACACTTACGTACATACAAACATACATCTCCAAGACTTCGAGCTACAAAGTGATGTCATCAGTGAAGTCATCACCGTTATCTGTCAATTTTACCTGTATAAAGGCAACTGTAACGACGATAATAATGGCCTGCGAAAAAAAAGAACAATTCAAGAGTGTAAATGGTCTGATCCACTGCTCAAAACAAAGTCTACAAGTCGTCAACGGAGATGTGCAGGGCAAACTTACCACGGTGATACTGACGGCATCGTCAAACTGCCGCATTAACACGCTGATAACAGCGGACGCCAACAGCAACAGTATGAGTGGGTCCTTAAACTAGAGAATAAGAGAAAGAAAGAAAAACTTGGAAAGATGGACTACAATGTTGTTTCAAGTTCATCCTGTCCCACATCTCAAGATGAAGGTGTGGGTTTCTCTGCCTCTTGGGCTGAAGCAGAGTAATGTTAGCTATACACGATAGCAACA
Source organism: Triplophysa dalaica (assembly GCF_015846415.1). NCBI lineage: Eukaryota > Metazoa > Chordata > Actinopteri > Cypriniformes > Nemacheilidae > Triplophysa > Triplophysa dalaica. The sequence continues at coordinate 17,861,191 of NC_079553.1, forward strand.
GTTATCGATTTTTGTTTCAGTCTGATTTCAGACGTCACAGACATGCATGTATTGTGCTGGCTCTAGAAATGTCAGAGAGACAAAGGCCAACTCGATTTGCAGTATCGCCTACAGTGTTTTGAAATTCTGGCCTGCCTTAAGAAATCTCTGTGTTGTAAGGCTAATTTGTTGTAAACTAATGTTTGTAGTTAAACCCTCTAATATTTTGAACCTCTTTTTTGGGCTGTTCAGCTGAATACTTCCTCTATGAAGAAAATAATCTGTTAACATGATTAATTAATATTAACCTAAAATAAAAAATATAATGTACATAACAAATACATATTTTAATATATTACAGAAATACTGAGAAATCAAAGTTCATTAAGACTAAAATATTTTTGCTATACTAGCCAGCCTCAACAAAAAGGTGTGTATCACACAGAAAAACACCACACCCATGGGCTGGTGGCATATTCTTGAAAATCTTGTTTCTCCAGCTCTGAACATCAATTTCATTTCTTATAAAAACAAATTAGCACTGATGCAATGCTCACAGTGAAATTAGCAGAGTCTGTTATTTGCCTGATTTAAAGGTCTCAAAGTCACCTGGTAACCAGTAGCTTCAGAAATGAATAATGACACGCGTGTAAAGCGCTAAAAGGCGAGAATAAAAAGACAGCAGGGTCGATTACTTTCTTTGATTGGCCACACACTGAGAATGATGCTTTAATCTACAGCATGATTTGACACCCGCAGATCGCACCAGCTGCATAACCGGCAATTAACATCACCGCAAAAGATGAGATCACTGTTTCTTTTCAGCGAGCGATACAGCAGCCTTGTTGAAAGCAAACCGGGGCTGCAAAATAACAGGCAGGTTGCACTTGAAAAAGAACAACAAGCAGGGTTTGATTTACTGTCTGCTGAAAGTGCTTTGACGTTCTCTCATGTCTACTAGAAGACATCCAGAATTATGCCGAGCCTTTGTGCTCCAGGCTGGTGGCAGAGTGATAAAAATGTCGCCGAGAATTTGAATAAATCCAAAAGAAAAAGAAATAAAGAAGATTATACTACAGCAGGGTCGCTAGTCGTGCCTGACAAAAAAAGCCTCTTCCAATGCGTTTTGGTTCTATGAAGGGTGTAGCTGTAAAGGAGGGGGTGACTGAATGTGAGAAACAAGGCACAAAAAACAAGAAAGAGTGAAACATAGAGGTAGGGACATCCCCAAGCACAGAGCGAATGTGAAGTGACAGATTAAAGGCCTGACTGTTTGTTGCTATTAACACGGCGCTCCAAGAAGCACTGATACCAATGACCTTGTTCACACTGGAAGTGAAAGGATTCAGGTGTTTTTATTCACCCAGAAAACAATCCCACCACCCCGACGTAACAAACCCTTCCTGCTCTTAACAGCCTCTGTGAGGTAAAGGTGAATCAAAAACGAAGCCTTCCGTTGAATCTTTACCAGAATACTTCAATATTAAGTATTAAAACAGAAATGACACTGCATGCACATGCCCCACATTAACCAATTCATGACATTAAAAGAACAGTTCACCCAAAATGAACAAAAGGATATTTATCCAACCAGTATTGACATTACACACATGTTGCATAGCCGCAGCCGAACTGGTATAAAAAAAATCTGTTTTTTCACCTTTGGCTTACTTACTAAAGGCCTAAAGACAAAAGCACTCCCACAATGTTTTATATTCAAAATACTCAACAAGGACTCTCAAGACATTCACAAACCTATTGCAAGATTTTAAAAAGCTGTTTTAAACAGTGGGTATTGTGAAAAGTACTATGCAAATAAAAATGACTGGACTAATGGGAGAAAAGGCCAACACAAACAGTAACTTATTATAGAGAATCACACAAGTGACATTAACAGCCGGCTTACGAGTCATGACTGTACATGGTTGTTTTTCTAGTTTCGACCTTGTTTTGACTTACAGCTAGAGGATTTCTAAACATGCTATGCAGTTTTTACAGCAACACGGATGTAACATATACCATGCTGTGGGGAACTCACAAAGGTCAATGCGACAATTTGTTAAACCTCTAAAGAGGACCTGAGTGAACACAGTTTTGACTGCTGAGAGAGAGATGGTGAAATTTAGCTACATATGTAAATATAATAAATATGATGGTTTGATATGCTAGATGTGTAAAAAAATAAATGTTGCTTTTGTCATTTTGCTATTCAATAAAATACCTGTAAGATATATTTTTTCCAGAGAGGTTCATCTTCACTAATGTCAAACTCATTCCATCCGTGGTAGGCTCGTCGTCGTTCAACCTCCTTCTGGCTGAGACCAAACTGTAGGTCAGCCTACCAGAAAGGGAGAGAATTAAGTCAGAGAAATGCAGCAGTCCCAAAATAACACTTATCAGATGCGTAACCATGACAACTGACATTAACCGCTAACAAGTAAGAATGCTGGATCCATGGAAACAACTAATAAAGCCAATGTCCTGGCACTTGGGCTTTGGAAAGTGTGCTGTTAGTCACCAACATGTCTAGTAAAAATAAAGCCTAAAAATTCTAATACTCTTTCAAAAAGATTATTTTTGTCATATCCTATATATTAGGCCTAAACATCATACATTCCATTACACAAATTTATTATTTATTTTTGTCTAAACACAGCTCATACCTTAGAAACGTTCTCACAGAAAAAAAATATGGTTTTGACCCCTTGACTCTTTAAAACCTCGGTATACCTTGGAACCGGTATTCGGCCCATGCCGAATATGATTTACACACTAGGACATGATCCTTGATCAACATCCTGTTCTTGTAACAACAATCTTAAACAGCACTGTTGTAAACCTTGTCCTGGCACTAAAACAGGTGGTTAATATACACATCCTGTTTCGCTGATAAAACTGTCCATCTCCCACAAGTTCCAGTCCCTGTGACTGTGTATCCATCTTAAAAACTGCCCAAGAGACCCAGTGGCAGACTGAGGGAATGCGGCTTGAAAGTGACAGCAATGCTATCAAAGTGACTGCTTTAATTTGAACATGAATCAACAGCCCTTGAAATGTGTGGCAACCAATCAAAACCAGGTATTCAATGGTTGTGGCGTAATTATTATATTTAATTTGACCCTAATTAAACAACAAGATCTCCATAAATAGTCTGAAATGTAGTCTACTACTTCATAATAATAAGTTATACTCTATTAAAAAGAACATTTTAAGTGACGGTTATGCATTTAATTGATGAGTAGCTTGTAACTTCTCAAACAGTTTGTAAGCACACAGGGGTTTTTCAATAAGGATTGGTGGAGACAGAAAGAGTGTGGCCAATCCCCACCCAAATAATCACAGACAAGCTGCGTACCTGTAGTACACATGCAACCTCATTAATGGGTAGTTCACTGGCTCTTTTTGAAGTCAGTACCGGAACCATGGTCTCATCTTCACAGCGGGGTTGAACTTCTGCAAGCTAAAAAAAAAGAAGAAACAACAAAAGAGAAATTGTTTAACAAAAAATTAGCATCCTCAAACTTAACACACATGACCTCGTGGAGACATTTTTCATATAGTTTAGCTCTTTGGAGAAATCAATGGATTATCACAGATAATGCTATCATAAATAATCTCCTCTCAAAAGAGAATGAGAGAACACAGCATAAAGGGATTATAGGTCCAAAGGAAACTTTGACCCCTGCGATGCTGCACGTGCAATCAATTTGCAGAGCGCCTGCACATTTTGACCAGACTAACAATTCAGAGGAGCAAAACACAAACGTCAGAGCCGAACAGTCGCCTGACAGGAGTGAACTCATAGGATGGCTTGATGTGGGGCATTAAACAGTCGACATTAAAGCAATGGCTCTAAAAGTCTACATGGTCATGAACATCACATTCAGTAATTCTCACAGGTTGGGTAGGCCAACAACACAGACCAGGGTAAAACAACATTCTCAGCTTCCACAGCCAACGATTTAAATTGTAATTTTAAAGCTTTTTGAAATGTACATGTCAATCATTATTGGTTCGATTACACCAGGATAAATATTCGAAGACCTTCCCTCAAAGAGGCACACCTTAAACAAACTAGGCTACAATGGAAACAAACACACACAAACACCACAGATGGCTGTTTAGGCATCTTTTGGAACATGCAAATCTAAACAAAATCAAGCTATCTTGTGACTAGATTTCAGGACATGACTAAATAAACAGAGCAGACAGTCAATATGTTCGGAGTGTATTCAAAACACAGGCCCAGATGCTCTCAGAATGAATTTTAAGAGTTACCCTTAGGTGGATGTCATTGGTGAATATCATTCAGAGTGATGTCCTATAAGAGGAAGAGAGAAAGAGACAGGCAGAAATAGAGAAAAAGCCAAAGTCAGAGACAGAACGCTTCAAACAAAGAAAATATGGACTACCTCTCGTACTATGTTGTCAAATTTCGGATCCAGCACAAACTGTTAGAAAGCTCGTTCAGGGTCATCATGTCATCACTCGGCAGAGCAAGCGTAAAAATGAAGTACCTTACTAAAGCACCAGCAAGTCTCAGCCTGAGAAGATTGTCGTAATTAAAAGTGGCAAGAGATTAAACCAGGATCAGCCAATCTGTCTTTCTTGTCTATAGGTCCTAACATAAATGAATGAGTGCTGTCTGTGGCCTGGGTAACAGCAAACTTTAAATGCTCTGATACTGAGACCATTCATATAAACTTCATTCTCTACTTATAACCTGGAAAATATAATATCACAAACCAAGGTTTTTGGACTTGTTGTTTAGTAGATGTAGGCCACTTAGTCAAAAAACAAACTGACAAATCAACCCATTAAAAAAGCACTTTCATTTTCAGAGATCATAAAACTAAACCCATCAAATCTGTACTTTAACCTTATTTTAGTAAAACAACAACAACAACAGCCTATTATTTGATTTAGAGTTATTTCCTAAAATAAAACAATTGTTAGTAGTGAAAAAATAAACGAGTTGCCAACAAGCCAAATAAGCTATTTATCTTTACACTCAAAATGTGACACAGATCTACAATACGTAAATAAATTAAGCTTTAATTGTTTCTGTTTCTCCTGGGTCACTCTAACTGGGTCTCAATTACAAACTGGGCCTGAAATGACAGAACTGGGCCAACAGCAGGTTCAAGGCCATACAGACACAAACGGTCCTCTCTAAGGGCTGTCCATTGGGTGTCATCTGCATCCTTCTGTGAAATATAAGGTCACGTTCAATCTAAGAGAGCTTGCACAACGTTAAAACTGGACTCTCTTCCATCATTCTCTCAATTCAACAATGATAGCAATATTAAATGTGTGCTATAGATACACTGCTTTGAGATACAATGGGTAAAAAATAAATACACAGTTAGCTTGGAAAAGATTCCTAAACCAAGCCATGCTCTCAACACGCCTCACTTTCCATTAGGTCATTCGATGAACTATTACGTAAAATAAACAAACCAGAACACAAATATGCACCAAAAGATTGTCTCTGACTGGTCACACCTGAGGTTCTTTGAATTTGTCTTTGTTTATGCAAATCCTTCAACTTTTGACTGTCAAAAGTGGAAAAGAAGGGAGGGAGGACATTAGTCCCAAGCCTTGTGTTGAAAGTCACTCCAAACTGTACATTTAAACGAAAACAAAAACCATTTTGTGATAGGGATGTTTATATGACCGTGAGAGTGAGAGAAAAGGGGACAAAGATGTGCGTAGAATTCTATTTTGTTAAACTTATTTATCCAGTTCCCTCATTATGTACAAATGAATATATTATTTTGTGAAAGATATCAAATGAACTAACATTATGGACACACTACATGACTGTCATGACGTGGCACACTATCAGTGATTTAAGGATTTACTTATGTCACTTAAAATGCTAATGTGTGGCATTTTATAAGCTTTAAACATCTTTGAAATTCAGAATATGTATGTAGCTATGTAAATGCATAACAATCATTAAAAAACATTATTATAAAAAAAACATACTTTTAGGACAATCTGACTTTTCAAATGAAAGAACATCTTTTTTCATTTTAAGTTATGAGAAAAAAAATCAATAAAGAAAAAATATTTTGTTGTAATTTACTTACCTCCATGTTGTTCTAAACCTGTACACGTTTCTTCATAGGAACACAAAAAGGAAAGGTGAACAGAATGTTACTGACTGAAAGTCTCAGTCACCAATCACTTTTGTTCTATGAAAAACAAGTCATACAGGTTTGGAATGGCATGAATGGCGAGTAAATAACAATGATATTGAAATATCTAATCTTGTCAGAGCGGTAGCTCAGTGGTTAGTGCTCCTGACAAATATATATATAAGATGCTGACTCACGGGACCTGGTTTCAAGTCCGACCCAGGACATGTCACGATACCCCATCTCTTACCCTCATGCCACCACTTTCCGATACTGTACATATACATAAAAAAACAAAATAGTTTCTTTTTGAAAGTTGCTTGATCTAAATCATCTTTAAAAAAACTCTATATCATGTCTCTAGAACGTTTTTTCATGTAGGCCAACAAGACATTTTATCAGATAAATAAAATTACAAACCTTTGTCCAACAGCAAGCCCTACAATATGAGGGATAGTATCATAAAATATAAGAATTATAAACATAGTTGTTATTTCCCTGAAAAACCAAGCAATGTTGAGATGTTGCTCGAGGGTTTGTGTTGGATTATGTTTCATTTTGACCCAGAATTGATCATATGTTATATGCTACTTGTATGCTATTTGTATATTTCAGCACGCATTGTGCAAATTAACCAAATCCGAATGCCTGAAATATTTGTAAAATATGATGTAAGTTTTGAATTAAACAAAGAATCAAAATGTTGAAGACCAGATATCAATATCATATCAAATTGCAAATCCTGATTTTATTCCCACCAATGGAACAAAGAAGAGATCACTATTTAGATTGGAATAATTCCACACTCTGAGACCACGCAGTTCAGCACCAAACACAAAGAGATATTGTCATTTCTCAAAGCAGTGTTGTTTAAACTGGAACAGAGCTACCCACAGAGAGCCACCAAAATCAAGGTAAACATGGGACTAAATATCCAGGCATTGGGTGCACAGCTGTGGGAAACTGAACGATCAATTCCACTTGAAAACTCCAACAACATTAAAGGTTACAATTGCAATGCAATTTAGAAACCCCTTAAAATTATTATTCTGACTATGAAACAAAAGTCACATTTTCCTAATATTCAGCATTTTCAAACAACTTGAATGAAATTCCCATCACTAAACACAGTGGCTAACCACTTCAGACAAAACAACACATCATTGTTTCAGTGACCACACACAGCTCTCAAACAATCTAATCTTCAAACAGTTGACTAAAGCTAATGGAAGCTTTACATGGAGTTAAATGCACTGTTATAGATGGAGAAGGGGGTTCTGGGACGGAAAACGGTTTGTAATCTTCCTCTTGGCTGCCTTGACAGGCCTGCGGGTGGAGGCTCTCTGAAACTTTTAGATAGCAGAGAGATGTCAGTCCACAACCGGACTAGACAGGTCAGTCAAAAACAGAGAATGAAGCAGCAGGATAGAAGAAAATCCACTAGAATAAAACAGCCTGCATCACACATCAACACTTTAACATGCACATGGAAAAGCAAATACAGCATTCTCATCGACAGGCATATCAGCCTGACACCTACTAAACTCTACCTAACCTCTTTGCTCACACAACCACCACTGTCAATTCTGGAAGAAAAAGAATTTGTATTTGACTATTATTACAAGGCTTTATAGAATGCTCGATTGAAATCAATCAATCTCAGTGACACACAATCATATATTCATGCGTGCTACAGACGTTGAAAGGGGTAGTTCATCCAAAAATGAAAATATGTCATAATTTCCTCATGTTTAGGTTGTTCCAAACCTGTATAAACGTCTTTGTTCAGCTAAACACAAAGGAAGATATTAGGAAGAATGTCAGTAACCAAACAGATCTCATGCCCCATTGCCTGCCATACAGTATTTATTTTCCCTTCTATGACAGTAATGAGGGATGAGATCTGTTTGGTAAGTGACTTTCTTCCCAATATCTTCTATCATGTTCAACAGAACAAAGAAATGTATACAGGTTTGAAACAATCTGAGGGCGAGTAAGGGATGATAGAATGTAAATTTTTGGCTGGACCACCCTTTTAAGAGACTTTAACTAATTTGATAATTTCTGTAGAATTCTGTGAACTAGTGACAACATTAAAATATTATAAATATAAATATTATTTTTATTTGAAGAAAATTGAAATGGAACATACATGTTAAGGTAAAAAAAGATACAATGCTTGCAGATCTTGAATACTGCAAAAAAAGGGTACTAAAGGTACAAAAAAGATACTAATTTATACAAATTCAACATTCAAACTAATCTGTTGAAATTCATCAGAGACTGGACTGAAATATGACACAATACAAGCAGAAATGCTTATTAAAGGCAAAATTGGAGTGCTCTCTTAATTTTTTCCATACAAACACGTACATAAAAAGCTGTACATTTTATAGTTGTCCCAGAAGACTGATTGCCTAAATACAACAGGTGTGATAGTTTTCCATAATAAAAGAAATCTAAACAAGTCTTTCTTAAATTTACTTCTTTATCTCACTAGTGAGATAATGAATAATCATAATCAAAATATAAACCACTTCCTTGTCAGTGTTTATTTCTCCTCATCTTCACTCCTGGCTGGTTACTTTAACTACAGATGTGCAAATGAGCTAATGATGTATAACAATATACCAAAACATAGAAATGCAGTCTAACATGTTGTCCATCACATAAATGCAGACTATCAATTTATGCATGCCTGCCAAATTATCTTGCACATCACGACAAGGAGATAATCTCTCACTTGACGTCCTGTCATTGTATGATTAAGTCTGTTTCCAGACACCATGAAATACTTTTTGGACATGAACATTCCCTTATGCTCAAAAACCTGTCAAGGAAGTAGTTTGGATGATGTCACAGTCAGAGTAGCCTAAACCAAACAATCAACCCGGTTACATCAGGGTTGGTCTTCATTGGCGCACACATACTTGACACAAACGTCTAGTCAAGTACACCACACAGTGGTGGTGAACTTTAAACAATACATTGCATTAGTCTGTGAACATCACTACGTTCCTATGTGGTGTGATTTTATATGGTTCCTCGTGTGGTCTATTTCTAACACCTTAACTGAGCTGTTTGTTTAGTTTTATAACAGAGACAGCTGTAGATTAGACTACTCAATTTAAGATGTGTCCATGGCTGTGTAGATAAAACAGGATGCACACGTAAAACGTAAGGATGTGAACTAGTGACAATTAGTGTTTTTGTATGATCAAAACAAACACAATTTTAGGTTCACTCCACATTCTCTTTTTTTGAGTTTCAACCATCCACAGCTATTAACAAATTCACAAAAATAAAATCTCTCTAAAGAACTAATACACACACAGTTACGAACACAACGATACTACATCTCTACCCAACTCAACGATACTACAACATGGTCGTCTTCGCTTACACGAGGGTGTAACGTTAAGTATTTTGTTGTGGACACTGACAGAAAAGCACATGACGGCTGACCTTAAACCTTCTCCCGTCGCTCACAGAGCTTTCCGTCAAAACACTTCATTTGAATGAAGGTAGTGCGCCAAGCGCGAGCAGCCACAACACTCTCTCAGCTAATGTTTAAATCACCTCACCGGGTTTTATAAAGATGTTTTTGCTGGGTTTCATGGCATAGTATCACACAACACACATTGTGGACCAATGTCTAAACAAACGGGGCATTTCTGAGGTTAGCAGTGGGTGTTCTGGAGCGCTATGAAGCCGGCGACGAGCCTCGGAAAACGGAAAATTTGATTTCTTGAAACTTACCAGTGGGTCCTTTTTCTTTTGCATCTTCCGTGAGCTTTCGTCGAATCTGTGTGACGGCAGCTGATGGCGTCATCACGCAGGCGACGTAAAGGGGCGGGGCGACGAAAAGAGATTCGGGAGCTATCGTGGTGGATGCAAAGGAACCTGCTTTAAAAAAAATTTTTTTATATAATTTTATTAGCCTGTTTAATTAGCTGAGAGTTGAAATTTCCCATCGTTTCACCATTTTGAGCTTCTTTTCAACCAGAATTTTTAATCTTAAATTTAATTTATTATACATTTTCAAGGCCGTCAATTCTTCAGTCATGATCAAGGACATTGATGATGAATAAATCACTGCTGATAAGTCATAGTTAAATATATTTCAAACAATAAAATAGTAAAATGTCCTATTTGAAGACTCTCCCATATGTATTGTCTACTATGGACTATTGTCTCAGCGAAAGATATGGTAATCAACGGCGTCATCTGGTGGATGGACTTTGAATATGTGGCGTTTTGTCACGTTACCAATGACAACTAATCAAACATACATTCTGAACACTGCAAACAAACTTAGTTAAACACTGAAATTGAATTGACTTTAGATCCGTTTTGGCATTTTAATAAAAAGGACGTGGCACACAGATTTAGGAAATTGTTCATTCAAAAACATTGTACTCAGGAATTAGCAAGCATTGTGTTCTTTTTTTGTTTTGCATCTTGATCTTCATCGGCATCACATTGGAAACATGAGCAACCCACTTGCTACTTTAAGAAAGGGCAAACGAGCTCCTCTACCTGACATACAAAGCGATGGGTAAGACAAATTGCTTTCAAGAAATTCACTATAATAAATATAGTAAACAACAATCGACTTCACAAGGCACCTAAATGGAATTATCTCATTTTAATCTACTTTCTGTTTGCTCATGATGCATATTCAGGAGATCTTATCAGTTTTCATCATTTTTAAAATGAGATTAACAAACAGAGCATATGCACAAAAAGAAGTTGTAAGATGCTTTGGATAAAATCACAGGCCTTGTAGCCAAATTTATTACCGTTTTATTTTGTTGCTGTCTAGTGACTCAAAAAAGTGATAGAAAAAAAAACTATAAAGTGACACACTTGGAAATCATATGCCATATCTGTTTTTCTCCTGCTTTTATAGTGAGAGAAAGCCTTACAAAGAAAGGTCAGACACCGGTAAGATTTCATTCACATTTTTGGTATCTTAACAAGCACAAAAAAACAAGATAAATGTCAGAGCTGCTTTATAATGCCATGACACGACTTTTCAGATATATAAATGACAGGATTTCTTAAAAATATGTGTCACTGCACACTCATAGAACATTAAAATAAAATAAAAAGAATGCAATGATATCGGTAATACATAAACACCACCAAATTACATGAATCACTTAAACGGAATCTTTCAGACTGTGGAACTACATTTTTCAAAGATATTTTCTCACAAAACCAACCGGCGCCCCTCAGCATGAACACTGCTTCAAGATCAAAGGTCATGCAGAAGATGAAAGCCACAGAAGGTATTTCAAATGACTATTGAATTTGAGCTATTCTGCAGTCGAACTGAACCTACTTTCATCGACACTCTTTGTGATAGCTTCTGCCCCGAGTGATTTTGAACTGATGTCCAGTATGATGCAGAAGATCAGCCTGCTGGAGAAAAAAGTAAAAACTCAGGCTATGGATATAGAGTGCAAGGTAAGACACGTCCTCTGGTTAATTCCTCAGTGTTACTGTCACCTTAATTTCAGTTAATAACATTATGACAATAAATGTTACATATTAAAGAAACAGTTCACCCGAAAAAAATATATTCTTATTTAGCCTTCATTTACTCAACCTCAAGTTATTGCAAATCTGTTTAAATCTCTTTGTTCTGTTGGACACAAAAAAATAATATTTTGAAGAATGTAGGAAAGCAAACAGTTTTGGGGCACTTTTGACTACCGTTGTCAAGTGTTTTGGTAGTAAATGGTGGCCAAGAATTGTTTTGTTACAAGCATTCTTCCAAATATCCTTCTCTATGTTCATCAGAACAAAGAAATGTATATTTGGAAAAACTCAAGGGTGAGTAAATGATGATAGAATTCTTATTTTTGGGTGAACAGTCCCTTTAAGGACAATCATTATGTCAATTGTAGCGATGGGAACTGCTGATAATATTAACAGCTGTCTTGGTTTATGATTAAAAGGCACAAAGAATATCAGTTCTGGAAGACAAACTGAGTCTTTTGCAAGAGACAAGAGGTAATGACTACATGTTAACAAACACATTGAAAGAAGAAACCAGGCCACTTTGTCTGTAGGCTATAATAACGTTAAAAAACCAGCTACAATGAAAAATACTAAGAGAACATTAGATAAAAAATGTTAGTCCTAATAAACAAAAGCATTATTTACATCAAAATCTCATTCATATTTAATGCAATAGGTGTTTTTGGCTTTAGAGAAATCTGTAAATGATGATACCCAAGATGAAGAATTGAGTAAATTATGCCTCAGACTTCAAAAGCAAGTTTTGGAAATGGAGGTAAGGTGCTTTACAATGTTTGTTGAGATGACATACTGTAACTACCAACCTCTAACCCACATACAATTCTATGTGAATGCAAAAGAGCAAGACAGAGATCATTCCTGTATAATTATTACACAAAGGTTTTAGGGTGACTGCAGAATCTCAGCCACCTTTTACCTGACTCAGAGAAAGCTCTTTACAATACAGCATGGTATTTTCATCCCACACAGAAGTTTCTGAATGATTATGGAATGATATGGGTCGGAAATTGCGAAGAACCTGACGTTTTGTGGCTTCCGGAGACTGAACTAGCCAACAAATCAACAGGTCTTTGCTTTACAACTTCATACTGATAAAACCTAAGTTTTAGGTTATCCTAAAGATAATCCTAAAATTAAATATTCAAGTCTTTGAAAGCTGTGCAATAGTTTTAAACTAGTAATGATCAACACATACATGGCAGCACAAAATCATTTATTCAACCTCAAGTCATTCAAAACTGATATATGACTCTTTCATCCGTGGAACACAAAACAAGATGAGAAATCTCATAGTTAATTGGGGGGGTCAGTGTTGTTTAAACATTCTTCAAAATATCTTCTTTTGTGTTATGCAGAAAACAGAAGCTCTATACAGGTTTGGAATGACATGAGGGTGAATAAATTATGAATCTCTCGTTTCACAGGAGCTTCAGTTCCAAGAAGGTTTGAAATGAACTATGACCTAGTCATGCAGAACATCCAAGAGCTAAACATCTTAGCAGGGGAAGGCGAGTCCCATGTGACCCCCATGCCAGGTGGGGCAAAACTTACCCAGCAGTCCTCTACACCCCTGTGGCTCTACAAAAACGGAATTATCATGTTCAGCGGACCCTTCCGCTCCTACCAGGATCCAACAACACAGGTTATCTCACTTGCTTAGACTTTACAAACACAGACACAATAGTCTGTCTTAATGTCGTCAGAAAATCGATTGTAAGATTTCCTGTATTGTTTCAGGAATGCATACAAGACTTGATGGATGGATTTTTCCCGTCTGAGCTTCAGGAAAGGTTTCCTTGTGGTGTGCCCTTCCAGGTGTGTGCACATCTCTAAGATTCTGTGAGTTTCAGTCTCTCATCATTAGAGCTCTATAAATGCTATTTGTGCACATTAACAAACAGATTCATGACAGACGGGAGGAGGAATTCATAGTCAGGCGACCTTGGACAGAGTTTCCTGGAAAAGGACAAACTATAGATGGAGCATGCGGGCAGTCAGAAGACGGTTCTGAGCAGGCAATGTTTAGGTCACCAAAACCTAGTCAAATACCAGGTTTGAATGTTTCACTGTTGTCTTTTTTGCCTAAAATTGACAAAACTGTTATTTGTTTACTTTTGTCACCTCACAACCATGCACCTTCTCTCCAAAACCCCATTCGATTGGCTTTAAAGATCTGATTGTCTTAAAAAGTGTAGAGTTTTTCGATTATCTGCCTCTTTTATTGCTGTTTCTAAAGCTAAGGGCTATCAGGCATGTGTGAGTACCCAGCACACTTGTGTACACTTATGTGTGGTATTCCAAAAAAAAGGTCAAACCTTAAAGCCATAGTTCACCCCAAAATAAACAATATTTGATTACTCACCCTCATGTCATTTCAAACCTGAATGACGTTGTGTTCTGCAGAACACAAAAGAAGATGTTGAGGAATGTTGGTAACCAAACAACACTGACTGCCATTGACTGCCATTGACTTCCATTGTATGGACACAAAGACACCTTCTTCTGTGTTCAACATAACAAAGAGACATATACAGTTTTGATTGACATAAGGGTAAATAAATGAAGACAGATACAAAGATTTTACATGTGCCTAATATAGCAACACTAGCTTAACCAATGCTGTTGAATGCCGGAAATTGGCTATAATTCTATTCTATATTGTGCAAGATGCTAAGCAAGTTTAGGAGATCTATATAAAAGCAATGTTGGGTGACACTAACATTATGCTTTACTTCACATCTGTGGCCTTTAGGTACAAAGCTGTCCATGGAACAGTTTCTCAGAAAGCTCCCAGAGTGTGTGGTGAAGTCAGGCAAAGTGATAAGCATTCGTGACTCGATAAAAGCTCATCTACAGGTGAGAGTGGATTGTGAATGTAAACATTACGCCTGTACCTGCTGGTTTGGTTTAAGATCTTTCAGTCTCATGTTTTAACTTCATCTTCACTTTGTAAAGGGCATGCCTGATGGTGCAACGAGTCAATTGACAACCATTGTGGAAACACCTGTCTTACAGGCCCTGAGAGAAAGGTTCATATAACATCATACCTGTCAAGTTATGATAAATGCAACAAAAGGTTAGATCTTGATTAAGTAATTTACTTGTTTCTCATGGGACGCAGTGAGACAGATTGTTCATTAGAAGACATCACCACATTACGAATAAAGTCAGAAGCTGGTGTGGAGACATTCATCGTGAAAATGCACTTTAGTGAGACGATTGGAGATCTGCGTCTTTACCTGGACATGAAAAGGTAACTACTGTTAAGCATAAACAATTACGAAAAGGTAACATCTTGTATCTACAAAACAGTAGAACCAACTTGGATAAACTTGCCCTCCAGCTATAAAAGTTTCTGAACTATTCTTTGCATAAGATGCACTGATTTTCCATCAGAAATGTATCATTTTAAGTTGAGGTTTTATTTTAATAAGTCTTCTGCTTGTCATCTTTTATCACAGACAACCAGGTGGTCCCCCATATGACATCATCAGCACATTTCCGAAGCGTTGCTACAACGATGACACTCAGACGCTCCTGTCATGTGGTCTAATTCCAAATGCAGTTCTCATTCTACGTCCACAAGCGTCATCTTACAGACAGCAAAGGAACACAGAGAACGACACTTAAATAGTTTTTCATTCAAACACTTAATCATTCATATCATAACAATCATTACCTGCCGTTAAATTAAAACAGATGCTACTGCATATGACATCATGAGTGCATTTCCATGGCGATGACAATCCAAATGTGGCAGTTTCCCATTTAGCAAGGATTGTAGCACTTGTATCATTCAATAAGAAATGGGATTATTGAAATACTGAGAAATTGCTAAAGCAGTCTCACAATAATTATTTCTGAACTTGATTAAATATATAAAATAATGATCAAGATCGGGGGGGGCACGGTGGCTTAGTGGTTAGCACGTTTGCCTCACACCTCCAGGTTTGGGGGTTCGATTCCCTCTTCCGACTTGTGTGTGTGGAGTTTGCGAGTTCTCCCCGTGCCTCGGGGGTTTCCTCCGGGTACTCCAGTTTCCTCCCCTGGTCCAAAGACATGCATGGTAGGTTGATTGGCATCTCTGGAAAAATTGTTCGTAGGGTGTTAGTGCGTGAGTGAATGAGTGAGTGTGTGTGCCCTGTGATGGGTTGGCACTCCATCCAGGGTGTATCCTGCCTTGATGCCCGATGACTCCTGAGATAGGCGCAGGCTCCCTTACATCTAAAAATTACATTTAGATTTACATTGCTTTACCCTACACATTTTACATAGGTATTTGCAATCCCCTGGGATCGAACCCACAACCTTGCATTGTTAACGCAATCTTCTTACCACTGAGCTACAGGAAAGCTTATATTCTATAACATAAATTATATTCGATTCATTATTCTTACAGTGGAAAAAAACATGAACAAAACAGACAGCAAATATTATGAAGTTAAATAAATCACATCACAACTCACATGCTTTTGAGCTCATAAATGAAAAGGCGCCGGTTTAAATGAAACGTGGTACATAGGAGTAACCGCTGCAACTGGAAGTTAGGTTTTACTTTGTTAACGTTCTGAGCTACATAGAAGGGCCTATCAAAAAGCACAGCAAAATTCTCTCAAACCAGACATCCACAACTATCTGTTTACACAATATTGATGGAAGTCAAGATCCACCTATTCATTCAAAACCAGGATTTAAATTTTACGCTCACAACCCCTTGCATTATGCTAGTATAAGGTCACACTGTTTATTTATTGGTCTGCATATAACGGTGTACATCTTATAACAGATTAAATAAGAGGAAATATTCAGCTCTAATATGCTTAAAAACACTGGTTGTTTTACACATCATTTATTACACCCAAAACTTCTGGTATTTTATTATATATAATTTAATATTCTTCAGCCTCAGGGTCTGTGTTAGGTATGGCACGTTTAGTTACTTTGAGATGATCGATGACCTGCCACTACTTGTGAAGTCTGCCTTCAAATACCTTGCAGTCTTTGCCCCTTAGGAGCGCATGCACGCGACAGAAAGTAAGAGTGCAAGTCTGTCCCATTTCTCAAAAAAAGAACGCCTAAACCCACACTTTGGAGTGTTACTCAGGGCAAAGTGTAGACTTTTTGCACGGATCTGACGAAATGTTGCGGAAAGCTTTCCAGTGTAGATTATATAGTACTTTTTGAGATTTTATCTTTATTTAGGCCTATTCTATGTTTGGCTAACATGTGTTTTAATTAGGTTTTAGTTTTTGAGGTACAGCTGCTTTAAAACATTACAAATAAAGCATTATAAAAAATCTGACTTGACTATATAATTAGATATTACATATCATTTTATAGTATAACGTAAAGTGTTGCACATTTTTTTGGTTGAAACCCCTGAGTGTTGAATTTTGTAAAACTGATTTTTATCAGATATTTAGAAACACCACATTAATAACATGTTTGTACTTGCTAAGTGTGTCCCATCGGGTTACGAATACTACATACTCACTTGGATCTTCAAACCCACTAGAATACATGGGCTGAAAACAGGAAATACATCATGAAAGTAGTCAAGTCAAGTGCAAAGTGGGGGTATTTGGACGCAGCCAAAGGCCGTTTCTCATATGCATTCTTCAGGGGGTTTTGTGTTCTCGTGTTCTTGCTCTACTTCATCGATAACTGTCAAAGTCCATTCCAATACTCAAGAACACAAGAACAGAAAACGCACAAAAGAACCTGGATGTATTCTCGATATCAAAGATGCATCAAAGGTTTATGGAACCCCCTTGAAGTCCCAGAATTTACTGTGGCATATCTATCTAAATTTGTTCTTCCGAGGGTGCCTACTACATGACAGCGAAGGGCACATTCTAATTTATTCGAATCGGACAGAACTCTCGGCCACTCACCCTAAAGACACTTCTGTAATGTCAGATTATACTCCATCAACTCTTGGTTGCGCACTGAACTGAACAACAAAAACAATCACATAAATCCTTTTTTTTGTGGTCACACAGGAAGACTATTATTGTATCACGGTCAACATATCAACCTTCATATCAACTCTCTTCTTTCTCTGCCACCTCTTCTCGCAGAGCCTGACTACTGCACTGCTCCTGAGAGATCTGCGCCTTCAAAAATGACTTATTATTACATGTATTACATGGCAAGCTTGTTCTTTCAAAATAAAAACGTTTTATGTATGAAGGACTTGCGTTGTTATTTTGCCCTTATTATTCCAAACTTCTTTTTCATAGTGCAAAAATGACTGACTGAGACTTCAGTTCATTTTGTTTACCTTTCCTTTTTGTGTTCAAGTTCTAGTTCTGTTATTTTGCTGTTAATCATTGTTTCCAAGAAAATTCAAATAAATGTAAACAACTTTTAATGTGCAAATTCTGTGTTTGTTACATTTTTTTGTACAGTTTGAACAGACTATCAACACAAGGCTTGGAACGAATGTCCTCCCTCCCTTCTTTTCCACTGTTGACTGTCAAAAGCAGAAGAATTTACATAAACAAAGACAAATTCAAAGAAGCTCAGTTGTGACCTATTTGTGTTCTGGTTTGTTTAGGAACATTACATAATAGTTCATCGAATGACTGCATGGAAAGTTAAGGGCATGGAGGGATCTTATTTTCAAGTAAATTGTGTTTTTGTCGTTGTACTTAGTATTTCTTATATAACCTTTACGCAGAAGGTGCACATTAAAAAACACAGGTATAATATCTCATATCCCATAATGACCAACACAATCTACTAAGAGCAGCACAAATTAGCGCAAAGTTTAAATGAGTAGTTCACTATAAAATGAAAATGTCATGAAAATTCACTCACCCACATGTCATACAAGCTGTTTGTCTGTTTATTTCTTCTGTCGAAAACAAATTGAGGCTTTTGAGGAAAGGATTCCATGGTTTTTGATCCATATAATACCCTAAACGGGGTGCCGTTGGTAAAGGTCCGAATTTCAGTTTAATCACAAAAGATCCAACAAATGTGGTTGGAATATTTCGGGTTGTTACTTATGTTTTGGGCCCCTCCCAAAAAACATGTTCATACAGTATGTGCTACAGCAACAGGACTTTTTAATTCAGTTCACAGCCAGCTAATAAACAGTATGATCACTGAATTAATTATTTGGAAGCTTCGCTGCGCTCACCCTCATCTTCCTGGGAACGCTTATGAACTTTCCCAACCCTTTAAATGCCATGCAAATCCTCTGGATCAACATCATCATGGAAGGGCTGGTCCAAAGAGTATCACTGCACCACAATATCAGCTTGTGAGAATAACATTAAAGAATGGTCATTTTAGTTTTGCCCTTGATGGGGATGTGATCATGCAACCCCGCGGAACGTGCAGGACAGCAGCCTCACTCACATTCTGTGTTCTGGAGAGAGTTGAGCTATTCCTGCCCAATGCATTTCTGTTTTGTTTTCCTGTGTTTTCCATTTAAATTCAAAACAGGTCTTAATGTAAATGAGAAGAGGAGAAAAGATTTTGTTTACCCTCCAACTCTGTATTTTATGAACCATGAATATTTGTGTCGGTTTCTTTTCATCTACATCTGTCATCTTATCCTGTAAAACGTTATGCCCAGGCAACAGCTATGTGAGGATTTATTCCACTGCGTTACCTAATATATTAAAGGTGTCCTATTCTTGAAAGTCGTTATTATGTTGATGATTTGCTAAACAAGAAGTGTTGATGTTTTGATTTTTCAAATGTGGAAATTCCAAAAAATGGGGATCTCTGTATCATCATTCTTACAAGCATTAAGAGTAAACAGAATCACCACTAATCTCTAACTGGTCAGAATCATTGTAAACAAGTGCTAAAATAGTATTGGAACATTGTTTTTCTGGGTAAAACTATCTTTCGGATGAGTCCCACAGCACTTATAATTAAGAGTAGGGTGTCCTGGCCAAATTCCCTCTGTTGGCAAATATTTATCATGGCCTCTCCTCTCCACCTATAGCTGATGTTTATCAGCGCACTAGCAACGTTGTAGCAATTCTAAAATATGGAGCGGCTGGGATGAGAATCAGCACCTCCAAATCTGAGGCCATGGTTCTCAGCCGGAAAAGGGTGGCTTGCTCACTTCAGGTAGGTGGAGAGTTCCTGCCTCAAGTGGAGGAGTTCAAGTATCTGGGGGTCTTGTTCACGAGTGAGGGAAGGATGGAGCGGGAGATTGACAGACGGATCGGTGCAGCTTCTGCAGTAATGCAGTCGCTGTACCGGTCTGTCGTGGTGAAGAAGGAGCTGAGCCGCAAAGCGAAGCTCTCGATTTACCGGTCAATCTACGTTCCTACTCTCACCTATTGTCATGAGCTGTGGGTCATGACCGAAAGGACAAGATCCCGGATACAGGCGGCCGAAATGAGCTTTCTCCGCAGGGTGGCCGGGCGATCCCTTAGAGATAGGGTGAGAAGCTCGGTCACTCGGGAGGAGCTCAGAGTAGATCCGCTGCTCCTCCACATCGAGAGGGGCCAGCTGAGGTGGCTCGGGCATCTTTTCCGGATGCCCCCTGGACGCCTTCCCGGTAAGGTGTTCCGGGCATGTCCCACCGGGAGAAGACCCCGGGGAAGACCTAGGACACGCTGGAGGGACTATGTCTCCCGGCTGGCCTGGGAACGCCTCGGTGTCCCCCCGGAAGAGCTGGAGGAAGTGGCTAGGGAGAGGGAAGTCTGGGCATCCCTGCTTAGACTGCTCCCCGCGACCCGGCCCCGGATAAGCGGTAGAAAATGGATGGATGGATGGATGGAGTAGATTATGAAAGTCTGATATTTGCCTGGAGCGTCAAACTGACTGAATAAAAATGCATGGCCGCTTTAAGTAACTGACTATGTAAACCTCCTAACAAGTCTTTTTTTTCGTTACTGTAACAAATCTCAATAAAATGGAAGAAGGAGGCGGGAACCGGCAAACATTTAAACATTTAATAAAGTAATATAACAGCCGGCGGCCCCTCACGGACGACCGCCGGCGAACAAAACATAATATAAATACAAACATAATATAAATACAAACATAACATAAGTTCGGGCCCGGTCCTCTCTCCTAGACGGTCCGGTCGCTCGTTCCTTTTATATTCTCCCATCTCCTACGTGATTCGAGGCCGGTGTGCGCACAGCTGGCGCTAATTCACAATTACTCACCGGACTCGAACCACGGTCTCGCCCCGCCTACTCTACTACAGTTACCATTTGACATTATCATCAAATTATTGTCTATGCACTATTTAAAGTTTAAAAAAACTGCATATAGAAAGATTAATGGCCTCCAACATTTGAATTTGTTATGGAGCCTTTATAAGGTTGATGGACTTTGACATGATGGATGATTGCATCTCATAAAACAGACTCATGTGTCTATGAAGAACTATTTATGTTTAAGACATTATTTTTTAAAAGAAGTAATTATAAACTAAATGTAGTTATACTGTCTTTATGCTGAGTTCAACAGAAAACAGAAAACTGCAGTCTCACGCATTAAGTGTTCAAGAAGCCTGCTGGGACTTTTTTGAATGACAAATTTCTTCAGGTATTAAAAACAGGTTGCAGTGCTGATTTGGTTCAGTGAAAACGAGGGCTGCGGTCACCTGTCAGGTAAGAATGTCTTTATTATACATTTACTGTATGTTGAAAATAGAATACGCCGCTGATACAGAATGAATGTCTTGTCGTAATGTGTGCTTTGATGATTTATTTAATATTCCCATGACTGAACTGAATTATAAAAAAATGCTATTTATAATACATTACATATTTATTTTAAATATATCATTTGAAAAAGGACACCTAAGCTGTCGTAATGAGAGTGAAGAGAGTGTTGTTCATTCCCTTGCGGCACATTTTTTGTAATTTCTGAGACTCGAACCTGCAACTTTTAGGTTACAGGTCCGACTCGCTAACCAAAAGGCCACACAATAATATAGTATAATAATAATAATTTGAATATGTTAAAACCTTTGAAAGCATTTTTGATCTTTCTTTGGTCTCATTCACTCTACGCAAAAAAAATGTTTTGCTTTACAACAAAAAAAACACATCGGTACCTTTTTTTCTAAAATCTATTCATTTTCTACCTTACATTTCTCTTTTGTCACAGAGACAGCAGGGGCCTCATTTAAAAATGTGACCCTGGACAACATAACCAGTTTTATGGGTGAATTTTTCAAAATTGGGATTTCCACATCATCTGAAAGTTTTAATATTCTCTGTTGGCTTACCGCTATTATGATGTTGTGGAGAGTATATGAACCCGAAAGCTGAAATTCTAAGCTTTACACACATAACAAACGATCGATGTTTGTCAAGCCATATTTGCTGAGGTGGTATTCTGTGGTAGTTTTTATGTGTGCAAATAACTGTAACCTTACAACCGGCCATATTGAGCCATTATTCTGTTGAACATTCAAAAAAATATTGCCATTTAGCCAAAGCTGTGACCTTTATATAAACTGTTTGATACAAGTAAGGTTTTGAAAAGATTATTTGATGTAACATCAATATGATTCTTAAAATACTTTTGTCTACTCCGTTATTACAGTTTTATAGCTATGAAGATTGGGGCTTATTATCACTTAGGATGGACATCACAAGGGCTGTTTGAAGTCTGTTTAGAATTCCAACTATATATCAAAACTCTATTTATGGAGTTCAAACTCTAACTTTGAAGTTTTTACTGTATCAGCTTTTATAACAATTTAATGGTTGAAGACTAAACCCATTTGATGCGGGGATGACTGTAAAAAGTACATGAAAACTTATTTTAACAACAAAAGTAGATTTTGTTTTGCTTTGACTTTCTTATTCTTTGTTTTTTTTCTCAACGAATTCACAGCATTAACATGAAGTCAAGATCAGATCCAGTCATGTTAATGATTCTTCTGATTGCATCAACGTTTTGCCAAGGTCAGAAATAAACCTTACTCAACCTTGTTGTTTTTTTGATGAAGCATTGCTATGATAAATTTGGTTTGTGTGTGTATGCGTGTGTGTGTGCGTGTGTGAAGGTCTCACAACGGAGAGCTATGGTAAGGATTTCATAACGGCATTTCCAGAGAACACGGGTTACTTCTACCCGTACACCTCTAGTAGAAGTCTTAGAATCACCGCCCTCCATAACAACACTACCTTCACTGTCCACTTCAACAACACACAAACACCATCATCAGTTCTGCAGAGTGGCCAAACTTTAAATGTGTCAATTCCAAAAACTGCTGAAGTTCATCGACTAGGGTTCTCCAGTAACTCTATCCGAATTACCAGTGAAAAAGACATCGTAGTGCATTCTTTCAGTCAGACAAATATAGGTACAGCTACCAATCCAGAGAAAAGTGTCCAGACCCATGTTGTTCAACCCATCACTAATCTTGGTACAAGCTATTTGATCCCTTCGCTGAACCAGTCAGACCTTATCCAAACGTTCAGCGGATCCCAGGCACCCTTCTGGTCCCAAAGATACAGCTCATTCAAGCTGATCATCATCAATGCAGAGGACACAGAAAACACTGTCACCATAGTCAAGAGCATTTCAGGCAGTGTGCAAGAAGAAAAACACATGATCCCATCATACCAGCTCATCCAGATGCAGGTCGATGCTTCACTGATAAAGGTTGAGTCTAGCCGTAAAGTAGCAGTGATTCTGACTCATCCATGTTCAGAAATGACAACCTCATGTAAATGCAACATGATAGTGAGTCAGATTCTTCCTGTACGATTTCAGGGTCAGAACTTTGTTGTGCCGTACATTCTGGGTATAACCCAGAGCCGCTTACTTATGACATCAAATGTCAAGTCAGCTTCTCTATCTCACAATAATGTTCAGTTACAGCCTAGTCCATCAGGGTTGCTGTCACTTTCAGATCAGACGAAATCTCAATACGTAGACGCATCAGGAAACGTGTCCCTCACACTGATCAGTCCAGGTCTTATCATTGAAGTGATCCCAGAAAACATGTTTGCTGCCTGTTACCTGCTGCAGTTCTATTCAGACATCAAGAAAGCCTTAGTGATAGCTGAAACTGCCAGTAAAAATAATGTACACACACAAAACAGTCCCGTTACAGACACTCAGTGGACTGAGATTACCGGCACAAAATACTCTTCAGCTGAAATAAGTTTACAGAGTCACAACAGTCATCTGGCATCCATCCTCAAAGATTGCTGTTTATTTACTGGAGACTCTGGCACGGCAGTTTATGGAGGACCAGCTATACCTATAAATATACAACCGGGTAATAAAAGGCCTTGTTTTTAAATGTAAGCTTTAACTAGTAATGCAGATTTAAATGAATAAATTGTTGTGATGGTTAATTTATTTATGTTTTTATGCGTTCAGATGAGTCCGGCTGTGTGGTGATTCCTGGACAGTATGAAGTTGGAAATGAGCCTCTTAGTTGGGCTGAGTCCCTGGCTCACTGCACGAGTCTTCAAAAACAACTTGCCTGTCCTACAATGGAAGACATTCAGATGGAGTTAGCCAGTATGGTTAACACAACAGAGGAGGGTTGGATTGGACTACGACGTAGTCTGATGACCACAGAATGGTACTGGCAGAGGCAAACACCATCATCAACATCATTACCATCATCATCTGTGGATTACGTTCACTGGGCGGATGGGCATCCACAGGAGATTTTGAAAGGGCTTTGTGCTTCATTGTCACTGAATCAGGATGATGAATTTAAATGGAAAAGTGCAAAATGCTGTGAGAAAAAGCGTCCTGTCTGCTACAAACCCCAAACATATCTTAATCCTTTATCCGTATGTGACCCCATGTGTCAAAACATTGTTTTGTGATGTGCTGTTTCCATAAAAAAAATAACCCTTCATAATGTAAAGAACATTGTGTGGTAAATAATGCATAATATAAATATAAGATTAAAATCTAACTTTGATGCTCGTTATTTCATAATCAGATTTTTAAATCTTAGTCTGTGTCACATGTATAACTTTTCCTTTTTCTGTATTTTCTCTAGCTTCGCAATAATATTTTTGTATTGTAGTACCTGATGGGAGACAATTATATGAATGCAATTTGCCTTTGTGCAGTAATCGTAATATTATTAGAATAACAGATTTTGTTTATTAGTAGTGTAGGTGTCTTTTACACTGGGGTTTTGATTCTGTAAACCTGCTTTAAAAGAATACATATTGTAAACATCATTATGCAAATAAATATTATATAATCTTGTCATGTTGTGTTGCCCAACAATATCCTATCGCACAATCCTAATGAATATGTAAAAGTTATTTTTCTGGATGTCATACTCCTTAAGTTACCATTTTCATCTGCTCAAGCAAAACAAAAACAAGGTACTGGGAGACTTACATGAAAGGGATAGCGCACAACCATGTTTCAGTATTCCATTTGTTTCAGCAAATTGCTGTGATCCATTTGCTTATTTTTATCTTTCAGCTGTCTTTAAAAAGACTTGCTTGAGTTCCTTTTGTGTCACGTGCATACAGTACACTCTACTGAGAAATAGCGTGATTCATTACACAAAAATGTCTAAATGTGGATAAACAGATAAATAATAATGAAGATAAGGTACTGAAAAACAAAACTTTATTTCTACAAAATATGTCAACATGACATTAGACAATATTAACATTTAGTGCTTGCTATAAACATACTGGCTTTAGTTTTTCATCAAGAGATGTTACAATAATTTTAAAAAAGTGTATTGCATTGATACATTAATGCTCACACTGTGTAGTGATATTCCAGGACCAAAGATGACAATTCGCCTCACAACACTCCTCCACAATATATCTGGTCCCATTTTGTTAATAGAATTCTAATACTTGAACTGCAGTTGAACATTGTAAGAGAATAATGGTTAGCATTTACATCCGTATTTTGTGCTGCAATACAAATATTTGCTTGACATATTGACTTTGTCTGGATTCATTTAAATATGTTATATTCAATTAGTTATTTTTACAGACAGCAAATATTACGAAGTTCAACAAAGCACATCACATCTCACATGCTTTTTAAGCCAATCTGCCCTTGAGCACATATATGAAAAGGCACTGGTTCATATGATGTGTGGCACGTGGAAGTAACCGCTCCAACAGGAAGTTATGTTTTACTTTGTTAATGCTCTGAGCTACATAGATGAGCCAGTCAAAAAGCACAGCGAAACGTACTGTTTAACCAATAAGACCTCAACATTCTCTCAGACGAAATATCCACAACTATCTGTTTACACAATCTTGATGAATGACAAGCTCCATCTATTGACTTCAATTCCCTTGCATTATGCTAGTTTAAAGTCACACTGTGTACATCAAACATATTTAAACTCTTTGTAGATTCAATATGAGCGAATGTTCGGCTCTAATCTGCATTAAAACACCAATTGGACACCATTGGACTCTGGGTGGAACCCTGAGTAAAGGCTCACTGAAGCTCCAAGGAGTTGGCAGAATGCTCGCCAGAAGCGAGAGCAGAACTGAGGCCCTCGGTCAGAAACAATGTCCAGTGGGACGCCAAACACTCAGAAGACAGGGGTGCCAACCAACTCCGCAGTCTCTCTGGCAGTGGGCCAATATATGTAAATGTACAATTAATTATTTTGATATTAATTCATTATGTGATGAGCCAGGTACACACTTGTGGATGAACATTCATTTAAGCTTCAACTATAGACAATTTATGATATAGAAAGCCCAAACCCATCTTACGTTCATTGCTTTAACTTAAAAAAAGTGGGAGTGTGCCCCCTGCTGACTCTAAAATCGTATCACATCTAAACACTCAAGATCATTAAACCGTCAAAGTCAGATTATATGGCAAGGCATTTTGTCATTTAACCCTTGACGTTTACTAGTATCTATTTTTAGGCTACTAGTACTTATTTTGTAGTTACTAGTAACTATTCCATCAGATACTAGTACTTATTCATTAGATACTAGTACCTAAAGATTTCATACTAGTGTTTATTTATTAGATACTTGATACATAACATCACTGTCATCTATGAATGTACTGTAAATGCTCTTAAGAACGCTGAAGGAACTCTGCTTGGAGCGCGCCAGTCATACTCTTCAGAAAAGTGAGGGAAACACACAATCATTTAATTGATCATTTAATCGTACTTAATTACATTAACTTTTATGCACTTTTATCCAAAGCAACTTACATTACATTAACATATACATTTATACTTAGGTGTTTGCAATCCTCTACGATCAAACCCACAATTTAGTGTTGTTAACGCAATGCTCTTACCACTGAGCTACAGGAGGATTACTACTAGTGTCCATTAAATAGGTACAAGTATACATTGAACACAAATCCAGTATTTAATAAAAAATCCTAGCAATTAATGAATGCATACTAGTAGTGTTAAAAAAACGTCATTATTGTAATACGTAATAGTCAGAAATTAGTAACTGATATCAAAACAGAATAACTACAGTACCTATTCATTTGAAGATATCTTCCGCCTTTAAAGGAACAAGTAAGAATGTGTTTGGTGATATCTTGATTCAAACACATTATTGCATAAACATATGTACCCCTCAGTCATCAGATCAGAGTTGACATACTAATGCAACTAATCCTTGGGTGTCAAAGCTGCACTTCCGCCATGCTTGTTGTGAGCCATCAAAGTTTACAGAAAATGTTAAAAAACGCTGATGCTGGCCGACAACTTGTTTTGTAAAAGGCTGGCGGGTAAAAAGTTAATGTTGGCTGAGTTTTGTGTCACTGCCTAAAAGCAGTTACACTTAACATTAAGTTGAGCAATTTCATGCAACTACAGGAACAATGTGTAAATGCACCAGGGGTTCCAAACCTTCTTCCATAAGCACATCCGGCCTAATTGTTTGTCAACACAAAATGTGACAGCAAGTGTCACATTGAGTTTAGAAGTAGTGTTGTGGCGAATCGGCATTCCATCGCAGAAAGAAATCTCAGAGACAAGGGTTCCAGGTACCAAGAGTTTAAATTTTATTTGCTCGGGCAAGCAAAGTGGGATATTCAGAATTCATCTGAAGTGATCCAACGAATACATATCTGACTCCATCTTTTATACATTGTCTTGAAGTTGTTATCACAGTTTAAACCAATCATGTGTGCATGACATCGTCTTCTTCCAATCAGGTTTCATATGACATCACTTTTTCATTAGCCTGTCCCTCATAGCTCCGGCCTACCATATTAGGATTTAATCGGAGCGAGCCTCTCAAAAACAAGTGCCCCTTTATCTTGACACTTTTCCGGGGGTTTCGGAGGATACATGATTTATACTTATTTTTATTAAAAATGAGCTCATGGTTTAGCGATAATAAAGTTTTAATTAAACTTCTCTACAAAAGAGCTAATACTTATACATGAGGCCCAATATTATTTCATAAGAATACATGAAACCTATAACTAACTAAATGTATCATTTTATATAAGAAAACTTAATACTATAATAGAAAAACCACCATAGTAGTCGCGTGTCCATGTGTGTGTACATATTAATGAACAGACTTTCTTTCAGGTTTCAAAGGAATATTTTCCATGCTGTTCCGTTTTGAAGATTAACTTAATCACAAGGTTAACTTCAGTGAATAACTGGTATTCTGGAACATGGCGAGTCTAAATGTTCTATTAAGAGATTGGATTGTGTGTGATTGTGTGCATATTAGTTTGTGTTTCTCTCTCTATCTGTGTGTATATATATATATATATATATATATATACATATAGTGTATATTTGGGTAGTTAACAAGGTGAAGTAATCGTGAGTAATTTCTATTTGACAGAATCATGTTTAATGCTGTTTTAATGATGAAATTCAGTATGAGGGGTTTGCCTTAGATTTTTTTTTTTTTTTTTAATATTCATATTCTCTTGCCTCTTTGAACTTTGAACAGGAGTAGCTCAATTGCAACAGATTCAGACCTTAATGCAGCAATGGCGGAACACCTGAAGCACGCTGGGGGTGGTGGATATGAAAATGAGCCATAAACAACCTTCACCGACTCAAAGACATTTTGTTAACCATAATCCAGTATTTTGTTGTTTACTTGTTTTATGGCTGTTTTAACAGTGATAGAAGACTGTTAGGAAATAATTTGGTAGTGCCATAGCTCTGACTTCCATGCATCAATGGTGGTGTCAGGATTCTGCCTCCTTGGTCATGGTTTTCTAGTCTAGTGGCAGAATCATGGCAGATCCCTCATGTTTAGTGTAGAGAGAGACATGACATTGTTTGTTTTGACCTGCCATGCTCTCTATCTGTTCTTGGCATTAGCCCCGCCCCCTCGTTCAGCGTCCCTGAGTGTTCCATTACCCACACCTGTCCCTTGTTAATTGTCCTTTGTTCGTCTCCCTATTTAATGCCCTTGTTTCTGCTGTCATGTGCCATTCATTTTGTATTGTTGCAGAGTCGTGTGCTGCATCGCTTGTTTAAGCCTGACTTTAGAGATGGGCAGATAAAGCCTTGTGAAGCTATGGAGGCTTTTTTTTGTTGTACCAAAAATGATTCAACGCTTCAAAGCCTCAAAGACAGACCCTACCAGTGACATCTAGTGGTCAGCTGCAATTATAGCAGCCACTTTCTAATGATTCACATCTGCTTGATTCCAGTTTTAGCAAAAAAGCAATACTCCGCAATACCAGCTGTATAATCATTGTCCACACATGAAAGAGTTACAACATTTTGAAATGTCACTTTACTAGTAAAATGTGTAAATATGTTGTAATATGCAATTCAGTGGAAACCTCTTATGGGGTAATGATTATAAGGACATCCCTGGATTTAGATTTTCTGATTTACATTAAGAAAATATGATTGTAATTTAACCTATAATATGAAAAGATTAAAATTTAACACTGTAGAAGTACTTTGTGGGAATAAGTCAGAAGGACTTCATTGTGTCACAGTTTACAAATGAAGTGAGCACTTTTTTACAACTTTTTATTCAAAAACAAAAGCTTTTTAATTGTGCTTGGCTTTACGATTTCGCCAGCCTTTGAAAATATCCTACTGGTGTGGAGAGGTACTGTAGAGCCACTCTAAAAAGGTACGGGTAAGCTTCCTTGTGGAGGAGCCCATGTTTTAATGGGTCATCCATCCTGTGAAGCAGCTTGTCCTTAAAATATCTGGAT
Source organism: Triplophysa dalaica (assembly GCF_015846415.1). Taxonomy (NCBI): domain Eukaryota; kingdom Metazoa; phylum Chordata; class Actinopteri; order Cypriniformes; family Nemacheilidae; genus Triplophysa; species Triplophysa dalaica. Next base: position 17,890,971 of record NC_079553.1, read on the forward strand.
AAGCAAAGAAAAAAAAAAGAGATCTTTATCATTTCAGCAATAGATGAAAAAAAAACAGAGTAAAAGTACTTTACCTCTGGACCTCTGCAATTGCACTGGCGGTACAATTTAATAAACATTGTGCATCAACATGTCCAGGTGGTCCCAGAGGCTGTTGCTTTGGATATGAGATGGACCCTCTGCAGGTGGCAGTGGCTGGGCTGGTGCAGGTATTACACTGTCACGTTCTCTTGTGAGTCTTTCCACTGCTGCCTGACAATTTGTCATGCTACATGAGCCTACCTCTTTGAATCATGGATCCTATAATGTTGCTAGAGTCAAAGATGTTACTTTCTCCAGGCCAGCAAATGTCTCTTGAAGCTAGGTGTGGATATTGTTGAGGAAGTTACTGGCAATTGGATCTGTAATTGAAGCGCACTGTCTTGATGCAAGATGCTTCGGCATCTTCACAATAGGGATGAATTTTCATCTAGAGACTCTCTTTTGTGTACACATCTCCTCAATGGCTTGGTGGAACGGAGAGAGAACTGAAAGACACAGATTTATTGTGTCATAATCCAAAGCAGATAATGGGAAGAGGGAGGTATTAAGACTGGTGAGGGCTGCACCCAGTGGCTCCCTCAGCTCATACAATCTCTGAAGCAGCGTGAACATGCTGTTCCAGCGGGTTTCAACCTCTTGTAGAAGTTTATGCTCTGGTCTTCCCATCTGTCGCTGTATTTCGGACATCATTATTTCGGACACTTATTTTTCGCTGTGGTGCTTGATTTGAAATGGGCAACAATTCTGTGTGCCCTGCTGCGAATGTCATCAAGGTCTGATGTTCGTGACATTGACTTTTTCACCACCAGATTCAACATATGAGCAAAAGAGTTTATGTGGCGCACATCGAGGAGTTTGGCACATGCTACCATATTTGGTGCTGCGTCTGTGACCAGACAACTCACTTTGACTCGGATTCTCCCCCCGCCATCAGAGTGTCTTTGGCATGTTATGTTTGCTTGCAGTATGGGACTGGGGGAATATTTTTACACCAAGCAGAAAAGTTGACAGCTGGACCGGTAGGAGGTTACTGCCAAGTAGGCGTCCATATTTATTGAGGTCCACATATCTGCTGTTAAGTTGACTGTAGATGCCTTTGAACTTATGTCACAGCCTGGTTTTTGGTTACCCTGTATTTTTCTTCCAACATTTTGTTCAAGGCCTTCCTACCTGGTATTGTGTACATGGGATCCAGGAGGTGGACAAAGGCCTTAATGCCTTCATTTTCCACAACAGACAGTGGCTGTGCATCCATTATGAAAAGGTTCAGCAAGGCCTCATCCAGCTGTTGCTTCCTTGACACTGATGAAAAAAAATCGGTTACATTGCATATTTTATTTAATTGTACTTTAATACAACTACTACAATATGTACATGTGTGCAAATATTAAGAGCAGTTTGTTTTAACTGATTACAATACCAGAAGGTTAAGGAGGGTGGGTTAGTAACTGCACCCCCATGCTTAGCAGGAAGGTGCCGCATCATTGATGATGTTTTATTTCCAATATATATATATATATACACATATACATTTATATATTGAAACCCAAAATTAAAACCGTAAAAGGTAATATAAAAGTAGCTGGGAAAATATAACAGGCTACGATCTTGAGGATTTAGTAGTCTGCTCACATTACTAGAATTTTATATCATAACATTAATTTATTTTATTTAACAATTTAATCCTAGCATGTGTCTCGGGGAGATATTTAGCAATATCATATATTTTGTCATATTAACAAATACCTACCTTTGTGGGTGACTAAAGGTGGAAGTGTTCCCATGCACGGGATCGTTTTATTCCCCTCGAATTCGCCATCTCGCAACTCTATGAAGCAGGGAGGGAACACCAAGCGTTTCAAATCTCCACATAATGAATGAAGGAGCGGCAAAGATTCGAATCAGTAACCTCGCTGAAGCTTCACACGTCATCGGTCACGTGCTCACGAAGATTTGATTTAAGCCTCGACACAGTTTTGAGGCAGTCTGCTTTAATAGAGTAAAACAGGCTTTGAAGCCTCCGTGTCAAACGTTCCATCTACCTGACGCTGTGTCGGTTTGTATATTATTTAGTCCTGTCTTTATTACCCCTTTGTGGGCTTATGTTTTCTTTGTTAATAAATTGTGTTTAAAACCCCTTCACCTACAGCCTGCACTTGGGTTCTTCTCCTCCACATTTCCTGACAGGTGGAACCCATGAATCAAACTAATGGATGAGCTGGTGGTCGGGGACCAAAAAATTTAGAGTAAACATTTTGATTTTTTTTACTAAGTAGCTACATGTGTTTACTATAAAACTGTACTTTTGTTATTTTCATGTTTGATAAATAGCTGCTAAACATCAATGTTAAACTTCATTGCATTGAGATTCTATTATTTGTATGTCTAACAAATGGAAGACAACTAAAAAAGGGTTGTTCACTGTAAAATATGCAGTGCTAAATCCAAAAATAATGTGTTCTTGTTTGTGATGTACACGTGATTAAAACGTTGTATAGAGGTTCAGGTCAGACCGGACCGATTTTGGACTTTTTAGAACGTTTAGAATGTCAATTTAAGACACGTAAACCTTAAGACATCTTGTATTATATGATGTTACAAAGCGAGTTTGATTACGTCAAGGGACGAGAAGAACATACGTTGAAAGCAAGGCCAGATGACGTCAAAGATGTCCGTTCAAAATTAATTTTTTAACTACTTTTTATGCGGGACGGGACGTATTGGACTGACGTCTTTTCAAAGGTCATTAAACGTCCAAATGTTTGTTGGGATGTGATCATGCCCGGATTGGCTAATCGGGAGCACCGGGAGAATTCCCGATGGGCCGATCTGTTTTTTTGGCCGTGAGGGCCGGTGTTGTCATGGCATGGTTGAAATGTGGATGCTGCTGTTCCTAGGCTGCCTGCACTCACGGCGGCCCTAATCTTTATATTTATTATTTTACCGCAGCCCCACTCTTTTTTATTTAATGTTTTTTCGCAGCCCCACTCAGAGTGCAGCCTGAGGGTTAATGATGACGTGATTATCTTTTGACTCCCTGGCCCCGCCCCCGACAGCGACACTGCAAGTTGCTCAAAATAGAAAATAGAAAATACTTTTTTTATTATTTAACAAATGTTCTCATATTTGTGAAAAATATTTGAAGTTGTAAAGCAGCCGTATCATTGAAAAAGAAATTATAGTGTCATTAGACAGTGCAATACATTTTATTTTTAATCTTTTTTAATTTATTTTGTTTTATGTTTTTGTTAGATTTTTTTCCTCATTTCAATGTTTGGATATTTATGAACACTAATTCTTAAAGAAAATAGATTCTGATACTGTCCTGCTATTTACTGTTCTAATAAATCTTCACTGTGAAGCAAAACTTAGGCTACTGTATTTTCACTGAATTGGAAATTATGATATTTTTGAAAAATACAATGAATTAAAAGGCTGTAGAGAACAGTGCGCTATTGCAGACTTATATTCTGAGGTTTTAATTATCATTATTTAAATCTAGTCAGTCGTGAACTAAAGTGGGCCGGTCTAAGGCATGAAACTCCAGGGCTGAAAATGAGTCCCAATCCGGCCCTGGATGTGATATATATCCGATTCAGTTTTTTTACTATAACACAAAAAAGTTAAAATACATATACGTCTTTAGAATTTACTCATATGATTTGTTACTTTTTTATTTAAGTTGCTGCTAAAATGAACCAACCCCCTTATTTTAATACAACAGACCCAAGATAAAGACAATTTATTTCAAATTTCAGAATTTAAAAGTAATGTCAGTTTCATAAACATAAACAGATAAGAATAAAGTTTAAGTATTTTATCTTTTGTAAGGGATCGCTCCCAGCCAAGATGCTTTTAAACAATAATCTGTTTAATTTAGTCTACAAGCAGGGAAAACCCAAAGGAACAAAAGATCTTCAATGGAGTAAACGCATAGGAGTTAAATTTTAGATAGTGTCGGGGTGACGAGTCTGATGACGGGCAGGTGCCTGGATAATCGAGGAGGGGCAGGTGAAAGGGAGTGTGGAGATATTAGGTCCGTGGGGAAAACATTCGGGGGACCGACAGGATTGTTACATGGAAAAATGGAAAAATGTGGATTGAAGAAAAGTAAATATGGTTTTATACTGTATATGCTGTAAATTATAGTTTGTGGATAGAAAATCGGAATTGGCAAAAATCGAAACTGGCAGGTTTCACATAAAATAAAATATCCCAGCAAAAAATGTTTGTTCTTAGAACGTTCCCTTTACGTTAGTTTTTGGTTCCCAGAACATTACTTTTTGGTTTCCAGAACGTTGCTGTCTAAGGTTCGTTTTTGTTTTTACCATTAAAAATAACCAAGAAATAGCCATCAGGCAATGTTATTTTCTGGTTGTAAAATAATAACCAAAAAAACTCATCAGGTAACGTTATTTTCTGGTTGCAAAAAAAAAACCAATGTTTGCTGGGTGGAAACCAGAATCGGCAAATTAAATTGCAATCGGTGCATCTCAAACAAGCTATTACATGGCCCAGTACCACCCAAATCCTACTTTTACTTTATGATAAACATATCAACATGGTCAGTTGAGACTGTAACACAAACAAAGGCAGTTCGTATAAATGGTTTCAAATATGAAAACAAATGAAGAGTTTGAGACCAAACTGAAATAACTCTTGTATTTTATTTCAAAACCAAAGTTTTTTTATTAAGTTCTCATGTTTTTATTTTTTTTAATTGTTGTTATTATAGCATAAATCAAACAAACCGACTGCAGTTTGATTGATATTAATTGGAACGCACAATAAAAAAGTATGATTTTGTATTTTTTTTATACAGAGTTGTCCTATTTTGAAACCAAGCTCTTCAAATACTAAAAGTATAAGTAATATAACATTTGTTTTTGAGCTGATAACAACGCAGATGCGCTGAAACAATTCTTCCACATGAAAGAACAAGACAGGGTGAATAGCCATAAAGTGGGACATTTTTTGCATTTCAGATTTTGTGAAATATTGAGATGTGTAGCTAAAACATTACATACACAACCAAAACTATTTTACGATAACCAGGATGTGTCCTAATCATATAAAAAAGAAAATTCAGATAACAGATTCATGAAATAAATTAGTGGAAATCGTCTGAGAATGTGGGACAGTTGTTTTCCTAATGTGGGACTGAAAAGTCTATGATAAAAGGCCAATCTCTCCTTGATATAATAGTAAAATGCTCTTTTTTATGGATGGTTGAAACATCGAAAATTTAACATCATCAGACAAATAATACAATATGATGCATTTATTATAAAGACAATACGCAACTCTTATGATAGGCCTATGTTGTTATGATAGAAATAAGTTGCACAGAAAATGCACATTCATAATCTTTTCTTTACTGATCTCTTATTTTTCACTTTCCTTAACAAACACATAGGCTAACAACATGCATAGCATGCATAGGGTTGTTAACAACATTCTTCAAAATATCTACTTTTGCGTTCTGCAGAAGAAGGAAAGTTATACAGGTTTGAAATGACAAGATGGTGAGTAAATAATGACAGAATTTTCATTTTGAACTGCGATGGCCACTTCAAAATGTTCCAGCCTTTAATCTGCAACCATGCTCTAGTGGACTTGGAGGTATGCTTGGGATCATTGTCCTGTTGAAAGGTCCAACGTTTTCCAAGCCTCAGGTTTGTGACGGACTGCATCACATTGTCATCCAATATCTGAGAGAGAATTCATGGTACCTTGCACACGCTGAAGCTTCCCAGTACCTGCAGAAGCAAAACAGCCCCAAAGCATGATTGACCCCCCTCCATGCTTCACAGTAGGCAAGGTGTTCTTTTCTTCCTCCTCCAAACATAGCGTTGATCCATGGGCCCAAACAATTCTAATTTTGTTTCATCAGTCCACAGGACACTATCCCAAAACTTCTGTGGTTTGTCCACATGACTTTTGGCATACTGCAGTCGACTCTTCTTATTCTTTGGGGACAGCAAGGGGGTGCGCCTGGGAGTTCTGGCATGGAGGCCTTCATTACGCAGGGTGCGCCGTATTGTCTGAGCAGAAACTTCAGTACCCACATCTGACAAATCTTTTCTCAGTTCCTCAGCAGTCACACGGGGACTTTTCTCCACTCTACGCTTCAGGTAGCGCACAGCAGTCGAAGTCAGCACCTTCTTTCTGCCACGACCAGGTAGCGTTTCAACAGTGCCCTTTGCCTTGAATTTGCGAATGATGCTTCCTATGGTGTCTCTTGGTATGTTTAACATCTTTGCAATCTTCTTATAGCCATTGCCCTTCCTGTGAAGAGTAATCACCTGTTCTCTTGTCTTCCTGGACCATTCTCTTGACCTCACAATGTTTGTAACCACACCAGTAAATGTCTAGAAGGAGCTGAGTATCACAGTCACTTTAAAGCTGCCTAATTGGTGCTTATTAGGCTTTATTACTGCTCCCTGTTATCCACAGGTGTTTTCAATACCTGATTGAAAACACTTCATTGAACCTCTGTTCTTCAGAGTGGTAGGCTTTAAGGGGTTGAATAATTATGTCAATGAAGAATTCACAAAAGAAACATTTACTACTGTATTATAAAACTAATTGATGTCATTTTAGTTGCATATGGTTCTTTAAGAAGTCCTTGTAGGATTTCATTCTGAATACAATTACAAATGTACACCAAATTTCCCTAAAACCATTTACAGCATTGGGGGTTGAATAATTTTGAACACAACTGTATTTTCAGTTTTTGCCCCAAGTGTTCTAGTGGGCATGTAGCATAGTATTTCGAACCCGTTGGGACACACTTAGCAAGTGCAAACACGTAACAATTGTGTTTCTAATTATGTGATAAAAAGCAGTTTTACAAAAAGCATTCCTCTGGCGTGTTCACCAATTAAATGTGCTACACTTTACGTTTTATTACGAAATTATTTGTGATATCTAATTATAGTCAAGGCAGATTTATTTTTTAGCGCTTTATTTGTTTTGTTTCAAAGCAGCTGTGCCCCAAAAAGCAAAAACAAAAGCAAGGCACATGTTGGCCAAACATAGAATAAATAAAGATATAATCTTAAAAAGTTGATGTATAAATTACACTGGAAAGCTTTCCGCAACACATCGCAAGACCCTGCAAGAAACAGACGCGATTTCTTTAAGACTGCAAGGGAAGCTCAGCTTCCCCTATAATTGTCGAAAAATTAATGGTCAAATATATGTACTATTATGTTAAAATTTTATTGACTAAAAATGCGTTAAACACGTTCATCTCGAACGAAAACAATTTCGTTCAGAATCAGCTACTTAGGTCGGCTGACTCGATTTCCTTCTCATTCATTCCAGTAGCGTACAGTGCATTACTCTGTTGAAGCCCAGCGTCCATTGGCTTCAATGGGGCTGCTTTAAACCGTTTTTTTCAGTGCTTAGAAACAAGACAGTCATTGGATAATGCTGCGATTATGTCCCGCCCACGGAAGCTCAGCGTCTCTGGGAAAAATGGAGGAGTGGGCTGGCCCGGACTCCGAGCGTCTGTGATGATTGGAGGGTCTGTCATCTCTTTTTAATCCACTTTTATGTCCTAAAACGCTCGTTTTTTGGGGTCGACAGCTTATAAAAACGTATTTCTTGTTTTGTTTTTGGCTTATTTGCTATACACATTGTCACATATCAGCTTTTAGACTTTTTATTTTATTTTTATAAATCATAAATGACAAGGAGGCGGCAGCTTCTCGCAATGCAAAGAGACGGTTGGTGTGGCCGTGGGCGTGGTCTTCAGATTATGACGCGTATCACTCTGTGTCTCCAATTCCACCTCAGTCCCATCGCGGATTTTGCATGTGTAGTCGAAAGACAAACTGTTGCAACCTTCATCGTATATTTCACACAATTTCACACCACATTCATTGTTTCAGTTTAACATAATTCCCTCACTTCCTCCCGTTGAGTTAAATATATATATATTAGATCGTTTGTTCATTAATTCATATAGTCTGAACTAGCCAGCTAGCAAACTCCACACGATGGCAGACAGTGCTAATATTGTCGACCTGATTTTGGCAAAGCCATTAGAAAGTCTTCCTTACGAGGAGAAACTTAGAATTAAACAGCTGGGCATATCAACACCTAAGATTGATTTAGTGCAAAAGATAGGGAAAAGTAACAGGTCTTTTCAGCTCTCCTGGTATGACAAAGTTAGCTGGCTGACTGGAAGTGCTGTGAAAAAGAAAATGTACTGCTGGCCATGTCTCTTGACATGGGTTACAGAGCATTTTCTTGAAAAGGAACGTAGGGCAGAATTTACATATAAATAAATGGACAATTTTTATGATTTAGGCCGAAAATGAGCTTCCCCTCTTTAAAAGATCAGCAGCCGCCACTGGCAAGAAACGGGCAAAAGATCTCATGATACAGAACCTGATGCATGATGGGAGAGCACTGAATACCGGACGGAAGCGGTATTCAAGATAGTGTGGGATTCAAGATAGTGAGTGTTTAGTGTGCGTTAAGGGCACTGCACTTTGTCGTTTTTTTTTTTATTGGAAAGACTTGCGCTCTTGCTTCCTGTAGCGTGCACGCACTCTCATGTGGTCAAGACCGCATGTGGGGGTATTTGGACGAAGCCTTAATTTTAGTTTTCCAATTTAGAATAGTTTTGAGTCCAAACAAACTTTGTTCAAGGCTGCGTTTCCCAAAAGCATCTTAATTGTCACCAATGGAGCTACGATCAACTTAAGGCTACGATGCTTTTGGGAAACGCAACCCAGTTCAGTAATCGCATGTGAAGGCGATCTTGTTTCGTGTGTGTGTTTCGTGTGTCTCGGATTCTCTGGGACGCAGCGCCAATCAGCATATTATCCATCCTAATAGTATTCGAAAGTACAATTAGTATGTCCCAAATCATAGTATGTTGAAAATAGTACTTTGAAAGTGAAGGGTTTTATATATTTTATCTGGGTTCTATATGTTTTATATCAATTACATTTTCTGTGTGTGTTTTTATATGATTATTACTGCTTACCTTATATAACATTACATTATTTTACTGTGTTGAGGAGGGCCTCAGAGTTAAGAGAGAATATTAGAGGGCAAAGAGGTATTTTCAACAGGATGTGGGGGTTGAGTATGTGTGGGCAGCATTCCATGCAGGGGAGAAGATAAGAGATGTGTGCTGCACATCCAAACACACATACCCTAATAGTGCGGGGTCCTACGTTTATGTGGAGGCAGGTGGGGGAAGTATTTTGTGTTGCAGATAGTAAAAGAAGAAGGACGTAGTCTATGAAAATATGAGATGAAGCATCACTCCATTGGACACAAAGAAAGTAGCAGAGGTCAAGGCGCTCAGGGGTTGGCCACTGTCCGAAGCAAGCTTGAAGACACACCCACACATACACATATAAAATTGTTGTAAACCACTGAGGCGGGGCTGACTCTCTGTGTAGACTCTGAGGAGGCCCAGCGCGCTGTATTTCAGATTAATAAACTTCAACTTTTGTTCAACCGAAGTCCTTGAGTCCAATTTTTGGACACGCAGGACAGCTTATGTCCTTCAGATGGTGACCCCGACGTGATTGGCTAAAGGAGGACATTTCGGACAATCTTTAAAGGCTAAAAGGTGGAAAAACCGAGAAGGAACATCTTGTGTTCAACACAACGTCCGGACGAAAATGAAAGGTGAGCAGAGACCTGTTTTATCGAACATCTGCTGATTGACTACTCTAAATTGTTTGTGTTGAATTGCAAATATTCCTGATCATTTATTGATTTTTTGACAAATTTTTGTACAAGAGTGAAGTTTATTGGATTGAACATTTATAAATTTATTTTGGGTTCGAGTCCCTTGGTTTTATTAATAACCATAAATTTAATTTGGGTTCGAGGCCCTTGGTTGTATTAATAACCATAAATTTATTTTGGGTTCGAGTCCCTTGGTTTTATTAATAACCATAAATTTATTTTGGGTTCGAGTCCCTTGGTTTTATTAATAACCATAAATTTAATTTGGGTTCGAGGCCCTTGGTTTTATTAATAACCATAAATTTATTTTGGGTTCGAGGCCCTTGGTTTTATTAATAACCATAAATTTATTTTGGGTTCGAGTCCCTTGGTTTTATTAATAACCATAAATTTATTTTGGGTTCGAGTCCCTTGGTTTTATTAATAACCATAAAGTACCAATTTGGGTTGGAGTCCCTTGGTTTTATTAATAGCCATAAAGTACCAAATTGGGTTCGAGTCCCTTGGTTCTGGAAACCATAAATTTATAAAATTGTAAATTAATATTTTCTGTGATTTCTTTGGTACATTTTCTTCTATGTTTTAAATTGTGTATATATGTGCAAATTAAAATCCTGTTAGGAAACAGGTCACGTGGGGGGTATGAATGCATTGTAATATATTTTTTATGTTGTTGTATATTGTATTGTGACACAGAGAAGAAAAAAAAAAAAAAAAAAAAAAAAACCCAGGAGTGAGAGAGAGAGAGAAAAAACCTCAGCCTGTGAGACTCTGCGTGTGTGTGTGTGTGTGTGTGTGTGTGTATGTGTATAAAACAGAGAAAGAATGGCAGAATATGAAAGGGAATGTGAAAACTATGGAGGTATGTTGATTTTAGACCAGTGGCAAAGTGTAGTGGATATGTTAATAGCTCAGGTGGAGCCTAAGTGTCATAAAAAAGAAAAGAAAATATGGGAGAATAAATAGAGTCAGATGTGTATTGAGAACGGGTGGGACACACCTTAAAAATTTTTGTGTTCCTAGCACCAAAAGCCAGTGATATGGAAAAAAGAGCGCATGTGAGACTGAAAAGACATGTTGAAGAAGGAAAAACAAGACATTTTAGTCAAGAAAAGAAATTGCAAGATGAATTAAGAATATGGACACGCATTGCGTTTAAGGCCACTGCTCTGAGTCCGGTTAAAAGAGAGGGGGGAGAAAATGTGCAGACAAAGAAGTCAGGGAGTCAGGGAACAAACAGTATATTACCCACCCCCAAAACTATATCAAGACTTGCAACTATTGACAAAACCACAACCGTATGACGCAAAATTGCAGCAAGTTTTGGTAAAATTAAACCAAGGAAACGTAGTAAAAAATTGCCTGACACAACGTTTGATATAAATGAAATAAGACAGCAATTACACCAACTAACAAGATTAGTCAGTGGAACAGCACAGCAGTTAGCCCCCGAGGGAGAAGAACAGGGAGAACACATTCCACAAGGGGAGGGTGAAGAGGAGTGTGGGGAGCTAATAAATCACCCCCTGTTTCATTGCATAGCCGACAGAGTTTAGATAGTGCATCACATTGAAAGCACAATTGGCACATGCAGCTCATTTGAATTGTGCTAACTACTATCTAAGTTTCTTCCTAGATGTATCTGAAACAGGAAGCAGTGCACATGGGCACCTCACGAACATCCCACTGTGTCCAACTTCAAGGAAAAGGCGACACGTGGTACCATTTGTCTTCTTGTGCTGCTTGTTATTCCCCAAACAGGTCTCTGGAATAGACGGCTGTGGACCTGAGATCTCAGGTCCAAGAGAGGGAGGGTGTTGAAGGTGAAGTACAAGGGAGCGCAGAAAAAGGAACATTGGTCATATAGAAGAAAGGTGACATTTGAACCTCTAGCGCATTGTGTAAGTGAAGATTGTGCATATGGGGCAGGCATTGCAGTAATATTTAAGAATAAATATGATGAAAAGTGAAGCATCACATGCATTTCTAACTTGCATGGGTCAAACCCATTTAAAGACTCATAGAATACTTCTATTTGTATTTCATTGGTCCACTACCCAGTGCCAAAAAGGGGGGGTATACTTTTTATACTTTTTCATTAACACTATAGATACAAGTGATAGTGAACCATCTGTTAAATATCACACAGAAATTACTTAGTCCTTACAGGCCTCAAAGATCTCAAATGGACAGGTGTGGGTAGTGCCATAAAAAATGAATAGCTAAACAGACAGCACTACAACATATGGACTGATATTTAACCCACAGATTTGACTGAATTGAGAGAAAAAAAAATGTATCTCTGTCTGTTATCCTAAAGTCTTTCTTTTCAGATTGATCACTATGACTCCTTATAGAGTCCAGATACCAGAGAGGTGTCTTAGAACCTGAAATGGAGGAGATGGGTGAGATAATACTTCAAGGGGTCATTCACACTTCACAGTTACATCACAGAAGTAGTTACACGGCCTCCCGGTGTAGCACCGGATCCAAATTGTGCAACACAGATTGTTGTAGATACCCATCTCCCAGACATGAACATATAGCATTGTGGACAAACTTTCGCCACTACAAACTCATAAAATGATTATCTGGCATAATCTTAAAAGTTATCCAGACTCAAAACACCACACATCGCCTAGGATGATTAGTCTAGATTTAAAATATGATACATAAGAAGGATCTATAGCCTGTCATGCATACACACAACTGTATAGCATCTCACACATAGGACAAACTCATGATGCTGATTTAATTATAAGATAAAACCTGTTGTTACAATTATGTTGATTTATTTGAAACCTTGCAATGTATATAGTAAATTTGCATGGTTATAGTTTTATGTATGGTAAATGGTTTGATTTCTGATGAAGAGAGGTGAAATTGAAAATTTGTGCAATTTTCAATTGAAATCATTGGCATTGTTCCAAACCAGATAGCACACTGGTTTTTAACATATGTCTAATGATATGTTTAAAGAGTGGTTAGATCTGAAGTGCTGGCGCTTCTGCAATCGGCCTCGCAATTCTCAATCAGATTTTTACCATTGAACATGAGATGGCGTACTGTACACATCAACATTCACAGATTGTTTTGACAACAGCTATATTAGAGATTCAGAATATGTCCTAATACTTCTTTGTAACGATAGATCTGCAGGGTTAACTCGTATTTGAGTATTCTGAATTACTATTATGGTTATTAAAATGAGTTATATAACTATACCATATTATGCATAACGTTGTATCTGGATTTTATAAATACATGAAAATACATTTATAAGCATACTGTAGATTTGTATTTTGGTTGCAATATATTTAAAAGATATAATTATAAACTATTATTTTATGATGTATACCACTGGAGAATATGCCAGTTAAATTGACTTTTGCCACTCTTCCTATAAAATACTCAGAGTATCTAAATTCCACTATAGTAGTGAAGAATCAGGTAATCAAATGGGATCACTTTATGTGGCTTTGGATGAAATTGAGACCTTATTCACCACTCGCACCAGGTACCATGAAATATATATATATAGTTTTTTTTTTGTTGTAACCCTTTATAATCTTCTCCCAATGTTATTAAGGTCATCAGTGTTCAGTTGTTGTATGCTTATGCAGATGCCATTCAGGTGTCTCATACACAATGATGTGTTATTAGTGAGATGAATTCCTTAACCTAGGGAGCTGCGCTGCAAACCATACCTTCTACTTAGATGTTCCTAAGGATAAATGGGTCAGATAAATATCATGGGGAGGATACTACTACACACAGATGTTTCTCTTCGGTGGGAAGACACCTTCTGCAAATAGAGCACATGGGCTCTGACTGAATGGACTTGGTACAACAAATTATATTGCAGACTATCTGACTTAGGTGGAAACCAACCTGGGCAAAAGAACAGCAAAGATCCACCTGCTCTGCACAGTACCAGCTCTACAGAGACTTCTAAGGTAATAATTGATATACAAAGACCAAAAAATGCCTAACTGTGTCCCCTTAGGGACTGCTCTGAGATTGCCCCAAGGGGTCAGGGGAGGAACTGTAAGGCAGCTGGAAAAGTGCAAAGAATTAAGGTTGTTTGTAAAGCTGGGACTAAACAATCAAACACCATTTTGTTGCTAGATTCTGAGGAATGATATCCTGCCCTCCCCTAAGGTTTTGTTGATTCCCAAGAATTGAACCCCATCTTCTTATCACACCTCTCCCCTTCATCTCTTCAGGCCCTGATCACTAGAAAAAAAAATGCTTACGCTTTATTCTGTGTATATCATTTATTGTCATAGTATGAAGTTTGATGATTAATGTTTGGTATTGTTTTAAAGGTCATGGTGCGATGGGTGAAAGGGTCTAGTTCTTTCAAATCTAACATGGAGTATATTAAAACTGTTTAAACTTTAATCCATAACCTGCACTCCTCTAAAGAGGATTGGCTTTATCTGGGAATCCTGTTCACAGATAAATTGGCATCCCATTTGATGATCTCGTCAGCCACGAGTTAAACTAAATTTCACAGTGACCATTGTATTCACAATGAACATTGAGTACAGTATATCATTCTTGGGTATAAAAGGTGCATTGGCAAAAGACTCACGGAAGCTTCTTTAACCAGAACTTCCCACACTGCAACTGTGAGTCTTGATTTTACCAGGTATGATAAACTTTGAATTATTATTTCATTTTAACCATATAATTGTGTCTATGGCTGTGTTTGTGGGCATACTGGTAACTTGTGGATGCTGTTGTGTGCCGTGTATTAGATCATTATGTAACCGCCTAATTGTTACTGCAATTGAAAAACGAGAGCCCCCACCATATGTTATGCCATTGTTGACCACAGACCACTATCATGATGACAGTGAGGAAGAGGACAGCCATGTGTATAAATGTGACATTTAATACGTCTTGTATAATCTTACTTCATTATTTTCATAGGTGTGACTTTTACTGTGTTTCATACATTTCACTTCATTTATTTGATAGACGTGTACTGCTATATGCTTATCCGTTGAAACTATGACACTATAATTATTGTGATGTACCCCGTATAATATAGAGGGTAACCATGTGGGATATGTGTGTGTGACCTCTTTCAGAGGTCAAGAGAGGGATTGAAGGGTTTTATATATTTTATCTGGGTTCTATATGTTTTATATCAATTACATTTTCTGTGTGTGTTTTTATATGATTATTACTGCTTACCTTATATAACATTACATTATTTTACTGTGTTGAGGAGGGCCTCAGAGTTAAGAGAGAATATTAGAGGGCAAAGAGGTATTTTCAACAGGATGTGGGGGTTGAGTATGTGTGGGCAGCATTCCATGCAGGGGAGAAGATAAGAGATGTGTGCTGCACATCCAAACACACATACCCTAATAGTGCGGGGTCCTACGTTTATGTGGAGGCAGGTGGGGGAAGTATTTTGTGTTGCAGATAGTAAAAGAAGAAGGACGTAGTCTATGAAAATATGAGATGAAGCATCACTCCATTGGACACAAAGAAAGTAGCAGAGGTCAAGGCGCTCAGGGGTTGGCCACTGTCCGAAGCAAGCTTGAAGACACACCCACACATACACATATAAAATTGTTGTAAACCACTGAGGCGGGGCTGACTCTCTGTGTAGACTCTGAGGAGGCCCAGCGCGCTGTATTTCAGATTAATAAACTTCAACTTTTGTTCAACCGAAGTCCTTGAGTCCAATTTTTGGACACGCAGGACAGCTTATGTCCTTCAAAAGATTCCCCGATGATCCACTACTTCCATTAGAAATTTGAAGTGCAGAATGATGCACACTCTAACGGCTGATATTACCCACAACTCACTGTGATTAAGAGGGGTTTACTGACATTCCACTGCATTAATAAATTATATAACTGATGCATCACTAAATGAACGAATATAAGTATACAGTACACATTACATAATAAATAACGAATAATTAACCATAATGGAAAGAAGAACGGTATTTTAATTTGTGCGACAGTTATTGGGCACAATGTTGTTTAGGCAACATCGCCCGCTTCTGCTTCCTGTTAGTATGTCCCAGTGTGTGCCATGCCATGCACTCAAAAGTACCTACTATTCCAACACAAAAACAGTACCTACTGTTAGGGCATAGTATAAGGAATGAATTGGAATGCAGGGTGCCTCATTTGGTCAGATGAGGTGTCTACGTAAAGGTCAGAGGCTGAACTTCCGTTTAATATGTATGTTATGTGGATAGTCAAAGGTCTAGATAAATTTACTGAATTTTTACTATCCAAGCTTTTATGTCACGTTGCTTTTATTTTGGACACACGTGAGTGTTGTCAGCGGATATTTAACAACCACGAAAAGAGGTAGGATTGGACTGTAGAAAACAACCTAATAAAATACATTGTGTAGCATTTGTGGCTATATGTTACAGTATGATGCAGTCATTAGATAAGATATTCAAGGATGTGTTGTTGATTCATAATTCATTAGACTTGCATTTGATCTGTGGTAAGATAAGAATGAATCCAAGATCCATATTCTACAGAGTAAGAGCTTTTATTTGATATATAACTTGAACATGTTGAACATATTCGTGTGTTACGAAAAATATTTATATTCATATGTGATTATAAAGGGGCTACACGCAGTGGTGTCAGACTCAATTCCTGGTGGGCCACAGCTCTGCACAGTTTAGCTCCAACCAATTCCAACCCACACCTGTTTAGAGGTTTCGAGTAATCCTAAAGACCTTGATTAGATGAATCAGCTGTGTTTGATTAGGGTTGGAGCTAAACTGTGCAGAGCTGCGGCCCTCAGCTTGGGGACAAGGAATTTCAGCAAAAATGCCAAATCTGTACCATAAATGCCAAAATGGTGCACTTTTCCAGAAACTAGACACTCTAAGCATTCAAATGGTACCACAATACATGTTGACATTAACTAAATGTCTTGATGACGTCATTTTGGACCCGGTACCGGGTCCGCAGAGTTTAAGAGGTTTTAACACTCAGCTATTTACCAACGACATCATCCCCTACAGGTTAAGAGGCAAAAAAGCACACATTTCTTTCCATTATACCTAATGTTCCACTTCCTCCAAGGTACAAGTTATGTACTGTATGTGAGGGTAAATCTGAAGAAGCCTTTTTAACTCAAAGTTATCAGAATGTTCGCAGTCTGAAACTGAACTGGGTTGCCAGAACCTGCTTAGTCTCATTGACCCGTCCAGTAAGAGTGAACATCAGAATTGCCTGATCTACCAGCTGATCTTTATATTCATAATACAGTAGGTTCCAGTCCACAGTCGTAACTGTAAAATAGAAAAAGATAAAGTTCTGTTTAACCTCTATTTATTGGTGAAATACAATAAAAGTCTTTATCAGGTCATAAAAGTAAACCTGGGCTGCAATTCTCCAAATTCAGAAATTATCCATAACAATATGTCTTTGGAAACCATCTTTCATAGATTCAAAACTAAAGTCCTTAATAAGTAGGATATTATTTTCGGGTGTAGTTCTGTAATATTGAGATTTGTAATATTCCTATGGAGTTTTTAAATGGTGCTTTTTTTATTTTTTAGACATTCATATTTTTAAACATATCAGACAAAACATATTCCATTGAAGAAAGGCAGACTTTTGGGAACACTGTTTTGTGAAATTCTGACAGGTATAAAGTCTCTCACCTTCACCGGGTTGGAGGTAGACAGGTGCCTGGGTCTTCTGCACTGTAGCTTTAAGTACCCCAGTGTAATACACTACATCCACCTGACCGAAGAAAGTGATGCTGCGCTGTTCTGAACTTGCGTTCTGTATAGTGGTAGACAGTTTAGCATCACCACCGAGCTGAGGTTCTTCATCCATTGTGATCTTAACATAGATGTCCTCGGTTCCAAAGGGAAAGTAGATTCCCGCTTTCGTGCCATATTGACAAGCTGTCTCCACAGCAATACGCTCCTCCTCTGAACCTACAGTTAAATTTTCTTATTAAAAAGTGGAAAAGTGAATTCAAACCGCAAACTGTATATGAAATCATATGTTCTCCTCTGCAGATTAAAGAAGTCCCCCTTAGTCAGGGGTTCTTTACAATTTTCACTCCAATGCCACCCACTTTATTAAAAAAACTCAGTTCCCTTTCTGTCGGTCTCTCGACGTTGTGTCGAGAATGACAGATGGGGTTCGCCCTTGACAACCAATCAACTCTGACTACTATAGAAAAGGCCAATGAAATTTGGCGAATTAAATTTGCATGCCGGGCTCCGCCCCCGGATATCCGGTATAAAATGAAAGCCGGCGTGCAGCATTCATTTACCTCTTGTTCTGAAGAGCCTGAGAGCCTCTCACGACTGCAGCAGAATACGATACGTGTTTGTGTCATAAGGGACACAACGTCTCGTTCCCTCCATCAGGGAACTGAGGTTACATACGTAACCAAGACGTTCCCTTTCTGTCAGTCTCGTTATGTCGAGAACGACAGATGGGGTTGCCTATGGAAAACGCAACAACACTGTATCGCGTCACAATCTCAGCGAAGCGACGGTAACAAGCCTGGGCGTGTCAGCTCGAAGCTTCGTGAAACTGTAACCTTCCAGTGTGGTGGTCGGGGTGCCCAGAGCTTTCTTGGAGAAAGATGGCTACAGCCCTGACCGGTAACCTTTCACAGACGGGGCCTTAGCTCTCTACTGGCAAGAGGCCGTCCGGCTAGGGTTTACACTGGGTGAGCGCAACTCTTAATCAGAGAAGCGCTGCAGAGGCCACCTCCTACCCGTGGGGAGGAATATGGTGGATATAAGTATGGTCTTGTCCTTGGAGGAGAACGCATGTAACGTGCGGACTGGGGTAGTTAACCGCGAGGTGGATGTCCACCTGGGGAAGCTCATGGGTTACCATGTGTGGGAACCATATACCATCATGAGGGTATAGCAGACGGAACAGCCCACGGCGGGGGTGTTACTGCGTCTGATAGCACCAGGCCAGTTAGAATTATCTGTGATAGGTCATATGGTGTCGCGGCCTAAGGGGGAAGGCTGCTCTGCCCAGCCAACCCCCAGGGGGTGCTTGCTTAGTGATGGATGGAATGCCTGTTCTTAACCAGTGTCTGGGTAAGAAGGAAGGTTGGTGAGGTACCAGTTTCTTAACCATGTGTTTGGGTAAGAAGAAAGGTAGATAGCACACTGACCCAACCTCTTGGAGGGTGGGAAGGTGCTTTCGCAGGCATACGCCCCCCGGATGCCAGTCCTACATGTCGCCACGCAGGACGTGGGCTGATACCGGGTTTACGCGAAGGTTGTTAACCCTTGTGAAGGTGTTTGAGCGTAGCCCAACCCGCAGCTCTACAGATGTCTGCTAGAGAGGCGCTTCTGGCCAGTGCCCAGGAGGCTATACCCCGTGTGGAGTGAGCCTTCATTGGGCATGGGAGATTCTGAGATTGGAATGCCATCGTAACGGCATCCATGACCCAGTGCGCAAGCCTCTGCTTGGAGACAGCCTTCCCCTTCTGCTGTCCTCCAATACAGACAAGGAGCTGGTCAGAGCTACTGAAGCTCTGCGTGCGGTCCAGGACACAACACGGATGGGGTTGGGTCTTCCTCCCCGATGGGGAGCGCCTGCAAGTTCACCACTTGATCCCGAAGGGAGTAGTGGGAACTTTGGGCACTTATCCGGGCCTGGGTCTCAGGATAACGTGAGAGTTACCAGGGCCGAATTTAAGGCGAACCAGGGACACAGAGAATGCTCGGAGATCCCCTACCCTCTTGAGCGCCAAGAGGGGGGCCGTCTTACTCAGGTGTGGAAGATCGGAACCTCCGAAGGGCTCTTGGACCCATGTTAGGGTCCAAGAGGGTATGGAGCGGAGATGAGGCGGATTCCTCCCTCTGAGGGCTCCTTAGGAACCTGGTGACCAGGTCGTGTTGCCCTAGAAACTTTCCATCAACTGAGTCGTGATGAGTGGCGATAACAACTACATACACTTTCAGTCTCCAGTCTCGTAAGAAGGACAACACAATCCTGATCGAGCACCTCAGTGGGTCTTTCTCACTGAGAGAGACACCAGGACGAGAAGAGGGACCGTCTAGAGGCGTGTAACCGCCAAGTAGATGGGGCCCTAGCCTGGGTGATGGTCTCTGCCGTAGAGGGAGAGTAGCCATCTCAGGATCTTCTCGTCCCATCTAGAGACCAGACATGGGTGTTCCAGAGGTCTGATCTGGGATGCCAGAACGTGTCCTTCCCCTGAGAGAGCAGGTCCTCTCTCAGGGGAATGGTTCAGGGGGAGTCGCTGTCCAGAGCATCAACTCTGAAGCCAAGTGTGGTCAAACCAGTGCGGTGTAACCAATAACACTTGGTGCTCCTCTTCCCTGACCTTGCACAGTGTCTGTGCAAGGAGGCTCCTGGGGGGGAAGGTGTGCTTCTGCCTGTCAGCTGAGCGCCAGGGCATCCGTGCCGAGGGTGGCCTTGGTCAGGGAGTACCAAAGCAGACAATGGGTGGTGTCGCGGGAGGCAAAGAGGTCTATCTGTGCCTGTCCGAACAGCACCCAAATGAGCTGGACCGGGGGTGGAGTCGCCACTCTCCGTAAGGCGTATACTGACGAGAGAGCGCGTCAGCTGTCTGGTTCAGTTTACCTGGGATGTGTGTGGCCCGCAGGGAGCGGATCACCTGCTAACTCCAAGGGAGGAGGCGTCGGGCAAGTTGTGTTAGCTGCAGTGAGCGTATGCCACCCTGGCGATGTCAGCGAGACAGTGTGGGCAGCTCTCGAACTCCCAGGGACTGTGACAGGGTGACCAAGGGGACGGTCTGCTTCATCATTCCCACGGGGGTGGTTCGTCGATTGGCGGAGCTAACCATCTGTCGCGGGGGGTCCCCGGAGGGAAGGTTGGCTCCGCCTTTTTACCTGCCTGGCGGGACAACGGCACGCACTGTCGGTTTGAGAGTGGTGACGGCTGTCGTATGTATACGACCTCATACCTCGCCAGGGTGTGAGGTCGGTTCGCCGAGCACAGTCCAGTGGAGTGTGCGATCGGCTGCAAGTACACCCGGGGAGAACGGAAAAAAACTGCGAATAAGTGGGCGCCAGGCCCTGAAAAGGGCCCGGCTTTGGTGACGAGGCAGGAGTCGTCCCGCACCGACCGATCAGAGCCGTGGCTGTGAAGGTTCGGGCCCGATGTTGTTCTCCCTGGGGTCGTCCCGTCAGTGTCCCTTCTTGCGAGAAGGTTGCTGACGGGGTGGAGGTTTCCCCCTCGACCTCTGCTACCGGGGTGCCGCCTGTGGGGGCAGAGGAACCGGAGCCGATGTCGAAGGGGTCCTGGGTTGCAGGGAAGCAGACGTCACGCGGGATCTCGGAGGCCGAGTCATGGCGTGAAAAAATTTGGCTAATTGCCACTATCTGCTTCACGGTCAAAAAACTGCTGAGCGCAGTCATCGACGATGTTACCAACAAGCCACCCTGCGAGATGGGTGCATCAAGAAAGACTTCCTTGGTGTCACTCTTCTGCACAAGGTATAGCCGGGGGTGTCTCTCCTGGACCACCACCGTGGACATCGTCCGACCCATGGCCCGTGCCGCCGCCTTGGTCGCCCGTAGAGCGCTGTCAGCGGCGGCACGGAGATCCTGCAATATACCCGGGTCGGCCTTACCCTCGTGGAGCTCTCTCAATGCCTTGGCCTGGCGGACCTGCAGGATGGCCATGGCGTAGAGAGATGAGGCAGCCTGGCCCGCGGCATCGCAAGCCTTCGACACCAGTGATGCCGCAGTCTTACGCGCTTTGGGCGGTAGGCGTGGCCGATTCCCCCCAGGTGGTAGCCGTCCGCGGCACAGGTGCACCGCGGGCGGAATTTCCAACTGGGGGATCTCGACGTAGTCCTTGGCTGCCCCACCATCGAGGGAAGTAAGGGAGCCGGAGCTGGTTTCACTGGAACGGTCCTTGAGTGGAGCGTTCCAAGTTTTACACAGCTCCTCATGCACCACCGGGAAAAACATGGCACCCGGGGTGGGCACGGTTTGCACCGCGCTCCGACCGCAGGAACCACGCATCCCCGGGTTAGCATGGATGACATCACTTCTGCTTCCTCCTGAACTCGATCGCTGTGGGTGGAGCTCGGATTCGTCAGAGTCGGATGCCAGTCTCCCTCCGATGCTGCGAGCGGCATCTCATCTACGTCACACATCGTTTCCGAGTGTGTGCGTGAGAATCCGGACGGTATGCCACCGCCGGTTGGGAAACGTTCAGAAGAGCGAATCGGGGTGCGAACGGCCCGTGAGCACTTGGCTGGCGGGTTTACGTTCGCAGAGTTCCCCATATCACTAATGCTGTTAACGTGGGTGGTCATCGGGGCCATAGCCACAGATGTCACACCCCAGGTAGCAGACAAAATTGTGGCTGGCTCCCGTAGGAAGACAGCCACCCGTGACCGCAACTTCTGAATGACAATCTGCCCGCAGTGCGGGCAGATGTGTCAACGAACGCTGCTTCAGCGTGCTGGACGCCCAGACGCCTATTGCAGCGATCGTGTCCATCCCCCTCCTCGATGAGGGTGCCGCACCCAAGAGAACAGCGGGACATGCCGCGCTGGAGAATGCTCAGTCAGTCCTGAAAAGGACATTTTTAGAATAAATCTCTTACACCCTCGGAACCGCCAAGACGCCCAGGGGAAGGTCGCTGCAGGTAGGGACGATCCGCTGCAACACTTCGTAGATCAGGCAATGTAGAAGAAGAAGAATTCATTGAATTTGTTCTATTCGTAGTCACGAGCGAAGGTTCTGAAGAACAAAAGGTAAATGAATGCTGCACGCCGGCTTTCTTTTATACCGGATATCCGGGGGCGGAACCCGGCATGCAAATTTCATTCGCCAAATTTCATTGGCCTTTTCTATAGTAGTCAGAGTTGATTGGTTCTCAAGGGCGAACCCCATCTGTCGTTCTCGACACAACGTCTAGAGACCAACAGAAAGGGAACTGAACATTCCTACACAATAAAATATGTCAAAGGTTGACATTAACTGGAGCATGTTCATTCAATATAAAAACCGACAACTTGTAAGAAATATCTTTATTTTTTATATCTTTTCATTTTGTCTCTAAATTAAAATTTATTTGTTTAATTATTACACTAGCGCTGCGAATGTATACAACAACAAAAACATCAAGATTCACTTGTAATGCAAAAATACAGTTTTATTACATGTAACAATTATTTGTATTTATTCTTTGCCATTTTTGATTTTACAACCTTTGCAATACACGCTAATCAATTTGAACACTCTTGTTTTTTCTGCGTAGGAACAAATTCAACTCCACTCAAAAAAAAAATCATTGTTACTGTATTTAGGTTTTGTTAGTTTGTGTTTGTTGTTTTTTGTTTTTACCTTCTGGATGTTTGTAGAGGTGTGTGATGTCTTCACGGTAATCGGAGCCGACAGCTTTAGTGCTGATGCAGTGACCTATTGCGTGCTTCTCAACGTTGACCTGAATCAAGGTCCCATCAGCTTTCCTCTGCCAGAATACTTTATCGCTGTTCACCTAGTGTACACCGAAAACAAAACGTTTCATACCAACAAGACACCTTGTTCGTGAGAAGATGATGAGGAGAACTTGAGAAGAAGAATTTTCAGTTTATTTGTGCTAAAAATCTCACAAATCAACCTTAAAAAAAACTGCAAAATCAGTCTAGTGGACAGATGAGGCAAATATAACAACACAGGGGGAAGCAATTTGACCAAGAAACCTTTTTAACTAGTTTTTGATTTAATAAACATGTCTAATCAAAACAGAAAGTTACCTCTGCAAACACAAACCCTGTGTCATGCTCAAGGTTAACCTGTCCATTCCGGACAGCTGTGATTGAGGCAGGGCCACAGCGATAGACTTTCTGACTTCTCTCCTGAGGAGTGGCATCCACGGCTTGCCACCCCCCCATACTCGCAGGTAGGTCATGACGGGTCATCCAACAGTCATTCCACACATGGAAGTTCCTGCAGAGTACAGGGATAGGGGTAAGTAACATCTGTAGATTGAATGTCCTTTTTGGTCTTACACCTGCTGATGTCGTCTTAACAAGTGATAGTTTCTATATTTCAAAACCCAATGTCACAAATACAAAACATTTAACAAATGAGCTTACCAGACAGAATCTTGATTGGGGTCCTCAATAAGATGTAAGTGGTCGTCTAAATAATAATCTATGGTCAGGGAACCATCGGTGTCATGAGCCGAACTGAAGTTTGTTACGCAGCGAGTGGGAATTCCTATGCATCTGAGCACTAATGAAAAAAAAAATTGACATATATCTTATCACCTATGGTGGGTTGTTTTAACCCATTGTTGGGTCGAATATAACCTTTCTGTTCTGGTTCAAACCATTGTTCGGGTGAGACATTAAACCGAGGTCCTGACTCCCTGTGGTCATTAAAAATCCGATGGCACTTCTGGAAAAGAGTAGGGATGTAACCCCGGTGTCCCGGCCAGATTCCCTCCAATGGCCCTTGTCAATCATGGCCTTCTAATATTCCCCACTCCACCGATAGCTGATGTGTTGTGAGCGCACTGACGCCGTTGTACTGTGGCTATTGCATCATCCAAAGCTACGGGACTGCTGATGAGAGAGGACCGGGCCCGGACATATGTTTAAGTTTGTATTTGTGTTCTTGTGGCCACCTCACGGTCTACTGTTGGTCTTTTACTTCCGTGTTATTGTTTGTTTATTTTTATTAAAGTTTGTTTAAATTAAATAAATAAAAAATTGGATCCGGTTCCCCGACACACTGTCGCTCGGACCTCTGCCTAGCCGAGAAGCCCTTCCTCGCGGTGCTTTGCAATGCGGTGGTGCTGGACGTCCGGTGGACGGCCTGAGCCACATCCACTTCCTGGCGGTTGGCGATGGCCTTCTTGGCTGTGCCTTCTCTCCGTCCCAGCTGAAACCTCGCTCCAGAACCACCGCCTCGGGCAGCCGCTCACGGACTTCCCTCGTCCGCGCTGCTCGAACTCCTAAGCAGCGAAGGCTCTTCGACAGCATGTCTATCCTTCCTCCCGGGTTTCGGCACCCATGTAATACAGTTCAAAGTTGGGAAGGAAGGAGGCGGGAACCAGCAAAAATGTATCAAAATTTAATCAAAATAAACAAACATTTACACGGAAGTAAAAGGCCGGCAGCCACCTCACGGTCGACTGTCGGCTCCAAGAACATAAACACAAACTTAAACATGTCTGGGCCCTGTCCTCTCTTGTAAGCAGTCCGGTCGCTCGTCCTCTTATGGTCCCGATTTCCTCCATAAAATATGTGGGACCGTTGGGCACACAGCTGATCACTCAAGCCATCGGCCCCGCCTCACGGCTCTCGTCCCACCTTCCTCACCCCAGCCTCATTCATTCATTCCATTTAGCTCAATGTTTGGGTTTGCCCCTTTTTGACCCAATGCATAAAACATTTGTACTGAATTATTAATGAATGAGACCCCATGTTTCTCATGTATACTCTAACCTGTGGTGGTGACCCCAGAGAAGACCCAGCACTGTCCATATTTGACAGGTCTTCCTCCATTTTCATGATATTGTCTAAGGATATCACTGCTACCGGACCAGGCCATAGGGGAAGTCCCATCCTCATATTTTCCTGACCAATTTCCTTGCAGGACTCCATTGTCATCGGATGAGTTTATCTGATGTAAAACATTAAACAAGGTTGAACGTCATTCTTCTCATCTATACACAGCCTCATTTGCCCCTTTAGATATGGAGTGAGTTTGTAAAACCTTGTGCTGTTATGTGTATTAATACCTGTGGCTCTGTATAAGCATTCAATAGAAATACACTTTATTGGACTATTTTACTTGTGGCATTAATATATGGGTCAGAATAAAGTACAAGGTAAAGGAAATAATACGTCCTCTTGCAATGATATATCATTATCAGAGGTGACCTTTCATTATATTTTTGCATCAATTTAGTGCTTCGCCAAGCTTGCAACAGACTGTTTTAGATGAAGTCAATATTTTAATTAAAATATCGAAACACAAGAATCTTAAAACTAACCAAACGAACCAAATTACTCAACGTTATCATATAACCCTTTGAAAACGAGAACTTTAGACTTACTTGTGCAGACAGGAGTCTGACCACACTGACAGGATCTGATGCTGGAACATCACTTCTCTCCAACAAAAACAAACACCGACAGGATATCCTTATCAAACTAACAGATAAAGAGAAACCATGTCAGAATACACAAAAGGCATAAGTTGTGGTGACAGGAGCTCTAAGTACTAAACATATAAGAACATTTTAATACGTTGACTTAAAAGGATAAAAAGGTAAACGTAGTAATATACAGAGGAGTAATGGAAGGTATTACAGTTGTGCTTACAAAGTATGAATATAAACACAATCCATTACATTTCCTCCCGATAGTCTATTTAACTTTTGTTTCATGAAATTAGTATAATTTTTTAAACAAACATTAAATATATGTTTCTCGTCTATAAAATTGTGATTTGCCTTTTCTTCTTTGTGGTGTTGCATATACAGTAACAATTACAATCATATAACAATGCCCTTGTTTTTTTGGGACCCTGTTTCTGTAATATTTTTGTCAGTGTTGGGCAAGTTATAAAAAAGTAAATAATTACTAGTTACTAATTACATTGTAATAAGATTAAATTACTCTTTCCAAAAAGTATTTAATTACTTTCCATGTCCTATGTCAAGCTTGATTAGTTAAGTGATTCAAGTGAATATATGTTACAGGAAAAATAAAAGTAATGCCTTACTTTACTTTTTCAAGGGAAAAGTAATTAAATTACAGTATATAATAACATAGTTATTACTAGTTACACACAACACTGCCTGTTACAAATTATTATATACCATTTCTTAAATCGTAACCCCCAGATGTAACCTCATATGGACTCTTTATATAGCATAACAGGAAGACAAATAATCTAAATCCATTATTTCATTATCAATCCATTATTTAATGTTTATACAATAGAATAACTGCAAGTTCATGTGAATGAAGTAAAGTATATAATTAATATAAAATAAAAATCCAGGCACTGGTTTCTATCTTTCGTTTTTGGAAACTTGTTGAGTTAAGAGTTGCAACCTTGTAAGTATAACAGAATGTGATCCAGTCAATCTTTGTATTGGCAAGAGTTGAGCAGTTGAGCTCAAGAATAAACCAAAAAGATTATTTTAATGGGGGGACAGTTTATGTACAAAAGCAAATCTTAGGAAATCCTTATTTGCTATTTTATTGGTTTGATCAGTTTTGATTTAAATATCAGCATCCCAAGAAACAACCTCACAGAACATCAGTGCTGTTTTGTATCTTATTTGTAAAGTCTAGTTTGTAAAACTTATTTGCATTCACCTGTCCAAAATTCCACGCCATGCCTTCGATCTGCCTCTCGGTCCCTCTATAGATTATACCCATGTCATTCAACACATATTCTTTCTTCTGTTCAACATCATCCATGTACACAGAGTCATCTAGGAGAAAAACAGTACGTGTATGAGGAGGAACACAACTGATATATTTTCAATGTGTATTGACCCTTGACCCCTCCCCTCTTACTTTCACACCAAGGGTTGAACAGCATGTAGATGTCATTCTCTGAACAGTACGTTGACATGGTCCGATCTGCCAGGGACTGTGTTATAACCGAGAGTTTGTATTTGCCAATAACAGCGGATGGCAGGGAGTTGACAGACAGTTTGATTTTGCTGCCCATCTGTTCAACGATCTTGGCCCACCAGCAGTTATAAAGTATGTCCTTAACCACAGAAACAGCCACAAGTGTGCCTTTCGACACATCTGGAGGATTCCTTGATACTGTAAATAAAAATGCAAGAAATGGTAGAGCTGATATTATTTTAAATATGCTCCACCCATAAATCAAAAATAATTGTGCTTTAGTTTTCACTGCGTGTCTTTACAAATCCTAAAGTCACTAAAATAAACTGACCTAATCTGAGCTCTAAATGGAGCTTATCTGTCTTCGGGTTGAAAGGTCGGGAAAGCTCGATCAGCATCTGAAAAGTCTGTCCCCTCCGGATGACGAGATTTTCAGTATGGTAGCGATCTGTGTGATGCTCCAACCGGTTCTGTTCAGTCTTAGATTTGAGAAGGTCTATTGAACGTGTCTCCAATAAACCTGAAAGAAAGACAAAAGGTTATTGGATCTGCTCTTGATCGTAACATTCAATAAAGTTTAAGTGTGTCCCATGCATTTGAGCTATACCTTTCATCTCATAGTTTTCTTTAGGTCCTTCAGCAGTGGGATTGGTGATAACAGTCTCTGTGACATCATCCGACATCTCCTCCGTCTCTCCATGCATTCTGTGAAATGGAAATTTCAGAACAGCTCACTCAAACTGAACAAGATCACATTTAAGGTTTGATACAAAATAAAAGAAGTGTGCCTTCAAATGTGTAAAAGGGAAAATTGTTTTGTTTCTGTGCCTGTGCCAGATAAACAGATAACTTATAGAAGACTTTATGTGTACAGATGTGTATATCTATTGCCGGCAACGTGTAAAATACAATCTGATCCGCATGTAATGCATCTGCATTTCGAAAGTTGTAAAAGTGCGTGATGCAACAGCATGCAGGAGCGATAGCAGGAAGGTGACAGGCTTGTTTTCATTCTTTAAATAGTAGCATGCCTAGGATTGCCCAATATTATGCTGACACCAGATTTCGGTGAGAGATGCAAGACCGGTGCAACGCGCAGCTGATGCTTGTTATCACTCACGTCACAGGCTTCATGCCGTATCCTCACGTCCCCTGTCCCACTCTACTTATCACAGAGTGTGAGTCATTCAATCAAAATTTCTCAGTACTCGCTGTTTGATAATGTGTTATTGCATTTTAAAATGTATCATGTATTTTACCAATAACTTAAATAAATTGACAATACCAAATATTAACTTTATGTATGTATATATATATATATATATATATATATATATATATATATATATATATATATTGATTCACAATATTCCAATATAGATCTTGGTTAAGCTGTCCAAATGTCTTAACACTAAAAACTACACAAAATATGTTTTTTACATACCTGACTCACAATTTCAACCACATCAGTATTGTTTATCTTTTTTTAAAAGAGATATAGAGATTGGTTGTTTTAGTGATAGTTAACCCCAAAATGTAAATTCTGTCCAAATTTAATTTCTTCCGGAGAACACAAAAGATATTTTGAAGAAAACAAAAGTTGTGAAAGTAAAAGGCGTCCAAATAACAACATTCTTCAAAATATCTTCCTTTGTGTTGTGCGAAAGAAAGAAAGTCATACAGCAGGGGTCTTCAACAACTTTTCTTTGAGGGTCAGATTACAAATGTATCAAATAGGATGCAGGCCAGTTTTTTACCATATCATAATTTATTCTGTTATTTTGTATTTCTGTTATTTAATGCATTTGGTTCCTTTTATACTGTTTTTGTTCGTTTTACATACAGGCCATATATTAAAACATGCACACAAATATTGCATCCAGTATAAAACTGTGTGAATGTCTTCTTATTAAATTATATTATGTCTGGTATAAAGTCAAATCAAAAACACATTTAAACAAAAAAGTTTCACCTAGATTGTAAACGATTAATAATTGATATTAAAAAAGAAAACTAAGTATTGGCAGATGTTAATAGACCAAGTTCACTCTGTTGGCAAGCGTTGTGAATTTAAAGAGAACTGATTTCATACATTCATTAAAAAATCATCTTGACAGCTGGTTAAAACAACTCAGATATTATTAGTAATTTGCAGACACCATTAACTTGACATTTTGTTATCAAATGCAACACATGATACAGCTTAGTTTCCAGACATTGCAGATTAGCTTCACAAACTGTTTTTTTTTCTGTTACAAACATCCATGCTAAACATAATTACCTTCAGGACCTATAACAGTAATAATATAATAGTAATAATAATGCAGACCAGTGATATTGGTTGAAAATAAGTTACCATAATAACTTTGGGAGATTGATCTACTCCATTTCTGTTTTTAAATATTATTTTCAGGTTATTCGTTAGGTACAGGACATTTTCTTACTTACTTTCAGTTCTTGTTTGTATGTTTGTAAGTCCAGAATTAAATCTTAAAACTCAGCAGAAATCGCATCTCACTGGTGGTTGTTCAGCGCACCTCACTTTCATTTAGTGTTAATCTCAAGGACACTTCCAGCTTGTGCACCTGTAACGTATATATAGGGTAGTGCCGTGGGAGGGAAAAGAAAGTGCGTTGATGTGATTTGTTAAAAAATGAAGTGTGAGAACAGGTTAAACAGAACTTGTTTCTCGATGTGTAGTAATAGAGAGAGAGAGAGAGAGAGAGAGAGAGAGAGATTAGTTGTCAAAGTGATTGTTCACCCAAAAATGTGAATTCTGTCATCTTTACTAAGATATTTTGAAGAAAACAAAAGTTGTAAAGTGAATGGGGTCCAAGTAACAACTTACTTCAAAATATCTTCTTGTGTTCTGCGAAAGAAAGGAAGTCATACAACAGTCTTCAACTACTTTTCTTTGAGGGCCAGATTCAAAAAGTATCAAATAGGATGCAGGCCAGTTTTTTACCATATCATAATTTCTTCTGTTATTTGGTATTTCTGTTATTTAATGCATTTGGTTCCTTTTAAACGGTTTTTGTTGCTTTTACTCACAGGTCAGGTCATATATTAAAACATGCACACAAATATTGCATACAGTATTTGTGCCTTTTCCTTATATTTAATTAAAAGGGATTATATTTCTTTATAGTCCTTAATACAACGTATGTAAACTTTCCTGTGGGTCAGTGGTTAGAGCATGGCGCTAGTAAGGCTAAAGTATTGGCTACGATTTCAGGGATTGCACACATTACTTAAATTTTTTTATAGTATAATGACATGTAACTGGCATTGGATAAAAGGGTCTGTCAAATGCAAAATTGTGAATGTTAGTTTACCTCAAAGAATTCCATTCCATTCTCTACCGCTTATCCGAACTACCTCGGGTCACGGGGAGCCTGTGCCTATCTCAGGAGTCATCGGGCATCAAGGCAGGATACACCCTGGATGGAGTGCCAACCCATCGCAGGGCACACACACTCACTCATTCACTCACGCACTCACACCCTACGGACAATTTTTCCAGAGATGCCAATCAACCTACCATGCATGTCTTTGGACCAGGGGAGGAAACCGACCGAGGAAACACCCGAGGCACGGGGAGAACATGCAAACTCCACACACACACAAGTCGGAAGCGGGAATCGAACCCCCACCCTGGAGGTGTGAGGCGAACATGCTAACCACTAAGCCACCGTGCCCCCCTACTCAAAATGAAATTGAAACTGTTAATTTACTCTCCCCCACTCCCCAAGTACTTTCAAGATATGGGTGGCGTTGCTTCTTTCAAGAAGATATTTATGAAGATATTTGGTTGAATCAACAGAAGTCCAAAACGCTGATACATTGAGCACAAAAGTAATTCCTGCCCCTTGACAGTAAACTGGTGTCTTATAATGCAAATCAATTGATATGTGCAAGAAACTGAACGCTATTATCATAGATATGGCTATTATCACATCTTCGGGTGTGGTTCCAATTGTGGTTCTTGGGGTCGGAGCATGGCGAAAAGCAGAGCCCCGCACTGATTCTATTTTTCCCGCAGGTGCATGCAGAGCTGACCTTCCTGTCCAACGGGTTTAGGTGCTGTTACTTCCAGGACAGCTGGGTGGCTAAGGGCTATGTAGAGGTCCCCCAGGTGGAACGTGTGTAAAGTGCCAACTCAGGTACACGCAGGAATTCCACCCTTGTAATACACAAGTAACAAGCTACACCAACGTTTTATAAAAATACAAAGTTTATTTATACAACAATTTAAAAGCTAAACATCATTATATAAATGCTCAAGACGAAAACACCAGACATAAATGCTTCAATTCAAGGACTAGAAGTAATGTTATAATATGGCGCCCCCTGGCTAGACAGCGATCAAGAAACGGTCAACACACCAATCAGGCCAATAAAGTCATATACAACAGCAACCCATCACACGTGAGATTTACACTTCAAAGGCAAATAGCAAATTTAAGAATGTACTGGTGTAAACACTTCAACATCAACCCCACACATTAAGAATCGTGATAGGACTAAATTAGTTTGGTCAGTCTGGTGGGCTTAAAAAGACTCACAGAAAGACAGTGGAAAATATAACCTAGGCGAGCAGCCAATCTCTTGCTGGGACGAGAGAAGGTTACACAAGCAAAACGTCACAATTATATTATGTTTAAAAGCAGAGTTTCGTCGAACACAGCCAAAAGTCTCGTCACTCACGACCCAGTCCACTTGGCACTCGTAGTGCAAAGGGGAAGCGCCTGTAAATCCAAACTGTCAGACAAAGGAAGGCCAATCAGTCCCAAATAAACACGTCGGTGTCGCTCTTTCACATGCAATAAGAATTCCCACTTCCCTCAATAGAAATGAATAACGCGCGTTGATTGTTCTCGTGGACCTCTCGCAACCAGGGGTCAATGGATATCGTTGTCACTGCATGCGTTGAGTTGAATACCCTAAGAAATCGGCACAGAGGCAGTCGCGCTTGTCTCGTTACGGCGTCTCTCACAGTCCGGAAAAACAGCGCCGAAAGGACTCACGCTGCTCCTTATATTCAGTAGATCTGCCAATCGCATTGTACCACTGTCTCATCAGTAACATTTGCCGCACCTGCAACAAAGACTTGCAGATACACATGCACACCTGATAGACATTTACCCACCCTCCCCAATGGTCAAACAGTCAGTGTCTCCTCCCGTTACACGTGCAGTCGCGGTGCACCTGTTCCCGCAGATAGTTGCCACCTGGAGGGGTCAACAATGGGTCCATTCCAAGGCTTGGGAGCTCCCTTAGACACTCTGGTCGAAAGCTTACAATACTTATGGTCAAGATTCTTCCACTCTCCACAATATGGCATTCCTTCAGGTCTTTCAGGCCAAGGCTTTGAAAGACCTGGATGATGGGAAGGCCAACTGGATCGTATGCACAAGCTGCGCAACGCCACTGACCTCACGCTCCCAGAGACGAAGACCTCGATGAGTGTCCTAGGACAGACAATGTCCACACTAGTTGTCCAAGAAAGGCATCTTTGGCTCAACCTTGCACAAATGGGTGACACTCAGAAGTCCCGCCTTCGGATGCGGCCATCCCGTAAGCCAGGCTGATTGGAGACACCTTGGACGATGTGTCACAGCAGTTCTCCGCGGTGAAGAAGCAGGCCGAGGCGATTAATCACATCCTGGCCCCCCGGGTCCCCAGCAGCACAGCCCCTCCGTGGCGGCCCTACCAGC
The DNA here is from genome assembly GCF_015846415.1 of Triplophysa dalaica. NCBI lineage: Eukaryota > Metazoa > Chordata > Actinopteri > Cypriniformes > Nemacheilidae > Triplophysa > Triplophysa dalaica. The sequence continues at coordinate 17,924,054 of NC_079553.1, forward strand.
ATCGGTACTTCCTATCGACGACCCGCCAGAGATGCTCGCACAGGGATTTACATTTATGCATTTGGTAGACGCTTTGGAACACCTCCTGGGGTCAAGCGAAAGAAAAACTTAAACAGTGTGAAGGATTAATTAATAAAGGCAGAGACTATTTGCACTAGGTCCGCTCATCAATATGTGATTGGAATAGAGAAAGTATAAGAATGACTTCATTTGGAACAATGACTGCAGTGGCGTAAGGTTTAAAGACGGTATATCGTGACATAGGAGGACGGAATTCTAACTCTCGAGTTTGTATTCAATAAAATTGATTTAAGACTTAAAATGTGTTTTTATTTATAAAGTTTAGGGTAAGGTTAGGGGTGTAGGTCTTTAATATCACAATAAGTTGCCATCATTTTAATAATTTGTATAAATGTAATGATTTACACACTGTTTCTATTGCATAATTATTAATTGCAAACACTGAGGTGCAAATACTAACATTTTCTGCTGCCATTTATAAGTATTAACAGCATCTAACTACTATTTCTACTTTATCCAAAGAAAATACAGCTATTTTAGAGTAATAAGCATTGCTACCTTGGGCGGGCTTTATGGGTGGGCTATTTTTTAATCTGTGTAAATAGACACTCCGTGATTGAAAATGTTTATAAAAAATAAATATAATACATTTTATTTATCTGTCTATTCCCTTAGATCCATTGAAAACATTAATAAAGTTACTCTTTTTGATTTAACACTTTACAATTAAAACACAAGTGGTGCAAAAACTAATTTCAGACTTTTTTTACCTAACATGTCCTCCTCATGCTGGAGCAGCGTCAACCCAGAAAGAAAGTTCACAGGCCAGCAGTAATGTAAGACAGTTATTTCTATATTTGAGATTGTGGCTAGGTCTAAAGGTAGAGTATATAACGTTACGGGTTGATTTCTGTGATGTTGCCGTGCGTCACACAGTTGTGTTTAATTGTGTGACTGGTTTGCCCATAGTTTTTGTTTGGGTGGTCAAACTGCCGCCGCGCAGCTAGTTTTTGTGCAACAGATTGTGCTTTGGCTAACTGCGTTTATGTGTTTTTTTTATGCCTTATCCTATAATCACACTGGGATCTTCTTTATTCTCGGAAGCAACTCATGTTTGCCTCCTTTATATATTAACATTATACTTAAGCGGCTCGCCCATGGTACATTCATAACTTCTGCCCTAGCAAAAAAAAGAAATCTCAGCACCCCCTCCTCAAAACAGGTCCCCTGGCCATGCCTTGGGGTCAACTGGGAAAAGAGCAAGCTCTACCCAGCGCAGAGCATCTCCTATCTCAGTATGGAACTCGACTCTGTCCCTATGACAGCGCGTCTCACCAACGAGAGTCCACAGTTGGTGTTGAAGCACTCTCTCGTCAAGGAAAGACTTACAACTCCATCCCCGCTTATTCCGGCTCATATCGGAGCGGTTCAGATAGGCACAGGTGGATCTGTGTGCCTCCCCAGACTTTACCCATTGCTCGCTTTGGTACTTCGTGTCCGAGGGCCCCTTCGGCACGGATGCCCCAGCGCACAGCTCGCCGCAGGACAAGCGGAAGTGCGCCAAGAGGGGAAAGTCACGGGCCATGTCCCCCCGACAGACTATACTTTGGGAAGTGGCCATTATGGAAGCATTTGAAAGAATCTCCGGTATGCCAACTTGGAAACGGAGGCTGAAGATAGAGGATGGACAGTGAAAATGTTCCCAGTGGGAGTGGGCTGCAGGGGCTTTGTTTCCAATTCCACTACAAGGCTGCTTAAGAAAGTGGGGATCAGAGGACAGACCCATCGGACGGTAGTCAGAGAACTTGCCACTGTTGCTGAGAGAAGCAGCCACTGGCTGTGGTTGAAAAGGAAGGACACAATTTGGGCAGCCAAGTGACCACGTAATAAAATTGTGTTGCATTATTATGCCATACGGGACCGGGGGCACTGAGCTTGCATTAACAGAATCAGTGGGGCTATAACAGCCTTGGTCAATGGGTTGGTGCTTGTGGTTATGTTGATTTTGGAAATGTGTTGCAATGGTATGCCATATGGGCCAGGGGGCACTAAGCGCATTAACAGTTTGGGTAGTGGTGGTCTAATGGTTAAAGAGAGAGTCTCAGGCTGGCGGGCGACGACTGTTGTTCCTTTGAGCTGCATTGATAGCTGCCCACTTTTTCTGCCAGATGACCTTGTAACAATGCGGCACACACCCAGGTCTGATCAACCTTGTGCTTTAGGGCCGAAACACGCAATGAGGCTGAGGTGCAAAATTGACGATGTGTCGCATTGATGGGAACCATACAAATGGCATTATCAGTTGGCACCTCACCAAAAGTCGTCTTTTACTCAGGATAATGTGATGAAATTGGGACACAAAACTCATGAGATGTTTCTATGAAAACGGCAAATAACGGTAAGTAGGCTTTGTATTTCTATAATCATTGATCACCCAAAGACAAAGGGATCCCTACCGGACGAACCAGGTAAACCTCAGCCCTCCTTTCCTCTATTCATATTCTTGACTGCTTCCCCCTGCATGAGAAGTGGAAAATGTCTTATCTGGCAATTCAACTCTGCTGGAATAATGCAAATGATGATGGGAGAGTAGAACTGTGTGAGCAGCTCCTGTGTCATGTTGAATTTCCTTAGCTGGCGAAGAAAGTACAACCTCTGCTTTTTTAAAGATGGATTCTATGTGATTGTCCCACTTCAGTTCCTGCGAGATGGTAGTGTCCAGGAACCTGAATGACTACTGCAGCCACAGTGTTGTTCATGATGGTGAGTGAGGGGGGTTGCAGGGGGGGTTCTCCTGAAATCCAAAATCGTCTGCACTGTTTTGAGCGTGTTGAGCTCCAGGTTGTTGTGATAGCACCAGACAGCCAGCTCTGCAACTTCCTGGCTGTAAGCAGACTCGTCTCCATTTTGGATGAGGCCGGTGATGGTAGTGTCATCTGCAAATTTCAATACCTTAAAGCTCCAAGTTCATTGCCAAGTGAGATATTGTCTTTAACAGAATTACAGAGACTACAGAGAACGGCTTGATCGGACTACAGCACTGTACTTCCCGGGTACATGATGTCCTCATTCCGAGTGTTTTTAATAACCTCTGCCCACAGGAATAGACCGAAAAAGGGACGAGGTGTTCCTTAGAGAAGAAGAAGGGACGCTGGAGTAGTGATTGGTTATCAGAAATTGTAAACATTTGAATGAGCTGCGAGCTAAACTACTTTCACTTTCGTCACAGTCATTCAGCTGGTAATAAGAATTCAGCTAAACACATTCTAAGATGACCAACGGTCAAATAACAGCTTCCATGACTTTAACATCGGCTGTGAAAGCTGTTCTGTGTAATACACTGATATTGTGTGTGTGTGCTTGTACCCCTTAAACACTTCTATGAAATGTCCATTGAAGTCCTGCTTTGCAAATGTCTCTTGGTCAATCTGCTTGTTTTATTATTCAACTCGGGTCTAATACAAAAAAGCAAAATTAACGCTTCTGTTATTAGTGTTAATTAATATAACTGCCCTGAAGCCATTCGGTCCGGTGTCTTTTCCCTCGCCATAGTAGGAAAAAATGTGCAATCTCCAACAAGGATTGACGTTTGCTCATGCACTAATAGACCTCCATTACACTTCGATTGATTTGCATGTTTTTAACTGATAAAGTGAAGTTGACGCCATTGTTACGGTTTATTGCTAAAAGCCAAAGTTTATGAATACACATGAGAGGGGCACCGACAAATCACAACAGCATGAGAAGTGGAAGCCAATCATGAGAGACATGGTCAGCTTTAACAATCAGAGCGTTTCGGAAGGCCGGACTTATATAGACCGGAAGAAATCCAGTCGTTTTGTTAGAAGGTGGACTGCGATGAACAATAGACTTGAAATATGTGAAATATAAAGCATTTTTTTAAATTCGAAACATGAACATCCATTGTTATACACCCAAAAATCATGATCAAAGCCTCATAAACAGCAAAAGGCCGGGTACTTTAATGTTGTGGCTTGTACAGTATGTACCAAAGCAGAGAACAGAGAAAGATAAGGATCTGTCAGATTGATTTATGGTCTGGAAAAATATTAGAAATGTTGTGTCAGCATAATATTGGGCAATTCTAGTCATGCTACTATTTAAAGAATGAAAACAACCCTGTCACCTTCCTCTTATCGCTTCTACATTCTATGCGCACATGTGCACATGAACGAGTGACGTCGGGAAACAATTATGCGCAAATATTAGTAACACAAAAATGTATTTCAGCTCGGGAGATATATCGTTTCTGCTGTCCACACAAGAGAGAAGTGTTTCAGACACACTACTGATTGAGTAAATGTGCAAGTTAAAAGACTATATAGTACACACATTTACATATGTATTATGTGTGCGTTTGCCCCCACAGTGGATGAAAATATCCTGCCTTATATTAGTCATCATGTAGTTCACCTTTATTAATGAGGATGAGGCACATGATGAAGAGAAACTATCTGTGCGCTCTTACAGTATTAAAGAGATCAATGCACATTAGGGTTCTATTCAATATGGTACACGTGTGAATGTGAGGATTATATTTTATGTTACTGGTATGTTTGTTATTGTAGGACATTTCACAACCTTTCCCAGAAACTGAAGTGTATTCAGAACCGGCCTGATTCTGAATAAAGAAGGCAAAATAATTTAGTCAGTCGATGTGTACTGGTTTGACTGAGGGCCATGTTGAAGTGGTTTTGTGTTCATACATAAGCCCTGTCTCACTCCAACAGGCTATCAAACAGTCCTGTCATAGAACAAAAGAAAGATTGTATTGAATTTGAATTTGAGTTTTGGTCACATATTTTGTTCATTTAAAGTGTTTTGTACTGTAAGACTGACACAACCCAGATGTATTAGGGAATATTATGCATTTAATTATAAAATATATACTAAAGACATAAATCAGATAAAACAAAACACACTCACCAAAGGAAATCAATCAAACAAGGAACTGAGGCATCCAGGAGAAACGGGCTAGCAGGACAGCACCGACTGTGCCAAGAAAGTCAAAAGACTCCAAAGCAAATTATAGTGCGTGGTATGATGTGGTATGATAAAGGACCACTCCGCCTCTGGACGCACTCTGCTCCTGCTACAAAAAGAAACCAAACCCATTAAATCTAAATTCTTTAAACCAAAACCAACATCTTGCTCTGTGGATTAAATCCTTCAAAGTTACGTCAAGATAAGTCAGTCTAGTTAATGTCAAGTGGAGATGGTGGTCTAGTGGGTTAAACCACTGAACTGGTAAATCAAAGGTTCTGGTTCGATTTTAAAATGTAGGCCTACTGTATGATACATTATTTAGGTGAATTCTAAGTATAACTTGATTTAAAACTTTTATTTTAAATAACAGTTGTAAAAGATATGTGATGTTACCTGTCAATGTATGGTTTTGTCTGTATCTTACTGTTGCTGTTTAATAGAAGGTTTCTTTAGAGGACAAAGAAGATAAAGATGTTATGGAACACGAATGAGAATGTAAAAAATCCAAGGCAAAGAAATACATATTGTGTGTAGTACAGTAAAAGAATGGAATATAAATAGATCCAATAACCCAATGACAAGAATTTCACAGCCTGTGAGTTTGTTGCGTCACTTATATGTAAATTTGCTCGCCAATGATTGGTTCAGTTTCGATGTGAGAGCAGGTTAGCCGTGCAGCGTAAGTTACCATGGCGATGAACACCAATTAAAGCCGAGTTACTTTCATGGTACCTACAGTTGTGTTCAAAATTATTCAACCCCCACTGAAATTGATTGTTTTGGTCGGTTTGACATTGATTATGATCATTCAGTCATCCTGCTTACAATTAAATCAAAGAGGCACGTGTAGGTCAGACAAATATAACATAACATTTATAATGAAATAACCACAAATGTCTTTTCTGAGCTCACATCATTATCAGTTTTATTCAACCCCCAAGTGACATTCAATCTTAGTACTTAGTACAACATCCTTTTACAGTTATAACAGCTTTTAAACGTGAAGCATAGCTTGACACAAGTGTCTTGCAGCGATCTACGGGTATCTTCGCCCATTCATCATGGGCAAAAGCCTCCAGTTCAGTCACATTCTTAGGCTTGCGCACTGCAACTGCTTTCTTTAAGTCCCACCAGAGGTTCTCAATCGGATTTAAGTCTGGTGACTGCGATGGCCACTTCAAAATGTTCCAGCCTTTAATCTGCAACCATGCTCTAGTGGACTTGGAGGTATGCTTGGGATCATTGTCCTGTTGAAAGGTCCAACGTCTTCCAAGCCTCAGGTTTGTGACGGACTGCATCACATTGTCATCCAGTATCTCCTGGTACTGAAGAGAATTCATGGTACCTTGCACACGCTGAAGCTTCCCAGTACCTGCAGAAGCAAAACAGCCCCAAAGCATGATTGACCCCCCGCCATGCTTCACAGTAGGCAAGGTGTTCTTTTCTTCATAGGCCCTCCTCCAAACATAGCGTTGATCCATGGGCCCAAACAATTCTAATTTTGTTTCATCAGTCCACAGAACACTATCCCAAAACTTCTGTGGTTTGTCCACATGACTTTTGGCATACTGCAGTCGACTCTTCTTATTCTTTGGGGACAGCAAGGGGGTGCGCCTGGGAGTTCTGGCATGGAGGCCTTCATTACGCAGGGTGCGCCGTATTGTCTGAGCAGAAACTTCAGTACCCACATCTGACAAATCTTTTCTCAGTTCCTCAGCAGTCACACAGGGACTTTTCTCCACTCTACGCTTCAGGTAGCGCACAGCAGTCGAAGTCAGCATCTTCTTTCTGCCACGACCAGGTAGCGTTTCAACAGTGCCTTTTGCCTTGAATTTGCGAATGATGCTTCCTATGGTGTCTCTTGGTATGTTTAACATCTTTGCAATCTTCTTATAGCCATTGCCCTTCCTGTGAAGAGTAATCACCTGTTCTCTTGTCTTCCTGGACCATTCTCTTGACCTCACCATGTTTGTAACCACACCAGTAAATGTCTAGAAGGAGCTGAGTATCACAGTCATTTTAAAGCTGCCTAATTGGTGCTTATTAGGCTTTATTGCTGCTCCCTGTTATCCACAGGTGTTTTCAATACCTGATTGAAAACACTTCATTGAACCTCTGTTCTTCAGAGTGGTAGTCTTTAAGGGGTTGTATAATTATGTCAATGAAGAATTCACAAAAGAAACATTTACTACTGTATTACAAAACTAATTGATGTCATTTTAGTTGCATATGGTTCTTTAAGAAGTCCTTGTAGGATTTCATTCTGAATACAATTACAAATGTACACTAAATTCCCTAAAACCATTTACAGCATTGGGGGTTGAATAATTTTGAACACAACTGTAAATACAACTCACAAATAAAAACAACCACACACAGTTGCTTCAAAGTAAATGTCCATTCACAGATTATTTCGCTTTTTCGTCCTCCTTCGGCAGCCAGTCAGCAGTCCATGTCTCTCTCTTCATGCTCTACTTTTCCAGGCTGTTTATACGCTTCCCATGGCATTTACTTCAATGAAATACTGGTGTTCGTCATTTGACTCATTTACTCACCACTCGTCTCCAAGCTCTCTCTCCCGCTGCAGACCTCACTAAACCATGTCCTCCTCGCCATGGTGTTCCTGTTTTGTTTTGTTTTTTCACTACAAGAGTATTTATTCTACTGATCTTTGCTATGCAGCTATGGTGCAGTTGGTCATTTTTCCAATCTTATGACCTTTATTTAGTTTCGAGCCATACCACTCACATTTCTGTGACTTTTACTCATGTATGTTGGTGCGGCATCATGGTCATGATTTATCAATTGTATTGAGTATTGTTATGCTGCGATGGTGGCAAGGGTCATTTGGTAATATTAAGTCTTCTGATAAGTATGACCGTGGTGACAGTATAATTTATTTGTGTAGTTTGTTGTAGTTCATTTTACTAATTTGGGATTCCCAACTTGTTTTGTTTGGCTGTATTGAAGTTGTTTTCAATTTCTTTTAGTTTTTTTTCATGACCCACAAGCAGAGGACCCAAATGCACACAGGATGGCGAAAAACAATGACTTTTATTAATTAAACACAAAGCAAAAACCCACGAGGGGTAAAACAACGAGAAACAGAGAATAATAATACAAAGACTTGACAAGAGCAATAAACTAGACTTGACTTAAACTTAACTTTCTTCAAAATATCTTATTTTGTGTTCTGCGGAAGAAAGAAAGTAATAAAGGTTTGAAATGACAAGAGGGTGAGTGCATGATGACAGAATTTTAATACTTCGGTGAACTATCACTTTAACAACCAATCTATTTCTCTCTTTCGCTCATTTTCTTTCTCTCTCTCTCTCTCTCTCTCTCTCTCTCTCTCTCTATTTCTCTAAAATGTTGTAAACAATGTTGTTGTGTCTTGTACAGTATGCACATAAGCAGAGAACAGAGAAAGACAAGGATCTGTCAGATTGATTTATGGTCTGCAAATAAAGAGAAATGTGGTGTCCGCATAATATTGGGCAATTCTAGTCATGCCACTATTTAAAGAATGAAAACAAGCCTGTCACCTTCATCCTATCGCTCCTGCATGCTGTTGAGTCACACACTTTTACAACGTATGAAATGCAGATGCATTAAATGCAGATCAGATTGTATTTTACATGTTGCCAGCAATAGATACACATATCTGTACACATAAAGTCTCCAATAAGTTATCTGTTCATCTCTTCTCTGAAATGGGCAGATTTTTTACAACGCTCATCGCTTTAAAAAATACTCGAATACTGCAAACATGTGACAGAATGCCTCTTACCATATTTGAAACATCAGGTTCCAAAGCAAGTACTGTCAGTACTGACAGTCCTGACAAGAACGCCCACCTTACTGCTTTCTCAGAAACAGCAGGGGCTCGTCCAAGGTCTCTGTTTCTATTGTGGAAAGGCTGGGCATCTTGTCTCCAAATGTCCGCTAAAAGGCCGTGCCCACCCGTAGATCGGAGAGTGCAGGTGGGCATCATTTCCAGATCAAACTCTCCAGCATCTCGACCCTTTCTGTATTTTACTTACTGCCCTTTTGGATTCTAGCGCCGAAGGCAACTTCATCGACCAAGAGTTGGCCCACAAGTTATCCATTCCTCCCATTCCGCTCTCAGAACCTATTCAGGCCTGGATGCTAGCGGGTCAACGTCTCACCACCATCCCCCACATCACACCTCACGTAAGGCTCTCTCTTTGTGACAACCATAGTGTGTGTATTGAGCTGTACATCCATGAGTCCCCCAATAACCCCATCATATTAGGGCATCCTTGGAGATCTTAATCTGCACTTGACCTACGTACTTACCGTCTTTCCCGCAAATTAAATGAAGGGGGATGAATAGTTTTGCAAGGCACTGTAACTACCGGACAGCAGAGGGCACATTCTAAATAGTTTGAATCGGACAAAACTCTCGGCCACTCACCCTAAAGACACTTCTGTGATGTCAGATTATACTCCATCAACTCCTGGTTGCGCACTGAACTGAACAACAAAAACAATCACATAAATCCTTTTTTGTGATCGCATAGGAAGAATATTACTGTATCACGATCAACTTATCAACCTTCATATCAACTCTCCTCTTTCTCTGCCACCACTTCTCGCAGAGCCTGACTACTGCACTGCTCATGAGAGATCTGCGCCTTCAAACATGACTCAACATACACATATTACATGGCAAGCATGTTCTTTCCAAATAAAAAAGATTAATGTATGCAGACATGTTTTAAAGGACTCATGTTGTTATTTCGCCCTTATCATTTCAAACTTGCTTTCATAGCGTGAAAATGAAGGACAGAGAATTCAGTTAATTCCGTTTACCTTTCCTTTTTGTGTTTTTATGAATACGTGTACAGGTTAAGAACAACATGGAGGTAAATTAATAATATATTTAGATAGTATATTGTTTCTTCTGTATTTATGTATATTCTTAATGTTTTAAAAGGGTGAATTTAGAGGTTCTGTCATTTTGCTGATAATTATTGTTTCCAAGAAAAGAATAAAATGTTAAACAAGCCACACACATACATACATATATATACACTGTATATATATATATATACATTAAAAAAATTAGAGCTTGTTAAATGCCACACATTTACATTGTTATGTGCAAATTCAGTTTCTGTTAATTTTTTGTTAAAATGTACATTTTGAACTGACCTTCAACTCAGGGCTTGTTTTGACAGTCAAAAGCAGAAACTCAGTTGTGACCAGTCAGCGACATTCTTTTGGTGCCTATTTGTGTTCTGGTTTGTTTAGGAGCATTACATAATAGTTCATCGAATGACTGAATGGAAAGCGAGGTGTGTTAAGAGCATGGAGAGATTTTTTTTCAAGTAAATTGTATGTATATCTTTGTACTTAGTATTTCTTATGTAAGCTTTACTAACAAGGCGCACATTAAAAAACTCAGGAATAATATCTCATATCCTATAATGACCAACACAATCTACTAAGAGCAGCACAAATGTTAATTTTAAAGTGAACTACTCCTTTAAACCCTGCTCCAACAAGGTTTAAAGGAGTAGTTCACTATAAAATAAAAAAGTCATGATAATTCCCTCACCCACATGTCATCCAAGCCTTCCGTCTGTTTATTTCTTCTGTTGAAATCAAATTGAGGCTTTAGAGGAAAGGTTTCCAGGGTTTTTATCCATACAAACCAGGGGTGTGTTCCAGAAAGCTGGTCATGTGACATACCCGGGTAGGTTTAAGGGTTAGTTGGCTGGTAACCCCAACTTTCGGTTCCAAAAATGGAGATAACTTTCACAGTATGTAAGATACTATAGCAACTTACTCTCTGAAGATAACCTGCTGCCGTGCAGGTTAAGTTCCAGGGTTAGTTCATTTTAAGGAAATGTTTACGGTTGAAACTTATGTTTTGGGCCCCTCCAAAAAAACATGATTATACTGAATGTGCTACAGCAACAGGACTTTGTTACTCAATTCACGGCCAGCTAATAAACAGTATGATCACTGAATTAATTCTTCGGAAGCTTCGATGCCGCACCCTCTTCCCTCATCTCCCTGGCAACGCTTATGAACGTTCCCAACCCTTTTAATGCCATTCAAATCCTCTGAATCCGCAGGAAACCTCAGCGGAATGTGCAGGTCAGCAGCCTCACTCCCATTCTGTGTTCTGGTGAGAGTTGAGCTCTTCCTGCCCATTGGTTTTATGTTTTGTTTTTCCTGTGTTGTCCTATTAAATTCAAAATCTTCATGTAAATGAGAAGAGGAGTAACTCTGTATTTTATGAACCATGAATCTTTGTGTCGGTTTCTTTTCATCTACATCTGTCATCTTATCATGTAAAACGTTATACCCAGGCAACACTTACATAAGGATTTATTCCTCCGCGTTAACTAATGTATTAAACGTGTCCTATTCTTGAAAGTCGTTATTATATTCATGATTTGCTAAACAAGAAGTGTTCATTTCTTGATTTTCAAATGTGGAAATTCCATCAGAGATGGAACAAGATCAAGATCTCTGTATCATTAACAGTAAACCACTAATCTCTAACTGCTCAGAATCATTGTAAACAAGTTCAGATACAGTATTGGAACATTGTTTTTCTGGGCAAAACCATCTTTTGGATGAGCCCCACAGGACTTTTAATAAAGAGTAGGGGTGTCCTGGCCAAATTCCCTCTGTTGGCCACCTCTCCTCTCCACCTATGGCTGGTGTTTGTCAGCGCACTAGCAACGTTGTAGCAATTCTAAAACATGGAGTAGATTCTGAAATGCATTAAGTCCGATAGTTGCCTGGAGCGTCAAACTGACTGAATAAAAGTGCATGGCCGCTTTAAATATCTGACTACCTTGCTGTTCTGAATCTGAGAACAAATGATGCCTCGCTAATTCTTATTTTGCTGCCTAACAAGTTATTTGATCAAATTCAATATTTTTTTCGTTACCTTTTGACATTACCATCAAATGATTTACAATGCACTAAAATATTCAGAGTAACCAACATTTGTATTTGTGATGGAACTTGTTATCTTTAAAATGGCTTTATCAGGTTGATGGACTGTGACATGAGGGGTAACTGCATCTCATAAAACAGAGTCTGTGTCTGTCAAGAACTATTTGTTAATTGCAAAGTTAAAAGATATAATCTTTTTTAAACAAGTAATTATAAACTAAATATTCTATAATACTGTATATAATTATATAATAATGCTGTCGTTATGCTGAGTTGAACAGAAAACGTCAGTCTCACGCAATAAGTGTTCAAGAAGCCTGCTGGGACTTTTTTGAATGACAAATTTGCTCAGGTAATAAAAACAGGTTGCAGTGCTGATTTGGTTCAGTGAAAACGAGGGCTGCGGTCACCTGTCAGGTAAGAATGTCTTTATTATACATTAGCTGTATGTTGAAAATAGAATATGCCACTGATACAGAATGTATTTTTCTTTTCGTAATGTGTGTTTTGATGATTTATTTAACATTCCAATGAATGAACTGAATTATAAAAAAAATATAATTTATTATAAAAAATATATCATTTGAAAAAGGACACCTTAGCTGTGGTAATGAGAGTGTTGTTCATTCCCTTTCCGCACATTTGTTTTATTTCTGAGACTCGAACCTGCGACTTTTAGGTTAGAGGTCCGACTTGGTAACCATTAGGCAACACAATTATATAGTATAATAATAATGATATGCTAAAACCTTTAAAAGCATTTTTGATCTTTCTTTGGTCTCATTAACTCTAAACACAATATATTTTCTTGCTGTTCAACAAAGAACCACAACGGAACCTTTTTTCTAAAATCTATTCTTTGCCTACATTACATTTCCCTTTTGTCATAGAGACAGCAGGGGCCACAAATATAAAAACGTGACCCTGGAGAACATTACCAGTCTTTTGGGTCAATTTTTCACACAAAAAATCCACATAATGATAATAATAAATTAGGGTTTTCCATTGATGTACGTTTTTTTTAGGATATATTATTGAAGGTTAGAAAAATACTTTACCGTCCTCTATTGTTTTTTAATGAAGCCTTGCTATGATTAAATGGTTGTATCTGTTTGGCAGTGATACAACTATTTAAAACGCTGGAATCGGAGGGTGCAAAAAAAATTAGCCACAGCTTTGACCTTTATATAAACTGTTTGATGCAAGTAAGGTTTTGAAAAGATTATTTAATGTAAAATCAATATGATATGTTCAATAATCTTGTCCATCATTAAAGTTTTATAGCTATGAAGATTGGGGCTTATTATCACTTAGGATGGACATCACAAGGGCTGTTTGAAGTCTGTTTTCAGAATTTCAACTATATAACAAAACTCTATTTATGGAGTTAAAACACTTACTTTGAAATTTTTACTGTAATCAGCTTTTATAAAATTGAATGTTTGACGACTAAATCCATTTGATGCGGTGATGACTGTAAAAAGTATATTAAAACTTATTTTACATCAAAAGAAGAATTTGTTCTGACTTTCTTATACTTTTCTCAACAAATTCCCAGCATCAACATGAAGTCAAGGTCAGATCCAGTAATGTTCATGATTCTTCTGATTGCATCAACGTTTAGCCAAGGTCAGAAAAAAACCACCTCTATTGTTTTTTAATGAAGCATTGCTATGATAAAATTGTTGTGTGTGTGCGTGTATGCTTGTGTGTGTGTGTGAAGGTCTTGCAAAAGAGAGCTATGGTAAGGATTTCATAACGGCATTTCCAGAGAACACGGGTTACTTCTACCCGTACACTTCTAGTAGAAGTCTAAGAATCACCGCCCTCCATAACAACACTGCCTTCACTGTCCACTTCAACAACACACAAACACCATCATCAGTTCTGCAGAGTGGCCAGACTTTAAATGTGTCAATTCCAAAAACTGCTGAAATTCATCGACTAGGGTTCTCCAGTAACTCTATCCGAATTACCAGTGAAAAAGACATCGTAGTGCATTCTTTCAGTCAGACAAATATAGGTACAACTACCACTCCAGAGAAAAGTGTCCAGACCCATGTTGTTCAACCCATCACTAATCTTGGTACAAGCTATTTGATCCCTTCGCTGAACCAGTCAGACCTTATCCAAACGTTCAGCGGATCTCTGGCAACCTTCTGGTCCCAAAGATACAGTTCATTCAAGCTGATCATCATCAATGCAGAGAATACAGAAAACACTATCACCATAGTCAAGAGCATTTCAGGCAGTGTGCAAGAAGAAAAGATCAAGATCTCATCATACCAGCTCATCCAGATGCAGGCCGATGCTTCACTGATAAAGGTTGAGTCTAGCCGTAAAGTAGCAGTGATTCTGACTCATCCATGTTCAGAAATGACAACCTCATGTAAATGCAACATGATAGTGAGTCAGATTCTTCCTGTACGATTTCAGGGTCAGAGCTTTGTTGTGCCGTACATTCCGGGTATAACCCAGAGCCGCTTACTTATGACATCAAATGTCAAGTCAACTTCTCTATCTCACAATAATGTTCAGTTACAGCCTAGTCCATCAGGGTTGCTGTCACTTTCAGATCAGACGAAATCTCAATACGTAGACGCATCAGGAAACGTGTCCCTCACACTGATCAGTCCAGGTCTTATCATTGAAGTGATCCCAGAAAACATGTTTGCTGCCTGTTACCTGCTGCAGTTCTATTCAGACATCAAGAAAGCCTTAGTGATAGCTGAAACTGCCAGTAAAAATAATGTACACACACAAAACAGTCCCGTTACAGACACTCAGTGGACTGAGATTACCGGCACAAAATACTCTTCAGCTGAAATAAGTTTCAGTGAGTTTACAACAGTCATCTGGCATCCAACCTCAAAGATTGCTGTTTATTTACTGGAAATCTCTGGCACGACAGTTTATGGAGGACCAGCTATACCTATAAATACAGAACCAGGTAATAAAATACCTTTTTAATATAAATATGTAAGTTTAAATGCAAACTTAAATTGTTGTGAAGCATATCATTGTGATGGTTAACATGTTAATGTTTTTATTCATTCAGATGAGTTTGACTGTGTGGCGATTCCTGGACAGTATGAAGTCGGAAATGAGCCTCTTAGTTGGGCTGAGTCCCTGGCTCACTGCACGAGTCTTGAACAACACCTCGCCTGTCCTACAAGTGAAGACATTCAGAAAAAGCTGTCTGGAAAGGTTAACAGCACAGAGGAGGAGGCTTGGATTGGATTACGACGTAGTCTAATGACAACAGACTGGTACTGGCAGAGGCAAACACCATCAACACCATCATCTATGGATTACGTTCACTGGGGTGATGGGCATCCGGGTGAGAATTTTAAAGGCCTTTGTGCTTCACTGTCACTAAATGAGAAAGATGAGTTCAAATGGAAAAGTGCAAAATGCTGTGAGAAAAAGCGTCCTGTCTGCTACAAACCCTCAATAAGCTTTTATCCTTTACCCTCAGATACAACTTCCTCAGCTTCTTTTGAATTTTTCTAGCGCCACAAAATTATCTCAGTATATTTTTTTCTTTACTGGCAACAATCACTGTGGTTCCTGGTGGGAGAATGCAGTTCATTTCAATGATAAAAATCCTTATTACAGTTATCATAATGTTATTAAGAATACATTTGTAATGCATGCTCATAGAAATAAGAAACATAACAGGTCTTATTAGTGTTGTTAAACTTAAATTATTTGTGATTTCTTCATATTTCATCTAAGCAGCAATTTTTGTTTCAAAAGCAATTTGCTGTTTCTAAGGCCTGATCTGGGCTGAATCTGCATGAAGCAAATGTATTTCTTGAATAATACCATACCATCTAAAGATTCCCGGCATATACTTACAGAAATCTAAGCTACCTTTTATATGAATGTAAAATATGTTTTAATCATAAACCACAAAGTTTGCTCATATAGTCACTAGGCATAAAAGATGAGTTTATTCATAATGAATGTAGTGTGTGTTATATTTATATTCAGGCTTGATTGTGTAAAACTAAAACAAAACATATTGTAAAAAGGGCTTTGCAAATAAAAATTATGTTATCTTGTCATGTTGTGTTGCCTTAACATTTCAAGTATTACTACAGTTCGTGGCATACACACGAAATCTAGAATCTATTGATATTTGTTCATGGAAACAGATTTTCACCTTTTGTTTATGTCAGTCAGCACGACTTTCAATACACGGGCCGCGTGTGTACATACATTTATATATTTATAACTTGATATCAAAGGAAGTCTTACATTTAAGGTGGTGGCTAACCAACACCTTACCTCACCCCAAACCCTAAAATCACAGACGCAAAGGCTAATTTTAGGCACAAATATTTAAGAGCTTGCAAAACAATGACTACGGCCCACACTACACTCTTGCCATAGACACTCAGAAGAACCTTTTGGTTCCATAAAGAACCTTTAACATCTAAAGAGCCTTTCAGTTTCACAAAAGGTTCTTTGTGTCGAAAAAGGTTTTCAGATTGTACAAAAGTTAGAAAGAGATGATTCTTTGTGGAACCAAAAATGTACAAATGAGTTTGTTGGAATTCACACGAATAAGCCACCTCATAAAAAAGAGTAGCCTATACAAATTACCATCAGATTGCTTTGATGTACTGTATATTTATAAATATCAAAATCAAAATCATACAAAAACCGCTTTCAACCAAGGTAGATATATTTGCTCCCAGCGGCCTTCTCCAGATTCTCTGGTGTTTTGTTCTGCCCTTCCTGTTGTTGTTGTTACAAACTAAATATGATGAAACGTTAACACAGTCAACATGAAATGCTTAAGATAATGTTAAAATTACAATTACTGTGGTCGCACAGTGTGACAGTGAGATAAAAGTGGGCATCCACAGGAGATTTTGAAAGGGCTTTGTGCCTCATTGATACGGAATCAGTAGATGAGTAAAAATGGCAAAGTGCAAAATGCTGTGAGAAAAAGCATCCGGTGTGCTACAAACCCTCAATATATCTTAATCCTTTACCCTTATGTGACCCAATCTGTCAAAACATTGTTTTGTGATGTACTGTTTTCCATAACAAAAAATAACCCTACATAATGTAAAGTTCAAGTATATTTTTTTGTGAAAATATAATGCAAAATATAAACATGTTACTTTGATGCTCATTATCTCATAATCATACTTTTTCTCTATTTTCTCTCGCAATATTTTTGTCTTGTAATTCCTGATTGGAGACAATTTTATTAATACAATTTGCCTTTGTGCAGTAATCATAATGTTATTTCATAATGTATAATCACATTGTACATTTGTCATTCATTTGCATAGAGGTTTTCAATTAGCTTAATTAGCATCAAAATATAAAACAAAACAGGTCTTAATAATAGTGTTAAAGCAGATTTCTAAACTATACTCAAATAGTTGAACTTGAGCTTTATCATCTATCAAAGCGTCCATTTCTGTTTCAAAAATATGGATATTTTGCCATATTAAAAGTATTTTAATATGCTTTTTCTCTAACCCAAACCATCTACAGATTCACAGAATTCTTCTTACAGAAATCTGAGCTACATTTTAAATGAATAAAATACATGTTCCTCATAAACCACAGGAAGTTTGCTTATTTATTCAGGTAACAAGTAGAAAAAAGAAAGTTGGCACATTCCAGCTGCAAATGTATAAAAGTATTTATTGCATCTTCCTGTTTTACATCCACAGAAAAAAATTAAGACACCATTCAAAATTATTTTCAGTTTTCCTGACATACAATTTCTAATGTGGTTAGGTTAGGTAAATTGTTTTTGTTTTATTCTTTGAACTACTAACAATATTTCTCCCAAGTTTCAAATAAACTTATTGTTTCTATTTGCAGAAAATTAAAACTGGAGGACCAGGCAAATATTCTTTTTTTAAAGATGCTCCGTTTATTTTTCAGACCTCAAATACTGCAAATAAAACAAGTTCATTTTCACTTATAAGCAATACAACAGTAATATTTGTACTGTTTTTCGGAAATGTTAAAAATATTCAAAAGTTCATGTGATACCCTGTTGTCAATTCAACAGACACTGGCTGATTAAATTGAAAATTAGAATTTTTCTTCACTTTCCCCACAGTTGTATTTAGTGTTTATTAGTAGTGTAGATGTCTTTTACACTGGGGTTTTGATTCTGTAAAAGCCGCTTTAAAACAATACATATTGTAAAAATCATTTTGCAAATAAATATTATATAATCTTGTCATGTTGTGTTGCCCAACAATATCCTATCCCACAATCCCAATGAATATGTAAACATTCTTTTTCTGGATGTCATACTCCTTAAATTACCATTTTCCAAATTGCCACAAAAAGAAGGTACTGGGAGACAGACATGAAATGGATAGCGCACAACCATGTTTCAGTATTCCATTTGTTTCAGCAAATTGCGGTGATCCATTTGCATCTTTTATTTTAGCTTTATTTTTGCTTGACATTTGTGTGCGTCACGTGCATACAGTACACTCTACTGAGAAATTGTGTGATTGATTACACAAAAATGTCTAAACGTGGATAAACAGATAAAAGCATATTGAAGATAAGGTACTGAAAAACAAAACTTTATTTCTCCAAAATCAAGACAAATGTCTCAATATTAACATTTAGTGTTTGCTATAAACATTTTGGCTTTAGGTTTTTCTTGCTGGTTTTGTGTTAAACCTTCAAGAGATGTTACAATAATTTTAAAAAAGTGTATTGCATTGATACATTAATGCTCACACTGTGTAGTGATATTCCTGGACCAAAGATGACAATTCGCCTCACAACACTCCTCCACAATATAGCTGGTCCCATTTTGTTAATAGAATTCTAATACTTGAACTGCAGTTGAACATTGTAAGAGAATAATGGTTAGCATTTACATCCGTATTTTGTGCTGCAATACAAATATTTGCTTGACATATTGACTTTGTCTGGATTAATTTACATATGTCATATTCAATTAGTTATTTTTACAGACAGCAAATATTATGAAGTTCAACAAAGCACATCACATCTCACATGCTTTTTTTAAGCCATTCTGCCCTTGAGCACATATATGAAAAGGCACTGGTTCATATGATGTGTGGCACGTGGAAGTAACCGCTCCAACAGGAAGTTATGTTTTATGAGATGAGCCAGTCAAAAAGCACAGCAAAACGTACTGTTTAACCAATAAGACCTCAACATTCTCTCAGAGGACATATCCACAACTATCTGTTTACGCAATCTTGATGAATGACAAGCTCCATCTATTGACTTATAACTAGGATATCATTTCATGCTTACAACCCTTGCATTATGCTAGTGTAAATTCACACTGTATACATCAAACATATTTAATCTCTTTGTAGATTCAAAATGAGGGAATGTTTGGCTCTAAACTGCTTTAAAACACCAGTTGTTTTACTAATTATTATAGCCAAAACTACAGGTATTGAACTATGAGATATTTCTCAACCTCAGGTGCTGTGTTCTATGTGGCACGTTGTTACTTTGAGATGATAACTGACCTGTCATTGAGCCCAATCCTCATGTTACACTATAGACAGTACCATTATAAAAAATGGCATCAGTTGCGATTCTTAGCACATGAAGATTAAATATTTCAGTTGATTGTCAACTTCATCACAGGCATTCCCAAATACATGGAAAGGTTTATATTAAATAACAATTTGCTTTCCACAGCACAAAAAGCCATCAGAAATTTTAGCAAAATATCTTCTGAACCCTGTATAAAAATAACCGTCTGGTATACGAAACTAATGTTGTTAGTGTTGTCTGCCCTTCGTGAGGAAGGTTTTGCTAGAACATTTAGCGTCTTTCAACATCCATAGAAAAGGCACTGTTGATGTGGAGTTACCCTCACTGTTTTGTCCACGCTCACTGAGTGATGCAGTTTTCTCCCATGTCCTGAGCATAACGGTCAGAAACGGTCGTTCTCAGCTCCTCAACATCTCTACGGAGCTGCTGAGCTTCTAGAAGCTTCTTCTGTAGGCCTTCAGAGCTGAGCCAGTCCTCCCACGGCTCTCCAACAGGAGGAGGAGCTGCTGGAGACACAAATAAACACCATTAGAGCTGTTCCAACTGATAACCCCCCATAACACAGACATCACAACAACGTCGCTATTTGGTCATTAAACCATGGCAACAACTGCACAAATAACAGCTTCCATTACAGCGTGTTGCATACTGCCAACATGAGCTATAATCGCTGTTTGGCAACAATTTCAACAAATCTGCCAAGAAAATATATCTGTGCTATGTGGTGTGTGGGTGATACAGCATAAGCAAAATATTTAATACTACACCATCCTTTAAAAAGCAAAACATTTATATTTTCTATAGAAAGGTAGTCTTCAATATTCAGACAACTGTGTTTCAAAATGAAGATATATAAAAGTATTTAAATGTTTTTATTTATATTTACATATGCTCAGCATTGTATTTTATAAATTATAACTTTTTTGGTTGATTACTAAAAGCGCTTCCTTTGATTTTGAACTTTTTCCCAACTTGACATTTAGATAGTACCGTCCATGCCATCTTTTTGCAACATTACCAGATATAGATATCAGATATTTAATATATCCTAAAATGTATATATTTTCTGAAACAAATTCAATCTGCTTTATCTAATAAAGTCTTAGTTTCCGCTTTAACTTGTGGACAATGAAGGGCGCACTTACAAGCAATGCCGAGAAGCATGGAGAGGTTTGGGTCACGGCCCTGAGCCCGCTGCGTGAGGATGTTACAGAGGGAGCGGAGGTCACACAGACAGGTGGACATCTCTCCATACAGCCTTTGAGTGAGCCGGGCCCCTGCGGGGAGCAGAGGAGCATTCAAATTGGACCGACCACTTGGGTCCTCGCACTGAAGACGCTCCTGTAACGTCAGATTGTGCTCCATTAACTCCTGGTTGTGCACTGAGAGCTGAAACACAAAAACATGCACACAAATAGTAAATTCCCTTTGAGTTCTCACAGTAAGAATGGAAGTGTGCATCACAATAAACAACTAACCTCCTTCATTGCAGCATGTAACTGTAATATACTCTCCTCTTTCTGTGACACCTCTTCTCGCAGGGCCTGACTGCTGCAGTCCTCCTGAGAGATCTGCTCCTCCAGAGTCTGATTCAACCCACACACACAGACACACATAATATAACATGGAAAACATGCTCTTTAAAATAAAGTCAAATAAAAAGTAAAATGAACTTCAATGGTGGAGGTTAACTTGAATTACATGAATTATAGTCTTGAACTAGGAATTCAAGAACCTATCATTCAGAACCAGTTTCATCTCAAATACAACCCTTTATCATTCTTAAGTGTCTGGACACTTGGGACCAGATGCTTAGATGATCAATAACAATATATGTAAATTAATTAAGCAGGTACATACTTGTGGATGAACATTTATATAAGCTTCAACTATAGATAATTTATGATATAGAAAGCGCTATAACTTAAAAAAGCGGGAGTGCGCCCCCTGCTGATTCTAAAATCTTATTGCACCTAAACACTCAATATCATTTATCTGTCACAGTCAGATTAGGTTTAAACGCTCTATTCTCAATGAAGTAAAGTGCTAAAATGGATTTACATCCTTACCCTAATCTGTGAGCCCAGCTGTTCCATTATCCTGAGTTGTTTTTCAATAACCTAGAAAAACAATGACAGTATATGAAAATCTCCTAAATACAAATGAATTAAAAACAGAATTCTTTAGTTATCTAAAGAGGACAAGAACCTTTTTATGTCGCTGTTGCTCTTCTTTTAAATTAGTGTTTTCTTCTCGTAGCATCTCTATGTCAAGAGAAGGCAATCTCACTCCGTCCTCGAGGCTCTCCTGCACCCTGTTTTGGAGACTAAACAAAAGCAAATAAAACAATAAAAGATCCCATGTCACAAGTTTTGGCTGTGCTTTAGCAGGTTGCCTATGTGACGTGCCTCTGTGAAGCCCAGAATCTGTCTTTTACCTGGTGACTGTTGTAAGCAGTTCTCTCTCCTTCCGCCTCTGTTCTTCCAGTTGGTTCTCTTTGCTGCGTCCAGCACTGCGGGACTCCTCCAGCTGGATCTCCAGATCTCTGACTGTGGCCTGAAGCTGAGCTGCCCTCTCCTCTACATCCTCCAGCTGCAACATAATATCCATTGCAGACTCTTTAAAATCGATCATGTTCTGGTGGGATTACGCAACTAGACAATATTGTCACTGAATGAAAATATACATTCATCCTGACCAACAATTTCTGTTTCAAGTACACACAACAGAAGCAAAAGGTTGGAAAAACAGCAGAGGGAGTCTTTTTTTATTAGTGTTGTAATAGTACTCGGCAATACAACACACAGCATCAAGTTAAACTCTCTGAGCAGTTGCTGTAAAAAATAAAGGTTTATAAGTTGGCCATTAAAGAGCGCTGTACCTTTTTGTGCTGTGCCTGATAGTCTTCCATGGTAGGGAGGTCGGCCAAATATCGTTCGAGAGTCTCAATCCGCTGCTGCTTTTCTCTGTTCTGATCCGATTCCTTCTGGCATTTCTTTTTTAAGCTGTTGATGTGTTTGTCCCGACTGCGGATCTTTTATATTAAAGAACAAACACCAAAAGATGATAATTCTAATTTGCTTTTCAGAGCGCTATAAATTATCGTAACAGTGGACAAAATCAGAACATCAGATGTGTAGAGGAAGCTTGGAGATGTTTACCCTCTCCTCTTGTTTCTTTAGCTCCTCTGCATGTTTTCCACTGCTCTCATTCAAGATCTCATTCAGACGTTGCATCTCCACCTCCACCGCGGCCAGTCTCCGGTCCGCTTCTAGCTTCCCTTTGGTAAAGCAGTCGCTGCGCTCGGCAAACTGGGCTCGCAAAAAGGTGTTTTCCCGCTGGGCCTCCTGTCAAGCACACAGAAAACGGCGGTTATGAACAACTATACTTAGGCTTTTATACTATTTGAGAAAACTATATCTGTAGGTTGACCTGCAGCCTCAAAAGACACATGTCTGGGTAAGGAGCTCCACGTCCAATGAGAGCACTGTGCACCTGTAGTTCACTCTCTCTAAGACGCTGCTCCAGCTGAGACATCTGCTGTTTCTGCCTGAAAAACAAAATTTACTGTTTTTAACACAGGATGAATCCTTCGCAGTATCACTCTCTGACATTGGCCTTTATTTTGGCATAACAATTACCTTTCAATGGCGAGTTCTTTCTCTTTCAGCAAGTTCTCATTAGCTTTTACAACAGCATCCCAACTGCTGTTCTCTGTGTGAGGAGCGGATGAATAAAGGGAGGCATACTGGCCACCCCCTCCTGTCATTAACTGCAATAAAGAAGGAAATCTCAGTTAAAATGACTATTAAAAGATCTCTATTTGTCTTCTCCTCATAGAACAAGATCAGCTGTACTAAACTTGTGCTGAATACAGAGCAAGATAAAATCTCCCTTAGACAAGAATAGGACTGATATGAAAACAAATAAAGCGAATATAATAAATACCTCGATCTGTAATTAAATAATGTATTTCACATAGACATTTTGCTTTATAAAGGGTGAGTTTTTTTTTAAAGATTCACAATAAAAAAAAAGTAAGGCAGGCACTAAAGTCAAAAACATAAAAGCTGCTGAATTCGAACCTGCATTTGTTCCACCTGTAGCCTCAAACTCTCAAGTTTCTGCTTTTGCTGCTGCCAGCTGGCCAGCTCACTACATTGTAAGGGATCGTACGCTCCAGTGCTGGGCTGGTCCCTCAGAAGAGCATGATTCAGGAGGCCCTGAGGTACCGAAAACATCCTGGCAGAGGCACCAGACCCCGAATAAACACTCCTTTGGGGGTCCGTGGGGCAGCCGAAACCTGTCCTAGTCTCCGGTAAAACTTTATAAGTCTGTTCCAGCAAGCCAGTATTGTCTACATATCCAGTCATTTGCAGATGCTTGCGTACATCGGGGGAAAATCCACTGAGCAGACCAGACTGATTTAGCGTGGGCTCCATGGAAGGTACGTCAAACTTGTGGCCATCTTCCAGTCGTGTCTGGTCTCCGGAGGGAAAAAGTGTGTGGTCGAGGCCGTTCACCAGACTGCGATATCGGCTCAGGCAATCAGGTTTGACTGAAGTGGCATTTAAATGTCCCTCATCCTGAGCGTCCAGATTAGGCGAGGACGCAGATTTGGAAAGTGATGATTTGGAGCTGGATGAGCTGGAGGACGCCCGCTCATCAGAGGCACGAGGCTTGAGGCTTGAGGCCAGAGCTCCGGCCGTGGAAGGCATGACATGGGCGGTTGGGATGGGGATCTGACTGCGGATGGGCTGGAAGGACGGACTGCTGCTAGTGCTGCAGAAATCTAAAATGGAAAGCGAAGTGAGACGTGAATGAAACCAAAGACAAGCCGTTTACATGTCGTAAAGGAGCTGCATGAAGCAGTCTGGTTTCTAAAAAGGACTTATAGTGGACTTGTATACAAATCTTTCTCCAAGTTTTCTAGTGTCAATTTAACAAATGTTAAAAACTTCAAGTGTCACATTATTTCAACTGTCTCATAGTTGTTTCTAAATCTCTACTATTAGTTTATTAGAAAAATCTAGATAATATTTTACAAAAAATAGCAACATCATTGCAGTAAAGGAACAGTTCACCAAAAAATGAAAGTTTTGTCATTTACCCACACTTTGAGTTGTTCCAAATCTGAATACATTTCTTTGTTCCGAACACAGAGAAAGATATTTGGAAGAATGCTTGTAACCAAACTGTTCTCTGTCACCATTGACTACCATAGTAGTAAAAATTGCTTTATAAATTTCTTTGTTCTGTTGAATACAAAATAAGATATTTTGAAGAATGTAGGAAAGTAAGCAGTCCTGGTGCACTTTTGACCAACATTGTAATATTTCCTACTATTTAGTAGTCAATGGTAACCAAGAACTGTTATAAGCATTTTTCCAAATATCTTTCTCCGTGAAATTTGTACAGATTTAGAACTCTGAGTGAATGATGACCGAATTTTATTTTTGGGTGAACTGTCACTTAATGACTTTAAATCTAAAAAATATAAAAACAAAATATTCGTTATTATACTGTGTCCTCAACAATATAACTTATTATTACAGATACAAGTAGTTTTCCACAAATAAATGTATACTTTTTATTATATGTATAATTATGCATGATGATAGTTGTTCTTTTTTGAAAACATGCTATGGAGTTTTTAGAGGGTTACGGTAATGAGTTTAAAAAACTTTTTAAAACGCAAGTATGTATGTTTTTTTAAATAATGCTTTTACACAGATATTGTCGGACCTTGTTTTGATGCCACAAAGGAAACTTGTTGATTTAAATATGTTTTTATACCATGTTTGACATCTTTAAAACAAAGATTTCATGAGAAAAATAAAAAGCACAATTCTATATTGCACGTTGTTTCTATTCTGTCACCAAGACAAAAACTTAACTCCTCCAAAGTAACTCCAACTCTTAAAAAAAATGAATGACAGAAAACACACATTACTCACCTTGCTAGCAGAAAAAGAGAAACAAACAAATGCTAACATATTCTTCTGATAAAAAGTAAGCCATAAACAAACGTATAATGACTCCTATGTCCTCCCAGTGCATTTCTGGGATTTACTAAACGTTACGAGCAAACTGCCAGAACATACACACCCACTTCCTCTCACTGCATCAAGCTCAGACAAGGTGAGTCTACCTGCTACGAGAATCAATGTTCTCTCTTCTACAGCTCTGTCAGCTGAGGAACCAATACACACAGAAAGGTTAGGGGTATTAATAGAGCCCTCTCATGTTACGCTGTTAGGTGTCAATGTGGGGGGCTCTTATATTTAAACAACTCACCTCATACAGATACACATCTAATCTAGTACTATGTAATACATTTTCATTTACATGTTTTATGCATTTGGCAGACGCTTTTATCCAAAGCGACTTACATTGCATCATCCTATACATTTGTTTCCAAGCATGTGAAATCCCCTGGGATCTAACCCACGACCTTGCTTTGTTAACGCAATGCTCTTACCACTGAGCTACAGGAGAGCTAAAGTACCTTTAAAAAAGTTCACCAATTGAAGCAGGGGGCCTGCGTGTTTAAACTGACAGCGTGCCCTGAAGGCACTCTTTTAAACATCTGCTGTGGACAGGTTCAAACAATCCCAGAGTAGACCGAAGATTCTCTTACTGAGAGGCTTAATGCAATTACGAGAAACACCCAGAAACAAAACAAAGCCGTTACCATCTCAACAAAGAAGACCACAGACACCCACCATAGATTAACCACCCACGAAATGTTCTTCAACGGCTGCCAATACATTCTGTTCTGCCATTGCTTTGAAACAAATAAAACCAGTACGAGTCTAGTTTACAAACAACCTCAATGCTAAGTGACACAATCGCATTCATGAAAACTGAACAGATTAGCAGTTTATTATTGTAATTGTTTCCATGGTTGCTTATCTGAGAGTTGTATTGCATTAACAACAATAACAGTAGATATAGACTTGTACAAGTTTAATTCAGTCACTCACAAATCCGACAATGCCAGCTTGTATGTTAAGTGCTGGCAAATTGAGCAAAGCAATGTTTTGGAAAACATTACATGTACTCTCCACATTTTATTTTAATATGTCATGTTCAAGCACTTGAGTACCGCTAATCTCTGTGCATTACATCTTTAACTGTAGAGGAAAAGAGGAAACAAGACCAGCCTTAGAGTTTCCATTCGGCTCTCCAGGTCAGGACCTCCGATCAGTGGAAGTGCAATCCTGCCTGGGGGAATTTATGGCATGGAATATAATATCCTCCAAATCTCATAGGAGTCCCAAAACTATCATCACATCTCAAGAACTAAAAATACAGCAGCTTGGTCTATTAACAGCCAGCACATGTTTGTTTTGATAAAGTAAAAAACTGTGGTCTCAAACTAATCTGTAATGTCCTACGAGACAGTAAATCTAACTTCTCATTGCATTATGGTTCATTCATTTTTATACATAGGCAAATAGGTGAGCATAAGCATAAGCAAACATACGCTTCACATTTAAGGACTTTCATAAGGCAAAAAGATGATGGATCAATATAGGATTTTACAGATTGATCTCTTGGCTAAGAACCAAACACAGGGAACGGATGTGCTTTCAAAACAAAACATACATGACCCTATCCAAATGCTAGTGGTGCTCTTCTTACCTTCTGTGTTATCAGAGGTGCCCAGTCCTGTGTCCCCACCGTCAGCTGTACTTTTACGCCATCCAAACCGGCTCTGGAACTTGTCAGACACAGCCGGTGTCAGCCACTCTGTGTCAGAATGTCCTGCTGGAGTGCACGAGGAAATCAAGATGAGACTTGATCAACTACAGTCATATACATAACAAACGAGTTCTGGACACAAACCTGAGAATTTCTGTGAGGTGGTCATCTGTACTGCAGTCACCTGTGGAAAGATGTTTTTACTAACCTAAACCCAAAACAGTTTAAACTACAGGAAGTAGGATTGAGATGCATAATGTCCAAAAGTCTCAAAAAATAATGTCTATGAATGCAGTGCTATGATAAGTATATAGCATAAATAAATATATGCACAGCCAAATCAGGCCGAAGAGATTAAGTTTCATGTTAAGAAAAATATTTTAGAGGTTCTCTGGTTGGCAATGTTAACCAGACCTATAAGGCTACGTTCTCCGGGGGGAAAAAGTAGTGGGTGGTACCTATACAGGAACAATATCTTTTTTTTTCTTTTGGGCACATTATTGTACTTCAAAGACCTACTGCATCCCTTTAAAGGTGCGTTTAAATATTTTGTTTTCCTTGGAACATAATTGCACATTATAGTGCCCGTTTTATAAAGGTAGTTTGCCAAAAAAAGAACAGAAGAGTTGATTTCTTAACTTACATAACCATTTTTTACTGGAATTATTACTTCTATAACTGCTATCAAGAAAAATACGTCAAAAAGACAAAACTATTCCAGACAACTGTAACAACAAGCTTCCCATGTAATGTTACAAAGAAAACCCAATACAGATAGCAACTGTAGCTAACCGTACGAGTTAACAAAAGTCAATAAACATTGTAAACAACTCCACTTACGTTACCTTAACTCACAGGCTGATGGGTCTTTACTAAAAGTAAAAATGAAGAAAACACAACGTAGTTGATACAATAATGTGCCGCATTACAGAAAAGACGGCGGTTAGATGCTACTGTCAACAATCGAAGCACGCAACAGTCAAAAGCCTCGAGCTGCGATTACCCGCCTCGGTTCGACTGAAGCGCGAGACCTTTCTCCCATTCCCAACCGTTAATTCTCGTTCTTCCTCGGCGTTCGGGCCGCGTGTCAAATTGAGATCGCATGCGCCCTCTTCCGTTCGCTTAGTTGAGCAACACCTGTGCTAATCAGAGACCGAGGTACATATATAATACTCAACGAGTTCACTTTGAATACCCACCTACTGCTTCGATCATGTAAAGAATATACATATTCCTATATTAAAATGAGAGCACTGTTGTATACTTTAATATGGCAATAAATGTACCAAAAAGCGATTCTAATCATTTTTGATTATTCTAATTCAACTAAAGATTTTTGGGTAATGTTGTTGAAGCACTGTGATCATTTCTGAGGTATTGTTTGGTATTTACATTTATAATAGCTTATAATTGATAGTTGTCGAAAATGTTTTGTTCTGTTTTCTTTTCACAATTTAAATTGTGCTTGCCAAAAAAAAGACTCGTAACAAAAGGGATGTGTTGTTGCAGCTGGTCGTTAAGTAGTGATTTCTAAGTTGTTTTTATCCAAAGCAATTTTAAAATACATTTTACCATTGCATTTTTTTCATGTGATGTGTTTATGAATATATTGTTACCCGTCTACTTTTCTGTTGTAACACTGCACATCTCCTCACATAGGGTGAGTAAAGTTAACCTAACTTGAAGATGATGTTTGACAGATGCATTTCTTTTTTTAATGCAAGACATGATATATAAACATCAATACAGATTACACGTAGAGTAAGAAGCTGTCCTGGTAATAGCTATAAAAAATAAAATATATTATACATTCAACACTTTTTCATGAATCAGTGCTTAAACCCAAGAGCGCTATTCAGATCCAGACCTGTAGATGTCGCTGTTGATGTGTCAGCTCGTCTATCTTTAACCGTTCATGAACGGAGTCACAGAAGCAGCAGTAGCCGCAGTCATCGGTGGCACGCTGGCGACGGGCTGCCAAAGCAATGCCTTTTTCCTTTGAAATTATCATAGAAAACTGATTTTGTGAATGGTCACCCTCCGGTGCCGACATAGCGTATCGCAATGGCACCGGGTTGGCAAGAGGTCGTTTCGCAAAACGCGGAACAGATAAGGGGATATGTCCGCGAGATCCTGTCGTCCGGCCTCGTCTTTCTGAAGTCTGAGCTAGGAATAGATTTGGGATTGAATCCCGATTTATGCGCACCATGGGTGCTTCTCTTGGCGGCCTGGGTCGGTCTGGTAATCATGCTGATTTTATGGGTGTCGGTCTGCCGAGGTGTGTCTAGGAAATTGACGGAGACACCGGACACCGGCGTAGCGCCACCGACGAAGAAAGCAGATCATACAGCAGAGGAGCCGAAGAGGAGGAACCGGAGGAGGAATGCTGAAAAGGTTTGGTTACCGTCTGCTGTCATGGGTTGAGCAATGACACCTTAAATAATGAATTGAACAGCTGTTGAAGAGCCTGTTGTGAAAAAAACAATGCAAATTCGTATGGTTTCTATTATGAAACCACTATGAACCAGTAAAGGATTACCTTTAAAACATCTGTCACATACATTCATTTATGTAGTGTTTTGGGCCAGTAGGGGTTACTGGTTGAATAGCTACTATCCACCAGATAAAATCACACCATTAAAACCCCAAACATTACCAGACCATAATGATTCCAATTAAAACCAATGCAATTCTCATTAAATTCATTAGAATTGCTGTAATGGTTTCTGTTAAATTTAGCAGGGCTACATGACAATAAGCCATTTAACAACACATCATATCAATCATCACGGCTCAGGCGCCATTGTTTTTAAATGTCAGTTGTCTAAATGTTTTGCAGAAAGCTGGTCTCGCTGTTGAACCACAGCAAGATACCAAAGTGCTGGACACTCAGGAACAACTGGACGTGAAGGCAGACAAGGTTTGACAGACTTTTTGGTTACATTAATTTGATTGAATGCTTAGAATAGAACAGTGTTATACGGGCATTTATTTAACATTTGAGTTCTTGAAGATGGACCACATCTGATTTAGATATCTGCAGTGTGACTGCGTCATATCTGGTGCTGATTAAGCTTGTTCCAAAACTATTCTTACCAACATCTTTTTCTTTTGTTTCAGACCAAGAAGAAAAAGCAGAAGGCCCCTGTTAAAGATAAGTCCAAGTCCTCTACATCTGGTGATGGCAAAGAACCTGATGAAGGTATATTCTGATTGATATGACGTCCATAAATCAGTACACGCAGAAAGCATTTAATAGATAAGAACTTGCTTATTTTAGTGGATAGAGCAACTGTCATGATAATCATATCACCTGTCAGGTACCTGGGAGACCAAGGTCAGCAACCGCGAGAAACGGCAACAGCGACGGAAGGACAAACCTCCAGGTGATGGGTCTGCTAGCCCAGAAGCAACAGCCACTTCGAGTGCCATTAATTCTACGGAGGAAGTCCAAACTTCACCGGAAAAAACGGTAACCACCATCAAGACCACCCCTTCTAGACCTGTCATCCAAAAAGAAGTAGAAGGTATGGAGTCAAAGTGAATTTTATTATTTTTGTATTGCTAATTTGTGCCATTTTCACAAAATTGATTGGCAGTTTTGCATAATTCTCTCTTTTTTTCACTTTATAGCAGAAACACCTGATATTGAAGCAAAAAATGTATGGGAACCAGTCGTTCCTCAAGGTGATCAATAGACTGATAAAATTAGCTATCTACACACATTTATTCCCGTATGCTAAAAGCTAGCCTTAGAGGAATAGTTCACGTTGAAAATGAAAATGTTGTCATCATTTACTCACACTGTTGTCGTTTTAAACCTTCTTTCTTCTGCAAAACACAAAAGCAGATATTTTGAAAAATGTTGGTCCCTGTGACTTCTGTTGCATAGACACAAAATCAATGCAAGTCAATGGTGACCGACGGTTTTCCGTTATAAACATTTTTCCAAATGTCTTCTTTTGTGTTCTGCAGAAGAAACGGTTATACGGGTTTGAGATGACAAGAGGGTGCGTGAAAAATGACAGAATTTTCATTTTGAAGGTCAAGTATCCCTTGAAACCAATGTTTAAACTTTCAACATTTGTTTAAAAAAACTCTCTTGTGATAGTGACTCAGTGTTGGGAAGAGGTGCTGTCTGTTAAGGGTTCTGGCGGAAGTGACATTAGCATACAGCTTCCTCCTCAGATGGCCAATGTTCAGGCCGAGAGCTGGACCACCTTGAGTCTCTCTACTGAGCATCAGGCTGCTGAACCCTCTGTCTGGCCCCAAGACATGGAAGGTACTGAAAATGAGTTTAAGGTAGTATTACCTCTTAAACCAGCATTTGTGTCTTAATAATTTATTTTAATATTATTGGATAAATTATCTCAATTTCCTTAATGTAGGCTCATGGACCATTGTGGATGGATCACATATTCCAGTGTCAATCAGTGGATTGACCGCTGGTGAGTATTGTCTATGAAATGTGAGCTCCTGGTCTAGTGCTTTTGGTGGAAGTCAAGCCTTTTTCAGGAGCCAATTACATTTCAACATAGAAATGGAGTCCCATTATTTTCCCAATCCTCTTTTTACGTTGAAGTGTCACAGAATAAAAAGCCAAATGTGATTTCTGCAAGCTATCTTAAACACGTTCCACAAAAATAGTTTTTGGTTGTATGTTTACAGTCCCTGTCCTGAGCTGGGGTCCTCAGCAGTCCCCTGTGCAGGTGGATGATGAGTGGTCTGGACTTAGTAAGAATCAAGCTCATCTCGAAAATCTACACTTGCTTGGTAATGCACGTGTTAAGAGTTGGCGTTGTTTTGTGTTCCTAAGACAGCGCACCGGCAGACCCGTTGTGCGATTGGAACGCTCCATCGGAGGAATGGGGGAACTATGTGGAGAAACAGTCAGCGAGCCCAGTCCCCCTAGAGCAGCCGATCACAGAAGTGCCACAGGTCAGTCCTCAAAGCTGTATTGGCAAACCGCAGCTCCAACCCTGCTTCAGCACACCTGTCTGTAATTATCAAGCCACCCTGAACATCTTGATACAGGTGTGTTTGATTTGGGTTGGAGCTGAAGTCTTCTGGGCAGTATCTCTCCAGGAGTAGGGTTGGAGATCCCTGCTTTAAAGGATAATGAGTTACAGCACACCCCTTCCATCTGGCTTGTCAACACAACACATGTGTAGTACTGCCATGGCTTAGCTAAATTATATTTCCTGAATCCCTCTCCGGTTAGTTTCATCTAAAAGGTCTCAAATCCTTCGTCCGAAGACAAAAAAGCCTAAGCACGAATAATTTGAGACGTTTAAAACAAAACTAACCTGCAGTGTTCGCCCCTGTTCATGAGCAAAACAAACACTTTGCCGCAGCTAAACATATTAACGCACATAATGTATTAACATTCATACAGCTAACTCCAAGTGTCCATCTGCACTTATATACAGTAAGTTTAACAAGGGCATTGAATGTTCTATTTAGCCCGTGACTGACTTAGCTCACTTCGCGATCATATGCTAACATTATCCTCCTATATATATACGGTACATTTACGTCAATTTAGACTGTTGATAAATATTACTCACATCGGCAGTTTTGTCCCATTCAGTTGGTCTGGATCTCTCTTGAGGAACAACTTTGAAGCTAATACTGCTTGTACTGTCCCAGGTTGAAAAAGCACTCCGGTTTGAAGTGATTCGCGCAAACAAGCAGGTTTTACTTAGGGTTTCTGGGGGATTTCCACTAAAAATAAAATAAATCCACTGCTGTCTCCTCCTAGGTTTGGACTCTGTGCAGTGACTTGTTGTCCACGAACTTTAGCCATGGCATCACTCACATACAAAAACAACAATGGCGGAGCGCAGAACTGTGTAGAATAAGGAGGGGTAACATTATAATATAATCTGCTTTAGACATCACAACAGGAGCGAAATCTGAATGGCTCGATTTCTCACATGCTTGCAGGGAAAGGCACACCAAAACAAACTTACTGGGTTCTTATTTTTCACGCTCTCTGGGTGGCTAGAAGCACCGGGGACCCGATTATAGCACTTAAACACCCGAAAAAGTTGGGTTTAAGGAGTTTGGGTTAAAGTTTGCATAATTTGTTAGGCATGAAGGCTGGATCTAAATAAAAACTGCGACGTATGGTTTGCAGTTAATATGAAAGAAATTTGTACCTCTCTGCATTCAACAGGAGTCTGATCTTGAGAAGGAGAAAGATGAAGCAGGTCCTCCTGGCAGCGGTAAAGCTAAAAAGAAGAAGAAGAAAAAGATGAAGGTTGATGATGCTGGACCATCTGCTCCGGTGAGAATATTACTAAACTAAGCCAGAATGGTATCGAACGATGTTTAGCAACACAAGCATTAATCACAGGGCAGCAAATGTTAAAATGCTATGAGACCAGTGTGACATTTTCTTTTTGACTCTATAAATAAGCATTTGTTAAATAATTAAATGTAATTAATTAAATGTGAATGACCCATCCATGTAGTTACAGATTATCATTTTGTCATCGAGAATATTTTGTGGCACATTTTCTGTTAAGAAAATCCACGCAATATTTATTTTGGGAATGCATAACCAGAAAAGTAGTTCCACATTTGACAACTGCTAAAATAACAAATGGGGTTTTGCTTAATTAATTTGAGTGCCTTAAAAATACAAACTTGACGTATCACCCTTCCAAACACTAGACAGGTTTACCTCTATTGCAACTGTTACAGTAAAATATTTAGTACATTATTTTCTTTGGTAATCAACAGTATTGATGATTAAGCTTTAAACGAATGCAAAACATTTCTCGTGTAAATATCTGTATCAGATTCAGTCCCAGGTGAAGGCAGAAAAAGATCTGAGCGCAGGACCGGAGGAAAATAGCACAGGGGGAAACAACTTAGCTGGTGGTGACGCCTCAGTAAGACATCGCTCACATTTATCAAAAAATGTACAACAATAACAAGATACCGGTCAGACTGCAGGTCATGTAGTGTCATACTCGCCCACAGACACGTGTGGAGGTGCCGTCACGTGGCGTATCATCAGCTCCAGTACAAACACAGCAGAGAATGGGCAGACCTGAGTCAACTGGCAAACCCGCACCTGTACCAACACAAAGTAAGGGTAAACCTCTGTCTAAAATGACCGCAGTTGATTCAACTGAAAGGAAAAGTGCAAAAATAAAAAATATGTCATCATCTACTCACCGTCGACTTGTTCCTTATCTGTATAAATTTCTTTGTTCTTTTGAACATAGAGAAGGATATTTAGAAGAATTCTTGTAATCAAACGGTTCTTGGCCTCTATTTACTACCATAGTAGGAAAAATGACAATGGTAGTCAAAAGTGCCCCAGAACTGTTTGCTTTCCAACATTTGTCAAAATATCTTCTTTTGTGTTCTTCAGAACAAAGAAAGTTGTACAGATTGGGAACAATTTGAGGGTGAATATATGAAGAATTAATTTTTGGGTGAATGGTTCTTTTAATCTATTTGTCTACTTTTGCATTGTGTCCAAATGTGCAGAATTTAAACCATGATTAGACCACGTTGTTTGATAAATCAAAATGCAAAGAGAAATTTAAAAGCGAAATGTCTAGACTATGAAAGCAAAGTATTGTATTGTATTAAATGTTTAGATGTTAGTGTAATGTTAATAACAATGGGATTTTCCATAGAGCTGTGCTCCAAATGCTTCCCTTTGGAAACGGGCTCTATAGTGTATTTACAGTGTTAATGATATAAAGGTCGGTTGTACATATAAGCACAGTACTGGGATTTACTGCCCCTCCCTGTTTAACCACACATCTGAGGACTATAACCATAAACAAATATTTACCAAGGTAGATATGCTTTTCTATGAGCCTGTACACAATAGGGACACAAGTTCAAATTTACCTTGTGATGCTTGCATGCGATCGACCAAAGGGCTTCTTTACATCTCTAGATGCAAGTTTGGTTTAAAATACTTTCCTTTTCCCCTCTAAGAAAAAGCAGAGGAGAGCTGGGAGTCTCCAAAACAAGTTAAAAAGAAGAAGGCCAGAAGGGACACATGAACACGTCGCTGGTGGGTGAAAGAGGAGACGACAAATGCAATCTCTGGGTTGTACAGGATTTCATACTTCCTGAGTGACTACTTTTTTTTTTTGAAACCCTTGATCCACTGTGTTGTGAATCCCATCCCAGTGTCCCCCTCTCATTAGGTGTATCTAGACAATGTACTCTGTACTCTAGACAATGTAAACATTACCTGGCATAAGAAAGGGGGCACTAAAATTTCAGATTATCTTTTTTTCCCCCCAATGTATGTTAATTGATAATTATACAGTATGTTTGATATGATTTGTATTTGCAGCAAAATGGTTTTCCAAGAAACTTAATCCTGGTTTTATTTGTTAAGAACTAGAGCTGTTGTGTGGTCAAGATTGGCGCACATGAAATAAGGGGATGGTCCCATCCCATTTGAGTTTCCAGGAATCTGTAGATCATCATTACATGAGAGGATGGTTTCATTCATTCATAGAGCAAGGAGTCAAAACTTACCACAGTGCACTAAATGAGGTATTTGTGTGATTTACAGCGATGTTAAATATTAGGACACAAATAAATTAAGCCATACATGAGCACAGTTAGAAATTCTGATACTGGTATGGAAAGATAATCCTATTATTTAAAAAACAACTTTTTTAACCTCATTCTTTGTAGTAGTGACGTCGGATGGGTATTTGTGATCAATGTTACACCAGGTACAGCAGTGTCAGGAAAATTGAATGCCTTAACTTGTGTTGCGCAAGATGGCAGCAGAGATCTGTCAGATGCATGTGGTTTCCTCTTTCGTATTTATTGGTTAATATAAGTCATGTTAAATGAGAAATAAAGATTAACCTTTCTTTGCACTTCTGTCTCGCTGTGTGATATCATTCACAAACTCTTGTGGGTTGTGTAGATTTAGGATCGTAAGGAAAAAGTTGAAAATGAAATGATTTCAAACGTGTATACAGAAACTCTTAAGTTAAAGGGATGGTTCACCCAAAAAGTATTTTGTCATTTATTCACCCTCGTGTCATTCCAAGACTTCTGCACTACACATATTTCAAAGCACACTTTTAACATAACGTTTCTCAAAATATAGTTTTTGTGTTTCACGGAAGACGTATACAGGTTTAGCTGACATATGGTGAATACATTGCCAACTTTTCATTTTTGGGTGAATTGTCCCTTTAAGAGGACCAGAGCAGGTTTACATGGCAAGGTTAAAGGGACATTCACCCAACAAATAAGAATTCTGCCATGATTTCCTCCCCCTTGAGTTGTTGCAAATCTGCATTAATTTCCTTGTTCTGATGAACACATTCATATTCCCAGGGATTGTTCACCCAAAGATGAAAATTCTGTCATCATTTACTCACCCTAGAGCTGTTCAAATCAGTATAAGTTTCTTTGTTCTGATAGACACAAAAAACTATTTGGAAGAATGCTTGCTACCAACGATTCTCAGCCACAATTGACTACCGTAGTAGGAAAGATTGCTTTATAAATTTCTTCATTCTGTATAACACAAATGAAGATATTTTGAAGACTGCTTTTGTATTTTTTTTCTAATGTGGTTGTCAATGGTTACCAATGACTGTTTGTTTACCAGCATCCTTTCAAATATGTTTTTTTGTGCTTATCAGAACAAAGAAACTTATACAGATTTGAACAGCTCCAGGGTGAGTGAATGATGACAGAATTTCATCTTTGGGTGAACTATCCCTTGAAGTATGAATAGCGTGAAACATGGAGCAAGATAACCCAATGTTAAAACCCCTATATTATCAACATTAACAGTGAAATGTCCATAAATGTACAATAACGCCATAAGCGTATAATTAAGCATAAGGTCTTGTAATAACTGGACAGCTCTAATAAATACACCAGTCACAAGAAACCTTCACTTTATACATTAACATTGTTTTATTAAATCATTTTAAGGCCACTTTGTTGTGTGCAGACATTGCGAACAATAGAAACAAATGCCCTGGATTAGAATCACTTCCCTCGAAGAACTCAATTTCTAGATTATTGAAGCCCATTAAGGCACATTTAGACACACACCTGATTCATCACACCCCACCTGAGAAGTGCACGCCTCTGACCTATTCATATCACTCCAACCCGACCTTTCTTAAATTCTAAAGTATCTCATATGAATTCATAAGAGTGATCTGAGTAATTATCAAATATAGGTATTCAATGTGATACAAAAGAATATGCATCATGGAAACACTCATTACTGATTAATGGACCAGATTAAATTACATTTACCATTAACAAAAGAAAAGACTATTACTGTTAAAAATAAAACATGCTTTCCACAAAAACAATTTTTTGGTATCTCTGCCTTCACAACATCCAATATTTTTTTTTAACAATCCAACACCAAAACATTGTAGATGAGAAGTTCCCAACAGCATACAAAATGCATCCAACAATTCCTTCCGTCCTATTCGGAGAGCAGCAGCATACGTAACTACCAACTTGATATGATAATCGAGTTCTCTCTCGCAAACATCACACACACATTTGATATGCACATACGAATTTGTTCACTCACTCGACGTGATGCTCAAAAGCATCCAGCATCCAGACACTGGACCATCCCAAAGCAAACGACATTTAGAGATGAAACAAGGCATGTCAAACATAGGTAAAGGAGAACCTGTGAAGGCCATATTTCAGTCTAGTTCTAAGCAATCGGAGCAAAACACCTCAATTTTACACCTGAATCGAAACATGAAAATGTACAAAAATAAAAATGTACAACAATGAAATGTCATTGTGTCAGGTCAGTGGTCTTTCGCAAATTTTCAATCACATGGAGCAGAAAAATGTGTCTAGGACATAATTCACCACATTTCGATTTTGGCCCCTGAACTTCTCACTACTATGTGTCTAGAACCAAATATCTTTTTATGACGGTAATGAAAATGAGGCGCAATAGTCCTACACTCCCTTATCCATAATAGTCATCAAACAGGCTTTATTTTCTTAAATTGTCTAATTTCTGATAAACATAATTGGTTTTAATTGTATGGTTAAAAATGCCAGGTTTCGTGATATTCATCCATTAATCAAGCAGCTGAAATATGTGAAAAGCTTTTGGCTAAAGTGCTTTGCTGACCAATTTAGCTGGAAACCTGAAACTTGTTAAACACGTATTCAATTAAAATGTTTGTGTAATTAGGCGTGTTCTGCAAACATGTGAGATGGTTGCAAAAGCTTTAAGGACTAAAGCTTGTGATCTTTATAAAGTCAACTAAATTGACACACCGTCACAATGCGTTCTAAACTGACATGACACGGTCACTAACCATGTGAAAAGACAGATATATTTGACACGCCTATCTCTAACAGAGCCAAACCACAACACAAAAATCCAGTAAATCAAATAAAAAAAAAACATGCAGATAAAATACTATGAATAACTCGTGAAAGCGAGAGGCAGCCCTACGATTATAAAGCCAGTGGTGTTACTAAGAGTACCAAAGGCAATCATGACAACTTGAGACGCAAAATTAAAACGAAAATGTATGTAAAGTGGTTGTTACAAAAAAATAAGACCAGTTGTGATCGATTCGCTCGAAATGGAAGATAAACATCCTATACCTCCACCCACCTGAAAAACATTACATTACATGTCAAGGGTATTAGGGTACTCACAGAAAAATGCAGCAGACACTCACAGAGTAGTGCAGCAAACAATGTTGCTTATGCAGTACATCCGCCTGCTTCATTTCTGACACAAAGCAGAAAACCTTCTCTATGTGCTGGTCCTACCCGAAGGGCAGCCGAACCTACGCTTCAATCATCATGAAAGAAATGTAAAAAGAGAGTGCAGCTTGATTCTAAGGCAACAGAGGTTTATAGCGGTGCCCTCGGGCACAGCATGTATGAAAAGTCTGTCTGTCAGGAACGCATCGGCCCAGCATGAGCGGCTGAGAAAGAGGGCTGCAAGACCCTGACTGATAAAGTGAACCAGTGAGAGAAAAGTCAAACTTTGGAGATGGCAAGAGAAAGGGAGATCGCTATCGTGGCACCACCGTCGTTAAGGAAACGGGAGGGTCTGTAGTGCGTTTAAAGGCATGAGATCCTGTTTGATTCACTGGCAAGTGGAGAATTCACTGTGCAAGTGGGGAAAGGGTTCTGCAGGCAGTGCAGAAACATTGCCGTTAGGACTCGGGTCTATGGGATATTAAGTAGTAGTTCTTTTTGGTGGATGTAGGCCCGCCTCCGTGCCGATGTTGACGGTGATGTTGGTGTAAAGTAATTGATAGTCCCGAGACATGATCTCGTACTCCACTGTATTCATGCCGTCATCTCTCCACGTATGCCGGGTCTTTGCCAACATGTTAAACCTGCATGCAAGACAAATGGCTTAGTGTATCATCTAATAATGGGCATAAAATCGTGAGGATGTCGTTTTATTAAGAAGTTAATATTACATTGCAGAGAAGTTTCTCAGATACTCAAAAATAGATTTTACCTTTTAGGATTCACTTCATTCCCTTTGTCATGTTTGTGTTTGATCATCTTATATCGGCCCACTTTTAGAGATGGACGACTGATCAGCATTCCTCCAAGTGATACGCTGAAAAACAAGAGAAAGGAAGACGTTTAAGGAGGGATTGTTAAGACATGGGAGCAGAAAAGCAAGATGCTCCCCGCACTTCTCAGAACTCATGGTACAGCGGGTGAACAACACCCGGATGACATCTGCTGAGATTCTTTGCTTCACATAAGGCCACAAGAGTGCAATGCCAACAAAACAGTTGCAAAATGTGTGTAAAAGACAATTTTACAACAAATATCTTTCATATTTAATATTCAAAGTGTTTTATGTCCACCACCTTAAAAATTAAAATATTAAACTGTGCTTAATCCCAAAATTTCTTTTAAATGAACACATTAGAGAGCAGTCTTAATCTCAAAGTGGACCCACCTTGCGACACCCAAATGAGCACCACAGCTCTATTCATCATCACAGCATGTGCGATAGACTACAGCTAAGACCATAATACACATAATTCACACATAATACACAAAAAAATTAAGGGAACGTCAAAAGCACAATGTATAAGTTCCCAATGCACAAAATGTTCAAGCTAAAACTCTTCAATAATATACTTCGCATATTGTTGTGAGAACAAAATAATGTGACAATGGTGACAATGAAAGCCTAAATCATAAACACATTTAGGGCAGGAATTACAGTATAATCACTGTAAAAAAATGAATTCAGGCTGATTCAACTTGAATTCAGAAACTCAATGTTAGTCAGTAATGTGAATGGCCCCACGTGACCGTATGAACGCCAAGGAATCTCTGGAAATACTCCTGGTGAGATGGCAGTAGTCTCCTCCCAGACCTGGACCAGAGCATAAGTGAGCTCGTGGACAGTCTATGGTGCTACATGATGGCTTCGGATACATGAGATCCCAGAGGTTCTCAACCGGGAACATGAGGGCCAGTCATTGGCATCAATGCCTTCATCATCCAGATACTTCATACTGCATGGAGGTCTGTGAGACCATGTAAGGATGGTCCTCCCTAGACCACCCTTGCTGTTGCCTCTTCATTGTATCTGTTGCCACTTTCATTTGCACAAAAACAAGTAAAAATGGTTCACAATCACTCATGCTTCCTTACAGGGTTCATTGATATTCCTGAAGGTTAACTGACTTGGTGTAATGCTAGGATGATCATGTGTTTCCTTAGTTTTTGCATTTACACCGGCAGATGTGGAGGACATTATGAACAAAAGGTGACGTTTCAGGATGGTTCAAAGACAGGTAGCTGGATCACAGCTAGCACCACAACAAGAGAAGACCCCCCAAACAGAAAACTCTCTATACACACACAAACAAAGCATCTGCCACATGCTCATCCACTCTCGGCGCTAATTCACACACACAGAAACCACAAACGCTCACCGGATTCCAATGTCGTCGTCCTCGCCGCCCCAGCCCCAGTAATTGTTTGGGAAACCGTTCATCTTCAGGTACTGATTGGGAGTCAGCGCTGATACGCCTCCAAAATACATCTTGTAAGGCAACCTGATAGAAAACATGCATGTAAATTCTTCATCAGGCTAGTTGAGTTGAGTGTGTCAGATTTGCAAAACTCGGGTTCATGCAAATGAAATTCTAAAAACTGGCACGACGCTAACAAAGTAGCAAAAGGATCCAAGAAAATCAATCCCAAGAAAACAAACACAAATAAAATGTGTGATTTGCATAAAAGCGTCTACGAAACGCATCAAAATGTGAATGACTGACTTGTAGCCAAATTTGTCCATGGCAATAGCGGCGTGTTTAGGGTGGTTGTCGCAGACGTAGGTGTTGCGGTCATCCTCTGGAATGAGGTCCACGTCGTGGTAGAAAATGCAATCCCAATCTTCTTCTCTCATTGCCTCCCGAAAACCCACGTTCATCAGCTTTGCTCGGTTAAAGGTGTAATTCCCGGCCTAGAAAGTAACATAAACGTATTAATATTGGAAAGAATGATTTACAATGATAAGAACCAGACATACACGGATTTGTGATTTTGTGGGTGTACAGGTATGTTACTAATAAATCAATAAATCATTAATAATCACAAAGCATTCAAAATCAGCAGGTTAGTCAGCTGTTATTCAAAATATAAAACTCATCTGAAAATATTTTGGAGGTGGTCAGGAATCAGAGGCCAGTTTAGTGAGGATTACAGTCTTATCCATGCCCACTTGATATATCTGAGTCCTGAATATAAACAGAGAGACGATTTTCTTCTCACGGTAATGCATTGTTTCAAAGTCCACATTCTGGCCTCGCTAAAAAGAGCTTTCTGATGTTTATTAGTGTAATATGATTGTGTAATAGAGGGTTTCAGCCCAAACTTTACTTCTGGTAGACCTCCACAAAGAATCAATAGCTATCTCTTGAGTAGTTTTAATGTAATTTAATACAATTAATATATAATAACATCAGGACCCGGCATGAAGCTGACCGTACATTATCCTTTCATGACGGATGAAGAAGCTGGACAGAATATTGATAAAAGATCAAATATTATATTAGTTATTACTTTATTACATCATACCCTTAAAGGGATAGTCCCCCCCAAAAATGAACATTTTGTCATCATTTATTCACCCCATTGTCATTCAATGACTTGTGCTGAAAACATTTTTTTTTTTTTGTGGTTTTGTGTCCATACAATAGATGTCCATGGGAGCCAATGTTGTTTGGTTACTAAAGTGCTTTACAATATCTTCTATTGTGTTCAAAGGGGTAGCAAAATATCCATTGCAATGCTCTCACCAATAGACATTTTCTCAGCAAGGTCAATCCAATTCCAACAATTGTATCTATTTAATTCTGTACAACCACAATCCTACATAAAACGGTATTAACCTTGAAATAACAAACGGTATGTAACCGAAAGATGAAAGACATTTAAATCTAGTATAATCCTGCATTAAAAAAACCAAAGGAAAATTTCCAGTATTCCTGATAAAAAGAGATAAGCTGAGGCGGAGCAAAATATGACCTCTGAGTGACCTTG
Source organism: Triplophysa dalaica (assembly GCF_015846415.1). Classification (NCBI taxonomy): domain Eukaryota; kingdom Metazoa; phylum Chordata; class Actinopteri; order Cypriniformes; family Nemacheilidae; genus Triplophysa; species Triplophysa dalaica. Next base: position 17,966,840 of record NC_079553.1, read on the forward strand.
CGGAGCGAGCAGTACAGGTTTGAATGTAGATAGAGACCTATAACAGGATCAAGTGCTTATGAAGAATTATCTTTCACCAGAAGGCACAGTTGAGTTGGGTAGTTGGGGTTTATATTTGGGATGTACATAACCAAGCAACAATACATCTTTGTACAACATGTGAAACTGTGAACGCAGGGTCTATAATGAACGCTCACCGAGCTCCAAACGCAAGTCCGCTGTGGAAAACGCACGTGTAAATGAAAAGAACCCACCTGGTGAATGACATAGATGCCGTAATTGAGCTGTTGACGCTGAAGGAAGGGATGCAGGTAGTAGAGCAGGAACTTGAGGTGGTGTTCTCTGTTCCTGTGGGGAATGATAATGGCAGTACGGTGCCTGGCATCACAGTTCGGAGGCCTGTAGCGCCCCCCACGGATCACAAGGGGATTCTTCCTCTCCACCTCGGCGAGCGTCAGTTTGGAAGGGAAAGTGACATGGATTGGTCCACCTGAATGCAAAAAGAGAATTGTGAACATGAATAACCAGTCTGAAAAGAGGAAAAACGTCATGCTAGTTTAGTTTCACACTGACTTGCTCAACTGTGAGTTTACTAGGAAATATCACTCACCAATCAAAGGTGACTTTTTAGGGCAGTAGGGCATGTCGTCTTTATTCAGAGTGGGTCCCAAAAAAGAGAGGTTAGCATAGACATCCGTCTGGTTTCGTCCATCAGCATTTCCCGCTGCAGAATCGGGCTTACGAAAAATACGGAAAAAATATGACACCCGTTTCTGGTAGCTCTCTCTTGAGAGAATTGCCATGACGACCAACTGGACGCCCAAAAGCATGATCAGATAGCGCCATTTGGACTGCAGCGAGAACATGGCGACGGAAGCGAGCAACAGAATCCGTACACCGTGTCTGAGAGTCAGAAGAGCTGTTTAGCTGAGTTCGGGTTTGATATGTGTGAGGAACTAGACTCTACGGTGGATGCATTCCTTTGTATACTTCAGGCTTTTATATCAGCATGCCAAAAAAAAACAAGGATCGTGCATCAGATATGGTGTAAACATCAGCTCGATAAAGGCACTACACGTGTGTTTGATGAACCGGTCAAGGAGGGATTTCATTTATCCTCCTACAACCGACGTTCTCACCGACTACTGGGTTTGATTCACTTTGCTAGCTTCAAGTCTTTCAGGCTATTAATATCTGAATAGAAACTCCCAGTGGTCCTCTGGCGTTTTCATGATTCGATCTACCGAGCTTTGTCGAGCTCCTCCAAAGCTTCAGGAACCGGGAGAGCTAGAAGGAACCCGACTGTTTGTTTCTCGAGGGTCCTCCACAGTACCGGTCACGAAAAGTCACGTAAACCCTTCATGGCCTCTACGGAGTTAATCATGCCATAGCTTTTGCAAGTGTATTGTGTTTGTGAGAGAGAATGTGTGTACGTGTATGAATCTAGGATGCTTATGGGGGCAAACAATAAGGGGGAGGGAGTATATCTAACACCCTCTGGGTATTGTCTCCGTGTAGGGGGAAGGTCCAACGCCAGCTGGTCCAATGGAAGAAGTCAGTGCCTGAAAAACAAAGAGAAAGAAACAGTGAAGAGACTTCACATAAGATGGTTTATTTGCCTATGTCTGCAACTAATAAAAAAAACAATATGAAAGAAATGGATTCATAAGATTGAATTTAATCCGACATGTTTGAATTGTTCAAAAGTTCTACCAAAAACATCTGTTGTGATGCTTTTAACTTTAATTGACTTTGAAAAGCAGAAAATTTACCATCAGATGTTTATGGACTAAACACATGCATTTGTAATACATGTTGCAAACATTGGCTCCTGGCACTTTCCCAAAAACATTATTTTTACAAATTTAATAATACAATTTTTAGTGTCTGAATTCTTACTTTTAGTTTAGTTAAACTTAAGATACTAATCAGATATTGTGAAATAAAAAAAAAACTATTTACCCCTAATTTCCAGGTTTAGCAAAAAGTTTACATGAACATTGCAAACACTATCATTTTGTGTAAGTCCCCATTCCATTTCTTTAAAATGTGTTAGATGACTAAAGCCTTTGCTTGGTTCAACATATGGCTGACATCCCAGACACAGGCCTTGTCCGTCAGGAAAAAGCCAAACACCTTCAGTAGGAACTCTGTTACACCAGAGGACGACTTTGGCCCGAAAAGCCACTTTGGCACCACTGGGAATTCTGTCCTAGCACCAGGATCACTGGCAGCGTTAAACCAAATACAGTTAATCTGCTTGATACAATCAGATGGATCTGTTCACAAATCAATTACAGCTCATTAAATACATGAGCCTAATCTACAGAAGTGTGCCAGGATTACAAAGGTAAAATATGTGGTGTGCGCACAGGAATGCTCAATTACATTTTGCCCAATTGTGAAGATCTTTAATCTATTCCTCTCGTCATACGTTCCCTCCCTTCGTAGTCTGCACTTGATTAATTCCATACAGAGCTGGGTGTTATGACGATACGTAAATAAAAATGATTTAAAATATAAAATAATGTTTCTATTCCGTGTGTACAGCAGAATGTAAATAAGTGGGATGTGGTTAACCAAGTGTTCTGCACGTGACGAAGAAACATTAATCCACATCTGCATTAATCCACAAACAAATAAACAAATCACACTTTCTTTACATTTGATCTGTAATCTAATAACCAGTGAATCTGCTCTGTTGCAGCGCTTTTTTTGCTCGCTTACGTTTATCTATCTTTTTCTGTCTTGTATTCTTTTTTCATCCCAAGGTTAGGACCCAAAAGACATGATCTCTACATGGTACTCAGTTTCAAAACTGTTGGCCTGTTTTAACTTTAGCCATATATCTTGTCTGTTTAATATTTTACACATTTACAAAACATGAACTGCAATTAAACATTTAGACAGAAAGGCCACATTAAAAGTAACAACAATCCATAACTTCAATTTTTAAATAGAAAAAAATGTCACACTTACAAACCAAAAGTAAACAGTTATTGCCACTTAACATAAAGCTGCACTCGGTTTCTTCACAGTGACGCATGTTCTTCAGCATTTTCCCATTGATAAAAACTTCAGTACTTACGTTTCTTACATTCAAATTTCCTTGCTGATTCTCTTGAGGTGTTATTGTCTGAGAAGCAAGATCACCTTGTTTTTTGTGAACGAGAGTAACTCCCTCATCACTTCCCTTCCTCACTGTCATCATTTCCTCCCTCTCAGCATTTACATAAAACAGACCAACTCATTGCTTGATAAATGCGTCATCTATTTGCCTGCTTGGCATGCTCGGACACAGCAGCAAGTAAGAACAACTTGCTATGACAGCTGACGCCACCCCCCATCAGCAGATATCTCTGAGGCATCACATGTCAGATTTTTGTAACAACATTAAAAACAATCAACAATCAGAAGGGAGGATTTAACAGCCACATTTGCAGAAACAATTATTAGCATGTGCGACTTAAGTATCATAGATTTATACTTCCGGAAACTATGCTCTTTTCCAGGACCCAGCCTTTTGCTGTTTTAGAGGCCTTGATTATGTTTTTTTGGTGTTTCACAAAGGATATTCATGTTTCTAATTTTAAAAAAGCTTTATATTTCAAGTCTATTGTTAACCGCTGTCCCTCTTCTCACAAAATGACTGAATTTCTTCCAGGCTATGTAAAGTCCCTCCTTCCGAATTGTCCCACCCATACCATATCAGCGAGCATCAGCTTCTAAGGCTGTTGTGATTGGTCTGTCCCCCCTCTGTTCACATGTATTCATAAGCTTTGGCTTCTGGCAATAAACAGTCACAATTGCGTCGACTTCACTTTATCAGTTAAAAATATATGGATCGATCAAAGTGTAACGGAGGTCTGCTAGTGCATGTGCGAAAGTCAGTCTTTGTTAGAGACCTCACATTTTTTCCTACTATGGCGAGGGAAATGACACCGGACTGATTGGCGTCAGGCCGGGTATATTAATTAACACTAATAACAGAAGCGTTAGTCTGCCTTTTTATTTTGGACTAGAGTTGGATAATAAAAACAAGCAGATTAACCAGGAGTAATTTGCAATCAGGACTTCAAAGGACATTTTTCATAGAATTGTTTTAGAGGTAGGATATGAGCGCACACACAATATCAATGTATTAAAACAGTGAAAGTAGTTTAGCACGTAGCTCAGTCAAATGTTTACAATCTCTGATAACCAAACACTACTCCAGAGGCTCTTCATCTTCTCTAAGGAAGACCTCTGCACTTTTTGGGCGTATTCCTTTGGCTTGAGGTTCTTAAATGAACTCAGAATAGTGACATCATAAACCCGTGAAGTAGAGGGCTGTGGTCCACTTCCAGCCGTTCTCTGTAGTCCTTTAAAAGCGAATTCTATTAAAGATGATATCAACACATGTGGTTTGACCCTGTGCTGGTGACCACACACTTTGGTCTCAATTTCACCCATTAGGATGAGCATTAAAATGGTTATTTTCTACAAATGTTTTGTGGTCTGCATCTGTGTCATGTTGTCTACCAGAGAAAATCACTTTGGCTAGTACCTTATTATGCATGAACAAAAAGCTGTTCTTTTTCCAGTTTGCTACACACTTTTCTAAGCTAAGCAGACAACACTTCAACTAAATGGGTAAATATATGATTTTTTAATTGTCAACTAAGTATAACCATAAAATTTTGACATCATGTTTTAGCGCAACATTCATTTGATATAGTTAGCACAAGAACACTTTAGATTTCACAGTGATAGATCAGTGTGGGAAATCAAATCAATGTGCTTAGACCCAACAAATCATTTCACTTATACACTTCTAAAGGGGGAGATAAAAAATTCTGCATGTGGAGGTTTACATGCTCTATTGCACCACAACAAAACATCATTTCAATTGCACCTTTGTAAAATTTGACAAATCCAGTCATTAGCTGTTCCCCAATGCAGGCTTGTATCATCATGGCAACTCATAAACACTATTTCAGAAAGACTGGTGCACCTTAAACCTAAAAATGTTGATTTACTGCCAACTTGTGCATTTTTTGTGTTTGCTAAATTCACGGTAAGTGATCAGATCAGACTGTGGGTGGTTCAACTGTGCGCAGTCTGAGAAAAAAAATTGTCTCAAATACGGTACAAACATAGTAAAAAATAACCACAGCATTGCTTTAGTTTGTATAGTATATAAGCTTAGTGTCTGGGCTGGAACAAAAAACTAAAATTTAACTAAGCCACATTAAGACAGTAGGGAAAGGGTGTTGAAGCAAATATTAGAAAGACAGGATAGAGAACACATTCTTTAAATAAGAAAGTTTCTTTCTCCTTCCTTCCATCAGTCCCTTCTTACCAAACAAAGAAAAGGGGGAACATGTGAACGGCTTTGCACATGTGCCACCTTCTCTATTCTGGATTAAAAGGGACTGATGCCAATTCCACTAGTCAAGACACATCTTTTTTTTTTACTTTTCTCTTCTCTACGGCAAGTGTTATGCATCTTTACATATAAGGCATAAACAGTACAAAATACTGCCAGAGGTTTTGAATATATTAATTATACACTGAAAAACATGCTAGAATAGGCAGATGAATAAGTAAATACAAAGTCCATTTACATTAAATATACAGACAGATTGCCAAACCCCATAGTGACTCATGTGGCTATAGTTGTAGAGAAGAACAGAACAATATTTACACATTAACAGTCCGGCTCAGCAGCTGAATATTCAGCCAGGATCTTTACTGGTATTTTGGCAAAAATCTAGCAGTCCCAGTCAAAAATGTCCAATGTTTTTCAACTGACATCTTTGTATTCAGATATTACTTAAAGGGACATTTAAAAAAAATCCCATCCTTTTACTCTCAGGGCATCTTATTTGTATATGATGTTCTTTTTTCAGAATAATGCAGTCAGAGTTGTCATTCCACGTATCCTGGGTATTCCAAGGTTTAGAATAGGAGTGAATAGTAAATGAGATTTTGAAACTCTAAAAAGTGCCCCTAGCGGCTTTGTGGGTTTTATTTAAAAAAAATGATCGTGACTAAGATTGGTCTTTCGTCCAATTTGTACCATAGCGCTTATATTTTGGTAGTTTAATCCAACCTGAGCAGCAACAAAAACAAATATTGTACAATCATACCCCTACTTTCGCCACTATACATCAGCCAAATGTGCAACATTTGCATAAATCACAGAAAACTAAATGTTTGCATAACTTTGCAAGGCATAAAACATGTACTTAAACAATACAGCATTCAAATGTTTCGTCAACTGGCCCGAAACTCTGACCCTGAGTCATTAGACCATAATTATTTCTGTACTCTTCTATACCTGAGAAAATACGAAAGAAAATTATAATTCAAAGCCAATAATGATGCAAATCATTCCCCGACAATTACACAGCAACATGCTGAACCGACAAAAGGCACTTTTAAAGAGAGCGACTTATGAATTTAGAAGTGCAAGGTTCTGTGAATAAAAAGCTGAGAGGATTTAAACCTTAAGAATCTTAACTCCTCTCAGGACAGCGAGACGAATGATGGCGGGAGTTTCCCGGCATCTGGATTGCATGTGTTAGAATAGAAGGGCAATAAATGAAGAATAAGGAAACGAGGACCTTCGAAAAGAGGGAAAGATCCTGGCCTGCTGCCAATCAAAAACAATCCCACATACTACGGCTTCACTGTCACGTGGGTTGGGCTTTACAGTGCGACATATATGCATTGAACGTGCTACGAAAAATCTATCTGTACCAAGAATACATTTAATAGCAAGTGTTCGATACAGTTTGGCAGGTACATAAGACAGAGCCGCTGTTGGAAGGAATAGAGAATGTGAACCCTGACGTCACGCTCTATGTTGCATGTTGCTATGGCACCGCCATCTTGGGAGTTTAATGCTCCACTGCTATTATTCTTTTGATATGTACCGTAACTTGTTTTGTTGGATATATGGAGAAATAGAAAGTAAAAGAAACATGGGCTTTTCCTGAAAGACTCTGCATAATGCTTTTGCCGTTTTTAACACAACAAGATCGACCTAAAAGTAACATTTCCTAATCAAACAAGAAAAACAAAACACCAAAGATGGTGCAACATTCAACGTGGCGTGACGTCAATTAACAAGCTCTATAGCACAAGCAGAATTCTTCTATTTAAATATGTCATCTGCTTGTTCTGCGTGTGTACAAGTGACACTTACACTTTAACATTTTATAAGCGTGACTCCGTGGATTTGTATGTATATCACTATACGAGGACATGAACACGTGAACTTCATCCATAGAGCTGTTCTGAGATTATTTTACAAGCATTTCCCTGTTTGCTTAAAGCCACCATATGGAAGCCACCGTCAAACACACCTCAAGCGTCTTTGCGATGACCCGCCAAAATAAAAGTCTGCTTAATTTGAACCGTAAATGTATAAACTGTAGTAAACACTACAGTTTACTTTAATATTTACTATGATAAGGTTAAACACTACTGTAGTACCCAAGAATTTCACTATCATTAAATAATAATTATATTATAAATACTATGGTATACAACAGTTTTTATGGACAAATGTATCTACTATTGTAAAAATAACACATTGAAGATACAAAACTCAGAACAATTAAAAAGGTAAAAACGAATTTGGGAAAAACTAAATATATATGGCACTACTTTTTCCATCTGTATGTAACATTAATGTCCTTTGTCATTCACCTGCCTATTTATGTAATGAACTGCACTTTTTATACCTGTGCTACACCTATTTAGCCTATGCTAAAAACTTTAAGCCTCTGTGGCACCAGTGCTATGTGTAAAAAACGTCCAGCCCTGCACATGGGCGCAACATTCTTTAATTTGATTAAAGTGAAAAATAAATACAAAGCATGTCTTATAGCATGTTGTAAAGCAATTTGGTCAACTTCGGTTGTCTGTAAACCGTGCTATATAAATAAAGGTGTATTTTATTGTATTGTATTGTATTTTGTATTTAGAAATTGTAAAGCTACTAGGTAGAAGCTGTTTCTATAGCGATTTGTTTTTAACGGTGACAGATTAACCAACGAGTGGCCAGGGTGGGATGTATCTTTAATGATATTTTGAGCTGTTTTAAGGCAGCAGGCACTGTGAAGGTCTTCTAGAGGGGGGAGAGGGCACCCAATGGTTTTCTCCGCAGACCTGTCAACTTTCTGAAGCTGTTTTTGTGTGCTGCGGTGCAGCTGGAAAACCACACACAGAGGCAGTAAGTGAGAATGCTGTCGAAGGTGGATCGGTAGAATCGACACTAACAGACTCTTGGCAATGTTATTACTCCTGAAGACCCTCAGAAAGTATAGTGTTTACTGTGCTTTCTTCACCAGTTTTGTTCACGCCCCTGGTCAGGTCTTCCTTGATAAAAACTCCCAGAAAACAGAAGTCTGTAATCCTCTCCATACAATCCCCGCCGATCAGTATGGGTTGAATGTTAATTTTAGTTTTTCCTGAAGTCAATGACTAACTCCTTTGTCTTTGATGTATTCAGGAGCAGGTTGTTGTAATTGCACCACACTAAAAACCGCCGTACCTCATCATGGTAGGAAGACTCATCACCACCAGAAATAAGTACCACCCCCTTGGTGTCATCTGCAATTTTAACAATTTTATTGCTGACATGGACAGGGATGCAGTCGTGTGAGTAGAGGGTATAGAGTAGGGGGCTCAGCACCCGGCCCTGAGGGGATCCGGTGTTGAGTCTGATGGCTGTCGTCCTGTCAAGAAGTCTTTAATCCAAAGGCATGTTGAGTAGGGCAGACCCAGGTCCATTAGTTTACACACCAGCCTACAGTCATTGTGTCTGGTATCAGATTGTTTTTCTGGGCAAAGGGACTATAATGGACGATTTCAGACAGGATGGGACTGCAGACTGGGAAAGTGACCTATCAGGCAATCCACTGACATCCATCCATATATATATAGCAAAGCCTCCAAGATTGTTTAAATACACACCATTTGAACAACAAGCATGTATGACAGCACGCTGTCACACTAGTCCAGCGGCTCTTCCTCTTCTCTAAGGAAGGCCCCGCCCTTTTCTTGGCGTATTCCTTTGGCTGGAGGTTGAAACCACTCAGAATAGTGACATCATGTACCCGGGAAGTAGAGGGATGTAGTCCAATTCCAGCAGTTCTCTGTTGTCCTTGAAAAACGAATTCAGCTAAAGACAAAATCTCGCTTGGCACTGAACTTTGAGCTTTATCATTTTGCAGGTATTATTTATGCTCTAACAGCAACATTACACGCTAACTAAAGGTTGAAAAATGGGATGGCGAGGAATGAGACCTTTAATCTATTAGTCAGCTCTTTAGAATGCTTATAGTTTCACATGGAAACAATGAGAGGAATCCAAGATAATTTTTCGTTATCATGAATGTAACAATAAAAGCAGTGCTCAAATTCAAAGGATCTTTAACCACAAAGCATTACCAAAAGCTTTATTTGAAAAGTCGTTAAGTGGATGAAAACAATATTTATAAACCCTCATTTATTTCATCAGGTTGGTCTATTTGTGTTTTTATCGCTTATCTGTGCATCATTAGACAGTAGACATTTTAAAACAAAAATACCCAAATTAGATCATATATATAATATATATCTATACAGGAATATAGATGTTCCTGTAAAAATGTGAATCACATGTTTTTATTCATGAATTCAACAAAAGCAACATTTTTCTGATTTTTCACACAGCCCTCATAGAACACCGAGCAGTGAATAACTAAAACTCACTCATTGCAAGGATGACAACAGAGGTTTAAAATCTCAGTACAGTTTTTACACTACAGTCACAGCAAGTAAACAAAGCCAAGCCCTGCTGGGGATAACTACTTCAGAAACGAGCAGAAACAGATAGATGCCGCATTTCCAACAAGATGAGCATTTCCAAAAGATCTTAAACAGATGTACTGGAAATAACTTATTTCATCAAAACCTTTTAGTTTTAGGAATAACGTGTTACTCACAATCCCTTGGATTTATAACACTTCGTACAAGAAGCAGATATGAACATGTTAGACACCTTTGACCTTTTGCACTTTCCAGTGACTACTCTGCACCAGCGCAACAAGAAACTCAGGGATATCAAATGCTCTGGTGTTAGCAAGAGAACCTGCTACTTGGACCTGTATCCAAGCGATAAGATCCCAGGTGACGAAAGATGCCAAGCCATTTAAAACAGCCCACGTCTCACCCAGAAAAACAAAGCACAGCGATTCATTATCGCACATAGCCTTGCAAAAAGGTTAGACAGCAGAGTTCACAAATCCCTGCAATGTTTCCAACTTAAACGCATCTCAGAAAGGAGAAACATGGATTCTTAATGGATAACGGGGATGACCTCTTGTCTTAAAACAAAAAAAAAACGTAGTCTATGAAAAACTAACTTTGTATATTCTTCAATGTAAATCTTTCGTAAAACCAGACCGTATAGACATTTTAAAGAAATCGACTACCGGCTCAGTTTTTCCTTATTTGTGTATTGTTATGTTACAATGGAAAATTTCCAATTACTCCTTACATTTTGTATATTAACAAGGAGCATCCATTAAATTATTGTTTGAAAAAAAAAATACAAAACAAGCAGAGCTTAAATTGTTCAAAAAATTGCAAAAGCCCCGTAATCCTCATTGTTCCTTTACGAGTATAAATCTTTTCACGTTGATATTATTTAACTTTCTTAACAAAGTCGAACTATTAGTTAAACATTCTTTATCTATATTACAGATTAGAATTTGCATTGCAAATGTTTAATCGAGCCTCCGGTAACCTCTGCTGAAAGTATGCTATACTCATACATACTTCCTGGTTTTAAAAAATTAAATGCTTCTGAAAACAGACGAAAAGCTAGTATTATAAAAGCATTTTTTTATGTTAAACTGAACTAAGCTGCAGAACCCGTAATTCCGCCTTAAATTGTGTGGTAAATTGCGTAACCCTGAGAAACCAAATTATACAGACACGAATTGTCTGAAGCCCTGAAGAGATTGTGCCGATACTTCACCAGAACTGAGTCAGGATATTGAACTAACAATCACCAAGAACTAAGTTACCTGATAATAACAACCTTGGAATGCTTTACAAGAGAGACATTCCGTTATTTTGTCCAAAATAAATGCTGTATAAAATAAAACTTCACATAAATAAATGCTCAAAAAACATGTTAAGACATGCCAAGTATTGGTCTTAATTTCCCTTTCTGATCCCCGTGACATAGGGAAACAATAACGTGCCCTCAAGATAAATACAAATAACGTTAGACGCATAACTGCAGGTCTAAACAGCGGATTTAATAACAAAGTACTGCTGCTGAGACTGGCCGTACTGGTGCTAAATGTGTCATTACAGCGCAAATAACATTACAAAAAGCCATTACAAACACAGGCTGTTTTTTCAATCCTGAACTTGGAAGGAAACGATGGTGAGCCGCCCACAGTCACAACGCCAGCGCCGTTAGCAACAGCAGGCTAACACAACTGGGGCTTATCACATACTTACTACCCCTAGAAAAATAAACATCTGTTAAACCCACCCGTTGAGAAAACATCCCGATACGAGTATTTAAGACTTACCCGATTAAACTCGAAAAGCTTGGTGGACTATTCAACGAGATTTTCCGTTACTTATTCCTATTTTTGATGACTTCGTCGACTCGCTCCCCCCTCACGGGTTGTCCTGTCGGAGTTGAAAGCGCCCAGCATGCGCAGGAAGTGATGCACGTTCACGCTGCTGTGCTGTTGGTGGTAAACGTGTGAGCGCGCCTTAAGGTCAAACATTTGTTAAGAAAAGTGAAGTTTGCGTGTGTTCCCATGCCAAAATAAAAAAGCTGTTCCGTCCCCGTTTCATGTTTTAATCTCTAAATGAACACAATGATGCTTTTAATAATTGATTTCTTCTATAGATTTTGTTGACTTTGACTCAAAACTTTTTAATCCTGCTGTCACTTTAATAGATGAAAGGGATCTTTTGAATTAATCAGAGCTCTAAATCATTGTACTGTTTCACATTATTTCCTTCAGTTAGAAATTATGTGTAAACAAAGTCAAATGAGTTTGAGTATATATTAGCAACATATATTTTCTCTTAAATAACCCACCCAACAGGATTATACACTAATCACATACATATACGTTACATAAACTAAATAGTTAGCATCACAGTAAGGTGGGGGCATTCTTGACATAATCTTTAAAATCTTTATATCTCAAATAAAGCCATGCACCCAGACTTGTTTAACCAGTAAGCCAATCTAATTCTAGTGACCTAGTGGGGGACTGCTTGGTCATTGGTCATATGTAGTGAGAAAAGAAGTTTGTGTAATGTGAATTTGACCTTTGGGGATCATTAAAGTTGATCTTATCTCATTTTATCGTATAGCTTTTACCAAAAAACTGGTCTGAAACATTTATCCTGTACAGCAATATAGTGTGTATTGTGTTTTCTCATGTCATACAACTCATCTCAATCTTGAACATTCCTGACTGTTTAATAACATTTTGTACAATATTTGTTGTACCGTGTTAAACATCGATTTTTAAACTTCTGTGTTTGTTTTCATAGCCATTTATACTGAACTGAGCTCTTTGATTTCTCTACCACAAACTTTGCACAGAAATACATAATTATACAATCTGATATTTTATTTCCATTGGCTCCTCTCTACACAATAACATTACAGCTGTATCTGATCTGTGTGATATTTTATAACCACACTCCGCCCTGTGTTGAAAGGCAGAACTACAACTTGACACTGAAGGGGTTAAAGGGATACTTCACCCAAAAATGAAAATTCTGTCATCATTTACTCACCTTCATGTTGTTCCAAATCTATTTAAATGTCTTTGTTATGTTGAACACAAAAGAAGACATTTTGAAGAATGTTGGACAGCAAACAGTTCTGGGACACTTTTGACTACCATTGTATTTTTTCCAACTATAGTCAATTGGGGGGGGGGGGGAATCTGCCTGTTTATAAGCATTCTTCCAAATACCTTTCTCTGTTTTCATCAGAAAAAATAAATGTATCCAGATTTGGAACCACTCGAAGGTTAGTAAATAATGACAGAATTTTTTTCTATGGTGGACGAGGAGAGAAAGAGGGATTGATAGCCAGTGGAAGTCTGAGATCAAAGAGCATAACAGATATAGACTTCATTACCAAATTGTGGTTTCATTAGTATACATTACATAATTTTTAGCTTTTTAGAGTAAGGAACTTTGATTCTTTTTTAAATTGTTTTACTACACCAATGGCGTTGAAAGGAGCGACTGGAGCAAGCCAATGGGAACTTGGCACTGACAAGACAACTTTAAAGTCTTGAAATTTAAAATCCCCTATATTATGACATTTATGAATTTCAATAGAAAAATTCAAAGCATTCAAAGTGCTGATGAGTGATAGCTGCCAACTGCTCCGGGTGTATGTGTGTTCACGACTTGCAGTGAGTGAGTTCATTATTCACTTATGGATGGGTTAAATGTAGAGGTCACCATAGGTGACAATAGGTCACCTTCAGAAGACAGGTCCAGTGGAGGATAATTAAGAACTGGCCAGTGGTGCGGAAAGAAGAAGCCAATGGCTGTGGTTGAGGTGGATCGACACAGCATGGGCTGCTAGATGTCCTTGTTACTATGCTATACACACCCAGGTCTGATCAACCTGCGGTGGGCCTCCCTTGGCTGAGGGTGTCTTGTGATAAAGGGCCAAAACACCCAATGAGGCGATGGGATGATGGGAAACATACAAAGGGCATTATCAGCAACTAAAATATTATCAGGAGAACCTCATCAAAAGGCATGTTTCACCCAGGATAATGGATGTGATTAAAGTGGGATCGGACACACAACTTGTGAGATGGCTCTCTGATAATAGCATGGAAAGGTTAGTGTGTAATGCATTACTATTATAATTGATTCCCCAAACACAGAGGATGCCTACCCAACGAAACCTCAGACCGCCTTTCCTCAATTCATATTCTTGACTGCTTCCCCCTGTCATGCATAAAGCGTGTGAAACGTCCTATTGAAAAATTCAACGATGCTGAAACAGTGGGATTATAACACCTAGTCCGATTAAACAAATCATCACTGCTTTTAATTGGTTTAAAATGATCGGAAAAAATGATATATATATTTTTTGCAATGTTAAACAGAAAGCATACAGCGTAGGTTAGTTATCAAAAACGTCTTTATTTAAACTTGTTTATGGAAAACATCTTAATAGTTGTATTTGTGTTGTTCCTTCTTCAATAAACAGATTACATGCTCACCAAATGCGCATGTTGATGCATCCATATTTTTATGTGTAAATAAATCCTGTGAAATCAAGTCCCAGTACAAGTAGTAAACCCTGAATGGATAAATCAAGGTTCAAGTGTTACATCCTTAACAATACGCTGTACACACAAATAAAGGCTTCAACAGGATAAGAGCTAATGCCAAATATCTAGTCAACAGTTGCTCTATTTGTAGAACTCGTGTTCCTGCTCATCCTTCTTAATAACGGTCTTGTAAGCCTTCTCAAAATCCTTTGCCAGCACAATATAACGGTTTTCACGCACAGCAAGCATTCCAGCCTGTACATAAAGAAAACAGCATAAAAAATGTGAATGTGTGAGACAGTGACTTTTCACAATATAAAAAAACTAAACTCACCTCCTGGCAAATAGAGTTGATATCTGCACCAGAGATCTTGTCAGGCCTGGCAACATCTGCATTTTTGTTAAGAACGATAAACGAGAAACGATATTCATAATCCAATAAAAAGCATCCTTACTTTTAGTTTTTGTTTTTTAATGCCAACTTCAAGTAAATCTTTTTTTAATTCCAAGAAATAACTCCAACATTTTGATACAGCACTGCAGCAAAAGATAAATTAAACTATGAAATTGTTCATTTGGGGTCAGGATACAGTCTTCCAGGTCAACTTCCTCTGACAAGTTCATCAGGCCAGTGATGGTGGAAAACACTAGACGCTTCTGTCGACGGTCAGGTAGCGGGAACTCAATCTTACGGTCCAGTCTTCCAGGGCGCAACAAGGCTGGGTCTAGAGTGTCAGCCCTGTTCGTGGCCATGATGACCTATTATTAAAACAGGCGTGAAACCGAAAATCATCAGCAGGATAAGGAGAGGAACACGCACTGCACACCAAGAATTAAGTTGATTTTCTACCTTCACATTCACATTCTGATCGAAGCCATCCATTTGATTGAGGAGCTCAAGCAAGATTCTCTGCACTTCTCTGTCAGCTGGAAAAAAGGTGGTTTAAAACAATGAACACACATTAAATTGAGATACTATTGTTCTGTAATATTAAATAATTGACTTAAGTTAGTTCTTCCTCGATTCTAACTAAATCAACCAAACCCTAACCTATTAAAGCCCTACACTGCCAGGGAACTAAACACATGCTAAAGGTTAAATTATTTGCTTGTACTTAAATTTTGTAATTAAAAAATAACATGTTTGATGCACGCGTATAACCTAGGGTGAACTTACTCAAGAGTGGATTGAACTAACTCAAATCAGCTGGTCTGAAACTGAAAACTCAGAGTAGCGATTCTCTTGAGAAAATTTACATTTACATTTAGACATTTAGCAGACGCTTTTATCCAAAGCGACTTACAAAGAGTTTAGAGCAATAAGCGATAGTTCATACAGGAGCCATAATACATTAGGTGCCAACCCAAAGTTACTGGTTTCAACAAAAGCTAGACCACTACCTGTTGAGAGGGTTAGTTTTTTTTTTTCATTTGTTTGTCAAGTATTCACAGAAGAGATGGGTTTTAAGTAGTTTTTTAAATGTTGTGAGAGATGTGGTTGAACGGAAATCAACTCAGAGTTCCGATGTTAACTCGCTGTTGGTTGAACTTCCTTATTGAAACGGGCCCCAGAAAAAGCCCTAGCAACAACAACAGGTATTAAGTATGAGATATCTAAGAGGGAGTCATACCTCCAGTCTGTGCATCAAAACGCTTAGTAGCAATAGCATCAATCTCATCAATGAAGATGATGGCTGGGGCATTCTCTTTAGCCAGTCGAAAGACATCTCGTACCATGCGCGGACCCTCCCCCAGATATTTCTGCACAAACTCTGAGCCCACAACACGGATGAAGGCCGCTGAAAAAAGAAAAGACCAACTTAAGCGTAAAAGCTAAATCAATTTCTGTACCATTCACAGACTTATAAAAGACAAGTGAAAAATTGAAAGATGCTCATCAGACATGAAGCTAACCTGTAGTGTGGTGAGCTACAGCTTTTGCCAGCATAGTCTTTCCACAGCCAGGGGGTCCATACATAAGCACTCCTCTGGGTGGGTCGATACCAATCTTAGAATTGAACAAAAGTGAGTGTAAACTAACAAATTTACTACGCAATCTGTTTCCCACAAGCCCTGGCAATAATGCATGCATGCATGTATTCATTTATGAATGAACGAATGCACATGCACACCTGTTTGTAAAGCTCAAAATGTGTAAGAGGGAGCTCAACAGCCTCTCTAACTTCCTGTTTTTGGATATCCATTCCTCCGATTTCAGAGTAGGTCACATCTGGTTTTTGATCTAAGGACAACAAATCAAATCACAATGACTACAATGTAAAGACAATATTGCTGCAAGAGCTTTCCAGAAAAAAAAATGAATGAAACAACACCTTCCCATCATTCTAAGTGTAGCTGTTACCTGATGTGAGCATCATGATGCTGCTGTCAGCCTCTGGAGGAAGAACATCCACCAGCGCATTGCTGTGTTTGTGCAGAGCAACAGACGCATTGGGCTTCAACAGTTCTCTGTCAATTGTGCTCAGAATTCGAACATAGTAATTGGAGCCTGTAGGAAGAAGACAGTTCACATGTGGCATTAGGTGGAAAACACAACAACCAAACCTTTAACACTGCATTTTTGATGCAAGAATTTATACTCAATTTGGTTATCGAGTTATCTTAAATCACTGAAACCTCCCGAAACTTCTAAATTGACAACGCCTTTAAATATCAAGATTAAACAATTCACCTGTAGTTGAGCCCACAATAGCAGTATTCTGGTCAACCGCTTCCAGAAACTGCCCAATAACCAGAGGGATGCTCTGTATCCTCTTCACCTCCTCTTGGGCATGAAGGAATTCCTTCTTCAGGTTCTTCTGCTCATCTTTAATGTATTCCTCCTGCACCTCCAAAAACTCTAGCTCCTGCTGCAACTTCTGCAGTTTGGACATGAGAGAAAATGAAATTGGCAGTTAAATATCAACAACGGTAACAACAGTAACAGGATAGTGTGTCAATATCGTAGAATGAGCTAAATCACAAAACTAATCCACCTTATATCTGCTGTAAAGGTCCTCCAGATCTTCTGGTTCAGGAGCCAAGAAGGACAAGCCAGTTTGAGGTCTAGAATTCAGCAATGCCGGCACTTCATCCTGTTGGAAAATAAAACGTTAAATACATAAATATAGCTGTGTAGTTCAAGTCCACAATTACATCTATGAGCCAAAAGCAAAATAAACACTTCACAATAATTTCAGTTAATTTCAATGTTAAACATGATATTATATACCAAAGAAAACTAAATATAAAATCAAACTGTTAGATATTAAAATATTTAGACGTGCATATTGACATGTCAACCTACTTGAATGCTACTGCTCTGTTAAAGGTTTGTTACCGAGTTAACGTTAGTCATTTTCTTAAAAATACTATTTTAGCTAACAAACAACACATTTTTGAATTGCAATGCTACATGGCTAACCAATAGCCTAAATTCTATAAAAACCTATTTAATGGGTAAACTCGTACACTGTTCATTATGCGATCACATAAAGTGCAAATACGGAAAAAATTATACATCTGAACTGAAACATAAACGCCTCAATCGCTATTCTTTAAATTATTGTGAGCACACATGCTAACGTTAGCTGCTGTCAGAGAATGGCATGACTGAGCATTTGCAGCGAACTGAATGAATCGGCACCTTTTTACTGAGGAATTAAATCCTAAAAGGCTTATTTATGCTGTATGCGCGCTTTCTTTTTATACACTACTATATATTTCAGGTAAATGGGATGTAAACATCAACTCTCGTCTTTAAAAAAGCCTAAAAAGGCAACGAAAAACTAACCTGAGGTTTTTCAACCAACACTCCACCGTCCTCCATGTTTGCGTTGTATCAACTGACGTCACGCTGGATTATATATCCGGAGTCCAGTAAATCATCACATGGTCCTAAAACCCGTCCTTTCCCAACCTTATGCCGTTTGGTCTCGTAGTAAGGAGGAGAAAAACGACATAGGTATTTATAGAAAAAGTATGAATAAATATATAAATAATCGCTTTGGCCATAAAAAGGCATAAATTTGTAGCTACCAACACGTATTGTGTAATGTTGTTATTGTGGTACAGCACAAAAAGAAAGCGTGGCACCTCCTAGAGGTTAGTAAATTATATTACATCTAGCTTTAACGTATTTTGAACGTTTTGTTTAACTTATATCTTTGAAAAAAATTATAAAATCTTGTAATATTTATTTACGGGTTTATAAACAAAAAGCCATTAAAAGAGTATGTATGTAAAATACCCAAAGGACTTGTTAATGTTGTTACCATGCTCTTTTAACCAGCTCGAACTTTTTGCATTTGTTTTTAATTATATTGTGTGGCTTCTGTCGATTTAAATTTTCATTATCTGATTTGATATGTTTCAGTTTATAAATAAATATAGTAGTGATCAGAGGAAGTGCTATTTATAATATTGTATCATATAAACAGATAAGCTTTATACAACGTGTGTGTATTGTAGAATTAAAAAAAGTAAAAAAGGATAAATAAAGAACAAAACTGAACAAAACTTTTACGTCTTTAAGGACTGTATATAAAAATCATACACGATTTCATACTAAAATAGAAATGCTTGGTTTTGGATAAGGACTTCAGTATAATCTGTAGGTTTATGTTAAAATAATCATATGTTTTATATTCTGATAGACATATACAAGGTCAAGCTGTTGACTAACGGGATTTCTTCCATTTTTTAGATTCTAGCTAGAATAATCTGTTCTGGAATAATCCGTTCTTTCGAGAGTCAAAGTAGGCCTACAGGAAGCTGAATATTTAAGATCACGTAAATTGCGTTTCGTACATAGCAATGCTCACTTTAAATTACAGTATGGCTGAAATTGAAGGCCGTCAAATCATCAATTTACGTTGACGTTACGACTTGATATATTTAACGTCACGTCTTGCCTTCCATCCATTCACTATCCCACTGCAATACATCAGTCGTTCATATTCTCCTCCCCCCTACCCCGCCCTCCTCGCCTATCCCAAACACAGCATCCTTTTCCACGGAGCACGAGATGTCGGTGAAGAACGCACCGTGAATGAGCTTAACGTGCGGTGCTACGGTTCAACACAATTGTTTTGTCCTATATTTGAATAGTAATTTGAGCACCGAAAATAATATATGAGAGACATGCGGTACAATATTGAATTCTGGTTTATTTCTGTGGCGAGTAATAAAAACGCGCGTGATGGAATGATTTAACGGTGAATTTATCCACGTAGGAAACGTATGGGGAAACAACCGAAATTAGAAGTGAAAACATGAGGGAGAGGAGGAGAGCTTTTGGAATAAATACGTGTTGTAATCGGTTACGGTAGGCTGAGAAATATATTCAAACTGTAAAAAGAAAAACCTACGTTCACGTTTATTATTGTTGACAGGCGACGTTTTTGATATTTGCATGCGCTGTTTACAGGGCAAACTGTCTCGCTTTTAATGTATTTATTTGTATTGTGTACATATGAATTATGTACTGTTGACATATTTTGGTGATCATTATAGGCTGTTAGACATATTTCTTGTTTGACAGTTGGATATACAAACGCTTTGGCAGAATATGAGAATATGAGCAGATGGCATGAGCCATAACTGCGTCCAGTCATAATACATATTTCAGCAACTTCAACTATATTTATTTGAACAAGAAAAACATTAAACCTACATTAAATTATCGCTGTTGTGTATTAGAACGACAGGCAAAAGAGATTTTTCATATATATGTATATATATATATATATATATATATATATATATAATCTAATATATCATATAGGCTCTTTAACAACTCATAATTTCAACATTATGCATGGCTATTAGTCTATTATTTCAAACTTCTCACTGATCCTAAGATACATATCTTCAAGTTCACACATTAAGATTTCATAAGCAAAATTCACAAAATACATCAGCAATATACATCACTGAGCATTGAAGGGAATGTCTAAACGTATGTTTGCATAAAGCCAAATACATATAATCATTAAGAAAATTCATGCCATTTCTAACTACTGAGGCACAAAGATTGCTTCTGCTAAATGAAAAAAAACTTCTGTGAAGTTTCCCTTAACCGTACAGTTGTACAGAACTTAGTTGTTTGCTAAATCACTATATTTGCAAGTACCATTTGATAGCTATTGGAATATTGGATCACAAAAAAGTATTCATGTAAGCAGCTGATTGTAACCAAAATATAAATATATCGAGAAAACATTAGAAGAACAATTACTAACTGAGACAGAGTCTTGACATCTCCGTTCTTGTCGTTGAGTAACTGAATACTACGGGCTGGACTTATTAAACCGATCGTGTTGCACTAAAAGCGTTGCATCTCTGACACTCCCTCACTGGACTTTCTCGCTCCTCATCACAACACCCGACTTCCACCAGACCAGAGGGAAAGGAGCCACCATCTCCAGCCTCTGAACCAGTGATAACCTCACCGCAATCATCCCGTCTTCATCTGGGCTGATCCATTGTCTACACTGTCAAGCTCGTCTGTTCACAGAACCAGCGGACGTTTTTTACTCACCTCGTGGTTTGTGTATATGTGTTTGTGTGTCTGTTAAGAAAAAACTGAGACGGATCTGAAGAAAACTGCTATCATCTGAGGATGTTCTGCATGCTGAAGATGTCTGCACTGCGCCTCATGTGGGTCCCCATGCTCTTGTGTTTAACACATGGTGAGTGTCTTAAGCTAGCACGCTACACAACATTTAAGACATTTTAGGTCTTACAATATTTATGTTTGTGTTGTGTGTATGTGTCAATCATGTCATGATGATAAGACCACAGGACATTGTGTAAGAGCAAGACACTCACATTCTCCTGCTAAATGTTATTTTGTGTGTTATTTTAGTTTTATGGAGCAGTTCAGGGTAGTTTAGCACCTGTTCAGTGCTGGGTTTTTTTCTGGTGTCAGGTCACTGTGGGTGTGTGGGGATCAGGATTTCACATCCACTCGGATTGCTAAGTAAATCCCAAACCGAGCTGTGACTCTTCATAGAGCAAGTGACAGCATGACAGTAAAAACGACTGTAGAATGGAGGCGTGGGTGATCGGGGTGGTCCAGTCAACAGAGCAGCTTATGGCCAAACTGTCACAAGCTGTTATTATCTTCTTGTATATTGTGAATGCTTTGTTTCAGCTGGGTGTTCAAAATACTGCTGTGGATTCTGGTGCGTACAGTGAATGTCCTTGATCTGTGA
This sequence comes from Triplophysa dalaica, assembly GCF_015846415.1. NCBI lineage: Eukaryota > Metazoa > Chordata > Actinopteri > Cypriniformes > Nemacheilidae > Triplophysa > Triplophysa dalaica. The sequence goes on from NC_079553.1 coordinate 17,988,390, forward strand.
CAGTAAGGAGGACAGTGATGGATAGAAATCTCACCCCGGGTAGCGGGTGTTGTCACTTATGCCTCAGATACTGTATAAATGTCCCAGTTTACGCAGCAGGGTCTAATATGTTCCCTCATGTCATGACTCGTGACACATTATGAGGATATGTGAATGTTCTTTACTGTTGGCAGAAGATGCACATTCAGCAGACCATCAATCATCAGATGTGTGTAGTAACCATTTTAAGGGTTACACCAGTATTCGTTTAAAGATTATATGATATGCCAGTTCTGAGCTAGAAGTCAGAGTACATAAGAAACTGTGATGCACAATCCCTTACAAATAAAAATATATGGTATTTATACTGGAAAAGATACATTAAATAATACATTTTCATATATTGAAACCAAGTGCTTGAAGAATATTGATTATATAATTTCATTTGTGGAACCTAATGTTTTCATTAATTTATCCATGTATACAAAGTACGTAAGATTCTTTTTTAGGTCACCTGACAAAACTATTTTAAATTGTGTTGTAACCAGATGAGTTAACTTTTACAGGCTCGCTTTGATAAAAATGCATCTCCTTTGCATATAGTCTTTTGGATATAGCTAGGTTGAATCACACTTTTTTGCATTGTTTGTTATTTGAATAATTTACCTTTAAAGCATTTAGCAGAAACACCAGGGCGGAGTTGTTGACTTAAAAGTAGAAGATGATAAAAAACTGCTTGAGAAAGAGCTGTTACACAACTATACTTGTGTAGCACCTTTTGGGTCTTCTCACAGGATCGCCCAAGTTACATCGTCAGGGTCTGACACTGTTTTATTGAGACGAATCAAATGGAGTGAGCTTGGACAGAAAGATGATTCTTGTTTGACTATACAGTGAAGGAGAGACAAAATAGTCTCCTGAGATCTCCTCAGAATGCCCAAACTCAAGACTGAAGTATCTGACTGCCATAAAACTAGAGCAGAGGGAATTTGTTTCAAAAGTTTTTAGAGAATGAACAAATTTCCTGAAAATTAAAAAAAAAGGTTTTTTTATAAACTGTGGAGCACATCACAAGATATAAATACATTTGAACATAGCTTTTTCCCTACACTAGAGTAAGTATTTCTAATTTATGAAAAAACACAACCTCAACACTCTGGATCTGGAGTATCAATGGCACTGATGAACTAATAAAAAATGGACATTTGATGAACAGTCAGAAGAATGCACTAGAATATTATAAAATCTAATATCTAACCTTTCTGCTCATCACATGCATTATTGAGGCTGGTTGAGTGCTGTTTTGTCACAGGTGCATCTACCTCACAGAGATGATCCCCACTCCAGTAGGTTGGCTCAAATAATCAAACAAAAATATGAGATGTTTAACATGGTTATTATCGAACAACTAGTGCAGTCTAACAGTTGATATGCTATTGCAGTAAATTACTTTAAGCATTGTTGCACCATCTGTGTTTTACATAAATACGATTAGCATTCGGTACCTGATATCATCTCTGCCCCTGTGTTTACTTACTCCATCGATGTCTGCATACGAGAACTCTGAAACAGCGATACTGTATGTTTAACAGCTGTATCAGAGACTTCGAGACAATGTGAAACGGTGCTCAAGGATGCTGTTGTTGTATTTGTTCTGTGTTAGTACTCTGCTGGCATCAAGCCCTCGGTGGTTCTAAAGAAAACATGGAGGTGTATGTCGCTAAGATACAGTAAATTGGCAGAAAATAGTCCAGATTGAAATACATACAGTACACAACACAACTCACGAGAGAGCTGTTACAAAACCATGGTTGGCTACACACAAGTTAAAGTTTAATAAGGAGATGGACAATATAAACAAAGTTCTAACCTTCCAAGAGTAATATTAATGCTGCCCAGAGGAAAATGTTATCTCTTATAGGTTGCTCTTTCTTAGTTTATCTTACATTTAAGTATCAAGTTAGTCTCAGAAATGTGTCCTAAAACTGGTTTGGAGGAATACAAATTTAGATAATTGTTGAAATACATTTAAAAGTATGGAAATGTACAATTAATAGATTGTATATTAGTAAAATAAAATAAATCTTACAGCAATTCATAACTATTTTACAAGGTGGCTAATTCGTATGAATTTGTGGAATTTTGTACAATTTGCTTTAGGCTTTATAGTTTAGGGATGGGGCTTCAGAATTAGTTTTTTTTAAAAGTAATACGTTTTTGTATGACGTGTATCGTATAGTTTTAATACGAATTAGCCACATCGTAAAATTATAAATTCCTGAAAGATCAAGCTTTAAAATATTCTGGATTTGGGCACATTTGATAACAAATGTTACAGTTTATATGGAAATCTTCAATAAAACTGGTTTTGATAGCAGACTTGACCAATCTAAGTTTGTAACATTGTTGAGATCTCTTTTAAACTCATTTGTAAGATTGAAAGTAACTCTATGTATACACCGTATGTATAACATCAGCTTCAAGAGATGAAATGCATAATGTATGATGCAAATGAATGATCAGTTTGCAGTTGAGCAGTTTTAACTGAGCACTTATGTGCAGAAAGCTTTTTTTGCTGATCACAGTCTTGGTTTACCGCAGACGGCAAAGGGGAAAGGAAGCGTCTTTAAAATTATTTAAGAGAGGTTGATAACAGATTCTTAGATACAGGCAAACCAATAAGGATCCTTTGTGTTCGGTGTAGATTTTCAGCAGAATATCGGTACTGTCACAGCAGTGACGTTGGTTTCAAGTCTGCAAGTCAGGCGCTACGGAAACTGTCACATGCATGTGCATGAAAAGGTGCATCTGAGCGTGTCAAAAAGAGCATCAGAAGGGGGAGGGAGGGATGAGAGAAAACAAATGCTAAATCTAGCAAGGACAGACAAGGATTTAAAAAGAAGTATAAAATATTTCAATATTTCGCATGGCTATTTAATTGAGAGGTTAAATGGAAATTAGAGAGTATCCCACCCGCCTCCCTAACACATTCGCTTTCACCTTCATTGTCTTTGGCCTATAAATGAGAATCTTAGTTTTCAGTTCTGGATACTCTCCTGGGGAAATAACATAGCCGTTTACAATTTTCTCTTGAACAGTGAGGTCACAAACATTTCACTGTCAATTAATGTTAGAGATTAGATTATGAAGAGAATTGTTAAATCAGAATGCCAGCAGTGATATCAAAACCATACATAGAAGAGCTCTTGTTACTATGGAAAATCTCTACCCTGGAGATCAGTGTTTGTTGCAGTCATTTCCCCGGAGGTCAGGGTGTATATGACATCACATAGCCAACAGTCTGACAGTCAGACAGCTGGCTGGCATGGAAACATCATCCTCAGTTGCCTGCCTCCAACCAGAAAGGCATCTTCTCTGTGTATCTCTCACTGGCTCACATGAATTTAAAAGTGTCCTTTTATAAAATTTTCATTAACTATTGAAAAAGTGACTAATTCATCCTTAGATAAAATATGCATTGTGCAGACTAATCCGGGAAAAAATTACATAATGTAATCTCTGTAAAAGGGGGTTATGTAATGACTGTGGTGCTTCTGGTGACACTCACAGATGTTTAAAAGGTTTTATTTGAAAGGTCTGAGGTCAGCTTTTCTCCATATAGTACACTTTTAGGTACAGTGTATGCTGATATGATCCTTTTGTACTGTCTGTTTTACTTTACAATAATGTTATATTTGTTAACATTAGTCAATGCATTAGCTAACATGAACTAGCAAAGAGTATTTTTCCGCCGTTATTCATCGTTGTTAATGTTCTTTAATGACAATACATTTGTTAGTTCACTGTGCATTAACTAATGTTGACTTTTAAAGGATAATGTGGAGATTTGAGCGGTATCTAGTGGAAAGGTTGCGAGCCAATCAATGGCTCAATCCACCCCTTCCTTTCGAAGCACTATGGCAAGAGTGTGACGAAGAAGTCATCAGGTTTTGCTTCTAAGCCGAATGAGATAATGTATTGACAAAACGCATTCTGCAGAGCAGTTTGTCCATTTAGGGCTACAGTAGAAACAACATGGTGAATCTCATGTAAGAGGACCCATGGTGTATGTAGACAGAAATAGCTCATTCTAAGGTAATGAAAACAATGCTTTATTATGTAAGGTCTATACACCTCTGAAGACATATTTATGTATATTGTGTTTCTGTCAATAGACCCACCTAAATATTACGCACAGCACCAATTTTAACACAGCACTTATTTAAACAAATACAACCTCATCATACAGTGTTCCCCAATTTTTTACAAAAGCTTAAAAATGGAACACAGAAGTCATTTTCTCTATTGAAGGCCATTGAAAAGTAGTAGTGTATCCTAATCAAAATAGTTGAAATTGTAAATTCATTCTGTAGGGAAATGTAGATCTTGTCTTGCAGATCAGACAATTGGTTATTTTAAGGGTGTGTCAAAATAATTTGTTATGCTTCCACTCCAATCTTTTGTATTTCTGCTATAACTATTCTCTTTCCCACCCTATCTTTCCTTCTTTTTCCTCTCTGCAGCCAATCAGAAGCCAGTAAATAAGAACTCTTGTCATGTTTGCAACTCTGAAATACTTTAACTCATCTCTCGCTCCTTTATTTCTCCCTTTCTTCTCCTTCCTCTTCACCCTAACTTCCCAAAGCCACATTATAAATGTTTTCCTGAAATGTCCTGTAAAGAGATGCCCATAAAACATTCCGCAATAGGAAAGATATAATGTAAGTCTGTAGTCGTAATGTCTGCTCAGTCATTGTTGTGTGTGCAATGTTTTCTGTCCTTCATCTCATTGCACATACATATAAACACTTTTCCAGAGGTCAGAATTGAAAATAGCACAAGATCATTGGTTGAGCGCGATGCAGATGTCTCTGTGGAAACAGCAGGGTGAAGTTTGAAAGAATAAAGATATCAGGTGTGTCTTTTTCTGCTAGTATTTGACTTCCTGGCATATATAGAGACCTGCATCTATATATGAATGTAGATTAATGATCTTGAAATGCAAGAGGATCACCGCTCACCGCTAACTATTTATTTTCCCTCAGAGCTTCTGTGTGGAGACCAAAAGAATAAAGCAGATACTGTGTTTTTCATACGCAGTTCATTCGGACTATTGTCATCCACAATCAGTTTTCATGAGTGGAAATAAAGCTTGCAAGAAATCGCTCTGCCTTGAACTAAAAAAAATACAGCATGCAAAGTTTTAAGCAATGAGAACGCACGCAAAAAAAGAAGCTTCCCATTACGGAGATAGTAATGCCTGTCAGTTTAAACGGCAAGGAAAACGGGCATAGAAAATCTTATAGAGTTTTGTATTAGATAAGAAGCGGATTACGGTTTGTGTTGCTGAGTTTTCTTGATCTTCCAGCAGCTTGGCTTTGCCATGGAGTCTGTGTGGAGGTGGATTCGGACACAGAAGCAGTGTTGGGTAAAGGATTCAAACTAACCTGCATCTCATGCAAGATGAGAGGAGAGACACAAGCTTCAGCCACTGTGGACTGGTGGTTCATGGCTAAAGGCGAGACTGAATTCACACAAGTGAGTAGAAAACGTGTCATTCGGGATATTAAAAGCTTAACTTTATGTGGTCAAGAGGCACAGATGGTGTCTGCATGGTGCGTTACCAAAATGTCATTTTTTTATCGTTTTGTACAAAACAATTCCAAAATAGCTTCATGCTCACATAAATTTAGTTAATGAAATTGGTGGGCTTTTTCTAAACATTTTATCCAGATATTTACAAGGGGGCTGCAACGACGTATGGCCAACTTTATGCATTTTTCATGACTGCTGGACCTCCTCCATTATACAGCACTTAAGCAAACCCACAGCAAATGGACATTAGCAGCCACTTTATAACCTTAGGATGTTTACAATGAGGTCAGGCGAACATCACTGCCATTAAAACAACCACTGCATTTCTGCTGCAACCTAAAATCTGCAGCGCCTCCAAGATTGTTATCCCGCCCCTTTGACTATTATGCCATAATCATACTTGTGGTTAACGCAATTTGGCGAATCATATTGCCATAATTACATTTTTTATGCTGTAAAAGGGAGTGAGGGGGAATGAGAAACTTGACAGTATTTAGGTTTTTTTTAAACATTGTTACAATATTGGACTTCACGATTAATTAACAAAGTTATAAGAAATGCGAAATTAGTTAAGGAAACTCATTTTTTGGAGTTTAAAGAACTTCGATGTGTCCAGATTTTTTGTGCAAATATACTGTAAGGTGAATCACTGTGTATTGTGTCAAATTATAAAGTGAAATTCACCCTACCAATGTACATGACTTTATATAAAAAATTAGGCAATGCAAATCCTACTAAACCCATGAGTATGTAAATACTATTAATATACCATTTAATGTATAAAATAGTGTGGGATGAAATATTGTGTTGAACAAAAAAGTTCTGACAATAAGCCTTGTGTCTGTTATCAAATAAGGCTGTTATGAAAAGATCCAGCTTTTCCAAAGATCTCCTTTAAACTGCTTATTATTTTCCGAAGCGGAATAAAATAGTAATTATAGCTCTTCTTCTCACATTTAGATCTACAATTACGAAGACATTAGGGGCTATATAATGGATGACCGCTTTGCTGATCGTCTACACTGGAACGGCAGTAAAAATACTGTGGATGTGCAGGACGGCTCAATCTACATCCTCAATGTCAGCTATAATGATACGGGGACCTATCGATGCTACTTCAACCGGAATCTCTTCTTTTCCAATTACGAATTCCACACCAATGACACCAAGTTTGTCAAGCTCAACGTGGTGGGCAAAGGTACATTCATTAAATGTTACATATAACGAAAAATAAAAAACATCTGTTCATAAGGTGAAATTCAGTATGCAAATAGAAATGAAAAAGCAGACCACAGATAGCATCTGGTGTCATTCATCCATTTAAGGATGTCTATTTAGATGTCAAACTCAAGGAAACAGCCATTGGTCCTGAAAGCAAACATTGTTGCCATAGCAGCAGCATCGGGCTTTCATCACAGTGGATGTCATTGACTCATAAACGTTTAGTTGTCTGTTAGCAAGAAAAGTTAAGAGTCATTTTCATTTTAGTATTCCTTTTTATTTAAACATACAACTATTAGCATTATTGTTTATATGACTGACAGTATTTTAATTGCATACTTTCAAATATTATAGATTCTTAACCTAATAATTTTACTTTTCTAACAATCCTACAAAAAAAGTGTCTGGAAAGTGTTTTATTTGTCGAGGGTTGTTCCAGATTAAATTTTTCAAGCTAATGGACCCAGGTCATTTTTTTTAAACCAAAAAACTTTCAGTTTAAGAAAAGGTGTCATTTGAACAATATATTTACTCTTGTGTTGCCTTGGAGAATATTTTGAATATTTTAACATTAAAAAGTGGAAAAAAAATATTAAAAAAATGATTTGAAATATTATTGATCTTGAAAATATTATTAAATTGTTGTGAAGCCCTCTGATTGAGAGACTCAGCTTGAAAGCAAATGTTTTGCACAACAAGTAACTCAATTGTCATTTCTGCTTACAGCACAAAAGAATGACGCTTCTGCTGAGAGTGTGTGTTTCCATTAGGGTAGATAGTGGAATATAACACATCACATAAGTTCACTGGGTGATAATTGAATCAGACTTATCTGTACCTCCTGTCTGAGGCTGATGCATGAGTCAGGGTCGCACCAGCAGTGATGTCACCACTGGTCTTATGAGTGCTACACTACATCTATATTTATAACTTAAACCTTTACAAATATGTCTTTGACAGCAGAATCTATTAAGCAGCATCAAATGAAAACGTGACTTTGTGAAATAATAAATTAACTTCAATTTAGAGAATACGTTTATGAATTCTCACCCCTAGCTACTCGAGGCGTGGCATCAATCTTATCTGAGATCATGATGTACGTTTCCATCATCGGGCTACAAGTTTGGCTGGTGGTGGAGATGGTCTACTGTTACAGGAAAATAGCTGCAGCTGGAGAAGAGGCGTTGAGAGAGAGCGAGTGAGTGTTTCTTTTGTCTACTTATGAAAACACAGGATGATATAGGTCTTGTTTATTATTCCCTGACAGGTAACACTCACAACTGCATTATTAAAGGGGAAAAATATTAAAAGGATGCTGCAATAGGACACTTTATTCCATATTTCCCCTCTTATTAATTCCGTAGCTACATTTTGCCTTTTTCTTCAAAACTGTGTTTTGCACAATTCCTGTGTATCTGTGACACGGTTGTTTCGTAATACTGCCCTGTTTTCTAAACTCAAGTTGTTTTCTTGTTATCTTCCTCTTCACACTTCTGTTTTCTGTCATTTCTGCCTTTCTTCTTATTCTTTCAGGGCGGAATATTTAGCTATAACCACAGAGAGCAAAGTTAATTGTGCAGGTGTAGCAGTGACGGAATAACACAGGTAGGTTTGTTAAAGCCAATGAAAAAAACTTCCTATCCGGACCCATTCATTTGCTCAAAGACACAGGCAACATATATACACAAGTTTTATTCTGAATTGAACGTTTTATTCATTTCTTTTCAGGGTCAAGAAAACTCTCATGCCAAAAGCTTGAAGCTCCATCCATCATGACATCACCGACTGCCTCCTCCGTCACCCCCACTGATACTCTGTGACTGCAGGGCCGTTGTTTAGACGCATCAGGGACACACAACACATAGATATGGAAGGGTTTTGATCAAAACAAGACTCAAGTTATTCTACATTGTAGACAACAGCATTGAGGTTCAGATATGAAGGATGAATTAACAGGTTTAAATGTGTAACACTGAACAATACCAAGTACCGATACATGACTTGAACATACAGTATGTGTTTGAGCATCTGCTGTTTTTTTTTCCACACGAGGTGAACTACGCTTGACGTGTAAAAAATGCAAAAATTCACAATTGTATCTACTGAGCCAGAGGACAGCTTTACCAAAATGCTATATATGAGCCGGTTAAAATTTGACAAACATATTAGAAAACTTTATATAGAAAATTTAAACAATTTCACAAATGTAGAATATATCACAAAAAAAATCCCTGAATAATAATCGCTAGTACTGTGAATGTGACCCTGACTGTGAAAACGATGTTATTTTGTAAAAATATAATCTGACATCTTCAATATAGGCCATGTCAAAGATTGAAATTATAGTGAAAATAAGTATTAAAATCTAATTTTAACATCATATTTCGATGATTAGACTTTAGACTGTATTTACAGACAGGATAAGAAATATAGATTATATACATACACAGAGAAATAATGTATATTATTTAGAAATTGATCATTGTGAGGGAAACACGACCAAGTCCCAGTGAAATAAAAAATGACAATGCCTTTTTTCATGAAATATTGCAGAGGTTAATGTAAATAGTTTATCAATGTGGGTCATTCTCTTTTGAAAAAACTGTGTGCCCTCATAATCATAGGTAAAATCTGAAAATGCACTTCCGTTTCTATAGTGACTGTCAATCTTAGATGACGCATGTTAGACAAAAACCACAGCCATCTTTTTTCTCATTCAAAATTCCATTTCACTCGGAAATACGTCAAAATACAGAAGTAAAAACGATCGCAACTTCCCGTTCAAAGAGACAGAAATATTTCTGGAACAACCTGCAAGAATAATCGAGAGTAAAACCACGTTATCAAATCTCATCCATGTAGCCTACAGGTGGCACTCTCTCTCCTCACCTGTGCAAAACTCACATTGTCAGTGACATTCTTTACAAGTGTAAAGCAATTGAATGTCAAGTTTGTTTTAACCATAAGTGGAAAAAGTGCATTATTGTCTATGATAACTTAGCCAAGCTCAGCTTCCCCTGGTGGGAAGAAAATATAGAAATCATCAGAGAATTTCTAATTAATTGAATTGTGATAAGGAGAATTGTGTTGGGTTTAATAGGTACAATAATGATCTCTGATGGTAATTTGTTGGTTGCTATTAGTGGGATGATACCTGGTGGATGGGAACCAGTAAACACTATTAAATCCTACGAGACAAAGGCCCAACACACCACAAAATGCATAATGGTATTTGTAACAGAAAACAATAGAATTTTATCAGCCAGGACCACAAGACCTACTGAAGTTCTCTTTTTAAATGTGGTATTAAGATAAGTCATAATGTTGACCAAACAAGTTTTCTAGGCTTGACTGATAAAATAAACAAGGGCTGAATGAAATCATTTTAAATGACTCCAACGTGTGCCTCCTGTGTGACCAATGCCCGAGCCTCTAGCTCTTCAAGCTTTCATGAAAAAGGAATGAGAAGAAAAACAGGAATGGGTTGCATTCATTCACAAGTGCAGTAAAAACCTTCCAGTTTTTCCTTCCCCTCTTAGTAGCCAATTTCTGGTAGTGACCATAGAGGGCGGCACAACACTGCCTAAAGTCTCACTGCGTTTATGCATGAATAACTTTCTTGAGACTTCCCAGCTCTGGTTTTCCTACTTTTATATATTTTATTCAGTGTTTGTTACATCGATTTCTACTGCATGACTTCAATACATGTTTATTAATACTGTGATAAAGGCTGCCAGTTGTGATAATTACTGTCTAACAGTATGTTTGTGTGTGGATAACTTAAACATAGATGGTATTCTACTGACACATAGGTGTCACAGAAAATTACTATCTAATGTCTGCAGCTCTGTGGCATTTTGTAGAAGGATGCATTTCATATTTAAGTGAAAATATTGCTTGGCAAATTATGGGCAAGATAGTACAAAATAAATTAAAATGCATAAAACTTATGTGTGGTGTTTAAATTTCTAATGTGTATGTGTTTGAAAGGTATAATCGGATAAGTCTGATGATGTGTCTAGCAATACATCATTAAAGGGACAGTTAACAAAAAATAATTGCATGATTTATTCATCCTTGTCATTTCTAACTGGCTCTGCTTACTTTCTTTTGCAGAACACAAAAGAAGATATTTTGAAGAATGTTGTTAACCAATTTCCCCCCATTGGCTTCTATTGTATGGACACAAAACCACAGACATTTATCAAAATATCTTCTTTTGTGTTCCACAGGGTGAAAAAAAGTGTCATATACAGGTTTTAAACAACATGAGGGTGAATTAATAATCATTTTATCAGCTTTATGGATTTACTCCAGTATAAAAAGAAAACAGAAACATTAATTAAAGCACAGCACAACTTTTGTAAACATTTTGTTGATTTTTTTAATTATACATTTTTGACAAGGATCTTTTCAATCATGTCTATAAGTCCCACTCTCATTCTCTCCCTCCCTGACCCGAATAAATAGCACACGCTTAAATCACTCAGCAAGGGTTTTGCACAGCAGTACCCCAGACAGACGTCACTCTGACACAGACCCTGAGGAGGGAGAGGAGTGAGACGACAAATTCAGAGACAAAAAAAGAATAATTTGCAGATGGAATAACAGTAACAGACTTTCCAAATCAAACTAGAAAAAATAAACCCAAAGCCTCCAGGTGAATCTCACAAAGTCATGTCAAGGTTATTTTTTACCGAAACATGTTTTTTTTTGCTAATAGAAAAGATGCTGGGGAATATTTTGCTTTGTGATATTCTCACAACAATTAAGCCCGAATTTTGCTCAAATTCTCAGTGCTGAAATGTGAAAAAAAAAAGATGTATATGTATTAAAATATACAAAATGGCAGTAGTTGATGTACTGTACTTTGTTTCATTTAATAAATAACACTCAATATGTTTAGACTAGACAACAAAATTATCAATGAGAAGTAGTTTTACAAACAAACCCAAAAGCAAATAAGATGAAAACATAATAAAATATGTTGTAAAACTGGGGCTTAATCTCCAGAAAATGTCACAATGGAATAAATAATAAAATATTCTCCGTGTGCAAAAATTAAAACATTTTTCTATTGATTTTGAGGTGGAATATGATGTGGACATGATTTTTGCTAGACTCCCCCGTCTACAGAGTTGAGCAAAATATACATTGCAATACTGCCTGCAGATCTGCTCTGGTTTCTTCTGGTCTTGAGTTTCAGTTGGTCCTAAACATCCCGCTTCAAGAAGACTGAAGGATCGGTGTGTACTTTTACCGGTTGAGGTTACAGTAACGCTGAAAAGTTCAAGTTTGATAACAGCAACTCAATGAGTTTCGTGACACCATAATCACGTAAAACAGCTCCGCTCAACCCCAAGTCATAAACACATAGGGTTTCCAAACAAAACAACTAAAAACTGTAAAAATGGGGGAAAAACAATAGTTAAATAGTTAAAAACAATCCGTCTCACTAACGCTCTGTAACAGTTCCATGTTTTCTGCATATTTCCCTAGATTATAATTGTCATTACAATTTTCTCAACATGATTATTGCTAAAATAGGAATTCATATTTGTACACCCCATTTCACCCCCTTGTACATTGGTCCGTGTTCACATACACGAGCAGAAACGCACAACGGCCTGTGGACATAAGACTGCGATTAAAGTCTATCAAATAAATACTGTAATGGTCAAACATACTTTCTCGCTTCGTACAAGTTTCAGTAACATCTTTGAATCAGAACTTACATTAAAACAATAGAGTCACAAAAACAATCGTATACAAAGGAGTGTCTCTTCCAGGAAAATGTAAAAAACTTCCACTAAAAGGATGTGTCCGGTTGGACAGGTGGAGAAACTGATCTTGTGGAGGAGTAGACCGGAGGTGGATGTCACGCCTGAGATTTCTGTCTGGATTTCTTCATGAAATATTCCTTTTTTGGAAAGCGTGTTTCTCAGACAAACAGTTTGGACCGAAACGGCTCATGATGCAGCGCAGCTGGAAGTCACATGTTCTCTATGGATTATAGTTGATCCCATTCGTGTGTGTTATTGCTTCAAACTCGTTGAGTTTATGCTATGGATAAAATAATTGAGTGTTTGCTGTACAGCAGTAGAAGGTCCAGCAGCTTCTGCTCTGGACAGGTGGGACACCCAGAGGTTCTCACAACATTAACCTCACTGATACTGAAAGAGCTCAGAGAGACCTCCATTTTCCTTTCCATGATTTGTCTCATCCTGGACGGCATCCTCACAGGTCAGAGTCTATAAGCGGTTTGTTTTTCCGGGCAGGGAATGAGGGTGTCTTCACTGATCTGAGAGCATCTCTGGTGCAGAATCAGACTCCTGTTGCACCTCTGGGGGGATCATTCCTCTGTGAAGCTTCTCCAAAGACTGTTTCATCTAAATTAGAAGAGAAAAATGACATTTCAACCTTTTTAAGTGTCATTATACGTTTTAGAAGGTTTGTTTTCATTATTCTCATCCAAAACATTTTCTCTTCTCCGCTAATGTAATGAAGAGTGTATGCATCGGGATAAATAAAAAATGAGAGATGCATCGATACTAAATTTCTCCACTGATGACCGATTATTCGGCATGATATCTGCCGATATATGTTCTGAATGTTAAATTAATATTTTATAACTTTATTAAATGTTATTAATTCATATAATGAATATTAATATTAAACATCAGACGGGTGATGTTTCTTAACATTTTCAATATACAGAGCATAAATTCATTGCATTTTCAAGCCTTTTTTTGATTGACGGGAAATATCGGCCCTGATCATAGGCTTTATCGGCCTATAGTGTGAAAAATACTTATACATATAATTGGCCGATATATCAGTGCATCTCCAATAAAAATAAAAACATTGTTTACAATCTCTGCAAGTCTTTATTAAGTACTATTAAATATTCTGCTTAAAATTTGTATAATCGGACACTACAATAACCATTTACTGTTGAAATGTACAAAATAGTACCATATACCGAAAAAACATGACAGAAACTTTTTATGCTTGGCCCAACCAATATTTCTAGAAATTGTTAAATGCCTGGAGCTGATTCCAGATGATCTGAGCGATTTCCAAAAAATATTTAAATAAATGTGTACAGCATAACTGATCATTTGCACTTGGATGAATTTGATGAGAAAGCTTGAGTTCATATTGAGATGTTTAACTTTTGATCAAAGATTTTATTATGGCTGGCTAATCTAGGCGTAGTTTGAGATCATTCTGAAAACCCAAGAAGAGACACATGTAAGATAACTGAGGTCCTCTCTCGATAAACATCTAAGAAAGCAAGAGACTTCCGGAAAAGCTTTCCAAATATTCTCACTGATGTCTAATAGAAACAAGTCAGAGTTGGGTGTCAGCTCTGAAGGATTCATCATATACAGACCTGATCCAGAAGTGTGACAGAAGACTGTAAGATCTGCTGCCATTTGTTCATCTGAGCCTGATGAAACTGCCTCTGGAGCTGCAGGACCTCAGCCCACTCTCCTGCAGACTGGGGCAGAGGACTGGAGAGAGAAACATCTCAATGAATAATTATGAGTAAAAATGTGAACTTGATCAGCGCCATTTGGAGATTCCTATTACAACCAGGGTTTAAAAAAGTACCTGTCAGTTAAAGAGTACGAGTGCCACGTCTCCAGCGTATGTGCGGCCCGTTCAAGTGACCAGAGTTTGTAAAACAGCATCATGTTCAATGCCACAAGAACCACAAGACTAGAGAAGTTACAGAGAAGAGATATAAATATAGCGGCCTTTGTTATATGCTGTAACAGGAATTATATTCAAAAAAGGGTGTTTTGTTTTTCTTTATCACAAAGACAAAGGCTCTACCTGACACAGATCCTAAATGCAGGAAGCAAGAAAAACAAGATGAGAGAAAGAGCAGGAAGATATTAGTAAGCAAAAGAATGGAGAAACAAAAAAAGAGAGAGAGAGAGAGAGACACTCCTTAGCAAAGCCTTTGTTTTCAAAATACTATGTGTGACATTATGAAGCATTGCAATATTTGTTATTAAGAATATTCACAATTTAAATACAATTAAACTTCATGTCATTCAAAATCCATAATGATTTCTGCGCAAAATATGTAGGCTGTTCCTGTGTATAATGTAAGTGGATAGGGACTGGGGATTTTTGAGGGATCGTTCACCCAAAAATAATAAAAATATTTCCTAATTTCCACACCCTCATGTCATTCCAAACCGGTATGAATTAATTTCTTCGGCACAAAACAAAAGAGTTTATTTTAAAGAATGTTGGTAACCAAACAACATTAGTCAAAATGAATTATTTTGTGTTCCATTTATGAAAGAGTCACATATAGGTTTTGGGGGTGCGGTGAATAAAAGATTTATTACATTTTAATTTAAAAACTACCTTTAAGCTCCAAAGAATAGTAAAACAGCTCCAGTCCCTATCCACATCCATAATAGGAAAAAACAATTTGCATATCCATGTAGGTTTCACATGACATGAGCGTGATCACGTAATCTTAATTTTGAAGAGATAATATAATTCTCAAAAACCTTGAAATCAACATCATCATAACGTTTAGATCAACAAGCTGTCCAAGACTATATGTTCTATACACTAGGGTACCGACAGATACTTGTTAAAAAATGTTATCTTTAGAAATAAGAGCTGAGCAAAATGTAGAACGAAACCGTGAAAAACAGCTCTCCACCCACCACCAGCATTGACAGCCTGGCAGCCACAATGAGTTCAGATTGAATTTTGCTTTACATAAAGCGAGCCTTAAGTTATGAGAGGTTCATATCAATGCTGACAGTACAAACACACACAGATGAGAACACTAACATAAAGCTCACGATGAGAAGTATGGTGGAGATACTGTTGTTGTTGACGCCGGCTCCACGCCACCTCTCTCCTAGTTTGGCATACTGAGCACCTGGAGAACAGAAAATAATTTATTAGAGTGCTCCACATGGATGCCCAATATGGACAAAATATCCAAGTCTAGTCCAAAGTTTTGCAATTGTAGTTTTTTAAGGCAATCGACTCACCCACTTCTCTCCTCTCTCTCTCATCTCCGTTCCCCCTATCACCTCGTTCCCCACCACCTGCTCCCGTTCCCTCCCTCTCTCGGTCTCCTGCCCGGCGTGGGCAGTTGCGTTTGCGTCTGCGCAGGCCGGGAGCCGTCTTGGCAGAACCCGCAGAAGCCGCTTCCCCCGCGCTTACTACGGTTACATCCGTCTGTAACAGCGTCTCCAGCTTGCACACTTCCATCTCTGATCAGGACACAAAATAACATTTAAGTTGCACTTTTTATTAATAATGGGATACGAGAGGTTTTCCGAACAGCTTCTTACCCATGTGTCTGTAATACTCTTCAATGCCGCTCCAAGTGTTCTTCTCAATCAGAGCTTTCACAAGACTCCACGGCTGCTTCCTGTAGCATATATTGGACGAGACCCTGCAGACGCACACACAATGGGTTCTCCTCAGCCATGTTTGCGTTTGAAGTGTAACAATGTGAGCGTAACAATGGTCAGGATGTTTTACCTGAGCCGGCTCTTCTGCTTGTTGACGGAGGTGAGGCAGTATCTGTGTACAGTGTAGAAATAATCCTGGTAGGGGATGCCTGAGGTTATGACCTCCGAATCCACCACGTAACACTCTCCTCGTGTGCTGTTCTTGTGGAGAGTCTGCGCAATATAACAAACAGTCACTGTAGAGGAGATCGGGTCTGATTGTGAAACACTCATTTTTGAGGGATAATAAGGAATGAGGCCTGTTCCTCATCTATGGGATACTGTTGATAATCTTTATAAAAGGCAGTGAAAATCAAAGCATGTATTCTTGTTGTTATGTTAGTTCCATACAAAATAATGTATTTCATGACTTGTGAAGTTGGAAAAGTTTGTTTTTGATTATGTTACATTGTTGTGAAATGCAAATTAAATCTAACTTTTATTTTCGGGTTGGTTAATTTCAGTTACATTTCTAGTAATTGTTTTGAATTCTTTTGTCATTTTATTATTATTATTTTTTGCTATACGTTAATTTATATTTTAGTCCTCAGTTTTTATTTATTTTAATATTTTGTGTCTCAACTTCAACTAAACAAAATTGTTGAAACAAACTAAAATGGTACAATTCAAAAAATTATTTAGAACAATATTTTATTTCAATTAATAAAAATGTGAGCGAATAAAGAACCAGGTAAAATATTCAATAAAACGTATTTCTTAAACATCTTATTATTGTGCCAGCTTAGAGGCACAACTTGGTTTAAAGAAATACTGATGTAGGTGGTGAAATGATGCAATCATCGAGAACTATTGTGTTATCAAAGTTCTTAAAAATGAGGGTCAAGACAAAAAAGCAGAGAAAGAAGAACAGTAATTTGGACCAACCTGTGTTTCCACCACAGGAGCAGTTTTGGGGCCCAGTGGATTGTTGATGGCGATGGTGTAACTCAGAACTCTGCTGTTGCTCCCAGTGCTGCTGTCCTGCTGCCATTCGTGTGCAGAGAGATCTGAGCCAATCACACAAGTGTGAGAGAGAGAGAGAGAGAGAGAGAGAGAGAGAGAGAGAGAGAGAGAGAGAGAGAGAGAGAGAGAGAGAGAGAGAGAGAGAGAGAGAGAGAGAGAGAGAGAGAGAGGTTACAGTCAGAGCACTTGTTGGGGTACAAAGTAGGGGGCAGTTATCCATGCAGACAACATAGACAAAGACCTTAGCGTGAGAGTTTTTAACTAAGCTATAGAACCCCTCACTCCTTTGACTACAACATTTTAAACATTTTTCTAATTTACTTTATAAGAATTCATCCTTTTATAATCAAATTGAAAAACGAAAGTTACCTAGAAAAAATTATGAAAAAGACACTTTGGTAATAAATGTTTATAAAAATAAAAGTAAACCTTGTTTAAATCAGCATCAAACAAAAACATGATTTTTTTGAATTCATATTACACTGGATATCATATGGCGTTATAATAGGGCTGCTCCATTATAACAAAAATTATTTATTATTATTTATTTTTTCGGCCAATAATGAAATTTGATTATTTAACACGATTGCACACTAACTGATGAAAAAAAAAACTGAATAATCAACTGACATGTAATTTTAAGAAATAGCACAGGTGAACCGCTATAAGAAAAGGTGTGCGATGTGGATTTAAACCACAAGAAATGACAGGACCTAAAAATGGAATAAGACACAATAACCTTGATTCTTTGTTTTTGTCATTGTCGAAGGCCAAAACTGACGATTGTGATTAATTTTCCATGAATTGCACATTCCTACTGTATTATTTACATTATTGTGAGATGAATTGGCCAGGATACACAGAGCACTGCTCATAACCCCACCAGAAATACAGTATGAACAATAAATGGATTTATGCTCTTTCCTACAACACTTCACGAAATTTGTGCTTTACAATACAGTGAAATTCAATAACTGAAAGCTCATTAGCTTCACAAAGGCCCCTATGAAAAAAACGCAAAAAAAAGAAGAGATGGAAGAGGGCCAAAAGGGGCCAGTCGAACACTAGAAGCTGCAGAAAAAGGCAACACCACAGCAAAAAGCATCCATGCAAGAAAGTCAGCAGCGCAATCAGAGACCACACGTATCTAGCATCTCAATTGGTCTTGCTGATATTTGCTTTTCATCCGGACAAACGCAAGCATTGATAAGCAGGAAAGCAGCTCGCTCTTTTTACCGGTGAAGTGACGCTGGGAGAAGAGATGCTGTATGAAGTTTGTGTCCGCGAAGAGAAGGTCGTGGAGCTTGTCCACGTTCATATGAACAACTGTGTTGAAATGCAATCGACCGTTGAGGTCGGCACAGAAGGATTCAACCTCACCTGCAGAGAATTCAAAAAAGGTTACTAAGAAATCTTAGAGGTTCTGTCATCTCTACACCACGTTCTTACCATGAAGAGACATGACACAATCATGACATGATGTTTAATAATATCCATCTACTGTTCTCACGGTGACAAAAATAAATGCAAACAACACAATATCCTGTTTGTCAGTAACACTTTCTAAAAAACGACTGTCACAGTTTGATCAGAAAAACAGCTGGTTGTTTAGGACATGTTGTAATAGTGTGAGATGATACTTTCATGCTTGGTTCTGAGAAAAAGCGGGAAGACAGTTACTCACTTTCCTCCTGGGTGTCAGAGGAATTGCTGAGGTCAGTGGGGAGCTCCTCATCGTTGGTCATATCCAATGAGGAGAGGTTTCCCAGGGTGTTCAGAATAATGGAAGGGGACTGAGGCGTCTGATTGGCTGACTCTGACAGGCTGTCCCCGCCTTCCTCAAAGATCTATAAAAGAAAAAGAAAAGAATTAACCGCTCATTCAAAAGATTGAGAAGAATAAGCAAGGCTTTACTGAAAAACCGTTTTATAATATTGTATAAAAAAAGTGAATGTAAAATTCATCAGAAATCTACATGAAATCTAAAACTAAATGATTTCTTGTTATTTGGTCACAAAATGGTTAAACAAAATGAGAAAGTTCAACTTGCCAGACAATTGACCAAAGTCACTTGGACACTCACAGTTGAGGATGGCGAAGCTCCAGACTGTGAGGATTGCGTGATGGGGGGCAGTGAACTCAGAGAGCTAGGTGGGCTAGGCTCAGGTTCGGCGCTGACTCTAGGAGATGGGATCTCCACGGGCTGACAGGACGAGGAAGAGGAGGATGGGGGCGAAGATCCTGAAGCGCAGGGAAGTACGGAGGCAGAAGAGGGGGGAGAGGAGCCCGCGGGAAACCCTGGCACTGAACCCAGATCCAGTAGGTCAGTGACGGAGACAGACTCCTCAGCAGGCCTGGAGAAGAGAGGTGGTCGGATATGAGCAGTGTTGCCAAATATCTCAACAAAAAGTCCAAAGTGGACATGTAAACATGAGAGTCAGATACAGTATATATCCAACCACATCATTTAATCAGTTTTTTGCGCTTTTCTTAACATTACAAGTGCTCTCAAGAAAATATGCAGATTATTACGAACTGTTCCTGTGCGTAAGGTAAATTTAATAAGCATGTTTTATGAACAGATTTCTCTCAGCGTGGACTCACAGCAGGCCGTTCATATGTTCAGCAGTAGGGGAGACGTAGTCGTCGTCTTCACTGGTCAGGCCCAGTTCAGTGCCGTAACACTGATGAACTATGTGCCACAGCTCCTTGGGAGACAAAGTCTGTGGAAAGCAAACAATATTCTCAGTACTTTAGAAGCCTTGATAATGGCCACTTAAAACAAGCTTTAACTCAATTTCTGAGAGGCAAAGGTGATGACGTAGCATTTAAAAATTTAAAGTGCTATTTCATGACATAAATTAACCCGCTAATGCTAAAAAGCTAAAAGAAGTTTCCTGCTATATGAAGAGAAGACGTTTTACATTTTAGTGAGGTGCCTGACAGAAATTAAACATCAAAAGTGATAGAAAAGAAGGAATTTACACCAAAAGCAACGTTAAGTTTAGTGTCTTGCAAAAGTATTCATCCCCCTTCATTTAATTCACATCTTGTTGCTGTCTAATCTTAAACTACTTTAAATTATTTTTTGTATATTAATCTACACTCCATGCACAATAATGTCAAAACAAAAACAGATTTGTGACTTAGAACTTCGCAAATTTAATGAAAAAATCTCAAATAAGTACATTGCATAAGTATTCATACCCTGAACTCAGTAGTTGTTTAAAGCACCTTTTCAGACTCAAATCTTTTTGGGTATGATGTGACAAGCTTGACACGTCTGCATTTCGCCATTTTATGCTGTTCTTCTCCTCAGATCCACTCGAAATCAGGTTGGATGAAGCAGTTGCTGGACCTCTCAAGCACAAAGACAGAGTTGTCCACAAGCCAATCTTGCATTGTTTTAGCTGTGCTTAGGATCATCTGCCCTGTCTGAGGTTCTGAATGTTCTGGGCTAGGTTTTCATGATCATCATCTCTGTATTTTGTCCCGTTGAGCATTTCATCTACTGTGACAAATGCCCCAGACCCTACTGCTGCAAAAAACTCCCCCACATCATGACATCATAAAGTGTGATTTCCACCACTGTGACTGTATTGTTGAGACGGTATTGTACAGGCGTTGATCAGTGCCTGGTTTTCTCCAGACATGATGCATGAAACTGAGATTCATCAGATCAGTGAATCTTGTTTCTGACAGTTTGAAGGATTCGTTGAAAGGTATGTTTTTGCATACTTCAAGCTTTCATGCGTGTTCACTGAGCAAGGCTTGAGTCTGGCCACTCTGCAATAAAGCTTATATTGGTGGAGTGTTGCAGTAATGTTTGTCCTTCTGCAAGTTTCTCCCACCTCCATATATGATCATGGAGATCAACCAGAGTGATCATCAACTTCTTGGTCACTGTTCAAACCACGACCCATCTTCATCGATGTCTCGGTTTGGACAGGAGGTCAGATCAAGTAAGAGATTTGGTGGTTCCAACGCTCTTCGTTAAGGATTAATGGGGCTACATGCTTCTGTGAATCTTCAATGCTCAACCTGATTTTGCCAAGTGACTGATGTCCTCAGGACAACATATTTTGTTGACCTAAGGACAAATTTTTTATAAATAAAACTTAAACCCACAACAAACCCCAACCCTAACCATAACTTACCCCTAAAATCAGAGGAAAATGATAGGTGAAAAACAATGGTCTAAAAGCACCTAATCCTTGTTGGAAGATTAAACTTAAAATAAACTGTAAACTTATTTCTGAAATCTGATTGGTTGATTTAAAAGTTCTCCCAGGGTCAACATAATGTTGTCCTAAGGATATAAACCACTTGGCAAAAACAGGAGAGCAAACCTTCAACAGAGCAGATTTCTTTCAGAAGTTTACCCCAGATATGAGTCTTGATACAATCCTGTCTTGGTTTTTTCTTTGATATGCATATTCAGCTTTTGCACCTTTTATTGAGAGGTATGTGCAGCTCCAAATCATACTATCAATTTCAATTTAATTTGAGGTCTAAATGTAGAAACATCAAAAAGCAAAACCAATGCTTCGGAGCTACATTTCAAGTGTCCCAGAAATTGGTATGAGTACTTATGCAATGTACTTATTTCAGTTTTTAATTTCTAATAAATTTGTTTTTTGTTTTGTCATTATTGTGCATGGAGGGTAGATTAATTTATTTTTATTTAAAGTAGTTTAAGATAAGGCAGCAACATAAGATGCAAATAAAATGAAGGGGGATGAATACTTTTGCAAGGCGTTGTATATTTACTATTGATAATATTCATAATAAACATTACCATTGACTTGAACAACAAAAATATCTGTAAGAAATGTGCAACGTTCGCTTAATCTTTACCAAAGCGAATAACTTCTATGCTAAATAACAGTTTTTAAGCAATAAAAGTCCAAGTCCAAGCAATAGCTTTTAATTCTACTGAACATGATTAATTTTTTGTTTAGAAGTGTTCATGTGTATTTGTGTAGAAGTTTCTCTGTTTTGTCTTGCTGCGTGCATATTTAAAAAAAAAAAAGTATCTTCATAGTGAACTTTTCTCACTACAGTTCTCTTTATTTCACTCACTGGGCCTTGAAAAGTAGGCTTTGCAAAGATTAAAATGGTTACAGTACAAAATCATTTGAACATATTGTTTAGGTTCAGATTTACAGTATACATCAAACATTACTCCTTTTTAGTCAATTATTCAATATCTTGTCTTTAAAATATCACACTTCTTTACACAGCTTAAATGTTGCTGTTATACAAAAAAATATATATAATTCTGTATTTTAGGAAGTATTTTACTTTTGTCCTCACAAAAGATTTACCATATTTGGGGGTCCCTTGCATTGTAACGTTTTAAAACCCCTGCTATACATGTTACATGTTTTTGAGAAGCCCAAGGTAACACTCACTATTTTTTAAAGATAATTTAATCTTAAACCTGTCACACCCGTGGCAGATGTAGCAGTGTTTAAAGCTGCTTCGAAATATTATTTCACATTTATTATAATTCTGTTTGTTTCTGCCTGTGGTGCAGAACGGACACACTTTTTCATTTTCATTTTGAAAAACTAATTACATTAAACACTGCATTAGTCGTCTGATTTTATTATGTTCATATTTGCAACCGTCTTCAGTTCTTCGTTAGTGAAATAAACTGTAGCCATGCATTGAGATTCATCTGTAGTCGCCATCTGCACAGCATGCCAAGTGTTAAGTGTCATGGCCATTCTCCAAAGCGATATTGGTCAACTGCCATATAAATGTGCTTACACATCACAAATATGCAGCGAGGACGCTGACAGGAAACTGTCGGTTATTTTTTTTACAGATTTAAAACGTGTTCTGCCAGTACAAACCAAATACAAACTTGAAAGAAGATTCCCACCTTATCCATCAAGGCATTCTGCCACAATCTGAAAATCATCATGTAGCTGCGATCCCTAGCTCCAAATGATGTGAAAAAGTGCTGGAGAAAGATACAAAACCAATGGTGGGTATTTATTAGCTAGGATATTCAAAATGAGCCTAACAAAGACACATCTTTGGTCATTTTAGAAAAGAAGTCCAATATGTTCTGGCAGGGTACCTTCTCGTGTTCAGTGCTAATCTGGATGGCGTTTGGGATGAGTTTGGCCGTCTTCTCCTTGGTAAGACTCGTCACATCTTTCAGCAGTATGGTTATCTGGGAGATGAAGGGATAAAGGGAGAGAAAGTTACTTTTCACAATAGCAGATTTTTTAATATCACACTGTATATTTGTAATGCATTAACTGTTTGATTTGCATATTTATGACAGGTACAGTATGTGACAACCACACAGCCCGTTTTAATAACAGCCTGTCCATCTGTAGAAATGTGGCACATAAATCCCTTCATATTTTCATTCCTCCACATTTTCATTTTAGGAAATAAATATTTCTATAACTACACAAAACCAAAAGAAAATCTTTCGGTCCATATGTTAAAGCAACATTACAGAGTTTTTCGACTCTAAAATAATCTCTCTAAAATTATTTTAGTGGTAGGACAACTTTAATTTTACTGTCGCTGCTACCTAAGAAGCCCTCTATCGGGTGAAATCACACTTGTAACTTTGGTGTGCGTGTACGTTCACAAGCCGGGCCCATCACCTGCTTTATGGCATACGTCATATTTTACTCGTAGCCTGGGTGAAGTTAGCCAACATCTCACAATAAGACGAAATGATCTAGTTCAATGCAAGTCTCCAAACCATCACTATGGCTGCTACTGGATTTGAAAGTCTTAAATGTAAAATATTTCTTACTGACCAGTACTTTTGAGCCTATTAGTCATTAGGCTGTGCTCAGGTTGTTGATTGGCAAACTAACATTACTGGTTCACAATTTATAATCGTTAAGGTAGACTAGAGATAATGTTATGTTGCCGGGTCTCAATAGATTCATAGCATGATCGTGCCTCGCCACGAATTGAGTGTTATGCTAGTAAACAATGACCATCAAACCACAATAAATGTTTTTTCGTCAAAAGTTGCTGATTCCTTAGGTCATGCGCCTAGATTAATATTATCAGTATCTATAGTTACCATGCTAGGCACTATTCCGATAGCAAGTTGAGTGTAAGGAAGTGATTGCACCTATTACAAAAAAGCACAACGCCTGCTCCCCAGTGTGTTTTCGAAAATATAACTACAGAAAATTATTTGTGTTGGTTACTAAACACATTCACGTCCATGCGTTGTGTTCTGGGTGACTGAAAATGTGTTAAGTAGCTAACATTAGCTGCTATGTAGCTGCCACGCTATGCGCTGACGGCTAACAACCAACTGCTACCTCAGAATCTAGTTTGAGATATTAGTATAGCCCAGTAGTGTACATCACGGGAGCCAAATGAGTGCTTTAATACATGCACAGTTTATGAAGTGATGTAACAGTGGCTTCTGCTTAGTCAACAAATTCACGTGTATTGCGCTGCCCATGTGGAAGCTTATACAGCGACAGTATTTAAGACAGATAAAAGACAATTGCGCTTATCAACCACATGGGGGAACCATAAGCCAAAGTTCTGTAATGTTGCTTTAAACGTTTGTGATTTACCGTAGTCTCCCATCGAAAGATATTACTGTAGAAGCAAAGCCAGTTCTCAGACAGGTAAAGACGTCCTTGCAGCAATATATCCTTCTGCAGTGCACAGGAGTAGTCTACATAAAAAAACAAGAGGTCATGTGATCATCACATCTTGAATCACTGCTCCTTTAAAACAACATTTCTCATTTTATGAGTAACTACTCAAGAAGTAATGACACTAACCCACTATGAGACGCTCTGTATCAGGCAGCTTTTTAAATAGTTTGCGGAAGTCTTCGTTCCTCTGTTTATATGTGGGGCTGAGGACCTGCGGACCGGAGAAAATCAGCACTATCAGAAAATGCACAAAACACAGAGGTGTGAACCTTAAAAGATCCTAATGATACTTACATTATACCAGCTCTGCATTTTCTGGTATAGAAAGAAAAATAAGAACACTGGTTACATTTCATACACAACTGGTAAAGTGCAGTTACTATTTAAAAGTTCATAAGTTACTCTTATTTGTTAACTAATAACAAATATACAAAGTTAAATTAACAAATGTTATTTTAATCTGTGTTTGAGGTAGCATTGAAAACCATTCTGCACCGTTTCTTTTTTGTGTCCCACGGATGAAAGATAGTATGTGTTGACAGAATTGTAGATTTTGTTGAGTGAACTGTTCATTAACTGCCAACTGAATCCATTTCTTTAGAAATGGGCGTAACACATTTAGAAGTTTAGCTCTTTTATCCCTCAAAAGTGGATCTACAGATTGATTCAGGAATCAGTATTTGAGTGGTGAGTGAAGACATTAGAAGATGGCTTTATTAATCTATTTAGCCCTTGGTGTGATCGTAGTACCTTGGCATTGCGAGTGAAGTGCCGTGCTGCGAGTGGGTAGGATGAGGTTGATGGGGTGGGGGTAGGAGGCAGGGGGGTATCCGTACCCCCACAGGCTCTGTCCCCGCCCATCTCCCCTTCGCTGGCTCTGCCTCCCAGCATGCGCCGGCGCAGGGAGGGCGAGCTGCCAGGAGTGCTGCGTGGAGAATTACTGGCTGTACTGCAGGAGGAGAAAAGTCAAGTCAGACAGGAGATACAGACGCCGGGATCAGACAGTCTTCTGGCATTTCAGTGCTGTGGTTCAACAGTACTTCAGGTCAGCAAGATCTTGCACAAGAATGTGTCAGTGTGGGCAAGGTTTATCCACTATTGACAAAACATCATGTATTGATTTACAACCAACCCATTCTGGTTACAAACATCTGTAGGTTTACAGACATACATTTGGGTTTGAGGGTAAGTCAAAACCCCAATAATGTGCTTTATAATTAGCCTGCTAAAAATCAATTTCCCAATTGGCTTAATTGTATAAGTTCACCCAAAAATAATCGATCTTTCCAAACACCTGTTTTTTCTTCTTCTGCAGAACACAAAAGTAAATCACTGGCCCCTATTGAATGTATGCAAAACCACTGAGACATTTCTCAAAATATCTTCTTTGGTGTTCCACAGAAGAAAAAAGTAATACAGATTTCAAAATGACATGAGGGTAAATAAATGATGACAGATTTTTTTTCGGGGGAACTATGCCTTTAAAAATACAAGAACAAGCTGCTTGGATCTCCAGCATTGGTCCCCATGTTATAAATTCAGGTCAAACCCCAGGGATAAAGACCATATTTATACTAATAATAATAGTTTCCATCGTACCGTTCCATTCCAGTTACCGTAAAATAAAGGTGGCAACACAGAAAGGTACTTCTGTACACAAACACAAAGGCTTATCTGTTGCCCGACATTTGATCAGTATGATGAGACATATGAGAATTGCTGTCAAAGAGTATGCTTGAAAGCATGTGAAATACATTTTAATACCACATAAATCACCTCTCAATTATATTCCATAGATTGCATTGCACTCAGCAAAAGATGAGAAGGTAATAAAACCTATTACAAACCCAAGGCAGCAGTCAGAAACACAATCAACAGATCAATGAAACAGGCCTGCTGCAAGATGAGCACATCATAGACAAAAGAAAAACAATTGACCTTATTAAGAAGGGAACTGCGCTGGGGCAATGATACAGTTACTCTGGTACTTTTCATGGTAACCAGTTTTTGCTACATTCCATTTAAATTATTACTACTATAACAATGTTAGCCACTACAAAAAAAAAAAAATTATGTACAATATATATATATTAGAAGTCATTTCACCAAAAACGATTACCATGGTATAGTAGAAAAACTGAAAAGGTGATAAATCAGATAATACTGTACTATAGTATGATCATAAAATGTGCCATGTATTTATAAAAACAACAATCAAAATATGCTTTTTACATCGCTTTCACTAAACTGGTTAAATGTTAACTCTTTAAGCTCTTATATATTGTTGTACTCTTATATCTAACAACTTTGGCCTGCGTCATATCTGCTTGAATCCCCTATTGTGTTGTCTTGGAAACAAAAGGGGGTGGGGCAAATATCAGAGTCTCCCAGGTTACCTGGCTGGCAGGATCGCAGGAAAACCCCTCCGAATGAACAGGCTGGTCTAGTCGGAAGGTGGAATGTGACTCAGCAACAAACAACTTTTCAACAATAATTACGTTTTCAGGAACTGGGCGAGAACTAAATAATGCATTTCATGGCCTTCAGCCATTAGCAGAACCGACAACACGTTCATCTCGCGGATTCTCGCGAGACAGACAGTGCACCAGGGCAGCACGCGAGGTCAATAACATTCCAACAACAAGCTGAATAAATAGTAAACGGAAACAACCGTGTGACGTTCTAGACACTGTATAACTCTATATGTTGAAAGAGTCTGTTTCTACCCGGACTCGTTTTCAGAAAATGTCAACCGAATGAATGGGCGGTCTATTGCCGAGGCTAAAAATACCAATACGGTACATGGAGCTTCAGTTACCGACATCGATACCTCGTGAGCTGATGCAAATGAGCAGAAAAAAAACGTGAGCCAAGATGTGCATGTGCACCGGGACATAAGTAAAGTAAAACTACAGCGCACGTTAATGGAATCATTTGCGCATGGGAGGTCTCATCATAAATATGTCGCTGTCATGAGTGCAGTTTGGGATGCAATGCGTCTTAACGACAGAACAACATGCTGCACGAGCAACTGATGAAAATGTATCGTCATGCAACGTTAACAAGCTTTGTTTTTATAAGCAAAGTACCGGTTCACATTGCGTAAATCCTGTGATACTTACTCGAACATGTCATTGGGTGTTTTGAGGATTCAATGCGCGATACGTCCAGGTTTACAGTAGCCGCTCTATATGGCACTGCGCCGATACGTCAGACGGTACATTCAGATTAACCAGCCCGAACGCGTTACGCATCGTCCTCTGTCTCGCCATCGATTCTAGTCAAACAAAACCCGACTGTTTAACATCTCCATCCGAAAACAGGTGCCAGACCTCGGTTGTTCTTCCTTTCAAACGCAACGACCACACCGGTCTCCACCATGCGCGCTTGGGCAATCCTACTGCAACCTACACACGGGGGGGGGGGGGGGGGGGGAGGAGAAAAGAGGATGCACTGTGTGGAGGAGGGATTCAACACGGTTTCAGACAGTTGGCCTCTCTTTACATCTGCACACCAGGACCAACCCATAAGTATTATCTGTAGTGTTGAGTTCATGTGGAAGCGAAAGTCAGTTAAATGTGTTGAAACACTTCAGAGGAGAATGCCACAAATGCATTTCAATTGAGGGAGTTGAAGTCAAAAACTTACCAGAAACACGTATCCAACTGCTTTGTTTTTAATCTGTTTTCTTGAGAGGCTGCTTTAATCTCAGTATGTAGGGTAAGAGGTAAGACTTAAAAAATAAAGTATGCCCAAAACTCCAACCCACAACTCTAAAACATATTTTACGCTTCGTGAACCACAACAGCATTTTTTTAAGATATATGGTGACACTCCGATCCTCAAAGATATTCAGTTTTTAAAAATTGTTTATGGCTTTTCTCAATTTTAAGACTAATTAATTCTCCCTGTTTTATATACATTTGCATCTGCTAAATAAATTCATATAAAGGTAAATGTTACCTTTCTTGTTTTTGTTCTAAGTATCTTCACCAGACAATATAAAACAATTAATTTGTTTGGGATCAATGAAAAATGACTGCAAAACACAAATTATTGAGGAGTCAACCAAGTTTGTGCAGGATCTCACCCTATGGCATGAGGAGGAGATCAAAAGTATGTCGTGCTCGAAATGGCCAAAGGATCACAAATAGGCTTAGACAAATGAAATCTTTAGCTTTAGAAGCAATCTGCGTCAACAGAGTGAACTACACAGGCGGGGAGACAAATCCAAATGATGTTGACACAGAAGGTTTTAAAAACCATCCTTACTTTTCGTGCAACAGTGTAAGGTACAACAATCTATTTCTGTATCTTTAATCTATAAATTGGAATTTTAAAATAGCGGCAAAACACAAACCTTGGCCCTCTTTTTGTCTTTATGCAAACTCACATGTCAGAAACTCGCATTGATTTTGGAAAGATAAACATCCCACAAACATTGCTAAACAAACAAGACAGAATCTATAGTCAGCCAAAATTAATCTGTTTGCAAGCGAGCAATAAATCTTTACCTCATAAATTTCAGATTATCGTAGATTGCCTACAAATAAATAACCCTTAAAATGTTGTTTGCTCACATTTACAAGATTTGATTCAATTGTAAGGTCTAGAACACAAATAACTAAATAAACAACCTCAACAATTACAATATCCACAACTTCGTAAAATCGTTCACTTGGCACCAATTCAAGTTGTGTTCTCGTAACGTATTGCAGGCTGAGCAGCCCCACACAAAGATCTAGGTCAGCGAAACCGGTTGGTAAATGAGAAGGACAAGGGCACAGCTGTTCGTGTGGTGTGTATAGAACACCTTTTGCTCTCCAAGCTAGCCTTTTCACTGGCTGACAGCGCCTGCTGCAGCATCAAAACACAGGCCCCTGATTGGTCTGCGGTGACATCACTAGAAAAAGCAGACACTCCCAGTGGGTAATTGTGATGTGTGCAAGAGCCAGACGGCTCAGATACGGCCCCACCTCTATCCCTCCGCTGCCAAGATCGCCTGTCCTCAGTGGTCTTTTTATCCCCCATTCTATCCTCTTATTGAAACTGACGGATTACACGGTTTTGGGGACCGTGTTCAATAAACAAAATCACTGTTATTACAAACTAATAAGCATGATGTTAATTGTTTGAATGTAACTGGTATAGTCAAGACCTCTATGTAATCCAATTATGGACTGAATGATGTCACAACTCTATCAAAAGAATGCTGGTTTAAGTTAACTCTAATGAAAGCATTTCTGCCCAGGTCTAAAACGTTCTCTTCTCCTCCTATTTTCATACGTGTATGTACGCATCTACATCAGGCATTAACTTTTTTACAAATATCGTATAACTGGCAGAGTGTAGCGGTGACACAGACTGACCTGGTGCTGTCACAATCTGAGTCCTTGTTGAGAAGGCTACGCAAAGACCAGCGAGAACGTCTGCTTAATGAGGAGCTCCGGGAGCGAGACGGGGGTGGGAGAAGCACGGAGGGGCTTCCCTGCTCCTCCTCTTCTACATTGGACACCATTAGAGACAGCGTAGAAGAACATGACAAACTTTGACCACTTTCTCCTGTCTCTGTATCCCAGTTTTTATCTGGTACCTGCTCTTGCTTCACTTTGTGCTTCTTCCTCTCGCGTATTCGGCTGCGGGAACGGTTCCGGTGAGGCCGTGGGCTTGGCGAGCATGACCATGACTCCGTGTCGGAAGATGGAGGGAGAACGTTCAGGGTTGGAATGGGAATGGGTTCAGCCACAGTGATTTTAGGAGGCGGCGTCACAGCCATCGCCTTTTTTAAAACTTTCTTTCTCTTAGTTTTAGAATCAGGATTGTCTGGAAATAACAGGTTCTTTGAGGCCGCTTCATCACGCCAATCATTAGTTGGAAAGCAAGGCTACAGTTTCATTCAAATCTTCTAAGTGTTACAATGATATCCAAAAGTAATTTCTGATTTCCACATAATAGAGGGCATAGCCAAATAATTGTTTGCTAAATATTTGGAATTAATAGCATTTGAAGAATCAAATTTGCTTGCATCCATAATTGCTTGATGTTAGATCCATCTTCTTTGTATTTCTCCACATTAAAACCTTCTTTCAAATGAGTCTCTATTTTCACAGCCACAAGCACAGATCACAGAAATTGCAATCTTGTTCTTGTGATTTGCACATCTGGTATGATAAGGTCATACTGCTAAAGAGAGGAGAAACTGCATTTGTGTTTAACATCTTTATACCATGGCTATACCGTTTTTTAAACAAAACATGAAATGTAATGTATATTTGTTGGCCTTGTTGGACATCCTCCCATATTCGTATGGTATAACCTCCTTATTAGAGACAGGATCGACTGAGCAGATCAAGGCAAACCTATTACTACCTATTACTTACTTACAAATGTGTTCCCCTCTCACCTGTCGCTGCCTGTTTATAAATAAAGCCCCAACAAAAAAAACTTGAATTGAAAAGCTGAATGGAAATAAACATAAAACTGGTTCACTAGTTCAGAGTATGTTAGAATAGGTCAGGGAAAAAAAAGATTTCCATTATGTTTGAAAGAATATTCCAGGTTAAATGCAAGATTAACCTAATTTACATCACAGCTGATAAACAAATTACGATTTATTCCTCTTTTTTTAATTTTAGAATAAGAAAAGTAAATGGGGCCACGAAAACAATTTAACTTAGGGACATGACAAATCATTTTCACTATCTGTTTAACCTACACTTTTTAATACATGGAAGGAATTATTATGCATTCAAATACCTACCAAGACAAAATATCACTTCACACAATAATAAACATATGATAACTAATGTATTATCATAACAATTTACCTGATGAATCTTTTTTATTTTAAAGACAATTTGACTTGCATGTTTAAGCAGTATAAACCCTCATGCAAATAGAAACCTGTTGAAATGTTTAAAACCGAGCCCATCTCACCAGATGCTCAGCTTGTTTTTATTTGTAACATTTATGCACGTCAATTTCATGGGTTATTTTGGGTATAGAAAAAGGTGAAACAATTGCGCTCTGCTTCCTTTAAAAGTAACTGCTAAGTTTTATTTTCTATTGCAGTGGTGCCACAAGCTGATGAGCTACACTGAAATGATCAACCCCAAACACACGAGTGTCTTCAATGCTTTCCTATATCTGGTCAATTTATTGGATTGGTGTGACTGATGAAACTCATAGGCGAGTCATGTCAAAGTTTCAGAACAGGATTAACGGCAGTTTATCAATGAAAGGAGCAAGAACTTCCACTTTATTGACTTGCATGTTTGAACAAGCTCAATCACGTCTAGGTTTTGTTTGCACAAATCAATGTCAAGCTATTAACACACTGGCCTCTCACCTTGTCTGCACCATTAAACAGACAGTGAAATATAAACAAAGATTTTACTAAAACCAGTCATACATAAAGGCTCTGTCAACCATATACAAATTATGTCACTTTCTCACGGTAGTCTACTAT
Organism: Triplophysa dalaica; assembly: GCF_015846415.1. Taxonomy (NCBI): domain Eukaryota; kingdom Metazoa; phylum Chordata; class Actinopteri; order Cypriniformes; family Nemacheilidae; genus Triplophysa; species Triplophysa dalaica. The sequence goes on from NC_079553.1 coordinate 18,020,786, forward strand.
AAGAGATCATCCTTAAGATCATGATCATAAAATCCAGTGTCAAGGACAAGGGTGACATTGGTGTGTCCCAAAATCAAAGTTCCCAAACAAAGTCAGCAGTACATGCTTAAGAATGATTTAGAACCCAGTCACTTGGCAAAAATAAATAAGTGATATACATCTATCAGCCAAATATATCAAATTTATATATATATATATATATACATATGTTTAAATTCTTACCTCCCATTGGACGACTGTCCCCCGTTATTTTTATCTTGTTCGGCCTCATACATCAGCCGGGTGACGGTGCGTGGGGTGATGTTAAAATCCACTTTCTCACAGGAACACATCTGCACCCCTAATTAGCCGGCAAGCTAACAATAAACTACCTTTCGCCGCCAGTTTTAAATGTATCTTCGATCTTTGGTTATTTATATCGATTTAGGGCTGTTAGCTAAGTTAACATACGCGGAAATCAAACTCCGGTAAATAAAATCATCACTTGGCTATTGATAAGCGGTCAGCTGAATTCAGGCAGTCGAACTAGTTGGCTAGCATGCTAACTATACCGGTGGGAAAACGGTCCTCTGTTTACTTTCTCTTATTCTTGATTTCGCTTGTCCATCGCTCAGAATCCCAATCGCTGGAATACTCGAAGAGCTCATAGTTTGATCTTGGAAAATGTGCCTTCATAAACAAAGTAGCAGTTACATTTTAACTTGACTAACTATTCCTAAGTTTAAATGCTGCGACGAGATAGTAAGATCGCATCAGACCAGCTTCCAATGAGACGGTTGAGTGTTTACAAGAGTGCATAAAGACGCCAACACAAGTATATGAAAACTCGCTGACCTTAATAAACGAAAGCATCGAGTTTCTATAATTTATCAAGTTAATAGTTTTATTTTAGAAGGGCTAAAATCGAATAAAAAAGATTTTATTACACTATTGTCGATTACAGGCACCCCTTCTTGACGCACTTTATGGTACAGTCGAGAGTGAATCCTTCAGAGGCTGCTCTTCATCGTCCGCACTCCGCCACAAAATAACGGGGTGTTATCGTATAATTACAGGCTTGTACAAAATCCCTTTTATTTTTACATGTATATTTATTTTAAGCATTATTTATTCGTCCATTGAACCCTACATTACCTTTTTAAGAGAAGTAAAGATATTCAAAAACATAATTAAACAAAATCGAAATGTATATCTTCGATAAGTTAATGAAGATCAACGTGGGCCAAATCTAGTCTACATTATATTTAATCCCTTTTAAATAGCAGATGTATTATAAAATGTTACATTCTTGTTTTATGCTTTTCAAAAATATATTTGCCTATGGCGACCTCTGGAGGACATTAAGTGTGGCGCGATTAACTCATAATAACGGAGGAATACCATAATCACATGGGAGTCCAGCAAACACCGTTTGAACCTTTAGCAAAAATGATAAATAAAATAATCCTTCAAATTTAAAGTGATTTCATGCTGCTTACCTTGAATGGTGGAATCAACCATTTTAACTATCATTTTGCAAATAATTGAGTTGTAGTTCTTTTCGGAGTATCTGATGATGCCTCTCAGACCGTTTCCCGACAGAAGTAGGGTCACCTTGCTTTCAGGGCGAAAGAGAAACATTCATAAAGAATGGAAACTTACTTTAGAACTATTATTAGAACAGTACATTCGGATGCCTGTTGTCATCCCATAGCCATAACTGATTACATACGTCTGGACAAATAATCTCCTAAACTTTCCCTCAAGACAACCATGTAAAATTAATGTTTAACGTTACATGCTGCTGGTCAAAGTCAATACACGTAGGCTATACCAGGCAAGCGTATATTGTAACTGTTAGGCTACATTATGTATATAACCAAATATGTTATATCTTGGATTTGTAGATTATTTTTATACAGTTTTGTGTTTTCTGTCAATAGAACAACCTCGACTCACCTCGACTTTGAAACCGTTTCACCACTTGCTCTCTCTCGTGGCTAAAAGTTTATGAGTTGTGTTGCTCCAGTCGACTGGAGGTATTCCATGGCGTTGCGTTGCTGAACGCCTGATGGCACTGACTGGGTATCTGGAAACTTGATCAGCGCTAAATATAAAAGTTCACCAGCTTGTGGGTGTCGACAAGAAAACTGAGCGGGACGCCTTGCGTACGGACCACGTGGACCCTGTTGTGCCTGGGGCGGGTGGTCTGACGTTCAGGTAAGCCAAACAACTTGCACTGTGAGTTTATCAGGCACTCTGTAAACCTTTGACGCAATCTGGAGTGACACGAGTCAGTGTAAATACATTTAAATTCTTGCTAATTGCACTTCTGGTTAGACCTAAACTACATTTCGTTACACTGTACTTGTATATGTGTAATGACAATAAAGTTGAATCTAATCTTAACTAAGTGATGCATGTACCGACCTAGCTGAAAAAACGAGCACGGTGAGTGTGGGGAAAACGTGGACTGTACACAAACGGAGTTAAATTGGGGGATTTGAAGCCTGCTGCATTCACCTTGTGCTAAAGAGTTGAAACGCATTTTCGTATAACAAGATAGATGCAATCGCTTTTTTCCATTAGGGAGTATTTTATTAACCTTCGCTATATATTGAAAAGGCCTTGTGTTCAAGACCAAGTAAACTGACAATGAGCATCAGTGTCTTGTAGAGAAAATAAAAGGAGATGATGTGATAAGCCTTAGCAAAATAAAACTGTACCAATGAACATCCAAACACATTTTGTGTTAAAACAACAGCTACATAGGTCTATTGCAAAACGTTTATAAAATATTAACATAAAGTAGCCAAATAAAAAAAGCATATTGATAATGAGGTTGAATACCAATATTATTGTAAATATATTTTGTAGTTTGTAATTTCTTTCATTGATTTAACATTTTTATATAATAATCACATATCAAATATTTAGACATTCATTCAGGTGTTTCAGCATGAGAAATATAAAGAATATGGGATTTAAAGTAAAGCCATTTTCAAGGAAACCAATCATGACCAATGGCCAGTTTTGTAGTTTGCAGTCTTGCACAGGCGTTTGCATCAATGATGTAGACTCCATTGTTATTTACCCTAGACTAATTTGCTAGTAAAATATGATTCAAACAAAACGCTTTGCATATTGACCCTCCTGCTCACAAAAAATGACAACACTTATTTAAAAAAATACATATTTAAAATATTTCTCGTACAGCCTTACACATATTTGCAGAATTGATTTCCTGCTTATGGTATCGGAGTAAAGTTGCTATAATGAACAAGTATGTTTGCACATAATTGTGATGGCATTGTCAAACATACAAAGGAGGGCTAGGTTATGCAAAATGTGTTTTTTCAAGCACAATTGCGAGTTTGCGCTTTTTTGGACGGATCGTGAATTAAATAATACATTACAAGTAACATATTATAGGCTAATTTTAAAATAGGATATCTATTGCAAATGTATGCAGGCCTACTTTGTATTTCGCAATATTTCTTCATGAAACCCTGCTGCTGGTCTTGTAATGTCTCAGTAGGCTATATGAAGAAGCAAGTCCTGTTTGTTTTATATATTATATGCTCAGTGTTTAGCAACAGATTTAACATCTGAGGATTTTGACATGGTCGGGTGTAGCCTATTGACTGGAGCAATTGACGTCGCTCGTGCGAATCTCACTTCTCGGATTGCGTATTGAATGACATGCACAAGGATTGACACGGTCTATACTTAGCTCTCCTAAACGCCAAGTCTATGCTGAAAGACACGTACCGAATTAAAACAAACGGAATATTATTTAAAAACATTGAACGCGTTTCTTTTCAAGTATTTGATGGCATCAGAATTGTGGTGAAGTTTCGCTACTAATTTAAAGCGCGCAAAAGTCGTCTGTTTTGGAGCCACAACAAGCCGAAATGGGACTCTTTTGATCGAGTTATGGTTAAGAATCTATGATAATAACTAAGGAATACATTGGACTCACCATTTTGATTGTTTGAAGTGTCGATATGTCACTGCAATTTATTTCATTGTTTGTTCTCAGTATCTTTTTTATTATTCAAGGTAAGTTATGGACATTTATTATCAACTCCATATGCTAAAGAGAGACTAAAATCAATCCTGAAAAGAATATTCTACAAATAAAACGATGTTTATCATCATTTATTGTTCAGGACTCATTAATAACATCATTTGTTAAATACTAGAATAGGTAATAATATTAAATTGTGTAGTTTGTTTTATAGTTCCTTCTCCCATGTTAGGTATAGGCCTATTCTCTGTTTATCACTTCCATGTTGCTATTTCATCGTAGTAGGTTCTTGCTTATTAGACATTCTACTCTAGCTTTTATCTCATTATTTAGTGCCACAGGGCCAAACTGGATGTGCCGAAGTGGACTCCATGACAGAGGCCGTGGCTGGAGGGAGTTTTGAGTTGGGTTGCATTTCTTGCAAAAGGAGAGAAGAGGTGGCTGCTTTTGCTATTGTGGACTGGCACTACAAACCACCTGAAAAGGAGGACTTCATCCATGTTAGTATGGTGATTTTGGGGATCGCCATACCAGTCCTGTCATAATGTCCATTAAACAAAGCGTAAACTGTCCATTTTTGGTGTAACTGGAATTCACAGTCTAGATCCATTATAATTTATTGGAAGATCACATTTATCCACTTTCAATCATTTCTTTGTCTTTCAGATTTTCCAGTATGAATATCCCTTGCCTACTGTTCTTCATGAAAAGTTTGAGGGAAGACTACAGTGGCACGGGACGATGGGAACTAAGGATGTGCAGATCGGAGCCATCTTCATTCACAACGTCACATATAATGACACCGGTACCTACCGCTGTACCTTCCACCGCACGCTGTACCTTCCTCCAGGTGAAAAACATGTGACAATAATCAAAGAAATAGAACTCACCGTTGTGGAAGAGGGTAAGATGATTATCAATCTCATAATACAATCACCAATGATACATTTGCATTTCTGCTAACTCCATATCTGAACTTATTTGGTAGAGCATTTCATGCAAAGGTTGTATTTTTTAACCCCAGGAAACACACATACATGAAAACAATGCTTCCATTTGTTGTCCCCCAGCCAACCCCGAGCTGACAGCTGTTATATCTGAGATTATGATGTATGTGGTGATCATAGTCCTGCAGTTGTGGATGATCGGTGTGTTGATTTACTGCTATAAGAAGATCTATGCTGAGAACGAAGATCGAGAGGCCAAAAAAGCTGCACGTGCCCAAAAAAAGTGAGGATCTTTATATTTGTACATTATTTCATGTTGGTCTGGTAATTTAAGATTTTTAAACCTGTTTTTTTAATCTTTTGTTTTCTTAGCCTCATTGACTCAAAGGACTCTTGTGATGGGGTGCATCTGGAATAACCGCAATATTGGTCAGGACATTAACAGTCGTCTGTCTGAGTTGCAGTAGTTTTACTGATGATGACGATGAACCGATGGACTGCGGATAATATACACAAATTTAGAGACATTTCAACAGTATTTTACATTTCTTAACCCAATGTTACTAATGTTACAGTATCAGAAATCTACAACTTTGAGCGACTTGCAACAAATACTTCAATTGTGAATTTTGTAATTCTGCACAAATTAAAATGATTTGTAATAGAAGAATAGAAAACATGAGGCTTTCTTGATTGGCTTGTTTATTGATTATCAATAAAAATACAAAGCTAAAACAATATTGTTAGGATCATGGCCATTGTCCTGTGTTATAAAACCTTTAAAAAAGATGACAATTTAGTACATTTAATTGCTAGGTTGACCATATATTTATATGGTAGGTTTATACAGCTTTTGTTTACAATTTTTCTTTTAAATTCAAAATTACTTGATTGCGTAATACATCTCATAAAACAGCACTAAAAACAACTCAATAAAAAAAATATTCGGGGTGACAGGATATTCATTTGTATTTCACTGAGCTCCAAGATCTTTCATTAACGGAGGTTGTAACTTCATAAGAGCCTCATATAAAGCCAATTTTCCTGCATTTCCAGCAGAAATCATTGTGCCAGAAAATATCTCTCTCATCTTCTCTGTTGGGGTGCTTTTAGAGCGGATTTTATCATATTCCTCTTGACTGATGATCGTTTTCTCAAGAAGTTCATCTAGGATGGCATCTACATTCCTAACTCGTTCTATGAGCTGTATTCGATGTTTATCGATGAATTGTTGATCTATGAAGAGATTAATTTGTCATATAGTCAGATTAGGAGGATGTGGCTTTATTCACCTGGATTATGTCTGACCCAGTCTGTGAAAACCATGCTAAAATCTCACAATCTTATTGAGATAATGATCTTTGAAGATTAATTTTAGTCATTAATTTCACTTTGATTTCAATCTTTGACATGGCCTTACTCAGTCAATATTACAAATACCAAGGTTATATTTTCACCTAAGCGTGTTTACATTATGTAGGATGATTTTATGAAGAAAACAGTAAATCACCAACAAATTGGCTTGGTTTTCACAGGCAGGATTAAATTTACAATCATGTATGTTCACTCATTCTCTTCATAGTTTAAGAGTTCTTCAAGTTTTTTCCATTACTATTTTTACCGTTAGATGGCGCACTTGAGTTTCCTGGCGTAACATTGGCGCTGCCTCGTTATCCATCTGAAAATACAAAATTGACTTTAATAGACTATTATTGTTATTTTGTGCTTTTAATCTTAGAGTTGATCACATGTATAACATAATTTACAAGGGCAGGCAAACAAATCCATTAAAGATATTTTACATACAAAGGTTTACGTAGGCCTTTTGTGAACGGCTTTATGTCCATATTATGAAAACAGAAATGTTTAATCAGTTAAGACCGTAACTATTCAATATTCATTTAAATTACATTAACGTCCTTGTTAATATTCTTCTTATTATTTTTATAACATAGTTATAAGCTAACTTTAAAGAAATCGGCCGAAAATGAGGCCGAAATCGAAAGTCAATTTGAGTTGAAATGTAAAAAAATGTCAATTGTTGCCTAAAATAGGCCTATGTTGAAAACAAGATGATACGATTATAACACATCTGATTGAATATTATGCAATGCATTATGTATTCAATATTTGCAATATTTTAGAAATGTGAACAGATGAATTGAGTTCATAAATTAAACGAGTGGTTTGATCCTCAATAAAACTGTGGACTTGGAGCGAAGGCGCACCCAACCCTCTGATAAATTTATCAACACAAATGTTAATTTGCATTAAGTCATAATCTCCGTTTATATAATGCTTTTAGCATGTACAGAAAAATAACTTCCGTCTTCTCGGACTTTGTTCACGTTTACGTTGCAAACATTAAGGCTACATTAAATTCTTTCGTTCACAACATTTACCATGTAATGTTACTCGATCCGCATTCGCCTAGCGATGTTACTTACTCTGTTCCGTGGCCTCACTCAGAGAGACTGCTTGTTCGTTACAGTTAATAGCTTGTAAAATCTCGATTGTCACTGTAACAGCTCCTATCGATGTGAATGTGTCCACCATCAAGTCTGCCAGATCCAGCGAGTCTTCAATCTTTTCGATGGCACCTCGGCGGACGCGCGGTTCTTGACTCCTATCACACAACTTTCTTGTGAATTTCTTTACGTTTGTCTGAGTCATATCGTCAAAGGTGTCGATAAGGTGATCCTTAAGGGTCCTCGCCATGTTTTTTTTCTGGTTTTCCTGCCTCTTTGGGTCGAGAATGAAAACAGCTGTGGTTTGAATGTATGGAGTTTAGACGAGGTGGAGACTCCAACACAAATGTTCATACAGCATCACTTCCTTTAAACGATCTGATACAAGACGCACAGAGGCCCCATATAACATTTGTAAAAGCTGTACTACTTTTACAACATCATTTATATTAAGGCAACTTAAAATTGTAAATTGCAATTGTACCTGTTTTATTACAGGTAACTCAAAATCATAAGTTCTCACAACATAAATTAATATTTGAACATACATTTTTTGATTATTTACACGCAGGAGCTTTGTTATATATTTTATTAATTTATATTCTCTTTTTTGCTTACCTAAGTTTGGTGTAATTACATATTTGTTTAAGTTGATGAAACCTAACATATTAGAATTACTCACACTCAAGTTGTTCCAAATAAAGATATTTGGAAGAATGTTAGTGTTAGATATTATTTTCCCCATAGATAAATAAGCCCACATATATGCATGAATAAGTGTAGCCTATGTGTGGTTTTAAGGCTCACAGAGAGGAAAGCTGCTAGCTCAGCAGACAGCTGGCTAAAAGTGGAGGTAGAGGATCTACTTAAAGCTAAACATTCTTTGTCTGACATGCTATGTTAGCTATACCTTATTTGGAATAACCAGTGTCTTATGGCACACTATATAAAGATGTTTCTTCCACATAGTTTCTATACCTTATTTGGTTTAACAGGTGTCATATTGTGCAGTATATAAGGATTTGTCTTCCCTGAAATAAATGAGTTCAAAAGCTTGATGCCTTTGTGTCTAGTTCTTGTGCTCCCAGATCTGCAGAAGAATTCTCTCACAACATCCAACGTATTTCTGATTTGATTTTAAGTGTAATCCAAAACATAGAAAGAAACTTAGTGTTCGAAAGGAACTAAAAAAGTTTAACAGTTAGCAAGTGATATTTCTGGGAAACCATTAACACCGATATTTTTCGTAGGTGGGGTCAAGCGATGTTGTGTTTTCGGTCTTTATCTCACATTGCCAGATGACGGTCACCTGTGAATATACATTTTGGTGTGCTTTTGTGGAGATCTTGGACACAGAGGCATTTTATGGCATTTATGGCATTTCTCAGTTGTGTAAGTCACCAAATCCACCCTTATTTTATCTTAATCACTGTGTTAGATAATGGATTTCTGGATGATATATGTGTGGATATCTATCGATTATAGAAAGATGTACAAACAATATCCACATTTATAGATGTGAATGTTTCTTGTGTAAAAAATATGATTAATCAAGCTCAAGTATTTTTTGAGTGATTGAGCTAAAACCAAAAGTTGAAGTCTCCACTAGATTAAGGCCTGATTCACGTTTCGGGTTTTTTTCGCGCGAATATTCGTTATTTTAAATGTAGATTGTCCTTTTTCATGAGCGTCGGCGCCGCATCGAGATGAAAAAACTTAACTTTTCAGAAAGGTGCAAACGCATCGCAGGTCATGTGAAAACCAGCAATTATAGACAAGCTCAATGAAAATGGAGAAAATGATGATCACGGCATAACTTTTTGGGGTGAAAAAAGGATGACGCAGTGCAGCTTGCGTTTTCCGCGCGGTTTTAGACGCGGAATGTGAATCGGGCCTTAGTATTAGAATCCACTTAAAATCTATACCAGATTTATCTCAACACTTTCCATAAACGCTGTGCTACAAAATGTCCCAATAATCTACTTTAAACAAAGAAAGCAATATTGGAGCAAACTGTATATTTATGTGGTGAGAACTGATACATTGTAGAATTATTAGACAGTTAATTAACAAACAAAAATAGTTTGTTACATTCACTTGTTTTACGGAGGAATAGTGATAAAAGGATAGTTCACCCTACATAAATCTGTCATCATTTATTCAACCTCACGTTGTTCAAAAACCTGGGTTCATGCACATCATCTTTCTTCCGTGAAACACAAATGAATGTTTTTTGGTTACCAACATTCTTCAAAACCTGTTCCGTGCTCAGAAGAAGTCACTCAGTCATACAAGTAAATAAATAGATTTTAAGGTTTAACTTTCACTTTCAACTCAGGCAAATAAGTTGAACAAGTGAACAGACAAAGAGCTGCAGCGCAAAGACAATGCTTACACCTGGACAAGGGCGTAGATTTGGTTTGAACATTGGGGGGGTTGAACGTCCCAGATAGCACACGAACATCACGGAGACGTCTATTTGATGTGTGTGTTTACATCTGGAAGACATATTTTTTGTGTCTCATCTGCAATACGTCTATAGGACGTTTCCTTTTAGAAGATGTCTTTAAGATGTAATGATTTAGAATGTATGTGTGTTGAAGTAGCGGGGCGAGATCGTGGTTTTGAGACCGGTGAGTAATTGTGAATGAGCGCCAGCTGTGCGCACACCGGGCTCGAATCACATGGAGATTGGGAGAATATAAGAGAACGAGCGACCGGACCGTCTCAGAGAGAGGACCGGGCCCGAACTTGTTTTACGTTTGTATTTATGTTCTTGTGTTTTGTATTTATGTTCTTGTGTTTTGTATTTATGTTCTTGTGTTTTGTATTTATGTTTTGATCGCCGGCGGTCGTCCGTGAGGGGTTGCCAGCTGTTATTATTTATATAAAAACTTTGTTAAATGTTTGCCGGTTCCCGCCTCCTTCCTTCCATGTCTGAATCGTGTTACAGTATGTTAAACGGACATAAATTCTAACATAGAAGAGATTATAAAAAGAAAGAAATGAAGTATTGAAAGCGCCAGTAGGCGGCAGCGATTCATTGTTTTAATGAGTGAGACACTTAAATTATTCATTCATGGTCCGTGTACGTTTTATTCATTTGATATCCTATATTAAATAAATTAATGGAAACTGAAAGATGACTCGTTTTTTCATTTTTCGTTTAGTTCACCAAACGAAAAATTAGATTTCGCCCCGATTTTTCATTTTTCGTTTGTCGTTTAAAAAACAGATTTCGGACTCAATATGGGATTCGTACATGTGGGCGGTGCTGTCACGCCCCTTTCACCCGATTGGTCAAATCGCTCACCATTCTGTACGGACTTAATTCTACCCATCAGATTAAGAGTCTGTACGAGTGCGATACTGACAAGTGTTTGCACTTTAAAATATGTTTACTTGAACCACCAGACAGCCTCGCATATCTTAGACCCGCTAGGTTAAGAGGGACGTGCTCACTGGACTTTCTCTTGTTTTCTGTGCACCTTGTCTCACAGCAGTTTAGGCATTGTTATGTTTTTTGTTATAAATCAGAAATGACAAGGATGCATTTTCCCGCAATAGAAAGTCTGTTGGATTGTTTCCCCGGTGTGGGCGTGGCCTAAATGCGCTCTCTCTTTATGCGCTAGCTCAAGTTCAAAGTCTACTCCTGATGCAAGTTGGGCCAATTTTCACTTATTTTAATGTTTATTGTTATAAAAAAGTGGATGAATAGGCTCTATATCACGAACTTTGATACAGATCATTTAGATCAAACTCCAAAAATTCCATGATGACCATAATTCTTAATGCTGTCCACAAGAGGGGGTGTCAGCCTCTTTCAATCTAATTTATCCACTCTCCATACAGATAAAGTATGAATATGTTGTAGCTGTATTTCTGAGAACAAACATCACACATAAGGAACATCATGAATCTGCACAGTTGGGAGCCGGCATGCAGATGTGTATGTTAGTTTGTAAAACAAAAAATTTAATTCTGCAAAAAAATATTTTATTCTCACAACATCACATGTAACCAAACTAAATGTGACCTGAAATGTTTTAGAAATTTAAGTCAATTTATCACAAATAATTTTCTTTCAACAGCGACAATTTTATAGTACAAGTTTATGAACATTGCTGAACTTAAAACAGCATTCTGTAATGATGATTGGGAACATTCATCGATTCATGTTTAAGGAGAAATAGTTCACGCCATGAAAGTGAAAGTGACCGATTCGTCAGGTATGGTGACCCATACCCGAAATGTGACCTCTGCTTTTAACCCATCCAGTGATTAGTGAGCACACACACAGCAAGTGATGAACACACGTACACCCGGAGCAGTGGGCAGATATCACTGCAGCGCCCGGGGAGCATGTAGGGTTAGGTGCCTTGTTCAAGGGCACCGCAATCGTTACCCGCCGGGCCTGAGGATCGAACCGGCAACTTTCTGGTCACAAGTCACAAGGAGATGGTGGTCTAGTGGGTTAAACCACTGAACTGGTAATCAAAAGGTTGCTGGTTCGATCCCAGCAGCCACCAGTGTGTCCTTGAGCAAGACTCTTTACTCCATGTTGCTCCAGGGGGACTGTCCCTGTAATAAGTGCACTGTAAGTCACTTTGGATAAAAGCATCTGCCAAATGACTAAATGTAAATGTAAGTCCAACTCTCTAACCATTAGGCCATTATGACTACTACTAACCGTAATTGCCCCATCAGTTATATTCCAAAAATAAAAAATTCAATCAATATTCTTCTCCCCAATAATTATTGTGATCCGAGTAAATTATATGTACAGTATTCATGTATGTATGTACAGTGAGGGAAATAATTATTTGATCCCCACACTGATTTTGTAAGTTTGCCTGCTCACAAATAAATGCAGGATCTATAATGTTTAGGTTTATTTTAACTGATAGAACCTGAAAATCAACCAAAATATCAGTGGAAATAAAGGTTATAAATTGATTTGCATTTCAGTCAGTGAAATAAATATTTGATTCCCTACCAACAAGCAAGAATTCTGGCCCCAAAGATTGGTTATGTGCCTACATGGCCCACAGATTAGTCCTGTCACTTTAAGACAGTACTCCTAAATCTTATGTATATAAGAGAGGCCTGCCAACAGAATCTGTATCTCCCATTTCAACCTCTCCACCACTATGGTCAACCAAAGAGTGGCTTAAGGAGACACACATTAAATGTCCTAGCCAGTCTCTAGACCCTAGTCCTATAGAAAATCTGTGAAGGAGGTTAAAACTACAATTTACTGAGCGACAGCCAAGAAACCTTAAAGATTTAAATCGTGGCCTAATGGTTAGAGAGTCGGACTCGTTACCAGAAGGTTGCCGGTTCGATCCTCACGGCCGGCGGGTAACGATTGTGGTGCCCTTGAACAAGGCACCTAACCCTACATGCTCCCCGGGCGCTGCAGTGATAGCTGCCCACTGCTTCGGGTGTACGTGTGTTCACCACTTGCTGTGTGTGTGCTCACTAATCACTGGATGGGTTAAAAGCACAGGTCACATTTCGGGTATGGGTCACCATACCTGACGAATCGGTTGAATCTTATCTTATCTAGATTGACAGAGGAGTGGACTCAAATATATCCTGACACATGTTCAAACCTGTTGACCAACTATCAGAAATGTCTGACCTCTGTGCTGGCCAACAAGGGTTTCTCCACCAAGTACAAAGTTATGTTTTGCTTGGGGATCAAATTCTTATTTCACTGACTGAAATGAAAATCAATTTATAACCTTTATATAACATTTCCCCCTGATTTTTTGTTGTTGATATTCTGTCTCTATCAGTTTAAATAAACCTACCATGAAAATGATGGACCCTTCATTTCTTTGTAAGCAGGCAAACTTAAATCAGCAGGGGATCAAATAATTATTTCCCTCACTGTATGTATGATTAACAATAGTTTTAGCATTTGTCTTTTGTTTTAGTTTTTAGTTTAGGCATTGACTCTTTGTTTCCAGTTTAAAATAACAGCTTTATCTAATTGTGAGAATCTACATATCACTATGTTTTGCAAATGTTTGAGGGAGAGGTGTGTGTGTGTGTGTGTGTCTGTGTGTGTGTGCGTGTGTGTGTCTGTGTGTGTGTGTGTGTGTGTGTGTGTGTTTGTGTGTGTGTGTGTTTGGTGGTGGAATGACTATCTGTAGGTGACCAGATTTATAGATATGCTAACCGTGTTGTGCCTAAACTAGGGCTTCTGTTGTCTTACAGTATTGAAGATATGCTGTGAACTGGACATCCATGTGTACTGTAGATATTATCTAAATTATCTTTGGCTTATTTGTATCAGTACCTATTGTGTGATTGCTCCTGTTTGACATGTCGCTTATTGCTCCCTGACCTCTCTGTAATACTCTTTGGATAAAAGCGTCTACTAAATGACTAAATGTTAATGTAAATATATAGTTCTATCATTTTGGTTTTGTAACAATTTCTGAACCAGCTCATGTAGACCGAATGAGAAACCCAATTATAAAGCAGAGTTATATACACTGCCTGTTCAAAAACAGTCAACAACAGCATGAATTCAACTAAGCAAATAGGTAAGAGCCTCCCATTGGATTTGAGGTCTAGGTTCAACAACGTTATGTGCCCAGAGAATGAGGTCAGTTGACTGAATGATCAAGTTATGCCATCAATGAGTTCTTTCCTTCCTGATGGCACAGGCAGATTTCAACATGACAATGGCAGGATTCATCAGGCTCAAATTGTGAAAGAGTGGTTAAGGAAACATATACATCATTTTCACTCATTGGCCACCACAGAGCCCACACCTTGACCCTATTGAGAATCTTTGGGATGTGCTGAAAAAGACTTTGCGTAGCGGGTAGACTCTCCCATCAATACAATATTAGTTTTATCGTTTAGATTTTGTAACAATTTCTGAATAAACTCATGCAGACCGAATGAAAAACCCATTTATAAAGCAGATTAGTTTTTGTTGAGAAAAACCAGCACATCTAAATTTTCAGGTGAAAGTCGAGTCTGTAAAGTACCCTAGGTGTCGACAGAGACACTTACATACAGATGTCACGGTTTGTGAAGCAAACACTCAAGACAAGCAGAAACTCCAAACTGGTATAATTTAATCCACAGAGACACAGGAAAAAGCACAACACCATAAACACATTCAACAGCGGACAAATAACAAGACCAAAGGAATAAGACAGTAAACAAGGGGTAGACAAGTGATGGGAATAGTGTCCAGATGATGGGGATCAGAGTTATTCTGCTATTTTTTTTTATAATTGAGGAACATAAATTGCTGAATTGACGAAATGCATGCAGCAGGCAGTGAGTAGCTGGACTGATGCAACTCTGTCAAACACCCGCAATGCCCCGTGAAAAAGGATCTTTGTTAACGTTTTTACTTATGCTATTACACATGTATGTTTTCTATGTCTGCGTGTCAGCAGAGACCTTCTGTAGTACTTCGAAGAGGTCACATTTCTTATTCTTGACTGTCTGTGTCTTTTAAGTGTTTATTGTAATGGGTGACTTTTGTTGGAAAGATACTATATCATCATAAATCATCATAAATTACTGTATACAGAGGGATCTTCAACCCTGGACCTGGTGAACTACTGTCCTGCAAATTGCAGCTCCAACCCTGCTTCAGCACACCTTTCTGTAATTATCAAGCAACCCAGGTGTGTTTGATTGGGGTTAGAGCTGAAATCTTAAGGAGAGTAGCTCACCAGGAGCAGGGTTGGAGACCCCTGGTATTCAGCATACTGCATCTCTTAAATGTCGTACATTGCAACAGATATGTCTGCTTAAATATCACGCACTGTTAACAATAAGCAGTGGTTCGCGCCGACATACTTGCAATAACTTAAAAATGAAGGACTAGAGGTGACTCTTATTCTGCCTGGCAGAATTAAGGCCGTACAGGATGGTGAGCGATTTGACCAATTGGGTGAAAGGGGCGTTACAGCACCGCCCACATGTACGAATCCCATATTGAGTCCGAAATCCGTTTTTTAAACGACAAACGAAAAATGAAAAATCGGGGCGAAATCTAATTTTTCGTTTGTTGAACTAAACGAAAAATGAAAAAACGAGTCATCTTTCAGTTTCCATTAATTTATTTAATATAGGATATCAAATGAATAAAACGTACACGGATTATTGACCATTCATCCACTTCGTTCAAAAGTCAGATTATTTTAGGAAGAAAACAAACATCAATGTGAATACTTTTGTCATTGATAATTACAGACACTATTGAAAAATGAACTAATAAAACAGATGGCTGCTTTGGTAACTTGTTATACTGATAGTTATAGCTAAATACATTTCAATGGATTAGCTAGCTAACATATATGGTGTGTACTTAGCTATTATTACACAATATTCTCATACCTCATTCTCAGTACATGCTTTATTTTTTTTGCATCCTTCTCTGACCAGCAGTTAAATATAGTCCGCTGTGCAGCGCGTCTCTTCATTTTTGGCGTACGTTAAATTACCTGTGTGCTCTCCCATTCAAACACCACTCGCGTTGTTTTGGTGAAAGTGCGACTCGTTGGTTGGGCGTTACCAATCGGTTCAATGGAGGGGGAGTATTTTTTGTCTAATTTATGACAAACTCATATTTGATTAGGAACAAAATTATTGTCACAAAATAAAGTAATTCTACATATTTTTCATTTGATCTACTTTGATTTTCATGTTGAGATATTGGAGGGGTTGTAACTGATGGATTTGAATATTGGGGGGGTACCTCCCCACCACCCCCCCATAAACTACGCCCCTGCACCTGGAGGCAACAGACCGCTTGAAGCCAACAGTACAATCTCATATAGGAATACTGTGAAAAAATTCATGCGTCACAGGAATTTCACCTAAATTAGGACACAAACGTGATCTTTGCATTCTGATTCACAGACATATTCGGCATGTTTTTAACATAACTCAATTGCTTGTCCTTTTTTGGTATAAAATGTTTGTTTCACTCGTTCATGCTTTCAGGAGGCATCTTAAAACAAAAGTTGTTCCCATCTATCTGTGACAACTCTTTATTCCGTTTATAATGTAAGCATACTGCATGTTTCCAATTTAACTTGCAAACATGGTTGATGTGAGGAATGCCTCTTAGTATGCAACATAACTGTTATCAATTTATTAGAAACATTTGAATCATAATGATAAAATAATATGATAATCATATGTGGGAAACATACAAACAGTCCTATTTACAAACTGGACAGAACAATCATCAATTAGTTTTTCTCTTGTTTGTAAAATAATCTGTTTTTTCAGCCATAACAGGACTGTAACTTAAGCATGTTCAGGTTGGTTGTACAACAGACACGAAGACTACATATGCCACCTATAATTCACAGAGGAATGAAGTATGCCTTCAGAGTCCAGGGAAAAGGTAGAAGTGTTTGGTCAGTGTTGCTCTGTCTTTACACACCATTTGTTTTAAGTGTCCCATACGTTTATCACTCTCAAAGCATCTCATAACCTGCAAAAAGGGAATATTATTGTGATTAAAATGTAACAAAAATTCACACAGACTTTGTTCAACTTGCAGCAACATTTGATTTACCTTCCTGAACAATTACTCAATGTGATCCTTATGTGCATCTTTCCTAAACACCTTCAGTATGCTCCGGACATAGAATGTTCCAAACTCAATGTGCCTGTAGGATTTGGTGTCTGTAAGGAAAATTCAACAGCGGAGCATTGAATTAGCGCATCTGGAAAGCAACTCAGTAACTTTAATAATAAAAACCTCCTGTCAGACATGAATAATTCTCTGACACTGCAAACCGTCAAGTTTTCTCAGGATTCTGATTTGAAATGAACAGTGTGCCTCTGAATGCTCACCGGGGGTGCAGGACAACAGTGAGATAAAATCTTTCTCTTTGTGCACAAAGTCATCTGCCTCTATTCCCATTGGCTCCTGAGGCACTCCATCACTGACCCAAACACGTCCATTTTCCTCTGAAAATCAGCAGCATATGTGAAATAAGATGTGGTGAACATACACTGATGTTATGATGTCAATTGACTGTATTTTTTAACATTTAAGTACCTCCCCTGCAGGCTTGGATAAGAATAACCTTTGGTTTATCAATCAGAGCTGGACAATTCGCTGAGTTCAGATGCTTGTAGATTTTTTCAATAAGGAAGACGTCCTTGTCTTTCTCATCATAATTGATGCCTGAAATGGCACCCAGAGTTCCATGGGACATTAACACCACAAAGGTGCTGTCTGAATTCTTATGTTCATCTCGTTGAGCAAAGTTCTTGATGGCTTCATCCATTTGCTGCCAAATCAAATGCACATTGTTACATAAATGAAGACCAAACACCGAAAATGAAGTGATATGTACATAACACAAAGATGTTAGCTGCAAAATGAGCAATTCCTCCTTTAATAAATGTTACTAGCGCACGTTAGCAGAGAGATCGTTATGTTTCACAACGTCATAATCCAGCTGCCGTAACAGGCACTCCATGCTCTCTTCATCTTTCTCCGCACCTTTTCTATTCAGAGACGTCTTCTTAAAGTTTTTGTTGGTAATAACCAGGGCCAAGCGTTTTCGTTTGGACTTATCCAGTTGTTTGTAAACCTAAAAGCAAACCCATTATTGTATTATTGACAAAAAACAAGACTGTTTTTCCTTACAGCATTGGTGAACATAGAATACTTGCCTCCTCGCCCTTTTCTTTGAGAATTTTGTCTTTAAACGATAGGCTGCTTGGAGTAAAATGTTCCGGATAGTCATCTGACAGATAGTCATCAGTCTTCAGATCATTTGGTGATGGTTTTAGGTCGACCTCATTAGGTTGAGCCACTGGGGTGCCTACAGAAATCACTGTAATAAAAAATATACAAATATTTAATTAGAAAATGAAACCACACTTTAATCATTCAACTTTGATAACTATATAAATCTTTTTAAACAACTGAGACTGAAATGTTTGGCTAGTCAAAAATGTAACATTCAGCGGTCACAAACAAGTTTTTTCAACTTTCACTTGAAAATATATATATATAATTTTAATAATAGTGAAAACAACAGTGATTTTGACTCTTGACATTTAAAGGTCCAGTCAGTGAACAGCGAATTGTAACCAACCGCTCGCTCCACCCATTCTCCCCCCTTTCGAAACACTACGACGGCTGACAGCGCATGGCAAAATACATGCAAGGGGATCCGCGGTGAATGTGGATAGAAATAGCTGAATAAAAATGTAACGCTTCATTGTTTAAGCTTTTTATACACCACTGAAGGCATAGCTATGTATATTATATTGCATTTCAGTCAATGGATCCTCCCAGAAATGACTCACTGGACCTTTAAGGTTCAATGTAATGCCTACAGTGAGTTAATAAGTAATTGACATAAAAAGTAAAGATGTGTTGCCAGGTTGATTATTAAATCTTTTTTTAACTTACTTTGCTGTGTTTTCTCTCTCAGCTCCTTTGCTTGTGCATTGCACGCGATGGCTCCTAAAATCTCGAGTGTTACTGCAACAGCTCCGTTCGAAGTAAAATGGGTTATCATCAGATCTGCAAGATCTAGAGAGTCTTTGATCTTCTCGATCGTAGCTCTGCGGACGCGCGGTTCTTGGTTTCGATCGCACAACTTGCGTTTAAATTTAAATTTCTTTTGATCGCTTACCAGATCATCAAAAGTGTCGATCAGTTGATCCTTAATGGTTTTGTCCATGTTTCATTAGACTGTTCTTTCCTCCTCAAGTGCCTGTTGTTCAATGATATTTTCACGAAGTGAAAGTAAGGCTCATGTAAGCGCATTCCGCCCTTTTCCTGTTTGGGTGAATTATCCGTCAATTCATGTATTCTGTTCCTTTTAACATTAATATACCGTATACATGCGAGGTGATATGTTACTTATGAGATGCTTTTTAATATTCAAGGAGTTCTTCACTTTAAAAAAATAAAATAATGAGGTGCAAACATTTTCTTAACAGTGATGCCAAAGAAGAAACATTTTTGTTCCCACAAGAACTCTTACGAGATGGCTTATTGGCATAATTTCTTGTCAATTGTCCAAAAACATACGATAATTATAATAGCCACACCTATTAATGTAGAAATTCCTACGAATTCGCAACCTCTTAAAATGGTCACGAATGGCGTGAGACAGCCGACAAAGGATACGTAAACAACATTTTCTGCGTTCGGTTGTTTTACTATCTAAATATATAGATGTTGGCACAAAATACATTTGCATCAATGATGTAGACTCCATTGTTATTTACCCCAGACTGCTAGGAAAATATGATTCAAACAAAACGCTTTGCATATTGACCCTCGTGCTTACAACAAATTACAACACTTATTTACAAAAAATAATATATATAGCCTTACACATATTTGCAGAATTGATTTCCTGCTTATGGTATCGGAGTAAAGTTGCTATAATGAACAAGTATGTTTAAACATAATTGTGATGGCATTGTCAAACATACAAAGGAGGGCTAGGTTATGCAAAATGTGTTTTTTCAAGCACAATTCGGAGATGGTGCTTTTTTGGACGGATCGTGAATTAAATAATACATTTAAGTAACATATTATAGGCTAATTTTAAAATAGTATATCTTTTGCAAATATATGTAGGCCTACTTAGTGTTTCGCAATATTTCTTCACGAAACCCTGGTCCTTGCAATGTCTCAATAGGCAGTAGGATATATGAAGAAGCAAGTCCTGTTTGTTTTTTTATATATTATATGCTCAGTGTTTAGCAACGGATGCAACATCTGATGAGTTTGACATGGTTGGGTGTAGCCTATTGACTGGAGCAATTGAACTGTCAATATGTCACTGCAATTTATTTCATTGTTTGTCCTCAGTATCTTTTTATTATTCAAGGTAAGTTATGGATTTATTATCAACTCTATATGCTAGAGAGAGACTAAAATCAATCGTGAAAAGAATATTCTACAAATAAAACGATGTTTATCATCATTTATTGTTCAGGACTCATTAATAACATCATTTGTTAAATGAATTATTCCGCCACTAGAATAGGTAATAATATTAAATTGTGTAGTTTGTTTTATAGTTCCTTCTCCCATGTTAGGTAGAGGCCTATTCTCTGTTTATCACTTCCATTTTGCTATTTCATTTTAGTAGGTTCTTGCTTATTAGACATTCTACTCTAGCTTTTATCTCATTATTTAGTGCCACAGGGCCAAACTGGATGTGCCGAAGTGGACTCCATGACAGAGGCCGTGGCTGGAGGGAGTTTTGAGTTGGGTTGCATTTCTTGCAAAAGGAGAGAAGAGGTGGCTGCTTTTGCTATTGTGGACTGGCACTACAAACCACCTGAAAAGGAGGACTTCATCCATGTTAGTATGGTGATTTTGGGGATCGCCAGACCAGTCCTGTCATAATGTCCATTAAACAAAGCGTAAACTGTCCATTTTTGGTGTAACTGGAATTCACAGTCTAGATCCATTATAATTTATTGGAAGATCACATTTATCCACTTTCAATCATTTCTTTGTCTTTCAGATTTTCCAGTATAAATATCCATTGCCTACTGTTCTTCATGAAAAGTTTGAGGGAAGACTACAGTGGCACGGGACGATGGGAACTAAGGATGTGCAGATCGGAGCCATCGTCATTCACAACGTCACATATAATGACACCGGTACCTACCGCTGTACCTTCCACCGCACGCTGTACCTTCCTCCAGGTGAAAAACATGTGACAATAATCAAAGAAATAGAACTCACCGTTGTGGAAGAGGGTAAGATGATTATCAATCTCATAATACAATCACCAATGATACATTTGCATTTCTGCTTCCTCCATATCTGAACTTATTTGGTAGAGCATTTCATGCAAAGGTTGTATTTTTTAACCCCAGGAAACACACATACATGAAAACAATGCTTCCATTTGTTGTCCCCCAGCCAACCCTGAGCTGACAGCTGTTATATCTGAGATTATGATGTATGTGGTGATCATAGTCCTGCAGTTGTGGATGATCGGTGTGTTGATTTACTGCTATAAGAAGATCTATGCTGAGAACGAAGATCGAGAGGCCAAAAAAGCTGCACATGCCCCAAAAAAGTGAGGATCTTTATATTTGTACATTATTTCATGTCTGGTAATTTACATTTTTTAAACCTGTTTTTTCAATCTTTTGTTTTCTTAGCCTCATTGACTCAAAGGACTCTTGTGATGGGGTGCATCTGGAATAACCACAATATTGGTCAGGACATTTACAGTCGTCTGTCTGAGTTGCAGTAGTTTTACTGATGATGACGACAGTATTTTACATTTTTTAACCCAATGTTACTAATGTTACAGTATCAGAAATCTACAACTTTGAGCAACTTGCAACAAATACTTCAATTGTGAATTTTGTAATTCTGCACAAATTAAAATGATTTGTAATAGAAGAATAGAAAACATGAGGCTTTCTTGATTAGCTTGTTTATTGATTATCAATAAAAATACAAAGCTAAAACAATATTGTTAGGATCATGGCCACTGTCCTGTGTTATAAAACCTTTAAAAAAGATGACAATTTAGTACATTTAATTGCTAGGTTGACCATAGATTTATATGGTAGGTTTATACAGCTTTTGTTTACAATTTTTCATTTAAATTCAAAATTACTTGATTGCGTAATACATCTCATAAAACAGCACTAAAAACAACTCAATAAAAGAAATATTCGGGGTGACAGGATATACATTTGTATTTCACTGAGCTCCAAGATCTTTCATTAACGGAGGGTGTGACTTCATAAGAGCCTCATATAAAGCCAATTTTCCTGCATTTCCAGCAGAAATCATTGGGCCAGAAAATATCTCTCTCATCTTCTCTGTTGGGGTGCTTTTAGAGCGGATTTTATCATATTCCTCTTGACTGATGATCATTTTCACAAGAAGTTCATCTAGGATGGCATCTACATTCCTAACTCGTTCTATGAGCTGTATTCGATGTTTATCGATGAATTGTTGACCTATGAAGAGATTAAATTGACATATAGTCAGATTAGGAGGATGTGGCTTTATTCACCTGGATTATGTCTGACCCAGTCTGTGAAAACCATGCTAAAATCTCACAATCTTATTGAGATAATGATCTTTGAAGATTAATTTTAGTCATTAATTTCACTTTGATTTCAATCTTTGACGTGGCCTTACTCAGTCAATATTACAAATATCAAGGTTATATTTTCACCTAAGCGTGTTTACATTATGTAGGATGATTTTATGCAGAAAACAGTAAATCACCAACAAATTGGCTTGGTTTTCACAGGCAGGATTAAATTTACAATCATGTATGTTCACTCATTCTCTTCTTAGGTGAAGAGTTCTTCAAGTTTTTTTCCATTACTATTTTTACCGTTAGATGGCGCACTTGAGTTTCCTGGCGTAACATTGGCACTGCCTCGTTCTCCAGCTGAAAGTACAAAATTGACTTTAATAGACTATTATTGTTATTTTGTGCTTTTAAACTTAGAGTTGATCACATGTATAACATAATGTACAAGGGCAGGCAAACATATCCATTAAAGCTATTTTACATCCAAAGGTTTACATAGGCCTAATCTCCGTTTATATAATGCTTTTAGCATGTACAGAAAAATAACTTCCGTCTTCTCGGACTTTGTTTACGTTTACGTTGCAAACATTAAGGCTACATTAAATTCTTTCTTTCACAACATTTACCATGTAATGTTACTCAATCCGCATTCGCCTAGCGATGTTACTTACTCTGTTCCGTGGCCTTACTCAGAGAGACTGCTTGTTCGTTACAGTTAATAGCTTGTAAAATCTCGATTGTCACTGTAACAGCTCCGATCGATGTGAATGTGTCCACCATCAAGTCTGTCAGATCCAGCGAGTCTTTAATCTTTTCGATGGCACCTCGGCGGACGCGCGGTTCTTGACTCCTATTACACAACTTACTTTTGAATTTCTTTACGTATTCCTGAGTCATATCGTCAAAGGTGTCGATAAGGTGATCCTTAAGGGTCTTCACCATGTTTGTTTAGGTTTACCTGCCTCTTCCGGTCGTTGTAACGAGAATGAAAACAACATTGGTTTGAATGTATGGAGTTTATAGGAGGTGGAGACTCCAACACAAATGTACATACAACATCACTTCCTTTAAACGTTCTGAGGCCCCGTTACTATACCATTTTTAAAAGCTGTACTTCTTTTACAGCATCATTTATATTTAGGCAACTTAAAATTGTAAGGAAAGCCATCCTTTAATTACAGGTACTCAAATCATAAGTTCTCACAACATAATATTTGAACATAAATTTGTTTGATTAGTTAAACACACTACAGGAGCTTTGTTATATATTTTATTATATTATGTTCTCTTTTTTGGTGACCTAAGTTTTGAATAATTACATATTTGTTTAAGTTGATGAAACATAACATATGAGAATTTCTCACACTCAAGTTGTTCCGAAGAAAGATATTTGAAAGAATGTTAGCAAGTGATATTTCAGGAAAAACATTAACACGGAATTTTTTTCGGGTGGGGTCAAGCGATGTTGTGTTTTCGGTCTTTATCTCTCATTGCAAAAAAAAAACCTTTTCAGAAAGGTGCAAGTGCATCGCAGGTCATATGACAACCAGCAATTATAGACAAGCTCAATGAAAATGGAGAAAATGATGATCACAGCATAACTTTTTGGGGTGAAAAAAGGAGGACGCAGTGCAGCTTGCGTTTTCCGCGCGGTTTTAGACGCGGAATGTGAATCGGGCCTTAGTTTTAGAATCCACTTAAAATGTATACCAGATTTATCTCAACACTTTCCATAAACGCCGTGCTACAAAATGTCCCAATAATCTACTTTAAACAAAGAAAGCAATTTATGAGCAAACTGTATATTTATGTGGTGAGAACAAATACATTGTAGAATTATTAGACAGTAAATTAACAAACAAAAATAGTTTGTTACATTCACTTGTTTTACGGAGGAATAGTGATAAAAGGATAGTTCACCCTACATAAATCTGTCATCATTTATTCAACCTCACGTTGTTCAAAAACCTGGGTTCATACACATCTTTCTTCCGTGAAACAAATGAATGTTTTTTGGTTACCAACATTCTTCAAAAACCTGTTCCGTGTTCAGAAGAAGTCACTCAGTCATACAAGAAAAATAAATAGAATATAAGGTTTAACTTTCACGTTCAACTCAGGCAAACAAGTTGATCAAGTGAACAGACAAAGAGCTGCAGCGCAAAGACAATGCTTACACCTGGAGGCAACAGTCAGGTTGAGGCTAACAGTACAATCTCATATAGTAATAATGTGAAAAAAATCATGCGTCACAGGAATCATACTGCATGTTTCCAATTTCACTTGCAAACATGGATGATGTGAGGAATCCCAACATAACCATCAGACATTCCAACAGAGTAAATGCACTCCTAGTGTGAAAATTTTATCAATTTATTAGTAACATTTGAAACATAATGATAAAATTATATGACAATCATATGTTCGAAACATACAAACAGCCCTATTTACAAACTGGACAATGCAATCATCAATTCGTTTTTCTCTTGTTTGTTAAATATATATCAGACATAACAGGAATGTAACTTAAGCATGTTCAGGCTGGTTGTACAACAGACACGAAGACTACATGCCACCTATAATTCACAGAGGAATTAAGTATGCCTTCAGAGTCCAGGGAAAAGGTAGAAGTGTTTGGTCAGTGTTGCTCTGTCTTTACACACCATTTGTTTTAAGTGTCCCATACGTTTATCACTCTCAAAGCATCTCATAACCTGCAAAAAGGGAATATTATTGTGATTCAAATGTAAGAAAAATTCACACAGACTTTGTTCAACTTGCAGCAGCATTTGATTTACCTTCCTGAACAATTCCTCAATGTGATCCTTATGTGCATCTTTCCTAAACACCTTCAGTATGCTCCGGACATAGAATGTTCCAAACTCAATGTGCCTGTAGGATTTGGTGTCTGTAAGGAAAATTCAACAGCGGAGCATTGAATTAGCACATCTGGAAAAAAACTCAGTAACTTTAATAATAAAAACCTCCTGTCAGACATGAATAATTCTCTGACACTGCAAACCGTCAAGTGATCTCAGGATTCTGATTTGAAATGAACAGTGTGCCTCTGAATGCTCACCGGGGGTGCAGGACAAGAGTGAGATAAAATCTTTCTCTTTGTGCACAAAGTCATCTGCCTCTATTCCCATTGGCTCCTGAGGCACTCCATCACTGACCCACACACGTCCATTTTCCTCTGAAAATCAGCAGCATATGTGAAATAAGATGTGGTGAACATACACTGATGTTATGATGACAATTGACTGTATTTTTAAACATTTAAGTACCTCCCCTGCAGGCTTGGATAAGAATAACCTTTGGTTTATCAATCAGAGCTGGACAATTCGCTGAGTTCAGATGCTTGTAGATTTTTTCAATAGGGAAGACGTCCTTGTTTTTCTCATCATAATTGATGCCTAAAATGGCACCCAGAGTTCCATGGGACATTAACACCACAAAGGTGCTGTCTGAATTCTCATGTTCATCTCGTTGAGCAAAGTTCTTGATGGCTTCATCCATTTGCTGCCAAATCAAATGCACATTGTTACATAAATGAAGACCAAACACCGAAAATGAAGTGATATGTACATAACACAAAGATGTTAGCTGTAAAATGAGCAATTCCTCCTTTAATAAATGTTACTAACGCACGTTAGCAGAGAGATCGTTATGTTTCACAACGTCATAATCCAGCTGCCGTAGCAGGCACTCCATGTTCTCTTCATCTTTCTCCGCACCTTTTCTATTCAGAGACGTCTTCTTAAAGTTTTTGTTGGTGATAACCAGGGCCAAGCGTTTTCGTTTGGACTTATCCAGTTGTTTGTAAACCTAAATGCAAACCCATTATTGTATTATTGTATTATTGACAAAAAACAAGATTGTTTTTCCTTACAGCATTGGTGAACATAGAATACTTGCCTCCTCGCCCTTTTCTTTGAGAATTTTGTCTTTAAACGATAGGCTGCTTGGAGTAAAATGTTCCGGATAGTCATCTGACAGATAGTCATCAGTCTTCAGATCATTTGGTGATGGTTTTAGGTCGACCTCATTAGGTTGAGCCACTGGGGTGCCTACAGAAATCACTGTAATAAAAAATATAAAAATATTTAATTAGAAAATGAAACCACACTTTAATCAATCATCTTTGATAACTGTATAAATCTTTTTAAACAACTGAGACTGAAATGTTTGGCTAGTCAAAAATGTAACATTCAGCGGTCACAAACAAGTTGTTTTACCTTTCTCTTGAAAATATATATATATAATTTTAATAATAGTGAAAACAACAGTGATTTTGAACCTTGACATTTAAAGGTCCAGTCAGTGAACAGCGAATTGTAACCAACCGCTCGCTCAACCCATCCCCCCCCCCCTTCGAAACACTACGACGGCTGACAGCGCATGGCAAAATACAAGTAAGGGGGTCCGTGGTGAATGTGGATAGAAATAGCTCTATAAAAATTTAACGCTTCATTGTTTAAGCTTTTTATCCACCTCTGAGTGCATAGCTATGTATATTATATTATATTGCATTTCAGTCAATGGATCCTCCCAGAAATGACACACCTTAAAGGTTCAATGTTATGCCTACAGTGAGTTAATAAGTAATTGACATAAAAAGTAAAGATGTGTTGCCAGGTTAATTATTAAATCTTTTTTTAACTTACTTTGCTGTGTTTTCTCTCTCAGCTCCTTTGCTTGTTCATTGCACGCGATAGCTCCTAAAATCTCGAGTGTTACTGCAACAGCTCCGTTCGAAGTAAAATGAGTTATCATCAGATCTGCAAGATCTAGAGAGTCTTCGATCTTCTCGATCGTAGCTCTGCGGACGCGCGGTTCTTGGTTTCGATCGCACAACTTGCGTTTAAATTTCTTTTGATCGCTTCCCAGATCATCAAAAGTGTCGATCAGGTGATCCTTAATGGTTTTGTCCATGTTTCATTAGACTGTTCTTTCGTCCTCTAATGCCTGTTGTTCAATAACGTTTTCACGAAGTGAAAGTAAGGCTCATGTAAGCGCATTCCGCCCTTTTCCTGTTTGGGTGAATTATCAGTCAATTCATGTATTCTGTTCCTTTTAACATTAATATACCGTATACATGGGCGTAAATCTCATTTAACAGTAGGGGGGGACAATACACATAAACTTTCTCAAGATCAATTTTTGAAGGGGACACAAATAATACAGTCAAAATTGTACTAACTGACACAAAGCGACAATATGCATTAGGTTCATAGGTTTATCATGCAGACTTGCAGTCATATTATAACTGAACTGTCACATACTGTAATACAAGTGAACAAAACTGATTTTTTCCATTTATATATTTTTTGTCACTGTTCTGATGACAGGAAACAAATATAAAAACACACTACCCATGACACTACATGTTAACAATGAGTCACTTTTTAAACGCTTGTTATCCTGATTTTTACTGCAGCATCATAAAGTCACCGTGCATCGACATATGAGTGGTTATTATTGTCCCCTCGTGCACTGCCTCCGCCAACAAACTTTGTTCATGTAAGTGTAGCCAAACAAACAGTCAGTAACAGTGACAGGTGCTTAAATTCTGTGTTGTACTCGCGGATGAATCGCCTGAGTTTCAGTAAACTGAATGTTTAGCTTATACGTCGCGCATATACTGCACAACATAGATGCTGAAGAACGACCTTCTCCAACTGAATGAAAGCTGTGCACCTTTTGTGGAGGCTAGATAAAGTGCCAACGCCACAAAATTGTAACCGGTATGTTCGCGGCTGTGTGTGACACGGGACCTGAATGGCAGGATCGGTGGCTAATTGTGGCCGTTAATGTTCACATCATGCCAGGTCGTCAAAAATAAAACAATGCATGAGAAACGGCTTCGGAGTGTGAGTTGCAAGGAACTAACACTCCGATTAGTTGGAAAAAATGCTTTATAAATTTCATTGTTCTGTTAACTCAAAGGAAGATTTTGAAGAATGTAGGAAATTAAACCGTTCTGGGGCACTTTTGACCATTACATTTTTTCACACCATATTTATGGTGGCCAAGAGCTGTTTGGGATACAAGCAGTCTACCAAATATCTTT
The DNA here is from genome assembly GCF_015846415.1 of Triplophysa dalaica. Taxonomy (NCBI): domain Eukaryota; kingdom Metazoa; phylum Chordata; class Actinopteri; order Cypriniformes; family Nemacheilidae; genus Triplophysa; species Triplophysa dalaica. The sequence goes on from NC_079553.1 coordinate 18,049,348, forward strand.
GATACAACTCTAGGGTGTGTAAATGATGACAGAAGTTTTATTTTTGGGTGAACTGTCGCTTCATAAGATCATATATTTTTGCAAAGTGAGCCCAACTTTTGATAGTATAGATTTGTGATACTGATATAAAATTTCCACATTAATGACTGGCCAGCAACATTTTGTGAAGAAACATTTACATTGACAACATTCAGTTTATTTACAAAAATTCACAATCTGATGTCACAACATCAGTTTACAAAACAGAAAAGATACATTTACAAAATTAGTATTCCAACATCAAAAGAGGTAGCTAACGACAGTTTTAAGGCATCCATCTAACTGTATTCCATTAACAGAAAACAAACTGGGGCTATACATATTTGATCACTGATCTGGGATGTCTCAAGGCTGCTAAAACTGCAGTCCCCAATGTTTTTTCGCTCCTGCAAAAAATCCTGTTCAATCTTAGAATGCTGCTGTCAGAATTCAAGCCTCGACATGACTTGTGATGTTTGTCAGTTCTATTTGATCCTGACAGATCTCCTTTAATGTCCCCAGGACTCTGTGGTTTCCTCGGATCTAGTTGTGCTTACTTTAGACTGTGGAGATCCTGCATTTGATGGCGAGATGTTTAGACTGGCTAAAACCTCTTGTGCCGTTTTCCCGAGCATGCCCTGAACGTCGCAGACAAAGCGGTAGACGTAACGTTTGCCTGCTGTTTTGTGAATTATGTTTTTGTGGTAGTAATAACGCAGACCACGACTAAGCTTCTCGTAGTTCATTTTAGGCTTGTTCTTACACTGGCCCCACCTCTTTGCCACCTGCAGATTAGAGGGAACATGGTGAGTGTCTTAACACAACCAGTTAGATTCGTTTTAAAAAAATCACGGATGAGAAGATAACACATGCCCTCTAGTGTAAAATGTCTGCATTTTTTTAAAAGACCAAGTTCGACCAAATGTGTTTGATTGAGGAATGAATCTCACCTCTGCAGGATCTGACATTTTAAATTCCCAGCCATCCCCGGTCCAGCTGATGAAGGTGTGGCAAGCGGAGTCCAGCAGAAGTTCCAACAGAAATTGCCACAGCTGAATAGGTCCAGATCCTAGTGCAGAACAATCAATATTGAGTTATACATCATGACAAGACACATTTTATTTCACTTTTTCATAAAAACAAACAAACAAAGACCTTCTATAACAGAATCCCTCACCTGGATAAGCAGACATTGGTGTCACGTCTCCCTCCCTGTCTGATCTTTGAGATGGTGCACTACGTCTCTTGACCACACGGGGGCAGAATGTCTCTGAGGGTTGAGAAACCGGAGGGGAGGAGGAGGATGGGGGCTGTCCAAGCATGGATGTGCAGTAACCTGGTGAGGGGTAGTCGGACCAATATGGAGACCTGCTTTGTTGGTCGGCTTCATACAAAGCATATGTTCTCTCAGCATCACCTGAACAAGAATTAAATATAACCTCATTTATCAAACACAGATTTATACAAAAGGAATTCAGGGATTTGAGTTAATACTCACCCAGATGTTCCAAATTATTGGTGATCAATGATCTTGGAGCTTTTCCAGGTTGGTAATGACTGCTGGTGTCCATTCCTGAGCTGAAAGGACCGTTTTGGGCTGGAGGACACAGAGGGACAAGGTTCTGGTAGGTTTGAGCAGTCTCTTGAAAGCCAACCTGTTGTCTATCTGCTATCATTCCCTCTGGAACTGAAAAATAAAATTGACAGGTTACCTAAAAGGTTTGGAAAATGTCTGGAAAGTACTTCAAGAAAGAAGAAAATGGTTTGTACTGATATATTTCAATACTCACTATTCGTGTATGATGCCCAGCAATTAAACTCAGGGAATGAGTCCAGATTAAACAGTCCAGAGTCTGTGGAACTGATCGTCTGAGTGTTACCTAAAATGAGTAAACACACATTTGTATGTTTTTAATCATTGAAATTCCTTGTTTGCTTTTTAAGTCTTCAACAATTAACACTGCTGACAGAAATTTGTGAGAACATTTTTTTTTTACCTTTGGAAGCATGTAAATGCTCCTTATGGGGCTCAGAGTATGTTTCAGGATACTGGTGCTGGGCTGGTCCTTTACTGTCTAATAAAAAGGACAGGTCTTCACCACTGTAGTCTGGAGGTACATTATCAAAGATATGAAATGAATGAGAGCCAGCAAGAAATGTGATGCATAGAATTAACAAATGGACCGGATCAGATTACAGATGTTTCATTTCTGTGAAACTCAAAACCCTAAAGTTTTCTTCACCAGTCTAAAGTACGCTGGGATAAAGGAAACGCTATAAAGCGACTCTGACAGGGTGATGAAGAAGGCTATAGGAGACAGGGTGCTAAATCGGTTTGAGGAGGAAGTCTGGAGGAAAGGATTAGGAAGAGAGGGAGGGAACAGAAAAACGGGTGTATCTTTAACCTGACCACCCCGTTTTTTTACATCCCTGAATGGGACATTCCTAAATCTCAGAGCATGCACAGCCTGACACCCCCTTTTCCTGATGAGCTTTGAATTAGTGCACGCAAACAAGATGTCAAGGTCTAATTTTGGGGGGTTTGACAGGGGTGTTGCAAATCTGCCTTCACAGCTGAAGGACAAAGGAAATGTTTTGCACAGAGATTCAGGAAACAAGGCTGGAGGAGCACTACAGCCCACAAAATGTGCTGACTTTTCCCCTTGAGGGCTGAGTGAATGGATAATAGAAATTATGGGCATCTATATTATAAATTATATTGAGAATCAGTTATTTTTATAGTTTAAATTCAATGATGATAGATAAAAAGTGGGAAATTACCATGAGAACTGAAGTCAAATCCACCAGGAACTTCTTGAGTTCTGAAGTCTTCTGTATAAAATCCAGCTTGATACATTTCCATCTGAAGAAAGAAACATTTTTTTTTCCATTTGAAATTAATTGAAATTTCAGCCATTCCTGTGATTCTTTTTTATTTAACATTTTAAACAGGTAAAATACTAAAAGTTAGTTATAAAATTCACAATAAATGTATTGTTAAATCACAGACTCATTTACAAAATTAATTATCAATGTTTAGCACAATGGTCCACTATCTTCAATATCAGCAATGAATCAACACTTGTTGATCAAATTAAAAAAATCTCAGATTTAGTTCGTATGACATAAAAAGATAGATTTAGTTCCTATGAAATAAAAAGCTGATCTTACCTCAAGTTTCTCAGAGTCTTATTCCAGATAGTTAGGATTTGCTGCACCCTCAAGCGCTGTTTTACAAGTCCGTTCACTGTTGGTGCTTCACTCGGGCCCGTTATAAAGAGGCGTTGCGCGATGGGGCGTGTCTCCGCGCGCCCTGTGATGGAATGCGTCGTGACTGCGTTTCCCTCGTGACGTCAGACAGGAGTCACGACCACAGATTTGTTACCCTTTCATTCATAGAAAAGGTGTCCGTAGGGAGTTGAAATAAAGATTACAAGACGTTTAAAACAAATAAACAATGTTTAGATTGAACGATCCATAGGCCTTTGGCGTTTCAAATACTTAATTGGAACACAAAATGTAAACGAAGAATGCAACAAATGTGCACTACTGCTGATCCGAATAATAATGATATGATACATTTGACAGGCCATATTTTGTTAGATTATTATAAATAAGGAACGGTAGACAATTGTGACCTGCACCACACTTTAAACTTGTGGTCAACGTTTAATTGTGCACGAGAATTGGTTCATTCAGTGCATGTCGATGCTGAGGGCAAATATTTTTCACAAATGAAATACACAATCGATAAATAAATAAGACAAGTTATTTGTTAGGGCCTGTTACCACCCTTTCGCATATTTTATGTAGGCTGTACCACAGGGGAAATATTTTCAAATCTCAAAAAAAGTTAGAAATAAGATCAATCAGAACCAACAACTTTGCCTTTATGAGGCGTTCGTATCTTTAAAAGCCATTCATGAGAACAATAGACTGTAAAATTCCGAGTCGAGCAGGCCTGAAATCACGGCGTGAGTGCTTTGGACAGATAAGACCAGCCCAAGGGTCTTGTATAAACAAACACCTCAGGCCATTTTCCTCCGGCGCAGAAAAAATACATCTGGAAAAGTAAGTTGCCAAATCGTGCTAAGGCTTGAGTCGTGATTGAAGCGACCCGCACACCTAAGAGGATACAATCAGTGTCAAATTCCCATGACACCTCCACACACCCCTGCTATGCGCCTATTTCAACATTTGTGCCTAAACGATGTCTTTACACTAGAAGAGCACGATCATCCCATCTACAGAAAATTAATGAACCGTAAAATCCCACATGAATGATTTTCACAGAATTTTGAAATAAAATCGATTTATAAACGATTTATTCTTTAATTTGTTAATTTATCTTTTATTCAAGGGCATGCAACTTGTTTGTGTGTACATTACGCAGCTCATATTTTTGGTCCATTCTATTATTCATTTATTTTTACATATTTTGACAGCAATTGAGTGATATTCCTGACGAGATTTTTCACTTCATCAGTTTGGGGTTGGAGATAGCCTATTTAACTTGCAAAAAAAAAGAAACTTTAGAAAAGTTTCTAAAATGTTCTTTGTCAGACTGTATGGTTCCATAAGAAACGTTTAGATTCACAAAACATTTATCTTGCATAAAAGTTTTCCTAAGTTGAAAAAAGTATAGTAGACTATATAGGTAAAGTTAAGAACATACTTATTTAAAAACCTATGACTGAAAGATTCTGTGGTAAACCAAAAATGATTCTCCTGTGTAGCATCACTGCACTTTTAACACCTTTTATTTTTAAGAATGTATAAGGTGCGATTTCCTGTTGGTTTTCACTTGCGATGTGTTTGAGGAAAACATCCATCCACGGTCCACTTTTCAATGAAACAATATATGTATCTGCCTTTTCTTGTTCATTTGTATTAACTTACGTATCCTCCAAATTACTGAGGTTATATATTTTAACTCAAAGAAATCAGAAAGACAACCGTTTGTAATTAGTAAATTTGTTATCAGGGATTTTGGTTAAATAAGTGTTCTGAGAAGTTAACGCAACAGACCTCACCAATAAGGAACAGCGCTAGATGCTTTTGTGTGACTTCACTTCCCAATTTTAGAAAGGAGAGCTCAGCATGAAAAAAACTGTTACCATCCGGTTATGGTCTAAGCGAAAATAGTTGAAGCAATGGTTTGCGCCGATGACTAAATGCGCCTGTGCACACACGTCGATGTGTTTCAGCTGGGTTATCAAAGTGCCTGAGTTCACGTAGCTCGAGTTTACCATAGTATTTCTTCATGAACTCCACAGAAAACTGCAATGGACTGTACTATTAAGGTAGGCGTTTGATCTGGTTTATTGTCTGTTCTGAAAATGAGTAGAGAGCGCGCAACCACCCACACGGTTAGATCGACAACTGGTGAGAGAGGCAAGGCGGTGATGCAGGTCCCCACTCTTTCCTTCTCGTACAAAATTTCCTCTTCCTTCCCGTTCGTGGTTGAATGTCGGCTCTTTAATAACACAAGAAACCGCTACAACTTTTAGACTCGTGTAAAAAACGAAATGGTGGCCAGAGCGCGCGACAGAGGGTATGGACAAATTTGTGATTACATTTGTTTTATTTTTTTAAACAGTTACTCTCTAGTGTGCGTAGTGGTACATTTAAATGTACTTTCCAAGACTGCGAGGCACATGTTGCAAATTCATTTTACAAATCGAAAGAACGAAGGAAAACAAAGCAGTTGCAATCTGGAGAACAAAATACGAATAAAATACGGCACAATTATGGCGGGCGCTCTCGAAGCAGGTGGCTTTATGGCGCCAACAATATGGAATACTACGGAGACTTTAAAAATCACGGATCACATTGCGTTGGGTATTTTCACTTTGTATATTTTCGTAAGAAATTAAGAAGACATTTTGCAAGTACAACTATTTCTGTTTAGATCTAGAGGTTGAATTTCTTAGCATATAGTTGAAATGTTAACATGGCATACATCTTAAAATTGTGTACAGCAAAGGCTTACATTATTATGCATGTTGAAAGTGCGTCAGCCTATTTGTGTCTTAACTTTTCATAGGTTGTCAAGAGTAAAACAATATTAATGAAGGTTATAGCTAGTCATTTCGACCAATGCTTAAACAAGAATGGGCCTACACATAAATATCCCATGAGTTATTAAATAATATTCGTAAAAGTTGAATAAAAGGAGCATGACGGGGGCTAAAAAAACCTTTACAATCTCAGTCCTTATCTGTCGTTTTCACATTCCAGTAGTAGGTCCTATTGTCATCAATATTACGAAGAGTTTATTATTTTCAGTAGGTTATTATTTGCTGGTCGTTTTTGGTTTGTTTATTATTCTTATTATTGTAATTATTCCGTTCTCTTTGAGAAGCACTATAATGATGGCTGTGTTTGTTCAAATGCTCTTCACCAACAGAGTAGCCTACTTAATTCCACAGGCGCTTATGAATTTCTTAAATATAATATCGTACAGCCCAATATATTGCTAATATAAATTTTACCACTTTTATTTTACCATTTATTTCCATCTAACGAATGACTCGAATGTGACTATTGAAAGCGATGTTTTGTTAAATGCCACTGCGCATTTACGCAATGATATATGTAAACTATACCCTTGGCAAACTAGTGCAAAGTTATTTCAAACGTTGTTTTTATCATTATGTATGTTTTCATCCCATGCCTGATTTAGTTCTACAAGGAATAATTTATTGCTGAGCGCTGGGCGCTTGTCAGGTGTCGTTATCAGAACGCAGCAGGCTTCCTGTCTCAAACCTCAGACTTTCCGCACACACTTCCGCACCCTCCATTCGAAAAAGGCAACAAAGACTGACAAAACAAAATTGATTCGATAGATGTGCGATGCCAATACATTGTTCAACATTTCTATTAAATTAGCCGTACAATAACCCGAAGCAAAACCGAACGTGCAGAGGCCCCACGCGTTTGTTGTGCTGTTTTAAAACAGACTCTCTTCAGAAAAGCGCCCCTCTCCACTTCTACACTGATGTTGCCGATTAAAAACTTGTGAAACCACAAAAGTGTTTTGCAGCTCAACCCGCAGCTGCGTGTGTCTTTGCAAAATCAGCACGCCTCAACGTCAACTTCTGCTTTTCTTTCACTCTCGCAAACTCAACATGACAAACATAACAACCGTGAAACCGTTTTCGCTTCGAATTTATAAGCAAATCAATTCTCGTGCATAAAAACACAGTATAAAAGTTTTAAGCGTTAGCCTATTGATATTTTGATGTTAATAATCTTCTCAATTTTGTTTATTACATATAATAGTATAATTTAATCATTGTTTTTATTAAGCACACCAAACTAACACAAGTAGTAGAAAATGATCAGTCAGTCAAAGTAATTAGTTAAACAACGAAATCCAAACGATTTTTTTCTCAGTTCCTGCTGCGGTTGAGAAATATCAAAACAGGCTTTGAGTTTTGTTGAGTGCAGTGACTGCAACCTGTCAGCCAATCAGAAATGCTGCATTATTCGACGCGGATGCACTGCAAACGATCACGAATTAATTCAGAATTCATTTTAAATTCTGAAACAAAGTATTTGAACTGGTTTGCATGTCGAATAAATTAAATGTGTTTACCGTTAAATTCGCTACTGTTGCTAAGTAAAAGTCAAGTTATTCATTTTTACACGATGACAATTCAAATAATGAACGAATAATAATTATTAAAAAGTATTAAAGGGGTAGTTTACTCAGAAATGAAATTTATTCTATCATTTACGCATAGGCATAGTTTCTTTCTTCTACAGAACACAAAAGACGATATTTCGAATAATGTTGGCAACAAACATTAGCCCTCATTGTCTTCTATCGTACAAAACAATTTAAAAAGACATTCTTTAAAATGTGTTTGTTTGTGTTTTACAAGTCTTTGTATTTTTATTTTTGATCAACTCTCTCTTTAAATAGTCGGACATGACTACAGAAACAGCATGCATATACAGGATAAACACAGCTAAAGCTTTAAGCCAAGTTACCACACAACCCTAAGCATTAGTATAATTTTACTCTTTCAATCTCTGCCATTTAAAGTGATCATCACCCAAACATTTCTTTAACCTGACAAACCAACGGTCATAGGTCATTTTCACATATGACTGTGATGAAGCAAGAACCTACACATCTGAGTTTTGGTGTTTCATAACCTGCCTGCATTTTTAAAGTTTGACCACTTATCTAAGGTGCTTCCTGCACCAGGCATCCGTTCTAACCTGTTCAGAAAAAAGAGGAGGGAATGAGGGAAAACGGCTGGGTATGACCTCCTGTAGTAAATCTTACAGATTATCAAAGCACACTTGAGATCCACCCTTTGAGGGCAATTTGTGTGATTAATTGGCATCCAAAACACAACAAGAAACATTGTAAAATACAAAGATTGTAAGACAAAACAATCCCCAATAAGCAAATGTGTGGCAAGTTCACTTGTGACAAAATAAGTTGATGTCTGTTGCAATTGACCTGAAACACCTCATGCATTGGTCACATGTGTGAGTGGCTCAAAGGAAAGCACAACAATGCCATGATTATCATGTTTGTGTACGTGCATATTTCTCTTGTTGTTTTGATGCAAGCTGTGCCTTAATCTCCCTGACCTTGATCCTGCATTTTGCAGTCTGTATCTGCTAAAATATTGCGCTCGCTTTCTCAGCAACAGAGTCAGATATGAAACACATTGAACAGGAAGTCAGTTGTGGCATTGGTGGCTTCGGTAGTTTATGTTTATCGTTTGAGGAGATAGCAATAGTATGTATGTGTGTGTGATTGTGGTTTCAAAGGTGCAAAAATAAATGTAACTGCAGCTCCTGTCAGTCACCTGCTGTCAGGTGTATAGTCACAAACTATAATGATCGTGTTCAAGTGTTGCTTAAAGAACAGGGCGATTGATCATTTATGGTTAAATGATAATCAGGTCTTCAAATTGTGAATGTTTACATGTTTCACAAAGTGTTTAGAGCGCTTCGCAACTTGTGCTGCGCTGTAATCTTATTCACCTTTGCCACACAAAGCAGCACCAGTTTACTCATCTGCACTATTAGCAGAGGATGTTCATTGCAGTTTGCAGATTCATACAGAAGATCATTTTGCACATGCCACACCAGCTCTGAACTTGGTCATGTTTTGAGTTTGCTTTCACTTCTCTACCCAGATTATTTCATGGCATCTGTCTGTTCACAGAACATGCCTGATGAGAAACGGGTATTATGCCATTACAAGAAGGGTTGAAAAAAGGTTTGTTTCAGTTTAGGTGTACAAAGAAAACAGGATTGTATGGATAAATTATGGCACTAGAAAGCATCTAATGAATCATTCTCGTAACACATTAGCAATGCTTTAGTATGTCAGGTGAATGGACCCCGCAATGAAGACTACCTCCACCCTGTTTGGTGACCCTCAACCTCATTGCATTCAGAACAAATTTGTTTTTCAGCTTCAAATGACCCACATTTCTACCACTCCTCTGTTTCCTATCTCATGCCCCATGCCAAAAGGTTTCACTGCACATGGGGGCCAGATTTCCTGTAAGCCACCAAAAAAGCTCAGCGCTGACGTATTTCTGCTTTAAAGACAATACCAAAGCCATTTAAACAAGCTCTCTGAATTCGTCTTTAACACAAACATTTATTCACACATAAACACTGATATACATTCGAAGGTTTTAAAATCGCCTTTGAAGTCTCTTATTCTCTTCTCAAGGCTGCAAGTACGTCTGAGAGAAAAACAACCAGATCTACCAACCTTAACATATCCAATCTGACTCGCAACTAACTTGACTCGTGCCATTTGACTCAACACCCTAAACCATTTCGATAAACGGGTAACGGATAAATAGTGTTTCAGTTTCAAGACATAATGTGCTCTGCTAAATTTACGTTAGAGAACATTTGTAAAATCTGATTAAAAGACACAGCATAGTGATAGAAAGAAGAGCCCGCAACACCCACGTTCTGTCCTTAACCATTTATTCATTCATCAGACTAGTATTTGTTAGCTTTTATATGAGGTTTTCATTTACCAATCCAAGCGTGTCTTCCACAGGAAGCCTTATCGGTGGTGAGTGAAGACCAGTCCATATTCGAGTCACCCTTCAGTGGGCCTCAGGCCATGCATATGAAGGAAGAGATCGGCTCACCTGCAGTGTTCAGACAGGGTTCTGAAGAAAGCTCCGAACCTACCGAGCCGGACTGGACCGGATCGACCACACAGAATGCTGCAAAAAGAGCAGAACACATCAACGGAACCAGGTGAGGAGGACTAGATGCGTATAAATTACGAAATATGGAACGTATGATAAGATAGCTTCTGTGGTTTTGTGCCGTCGCTGATTAAAGAACTAGTAAAAAAACAAGACAATGTTGTTCTAATTTATTTTCTTCTGTGGAATACCAAAGAAGAACGATTTTATGCAATGATAGCAGACAGTGACCACCGGCTACGAAGATCAAGTCATTTAATAGCTTTCAAGACAAGTCTTTTGTCTTTATACCCTGAAAATCAATCCGGCTTTTATGATCCAGTATTCACATTATCATAGTCACATGACATGCATTCAAATGGAATAAATGTGCGTATGTTAACATGATTAAAAATAAAATGTGTAAACTGTTTATTTAACATCATAATGCATTTAGCATGTCAATTTGAAATGCTCTGTTACTTGTATGAAGTTCTGGATAAAAGCATCTGCTCAATTAACAAATGTAATGTAGAATGCAAACATGCATATTAACATTGTTTATCATACGACAGTCGTGAGTCCCCGGTGGACTGCAGTGTGACAAGAAGGACCCGACACATGAGCAACAGCGATGGGGGGCAGCTGGCCTATCAGGCCTCGTACACTGAGCCACGGAGCAGCCCACAGTCCACCACGCCGCCTAGCACCACCACCATCACCACAGAGGAGAAGAGGGTCATTGTACCGGCAGGTAAGATTTAATAGTCTTTATAAAAGAGTGATCAGTTGATTCAATCATGATCCACCATGAAGACAAGTTGTTTCAGAGGCAAAGCAAGTTAATCTGAAAAACTTTAAAAAGAAACGTCATACTAAGGGGAGAAATATGGTGTGTACGCAAAGTTTATAAATATTTAGATGCGAGTTGAATATTCTATTTGCCGTTGGCACAAAATGGGCATTGACATGCGCCTACACATTTTTCCATCATTTGTACATCAGAGTCCAAGAACGTGTATTAAGAAAGTAAAAATGGATTCGATTTCATGCTTCGTAAGTTAAAACGGGAAGCATTTGACCACTGGAGAGAGGACTCGTTTTAGAAATTGGTCAACTGTTGGTTAAACCCATGTAGAGGCTGTCAAGATTCTGTGTTCACAGAAATATGTGGCAAGTATGCACGAACCACAGCATCTTGCGTCACTCAGGAACTACATGTACTGTGTGGGAAACAGCACAGCTCGGTAACTGGACATTGTAAAAGCGAAAAATACACATTTGTGTGCCAACACACTTCCTTCCTGCTCTTCTTAGATCCCGGTAGTCAAAGCCAGATCACCAGACTACTGCATAGATTCCTGAAGAGATAATCACTTCTTACTCACACGCCAATTACGATGTTTGGGGATCTTTAGGGAGGCATTTTTAGCCATTTTGAAGGTCGTCGTGACATCATTAAAAAGGGGCGGAACGGTGGAGTCGTTCTTCTTGACATGTGGAGTTATGTAGACATGTAGGATACTTTCTTATGCGTCACCCAGACCAAACAATTACAGCGCACATAATACACGGATATGACGTCTTAGATCCTGTAAATAAGACAGGTTTGAGAGAATAGCTTATAATAGTACAGTACATTTGCTATATTTCAGATAGCGTTAGAGTGGTTGGGAATTTACTTTTCTCATACCTCTAGTTTGAAGTCCAGAGCAATCATTTTTTCCTTCCTTCCGATTCACTTTCAGACCCAGAGGTTTGGACACAAGACCATGTACGGCAATGGGTGGACTGGGCCATAAAGGAATACGGGCTGTCAGATGTGGACGTGTCCCTCTTCCAGACACTGGATGGAAAATCGCTCTGCAAAATGACCAAAGAGGACATGATGCGTGTCACTTCCGCTTACAACACAGACATCCTGCTTTCCCACCTAAACTACCTCCGGGAGAGTAAGGGACTTTGCCCGTAATCCATATGAATAACCCATTACTAATTGTTTGTTTTTTTACAAGAACACATGGGGCGAAGTCATAAAGCAATTTTAATCATTTCAATTTCTTATTGTAGGTTACTGGTTTGGAAACCATTAGGTAATGTTATGTGTCTAGTTATATATACCGTAGATAAACGGTTTGTTTTCTTTCTATTTTACTACTCAGGTAGCCCCACCTTTTCCTACCCCACAACCCCAACCAATACACAACCACAACCCAGAATACAAGTGAAAGCTGGTAAGTTAAACTACAAGTGAAAGGCTTAAGTGGCTTGCAACTAAATTCTTTAAAGGGACAGTTTATAAAATAAATACAAATTTTGTCACTTATACACCCTCATGTGATTCATTTTTCTGTTAAACCAAACACCAAAGGTATTTTAAAAATCGTCTAGGTAGTTTTGTGCCAAAACAATGGAAGTCAACGGGGTTCAATTGTTGGTTATCAACATTCTTCCAAGAATCTTTTGAAAAAGTAATATGGGTTTGGAATGACATAATAACTGAGCAAATAATGAAAATGTCCATTTGTGGGTGAACTATCCCTTTAAGAACATTTTCTCAAACAGCAAAAGCTTGATATATAAACAGAACATTGCCAATGAAGAAAAATAACCGTTTTCTATAGGTTCTGCACACCTTCCTTAATGCATCATGAATATGGCAAAACCAATCAGCAGCCAAATCATAACTACAAATTGCATTTTTTTTCAATTGCTATAAAATCACAAGATGTTGTACGTAACAGTAATTTTACCACAGTTAACCATCACTTTTCTATTGTTCCGCACTTTTGCACCGCATTGTGTCTGCAAAAACCTGTGGTAAAATCAGTGTACATACAGCACTGTGGCTTGGCAGACCTAAACAGGATACAAAATTCAATTTACACAAAAAACTTTAAACAATTTCTAACCAAATGCATAAGATACTACAATAAAATACTGTTGTGGCCTTACATTTGGCATGGAGAGGTGCATTTAAGGACTGTGGCGTTTCTGTAATGCTCAGCGCTCAACCGTTGCACGGCTTTCGAATTGTTGCACTTTCAGACAGGAAACAGCTGCATCAGGACAGGAAGCAAGGGGTGTAGACCTCAGGTTAGGACACAATCGACTATTCTGTGGCAAACAGAATCGGTTGAAACAAAAGGACATTTACCCTGAGGAATTGTGTGCCATCTTCAGGCCTTCTTACTGTTCGCCTCTTGGCTTTGTTCTGCCCCGTGTTACTCCTTGGGGATCTTTAATGCAAGGCTTCCTTCCTTCTTCGATGGCCTTCTCCCTGCTCTTTAAAGCATCCTTTCCTGTAAAATCTCCCTTTGTTAACCAGTCTTATCTTATTTTGCCTTGGTACAGAAAACAGCTTTGAGGAGATCAGCAGAAGGAACAGTTGGTCCTCAAGTCAATTGCCAGCTGTCCCAAAAGGTAAAGATACTCTACAGGGCAAAAAGTCACAATCACACTGCATTATACATGAATATATGAAATACATATAGATTAATGTATAAATATATACTGTATACAATAATCTTTTTTTAAACTACAGGTTCTCCAATTGACCATCAGCACAATAACAGAGTTACAGAGCCTCCACCAAGACCTGCGCAAGGTTGATATGTTCATCTTTTAATTCAATACTCAAGTCAATGCAACTATCCGTCCTGTTACTCCACATCATGAAACATCTAACTGGTATTTTATATTTTTTCAGACCCCTACCAAGCGTTAGGCCCTATCAGCAGCCGCCTTGCAAATCCAGGTAAGCACGTTAAAGCGCAAGTTCACTAAAGAACAAAAATTCTTCTATCAATTACTTACCCTCATGTCATTCCAAACCCGTATGACTATTTCTTCTGCTCAAAGCCAAAAGGTGTTTTGAAGAATGTTTGTATCCGGACAATGTCATCCACTTTTTATCTCCCATTGAGACATTTCTCACAATATCTTATTTTGTGTTCCATAAAAGAAAGCCATAATGTGAAACATAAATGTTGAACGACATGAGGGTGAATAGATGATGACAGAATTCTTATTTCATGGTGAACCCTGACTTTAATAAAACTACATTCATCAGCAACAAACAACCAACAAATGTGGCCTTTTTAAAGTATGTAAACTTTCTGAGCACTTCTGAAACCTAAGGAATTTCTGATATTAGTCCATTCATAGGGGTAAAAATCAAACATGCTTACGACACAAGGACAAAATGTCCAAAAACATTAGACCATAATTAGCATGACTGTTTGCCCGACCTTCTTCACACAGAAACGAAACCATTCAACACCAAGAAACGATCGTCCAAACAAAATTCTTACAACCTGCCCATCACCAGCTCTGACAGGACCGTGGGTAGGTGTCTGGCCGACCCACATTCTGTTTCTATAAACATACAGTAAAAAGGTCACATTTGGAAATAAAATGAACTGTTTCTATACACTTTATACACCGCAGTATGTATTCAACTTTATCTGCTGCTAAAAGTTTCTTTTTTCGTTACAAAGGCTCTGGTCAGATCCAACTGTGGCAGTTCTTGCTGGAGCTTTTGTCTGACAGCAATAACGCTGGCATCATTACCTGGGAGGGAACCAACGGTGAATTCAAGATGACCGACCCAGATGAGGTGGCCAAGCGCTGGGGGGAGAGGAAAAGCAAGCCTAACATGAACTACGACAAGCTCAGTCGTGCCCTTCGCTACTACTACGACAAAAACATCATGACCAAGGTGCACGGAAAGCGCTACGCATACAAATTCGATTTCCAAGGCATTTCCAATGCTCACCAAAACCATCCTCCAGATGGTGGCATGCTCAAATACCAGGGAGAAGTTCCCTATGTGCAGACCTATCAAAGTCACCAGCCCAAAATGAACTTCATGAGCACCCATACAACCCATATGCCCGTTTCGTCAGGGAATTTCTTTGGGCCTTCCAGCACCTGTTGGAATTCTACGACAGGGGTGATGTATCCAAGCTCACCCATGCCACGGCATCCCAGCACGCATGCTCATTTGAACATGTATTACTAAACAGTGGAAGACTTGGCGATCACAAAGCCTTAAAGCAGAGCGTATGGCATTCATAGCCACGTTTCTGGGGTTTATGAGGTTGCCAAAGCATATCGATGGTTTCTTAAAAAGTGTTTGATGGTTTTAGTAAAAAAAATCAACCAAACTTGGGGGATTTATATCCAATGCGAGATGTAGTCATTCAAATTTCTTGTAGCATTCTCCATCTAGTGGCATTTTTGTACAGTATATATTCATACCAAAGAGCTGTACTTCAGGGCTAAATTGTAAATATGTCTTGCATGTTACATATAAGGCTTTTGCAAAAAAAACAAAAATTAATGAATTCATATCCAATTTTCACATGTAATATGACTTTTGTATGCATTTTCTTTGTACAGATGTTTTAACCAAATAACATTACTCACATAAGTGTAACATTATGTATTTCACACCAATAAAAACATGTAGCTCACTAAATGCGTTTTTGGATCTTGTTTGATTGTCCTGATGAACATTACATTACATTACTCTTCAATACATCACAAAAATTAGCACTAGCATATTTCCCAAGACAATTTGTTGAAAAGCATATGGCCTTAAGAAAAGCATGCAAAAGTGCCAAAAATGTGATAAGTGACTATGGCTGAAAGAATAAACATGATACAGCACTAAGATGTCATTACGTTTTCGCTTCTTTGCTGAAGGAGATAACGTATTTACAAAACGCGCCCTGTAGAGCAGTTTGTCTGTGTAAGGCTACTGTAGAACTAACATGTTGAATTCCAGGCAAGGGGACCCGCAGTGTATGTAGATAGAAATAGCTCATAGAAACATTTTGCAAGGACTAAATACACCTTTGAAGACATAGTTATGTATATTATATTGCAATTCTGTGAAGAGATCCTCCAAAAAATTCACATTGGACCTATAAACAGCTTTCAGAAAATGTTTTCACATTCCTCAGAAACCGCACACAGACGCCTTAATTCATCAGATTATATTTTAGAGTGCTTAATTCAACTCTGCACTTTAAGAGATAATACCAAAAACTAAATCTTCATTCACCTGCCTTACACGCAACAAATGTATGTATCCCTTTTAAACACAAGATAATACTTCACAAAGCAGTTTCATTATTAATTTCATTTATTTTAAGATTTGAATAAGACCAACATAAATTCTCCATTTTTAATTATTGCTCAATCAAACTTTAGGATGGAGATAACTTAATACATTAGACTCCTAATACAACTAGAAATACCTTACAAGGTGCGAGACACGAGTCAGAGGTCAGAGTGCAAAAAAGCAATTAGAAGATCCTACGACATTACCTCAATCTAAAGGATTTCTCAGTGCATGCTGTGATTATTATTTCAAGTGCAATTAAATTATTAAATCAAATGTTTCAATCTTGACCTGAAATGCTCTTTGTTCAGTCCAGTCCAAATACCTCCTCAAATATTCTGCGTGGCTCAACAGATTCATCTTCTTTCTCCATCACAGCCACTCCGGTCACATAATTATGTTGGCCTGCATCAGGCGCCAACGTGGCTATTGTTTGGACCATCCCATCATCCAACTCTACTGAAGTTGTAGGGATTAAAGTTGATGTTTGTTCTTCCTCGAGAATTTTGAAATCCGATTCCGCGGTCCAGACATCACTGGATATCACTTTGCTGGTCACTGTGCACAAATGATCAGGAAAGACTATGCTTGCAGACTTGACTTAGAAGTAAAAGTCTACCACAATGTAGTGTTATGAAAAGATCTACAGTATATTCTAAAAATGTCTTCATTAAAACCCACCAATCTGAATATCCTTAAAATCAACCTTGAATATTCTTACCGGACAGATCAGAACAGTTGGTGTCGCAGCACGAGCACACAGAATTTACACCGTATAACTCTTCCCATCTAAAGAAGAAATGATCAGCTCATATGCTCATGTAACAACTGAATATAAAATGACACAAAAACATTATAATCAAAGCTCAATATACAGTTTTGTTGCCTGGTTGTAGGTGCACAACTTTGAACTTGATGTTGGATTTATACCTCCCACATAAATGTCACAATGCATGTAGAGATGCTGAGAACAAAAAAAACAGGAAACTTGACTTAAAGAGCACAATAAACTACAGAGTTTGTTTATAATCCACACTATGTTAGAAAGCAAGCACATCATTATTTTACCTTTCCAATCATCCCACGGAACAGAAAAGCCTCCAAAGAAAACTGCACAATGTTCCGTTCTTCACTTTGTATGAATCTGGACCATCTACTGCTCTTACTATCAGTCATGCACCTGTAATCAAAAAGAACATACAGTAGTTGTTCTGATCCTGATTGACCAAAAATAGCCATCCGACATCTTTAAGAATCGTCTGAAAACACATGTCGTCCGTCAACACCTGACCTATCAGTTCTGACTTCTATCTCTATTCTACTCTTCAAAAACAAAACAGCTCTGTATACTGTGGTAGGCTAAATGAGACCAGTTTTTATTTGTTTTTTGCTGTCCTAATGTTGTTTTAATTGCTTCATTTGTTTCACTCACCTGTAAGTTGCTTTGGATAAAAGCGTTTGCTAACTGACTAAAATGTAAATGTACATAAACGTTACCCGTGGTTTTCAATGACTGTATATCGAGGCATGGACAAATGAGAAATGTCAGAAGTCACATAGCAGGAATCCACGAAAAGCCTCTCCTCCTCAGCAAGAGTGGGACCGTCTGCCTGAAAGTACATGGAGTCACCAATGGTGTAAGCGTCAGTGGGTGACAACCGTTTCCACATAGCTGGAACAAAAAATAAAGTGTTACTGTCCAAAACAAAGTATTCGTCCTGTTTACACATAATACATTATTCAGTAAACATATTGAAGTAGTTATATTTTACCATCACGGGGCGTGAGCACAACACTGTCCGTTGTTTTCAGGGGTCTGAAGTAGCCCTGATATTCTACTTGGGGTGTGAAACCAATTTTGTATGAGTAATGATACCTGGAAAGAAAGTTCGGTTAGACAATTAAAAACTACAAATGGAAACATATTACAAGTCGAATCACCAAGATCTTACCTGTTAAAGTGACACTCAATTTCATTCGAGAAAGGCATGGCACGGCGAATTGGACCCTGGGAAATCTCTGGAAAGTAGTGCAGTACGTTGGAATAAGCAACTCTATTTTTGATCAACTAAATTGGAAACAGAAACAAATTTTTATGCAAGCAGAAAATCCTTTCATAAAAAAAACATGAATTTTCACATGATCTCATGAGTTTAAAATTCACATATAAATGTCTGCACGTGTGACATTCATGAAAGGGAAAGCAAACACACCTTCCTCTTACTGCCACACTGATCCATGTCGTAAATAAACAGATGATATTTCCTCGTAGTCTTGCTGATGTCACACGTCCCCAGCTTTAATTTGCCCTCAAGGCCTTCGGGTCCTAAAATCTGTTTGTTAACTTGAACAACCATTTTCTTCAAGTAACAAGCGACGTTAATTCCGTGCGATCGACCGCTGCGATGGGGCGCTTGTTGGGTGTCACCGGCTGGAGGGATGAGAACTTTTTTCGTGCCTTCTGGTAGTTCCTCCCGACCCGATCCATGCGCGGGAGAAAACTGCTCTTTATCCAGAAGAGGTACTCGAGAATGCTGGAATATTGGAAGTTGTAAATAAGGCGAATCAGGGCGTTTAAGATCAGTTTCGTGAAAAGAAGTTTCAAAACTCTCGTTTAATTTTGAAGTCGGATCCCTCGAGGGATTTCTAAATGCCACCCGTGACTGTGAAGCGTACACAAGCGTAAATGAGACACTGAAAATGCTCGCGTATGGTAAATAATTCTTCATTTCTCTAAACATGATTAAATAATGTTGCCAACTACCTATATAACAACTTCTTGGATCAACATTGAAATGAATGCACCTGTCCTTTGCATTAAGCAGCCAACGGAAGATGCAAACATGACTGACGTAATGTTATGCGCATGCTCAAATGGACGTCTCTGAGACAGTTCCACACATAGATAAATCACAATATGTGAATGAAAAATCTAATTTGCGTAAGAGTGGCTGCATGGTATAATAAATGTTGAATTCATATTTCACGAGACGGAAAAATATAGTTTGTATAATAAAAATGTAGGCTATTACGGTTTTCTGCACCATAACATTATTTTTAAGGAATTACCTCCCACCTCCAGCATAAAAAAAAACATTTATACAACAAACACCATTTTATTCTTTTCACTACGTTGTGAAATAAAACTGTAAGACCCTTATCCTTTAAGAAAAAAATGACTCCTATGGAAAAAAGTTGTGGTAAACTAATATATCTTGAATAATGCAAGTTGCTTTGTAACCGCTAAAATGTTTTTAAAATGCATATTTATTCAAATATTAACCTCTTGGTATTTCTAAGAATTAAGTAGGCCTATTAATTGATATGAAAATAAAGATTTATTAAATGATTTCTCTTCGGACTCCCTAAGAAAATGCAGACACATCAGCACACAATCATAAAATATTGTTTTATTTCAAGAATGTCATTATGCACAAGTTTGTGAATTAGGTTAAAGCCATAAACATGACCCCACATGTTTATGGCCCCACAACTTTCAGAATGTTGCTGAGATTTCCTGCCCCACATGTGAAATTGAGAAGAACTGCCAATCAAGGGTTCTAAAACAGAAATAAAATTATTAAAAATCAATATTGATTAAAACAATTTGAATGAATAAAATTTGTATAAAGATACTTCATACCTTAGAGACATTTTATACTGCATTTCAATGACCCCTCAGTATTCTAGTATTTCATTCTTGTTTGATCTTGTTCATCTTTACTCCACTCCTTTGGTTCTTGTTTGGCATTTATAAACATATCTTCCTCAATCATTATTGCAGACTGTGTTGTGTTTTGTACATCCATGTTCTTCTCTAAATCGTCAGGCTGCATTTCTTTTCTGAAAATCTTCTCTTGCAGACTTATGTTGGATTTTTTATCATCATGAGCATCATCCAATGATTCTTTTAAAGACTGAACGATAGACTTTACCAGAGTGTCAGTTTTAATCGTGCTCTGGACAATCTCCACATCCATATCGACACTCTTTTCCATTTGGTCCTCTAAAAACATCACTTTTCCAGAACGAACAGCAACTTCCTCCTGAAACTCTGTTAACGTTGCCTCTGTACCTGAAATCACTTCAATTTCTTCCTCTGCATCATTCACTCGCATGTCTTTGTTTTTCGCTGAAGTTTCCCTTTGTTCTTCCGTTTTAGTTACAATCTTCTCTGTGCAATTCTCCTTCTCTTCTTCATTGAATTCTTCTTCTGGAACATCATGAGTACTGACCCATCCTTCCTTATGCTGAGTAAATGAGGATTCGGTTTTGTTCAAAACCCAAGATTTACTTGTGATCAGAGATTGCGTCACAAGGGACAAAGAGGCTGGTAAATCAGAAAGAATGTAATTAATAAGCTATGTAAAATAATATTCATTGAAATCTATTTCTTATGCTATTTAAATCTAATTGTAAGAAGGACAGTCTGAGCCATCATGATGCAGGTAACAAGCACATGCAAGCATAAATCAGACATACAAATAATAAAAAATTGAATCAACATCTGACAGGATTACCATCTTTTACACAAGTGAAAAATGTATTAACACACACATGAAGTTGAATTTTGTACTCACATTTAGTTTCAACTTCACATTTGACTTCACAACAAGCACAAACAGATACATCAGTGTTGAGTTCTTCCCATCTGAAGACAAATAGAGAATAAACAAATGAATGAAGCTTAATTGAGGTGACAGAAGATGTTGCAGAATTGCGTGAAATGATTCACCTTTTCTTAATACTGTTATAGGTACAAGATTTGGCTGAGGGACTGGCAGTGGTACTGTGAACTGATACTTTGCAATGCAGGTAAAAGTGCTGTAAAATGAATCACAAAAAAATGGAATTAACACACATATATGTTTCTTGACAGAAAGACACGCATATTATATCCAGGCTAGTGACATTCCCCACTGTGCTGACTTCTCTCTTAATGGGCAACAAAAATGAAGATGTTTATTTCAAATGTACAGATTTTTGACAAATACTTTTGAAGGTAATAATTAAAATTCAAAATATTGCCCTAAATATAGCCAGTTTAAAAATGAAAACAATACCTTGCCTGTAACTTGGGGGAGTAAAAAGGCATCGACTGAAAACCTTATAAAGTTTGACTGTCTTTCGAGGAAGCGGGACAAACTTCCATGTCTTCTGCTGTCCTCCATACACCTGAAATTGAACAGGTGTTTCATATTTTCTTAGTGAGAAGTAGAATGGGCCAAATAACTAACCCGTAATTGTGAATAATGCTGTGTTCTGGAGTTGAGTTTGGGTCTTTGGAAGATGCCGCATAACAGGAGTCAACGAAAATCCTCACACTCTTAGATACATGAGAAGCAGACACTTCAAAATACATGGGCTCCCCAAGCATAAAAGTTTCATTCTCCCCGAGGTTTTCCCAGCGTTCTAGTTCACACACAAATTAAGATTAAAGACCATCAAAACACCTTAAATCTTATAAAAAAAAGTATTGAGAGTGAGAAGAAGAGGCTTACCATTACACACAGATATGGTCAATTTGGCCCTCCTTTCTAAAGACTTGTGAAACATGCGTTCCCGTATCACGGGTAGGAAGCCCATTTTGTAAGAATAATGGAATCTAAAATGTGAAAAAGGAGGGTGCTGTACTGCATCAGATATCCAAAAGTCCTTAAACATCTTGGGATTTGTGTTTTACCTGTTGTAAAGGCACTGTATGTTTAATGTAAGAGGCACTGCTCTTATTACTGTCCCTTGAGACTCTGGCATATATTTTAAGGTGTTGGAATATATGATCTGGCCATTCATCATCTGAAGAAAATCATTTACATTAATTAAAACGGCAGTGGTGTTAAAAAACAATTCTTCAAAGCATTCTTTACATTTAAGTATCACAGTAATTTTAACCACAATGTTTTGTGGTTGATCAATTATCATATGTATGACCATATCAATTCTACAAATATCATGGTTAAACTATGGTTACTGTAGTAAATCCATGGTTAATTTTCATAATGGTGATTTAGGTGAATTAAGGGGTGGAAAATACTTAAGTATTCGTACACTCATGTATATCTTTATTTTATCAGTTTTTTTACTTTGTGAAAAGCTACTTTACCATTTGACAATTACATGTCGATTTTTGTACATTTATTACTTGCGTTTAAGTAAACTAAGCTCAAACATTTTTTTCTATATGCTTTAATGTTGTGAAGTAATAAAAAAAACTAAAATTTGAAAAATGTTATTGAGTATATTACTCAAGTAGATCTGCTTCCACTCTGAGGGTTCATAATCCAGCCCTGTTAATGTAAACACGTGCCAAAAGAATTTTTTGCGTTTACGTCACAACTTACCGTTAAAGAGCTACCGCACTCGTTCAGGTCGTAATGAAAATAGATTAAATCTTTCTTGGAGCGCGAGGCAGAACACGTTCCCAGATAAAAATAAGACGGTGAACTCCTGAAGCCCAGAACCATCTTATTCACACGCACCGAAACCTTACTGTAGCCACACCAGACCTCAACGCCATGAGTATTGCGCACGGGAGACACCTGGATGCGCTGAGGGTTCACCTGAGGATTAAGAACCCCACTCAAAATATTCGGCAAGCGTCTTCTCCCGGACATAGGTCTGAACAGCTCCATGTCAACTAGAGGAACCGGGACATGTTGAAACATCGGGAAAACGTGATAAGGACGCATAACCGGAGGAGGTTTTGGAAATTCCCCGTCTCTTGTCCACGGCCTTAGTGCCCCTGACATGGGGTGCACGGGAAAGGCTTTTTGCTCCTGCTCCGAGGATACTAAGTGGCTATATTTTTGGTGACCTTCAAAAATATCAGCCATGCAGGTTTTGCAAATGTAGAGTAAGGCTAACAAGCACAAAAGACAACAAACACGTCCCATCATAACGCAGAGAAAAACAAAGTCGCCGTGAGAGGACGCAGGCACGCACGACAGTCACCTGTTGATTGATGACGCATAGTCCAATCACGCGTCACTCGCGCCTTACCAAGTGCGCGATACTGGGTCTAATTTCTTGTATTTTTTCATGTTCGAAACAGTTTAATATATTATTTGGGCTTAAGTTTAAAGGTTAACGTCACTTAATGTTTTTATTGTTTCCCAACACTGTAACATAAACTTTAAATTAGAAAGATATGAAAACGTATACCACACTGGGATAAACTTTATGTAAAATATAACATCGGTAGAAATTCACATTTTAACCATATTTATGATTTGAGTTTATAAATGTCATTAGAATAAGTTATTTAACCTTACAGGATCAGAAATGACATGCAAAAATGCCATACAGAAATCATTCAATATTATAAAGGGTTCTTGTTAAATTATGGTATAACTGAACTTTTTGTTTTGTTTTGTAGATGAGAAATCATATATGTATATATATATATATATATATATATATATATATGTAACCAGTAGGCATGCTTTTCTGCATTGTATTAATGTTTAAGTTCACTCTAATTTTTTTTTTAAGTCATTTCAACCATTTTACTCTTACCATTTGCTATAGTTTATAAAAACAAGCTGAAATTCCATTACATATTTAGATGAGTTTATGTTAAACTCCATGACTTACTGATATTTGCAGTGCGTAAATCATGTTTAAAGCTTAAAATTGCAAAGGCAATGCTTCATAATGTTCCGTTAGATGCTCCTCCAGTTGAACAGAGGTATTTTATGTGAGGCTTTTCAAAATTTATTGAGGGGTGACAGAGCAACATGTTGTTTTGAATATCATCCCCGGAGACCCCTCCAGTTATATATATATATATATATATATATATATATATATTCCCTTATATTCTTAAATAACAACTAAATAGACACAATGTTCTGTATTGGTGTTATAAGCAGCTCGGAAACATCTGCGTTTTCAAAGTTTATCAGTGCTCAGACACGTTTTCTGACAGTGCATTGTGAGTGCAACAAATCGATACCGTGACCAACGTCGTCTAGACATAACAAGATTAGAGGACCTACAGAGGCAACTCTCCCTTTAATAGAGAAACCAAAACTGATGATATCATAATACTTCAGACATTATGTTCTCATGAAGGATGATGTTGAAAAAAATGACAAAGTAAAGAAGCCAGTGCGGCCAGTTACAAGTTTCGACCGGTTATTAAGAACATAAAGGACAGCAGTCATCATCACTGATCTGAGCAGAATAAGGTAGTTTGCAGGTCCTGCGGCCTTAAAGGTGGCAGGTTCAAATCCCAGTCATTAGAATTAACCTTGAAAATGACATTTCACCCTAACATTGCTTTAACTTTATCTGGATGATGCATGAATGCTATGTACACAGATTACAATGAATGAAGATGTCAGCAGTTAATTAAATATAATGGTATTGGTCAGTCATACCGAAGCCTACTTCCAATATGAAGGTTTAACATGATTCTGAATTGTAGTGGATTTCTACACAGTTGCATGAGGCTTGAATTTTCTCTCGCTATACATTTAATAAACCTTGTTCAAACTCCTAGAATTGTCTTCTGTTCATTTCTGTCCAGTGGCTGACCAATAAATCGAGGCACTTGTTTAATACCATGTTTCCGTTACATAATATAAATGTCAAGCTTTAACCTGTACCAAGAAAGAAAGCAAACAAAAAACAGCAGAAAACAGATTCTTTTTTTCTCATTTTTTCCTTGTTAAATAGTAATAAATACATGAGATGCAGTGGTTTATTTTTCATTTTTCTGAAGCAGGAGGGTTAAAAAGTTTTCATTTTTATTTATTTATTTATTCATTTATTTATTTATCTGTCTGTTTTCTTTAGCAGCAATCCGAACATGGTTGAGAGTGGAGATAGCAGCCGAGAGTAGTTCACTTTTTTTGACTTGATGGCAAACAGCACTCACAGAGTGTTGTGAAGGAGGAAGGTGGTGGTGGGAGGGGTTTAAAGACAGGAGAGAAAAGAAAATGAGAGGCAGGATGCGAAGTCAGAGTGGGAGGGGCTGCAGTCAGGAGGACACGAAAATGTCCCTTCAGAGTGAAGTGTTCCACCCTCCTGCTAAATCTCGCCCCAGACTCTTTCTTCCAACAGAAATATGGCGCGAGAAAGAAAACAAAGTGAGAGAGAGAGAGAGAGCTACAGCAAGATTTGGCTTAGCATATCCAGAGTTAATACAAACGTGTGTTAACGCTTTAATAGTTTTCTGTCCAAAACAAAGGGGGTTAGAAAAGCAAGAGATAGAGACGAAACCAAAAGAGTGAGAGGTGAGAGAGTCTAGTGAGATGGCGAGAAGGCAGACTATTTTTTGAAACGAACAACAGGGAAGCATTTTGGTTTTCCTTCTGGCAAAATGTTTTGATGTTTTTCAAGACTTTCCTGTATCATTTCCTCCTGTATGTTAAGTTGAGTTACGTTCCCCCTCTCCTCGTGAAAGCGGCTCACAGTTCAGCCTCCTCCTCTAGTTGTTAGTTGGTTTTTCTCACTGTGTGGTGACTAAAAAGAGTTTCTGTCATTTGCTTTATTTCGTTCTTAGGACTTGTTTCATAGTTTGAGATATATAAGCCAGTGTGTCAAGCGAAATAGAGATTGGAAACGTAAAAAAAAGTAACAAAAATGTGTCTGTGTATGTGTTTCTGTGTGTGTATATGTCTGCTGCACGTGGGTGAGTGAGAGATACTCGAGAAGCAAACGAAATGAAGCAAAAACAAACGAAAAAGGAAAAACTCAAACCCAGTTTTGTTTGCTTGTTGTTGTCTATGCATAAATGTCATCCGTCCCTCAAACAGTAAAATAAAACAACGGTATAAATAAAACATAGAATAAATAACCCCACCTCTCGGTTAAGACCGCTTTCCAGCCCTCTCCCATTTCGTTCCTGCATGTAGTGATTCTTAATAAATTAAAAATGTACAATTACGGCAAGACAAAATGAAGGGAACTCTCTCTTGCTGCTGTCATCTTGATGAACACATTCAATTTTTCGAAAAATCTAAAGCTCTCCCTCACAAAAACAAAACGAATAAAAATCTCTCGCTGCAAACCTGACCTCAAAGCACATCAAATTAAATAACAATATAACAACGGTAAAAACCAACTTTCTGAAACCTTCTGTTAAAACGACTTTCCCTGCTGCGCTTCTCCTTCAATTAAAGAAAAACAAATGAACAAGAACAAAAAAATAAGGATAAAAATAGTTTAAAATCATTCCATTCGTGCCCTCCCTCTACCGTCTCCCCATGCAAAACCAAAACGAAAACGATATTTCACAAGTTTTTCTCTGCGGTTCTGTTGCGTGTGGCTGTGTGTGTGTTTGATGTCTGACTACTTTGTGTCGTGTGTGTGTGGCGTTTTTGTCACTGTCGTGTTGTTTCGTTAAAATTTTCGTATGGCTTTTGGAATTTGTTCAAGATTTATCAAGAGTTGGCTGCACTCTGACCGCTCCCACTCCCACTACCGCACACTGCCATCATGGCGGATTCCTCGGAATCCGGCCGCCCCCCAGCTCCCCCGACTCCTCTGGGCGGGGGCCCCCCGGTGAGCATACCCCCCACTCCGACGCTTCCCTGGGCCGGGTTGTTATTGTTGTTGCTGCCGGCATAGCATGGAGGGATGTATCCCAAGCCGGAGGCAGCGACCATGCTGTCCTGGGAAGCTGGGGCCTGTGGCAACTGTTGCTGGGAAGCGGAAGGGGGTTGCTGGGGGGCCATGACTGTCCTAGTCCGAAAGGCAGAGAGGCCCAAGTGGAGGTTGGAGGAGCCGTACTGACTGGAGTCCAAGCTCGACGGGGGTGGCTGCATGATGGAAGACTGACCCAGATGGTGGTGGTGGGTGAGGCTGAGCTCGATGCTGTCCTGCATCTGTGGGGAAGAGACAGGCATCAGCGCCTGGCCCTGCTGGCCCTGCGAGGTCTGGCCCTGCG
The DNA here is from genome assembly GCF_015846415.1 of Triplophysa dalaica. NCBI lineage: Eukaryota > Metazoa > Chordata > Actinopteri > Cypriniformes > Nemacheilidae > Triplophysa > Triplophysa dalaica. Next base: position 18,076,583 of record NC_079553.1, read on the forward strand.
GCTGGTTCTGCTGCTGCTGTTGCCGGAGCTGTCTGCCGTTGCTATGGTGACTGCCGTAGATGGGGTGGGGATGGTGCGGCTCCATCATGCCCCCCATGTTGCCTATGAAGTGGCGCGAGTGCTGCGTGGCCGCCGGCTTGTGCAGCATCAGCTGCGAGTAAGATGAATCGCTGCTGCTGTTGGACAGCTGACCCATGCTGCTGTCCCCTCCGGGCCAGATGCGCAACTGTTGTTGAGACGGAGCCTAGAAACCAAGAAACAAGTCAACTTGGGTTCTCTAAATGACAAAAAAACATGTGACGTAGTTGTCGGCGACCTCACCTGTGGGCTCTGCATCTCATAGTCCGTGTGAGTGACTGCGCTGTTGTAGTACCGGTTGCTGTACCGGTAATTTCGGTTATCGTTGGAAGAACCGCTTGATCCACCTGCAATTACAAAGAATTCATGACATGAACAATCCTTTCAGGTTTTAGTGACGGGCTGCCATGGTGAACGCCACTTACCAGAGCTGGAGACTGAGCTCGTGGTGGAGGTGGAGTGGCTGTGGTCCATGGCAGGGCTGGTGGAGGTGGAGCTGCTGGTGTTGGTGCCCTCGTCTGTCGTCTTCTTGAAGAAGTTGTGCTGCAGCGCGTAAAAGGGCGTGATGCGCGTCTTGGGGTCGTAGTCCAGCATGCGGAGGATCAGGTCCTTGAACTTCAGGTAGTCGCAGGGCGCGTGGCCCTGTTCTCCGGCTCGCCTCCCCCCTGGACCTCCCGTCTCCACCCCCAGAATCTCGTGCAGTCGTCGTGTGGCAGGTGGTTTATATTCCTGAAACGACGAGTAAGCAGAGAAAACAGAGGAAAGGGAAAGAATGAGTCGCAAATACATCACTACTCGTGCATCAGTCATCATTTCTCCAAGAGTTTAAGAACATGATATTACACTAGCTTTAACCATATATCATACATAATGGCATAAATGTTCTAGTATTGGTATATATAATTATCAGCTAAATACTTTAAAGCCAACGTGAAATGGTGTTTACACAATCATTGGGAAGTTTATCTACGTCTTAATGTAAAAGTAATTTAACAAGAATAAAAGCTGGATTGGACAAAATTTAAGTCATTGTCTGTTAACTTGATAGTCAAAACAGGACTGGACAAATCAAAGAAAAACATTGCTTGAATATTTGAAGAAAGATAAAAAAATCAATCATTTATCTGACACAAATAAAACCAGGAACGTTAGTAAACAAAGGTAAATTTTTATTTCATGTTGACTTTAACAGTAAACTAATCAGCCTAAAAAAATCATTCATGAATGCAGGTGAATGGGGACTGAAGCTGAGATATGTTGTGGTTTGGAGGAAGTAATGACATCAGCACACAGGTCTTGACCTGGAAATGTACCATTCAATCCTGCTCCATAAATACTAAAATAAGGACATAACATATATTCATCTTACTGTAATAATAATGTCAAGCTTTTCCTCTTGAGCTGAGTCTCTGGATGAGTTGGCAAGAGGTGCCAGACACTAATATTTTAAAACAAAGTGCTGAGACCTCATCCAGAAATGTACCCTCCACCTGCTATCACCTTTGCATCTTTAACACGGACTCTTTACCAAGATATTTTACTTATCTTCATTGAAAACACAGGGTCATTGGATCTACTCAGCACTCCGTGTTTACCAGGCAGTGAGTGGCTTTGCTACAGTTAGACAGCATTAACAAAATAATACAGTATATTGACATTATTTAACAATACTGCATCAGTGATTGAGGATTTATTTTTGAGATAATTTTTATATCTGAATCTCTTCACCTATAAGCCATAATATTAAACTAAATATCATATCAAGTTATAATAAATTCAGTCTGCTGGACATTCAAGACCTCTGCTGAATGGGCTCATATTGATAATGAGGATGGTTATGATAAAGGACAGAGATGTCGATGAAGAGCAGATGTTGAAGGTTTGATTGACCAAGAGGTGGGTCAGCGGAGAGAGGAGGAGGTTGTTGTCAAACACAAATTAGCTCGAGGGCAATCCCGTTGCTTAAATGGTAGATCACAGCGCTGACAACGCCAAGGTGAAGGGTTCGATTTCCAGGGAACACACAACTGATAAATGTATACCTTGAAGGCACTAGAAGTTGCTTTGGATAAAAGCTTATTCCAAATGTGTAAATGCATATTAAGGCCCAGGTATACCCCGTTTTGCAGATAGTAGCGTTGCAATTTCTTATTTTATGATTCAAAATAATAAATATTTTATGATTTCCCAACATTTTTAATCCACCCTCCTCCATTTGGACTCTTCTTTCTCTCTTCCCCTCTCCGTGAGGATAAGGTGAGTATTGGGTGGAGTGTGTGAGGGGGCAGGGCTTTGGGAGGAGGGTCAAGATTAAGTAGAACAGAGTTTTACTCACGGAGGCTGAAGGATAAAGTACCTTCTTTATATCCTTGTTCTTCTTGACGGTCCAGAGGCCGTCGGACAGCTTGTCGAAGTACTTGCGTGCTTTAGGGGCCTGATCCAGCATATGGTTGGGCGGGACCCCCAGCACTTCTACTATTTTATTCATCTGGTCCACCTGAGGGAGACATAAAGTGTCAGGGCAAGATCCCAATCTGACTGACCTGGCAGCAAGTATGGATTTGCTTTAATGACAAATATCAGTGACTTAGATTAAAACTTATTTTCTTGTAGTGGCTACATTATTGCTATCTTAACTTGCTTTGTCAGGTTATATTTACAGTAGTGCAACTTTTGTCACACATCAGACCAATGAATAATAAGCATCTTGAGAGCTTTCTGCTACAAGACATTTACTACAATGTTTTTAAGGAGAATAATGGGTAATTGGCAACAAACCTAGCTAAAATACATGTGCTCTCTTCTGTTTTTTTATAATGCAAAGGTATAAACTTTACCTCATTGGAGCCACTAAAGAGCGGCTCGCCCGTGTGCATCTCCACCAGGATACAGCCCAGCGACCACATGTCTATAGCCAAGTCATACGGCATGCCCAGCAACACCTCTGGCGACCGGTAAAACCGACTCTGGATGTACTGGTAAATCTGCATGGGGTTAGAGAGGACGAAGAAACAGATAAGACATGCAGTTCACACAATTTTCAATCAAGTTGAATTTGCACAGTAACTAAACATATTTCTACTTTTTCTCCACTAGGGGGCAGCAGAAACTGCAAGTTAAGGAGGGTGCAGCACCACCACTGGAAATCTATTCTTAAGCAGTAAAACCTATTTCAGCCCTGGGAAAGTCCTCTAAAATGTGCCATGAATGCACCTAACTAAAACACTATATATTCCCTCTTCCTTACAAACACATAAAACAAACTCCGCGTTACCACCACAGCATCTCCCTTTCACATCAGCCGTGCCATAAAGAGTGTGATTTTTCAGAAATCTGCGCTAGTTAACTACCGAGTGCGACCTCATCTCAGCCTGCCGGTAACATATACGGAAGCCAATAGGCCTGAGACGCAGTCTCACCCTTTGTCCTAGCTGACAGGAACTGCCAAAGTCCACAATCTTGATGGCACTGCGCTTGGGGTTGCACAGGAGGATATTCTCGGGCTTGAGGTCGCAGTGGATGATGCTGAGCTCGGGCGTGGCCAGGAAGAGCAATGCCGTGCACAGCTGCTGAGCGAACTTGCGCGTCAGGTTGAGCGAGACGCCGCGGAAGTTGGTGTTGCGCAGGAGGTCGTACAGGTTGTAGGAGAGGAGCTCAAAAACCAGGCACAGGTGGTTACGGAACATGAAGTGCCTCTTTAAGTGGACTGAAGGGAAACAAAGCAAAAAAATATGTTTTAGAACAATGACATTTATTAAAGATTTGAGTCAAATAAGTGTGAAATCTAAGTATGCATACACGCATGTTTGATGGGAGTCAAGAACAAGTTCCCTTAAAAATGAATCTAAAATGCTGTAACCAGCTATTTTTATGATGTACATCAGCTCTATAAAGTTCATACTATCTACACTGAATCTGATGACAAAAAAAATTGAAATAATCAATCTTTCTGTTATGTTGTTGATGCAGCTTGCACACAATAACAGAGTGACTGGTATAGTCAGATTCAAGAGCAAATGAGCCGGTCTTGATGACTCGCACATGAGTCACAGAAAAACTGTGAAGTGACTTATTCACAGAATGAATCAGTCTGAATTCTTACTGAATTAACATTTGACTCACTCACTGAACTGTAACTCTTCATTTTTTGTGACAGTCTAAACCTGTATATGTTCAGTTTTTACCTATGTAGTACTTCATCTCTGTGTCGTGTTTGTTCATGAGCTCAAGAAGCCGCAGCTCAATCTGGGCCTGGTTCAGGAAGGCTTTCTTGTTCTTGATGATCTTAATTGCCACCCACTCCTGCTCGTGGTGGTCATAGGCTTTCACCACCTACAAATAAAGAATCAGAATCATCAGCGCTTCAATAACACAAAGTTGAAGTATCACTTTATTTTCTTAAAAATGAACCAGCCTTTTTAGAAACAGACTCTTCATTTAACATAACAAACGCTTTTCCTTCTGTACTACAGCCTTTTTGTCAATTCATTCCTCAAAATAGGCTAACCTGTCCGAAGGAGCCCTTGCCGATAAGTGAGTCTATCTCGTAGCGGTCCAGCCACTTCTCTCCGTTTTTCACAATATAATCATAGTTGTCGTCGTCGTAGCCGTCGTTGTACACCTTGCGCTCTTTTTTGGTGCTGGAGTCCTCAGGGGGAACCTGCTGGGCTCGCCGTTTCTTTTTCGTGTAATACACCTGAAGAGTATATAACATGCATTAGTGGATTTGATGCAATTTTATGCCATACATTTTTTTCTTAAACATTCACAACATTTCTAAATAACAACTTTCAAATGAATGATGTGATAAACATATTTTATAAGTTATCGGATGAGAGTTGGGGTGGGGGGTGTCCTTGAGTTTGTAAGGACTGCTCTATACTATACTAGCGATCTAATCTCAAAAGGTGTGACCACACCGAACCGTCGGAAGGGGAATTTGTATAATAATAACAGCTCACCTCATTGATGTGCTTGTATGTCTTGATGAGATCGACAGAGAGTTTTCGTAGCGGGGCGCTGGCGGGATCTCGAAAACTGGGTGGAATCCTCCTCTGCAGGATGGTCATATCTGACAGCACCTGCACCAACACAACAACATTGATTAGAAGACACGAAGCACAAAAATCTGTGGTTTTACTATGTGGGTTTCCTGGGATTGGAACCTAAGATCATAGTTTTGGTAGTGCATAGTATTTCTGTACAAAATCCCATTTTACACACTGGTAAATGTTTATGTTATGGTTTAGTTGTAGGTGATACCTGCTGCTGGTCGGCCATGGAGTGGATGTTACTAAAGGAGGGGTGGCTGTGCTGGCTCGACATGGTTGGCTCAGCGGGGGAGAAGCCCAAGGCGGCAGGCTGGCAGAGGGTAGAGGAGGGGGGCTTGCATCCTGAGCTGCTTCCACCTTCACAGAGAAAAGGGGTAAGAAAGAAGGTTAAAGAATAACATTGCTACATATCATAAACACCAAGAAAAGTACTGTCACAGAAGCATTTCACTGAAGAAATCTTCACATTTTTTCAGGTAAGACTGAGGAAGTTCAGTGCTATACACCTTCAATGCCCTGAGAAGAGTTTGAAATTCAGAATAATTATCTGTGTATTTTCCCAACAGCTATGGGCTGTTAATATGCAAAAACTAGAAATCAGTGTTCAGCAGGTCACTGTAAGACAAACAGAAAAACAGAGTTTGACACTGCAAACTAAAACCTCAGTGTGGGGAAATGGGAGTGACCGGAACACAAGCAGAGCTCTCCATGGTCCAGTGCTGCCACTTGTTGGCCAAGAAAATGCAGCATAGAAGGTGCACATTTTGCTGACCTTATTCACGCCAGGTGGATGCCAACATTTTAAGTAAATAGGTGCACAAATTAAAAGCATGTCATATTTTATGCACTTACAATTTTTTGTAAAAGTACCATATGCATCAAGTTTTTGTTCTAATTTATCAATTAATTTCTGTAGATTACAGACTGTAATACAATGATTTGCTTTTATTAAAATATGCCAATATTAAACTTGCACTACAACAAACATTCCCAAATTTATATATACTATTTTGCATTTTGTATTAATACCAAAAAATCGTCATGATCTTAAGGATCTGGATGCTAAACTACAAACTATGAATGGTTCTAAATTTGTTGGAGTGAAATTTTAACTACGAGAGGCATTTTTATGAAAATCCTCTATAATCCACAAACCCGCTCACAGTCATAATGTAAAAAGGAAATATCAGACATTTTGAGAACAGGCGAGGCCAAGAATGCGTTAATTAAGTGAGATTGCTGAGTGCGGAAGCGAGGATGTACAAGTCTAACGGGAGGATATGAAATGGATGAGATATCCCACAGCAAATGCTTTTATTGCCACTTTCACAGGTTGACAGGTGAGGAGTAATAGGGGTGAAATTTATCAATGACACATTACAACTTGAAATAGCCCCGCGATCAATGGCCGTAGCTTAAACAAAGTGCATAACGACACATCTGACCGCCATCAATTTCACAGAGTGACGGCAAGCGTTGCCGTTACATGCCCATAGGAGGAGTCCCAGCATCAACTCGCTGACAGGAAGGCTGCTTGGATATACAGAGCATTACATATGTGATTCATCCCAAACTGGTTGATTTCGGTTTGGAATGAAGACGACGGCTTGATCAATTCTCACATGACATATTGCGAGACCCACCTAATGCCTGAAAGCAACTGGTTGATAAGCTGTCAAAGAGCATCATCTGCTTTGTGCTCTAGCAACAGTAAAACTGCACAAAAAACAACCAAGAGAAATTTCAACCTTACTATAATAAATCAGATTTCAAGTGTTTTATTGATTTCCATCTTTGGCATCAAAGACAGCTATCTGCTGAGCACCAAGAAAAAAAAAGTCACACTGTGCCTTTAAATGCTGAAACGAACACATTGAGAACTTCCTGAGTGTGACACCCCCCTTCCTGCGCTCTGATTGGCTGAGGCCCCTTCGCTCTCTTCCTCCTGATTGGCTGCCGGTATCCAAGGGCTGGGCGGCGAGGTCTCTATAAATAAACCTGGTAGCTTGTGCTGTATCAGCAACCCTTCCCACAATGCCGCTCACCCTCCCTTTCTCTGCCTGTTACCTCTTTCTGTTCCCCCCTCGCACTGATCTGGCCACAGCACTGGCATAAACGCTGTCCCCGATGGGAACGAATATTAATAAAATACAACATCCACAGACACACAGGTGCCCGGCTAGTATTTATTGTCACATACGCCAAGTGTCCATCCCAGCAGTTAAATATATCAGGTGGTGGATGAAGTAATCATCTGCTGCAATTAACCATGCACCGACCACGAGACCCCCCACACTTCACTTCGCATCCCCACAGCTGACCAAACACAGCTGCCAGCTGCCAATCACCATGTCGCCATGGCAACAGACCAGCCTATTCCCTGTCTCTAAGGCACAGGAAGAGGATGGTGGTGTGCGCATGAGAACAGCTGAACGGCCCTCCTCCCAAACCTAACCCCTCCAAAGTCCGTATTGACCCCCTATCTTATTCCCTGTTAGGGTAGTGGGAATGCTGGTGCTACTGAGCCAAAGTTGGACACGCCATGGTAGGCCTTACATTGAAAGATATAATTGCTCAACAGAAAAGAAATGTATCCCATATAAACGTCTTATTAAAATTATGAAGGCATCTTTAAAATCACACATTCAAAGTTATTCTATATGCATGCAAATATTGGCAAAGATCTAAAACTTAACCTTATTATACAGGAAGTCTTTATTCCATGAACACCAAACACTTCACAGTGTGTCAAAAACAAATGCCATTTATGAAAAAAGGACATTGTGAACATAAAGAACATAGAAGCAATGACCGCTGTCTGATGTGCGACTGTGCCCGCAGATGGCAGGTCACAGGGATGTCATGCCACACACCACAGGACCTCAGTCTTTCATGCAATCCGGACCCTGAGGGACGGGTGTAACTAAAAACAGGCCTATGCTGCTCAACCATGAGCATGGGTTCATGCAAGCAGGTTATCAAGGGTGCAGGACACAACCCTTACAGAACCTGTGAGAAATACAGAAATTAAAGTATATATATATTACAGACTGTACAGTTCTTAAAAACAGTGGCCAAAACTATCTTAAAATGATTAAAGAAATCACAGAGGTACATCTCCCAGCATGCATTGGTGATCCCAATCTAATGCGATTTAAAGATTCAACTCTAGATGTTAAACACATTCTGGTAGGTTCATGCAATTCTTCTTTTTTTGTATGAAATGATGGACATCATTGTTTTGTCATCTCTCTTGCAGTTGTCAACTTTCCGCTATTTCCTTTAGCCCACTCGCCAAACTAGTGCAATGTTTTATTCACAAAATGTGAGGGCAGTGGGGTTGGGTTATACTTGTGTCTTACCAATTTAAAGTTACAGAAATAATAATTTATTTAAAGGATTATTTTTAAGAACTGAATGAGCCTGTGCTTCCAACTACAATCCCACAGGTCATCAAACTAAAGAAAACTTCCACTCGGTTCTCTGAACCGCCTCATTTGCAAGAGGACACCGTCCTCCGCAGGGGTAGTGCAAGACTTTCAACCTTTCAATGAAGTTCAACACCTCTAACCGTGTTGTGCGATAACCCTGTCCAACCTGGCAGCCAAACCCCAAACACTCCTACAGAGGACTTTAAACAGTCAGGCCCCCATAGCTGAGTCAGTCTTCACTATTAATAAAAAGCCATCTGGGTCGACACCTCAAACAGTGACACTGGTAAAATGAGAGCTAGTACAGCGCATTAAAAATAAATAAATCTCCCACCTCAAAATACATCATTAGCTATAGATGTATGCAGGCCAGCAACAGGCGAAACTAAAACAAGCCCACTCCTGTCATTACGCTGTATATTCAAACAACTAACCAAAGCATGAAACCAGTGCTTGGTTGACCAGTATGTTTTGAGTACTGGCTGATAGTATGCCAATGTTTAGAGAATTGAAGCCTGATACACTGCTAACTTACAGGCTCGATAAAACAATAACATAGAGGTAAAGACTTATCTTACTCAAAATTTGAAGTGTTCGAAATTCACACAAAACATTTAATTTCACAGTTTATAATCCAGCCAGTGGATCGTGGAACGGACCAGAAGGACATTTTTAAGATGTAGCCATATCACCCAATCACTACACAAACCTGCTTAGAAAATGTAGCACGTCCTGGATTTTATTTAAAAAAATACAAACTCTTGCAAACACCAATGGATTTTACTGCTGCTCAACCTAATGCATACATGCCAACCGCTGCCATGCACAATGCCAGACTCCTCCCCTCCTACGTTAGAAACACTGGCTGCACAACCCAAAGGGGCTTACGGTCCGAACTCCCAATGTGAGGCTGCACCTTCACAGCTCGAAGCAACTGCAAGCTCCCGTTAACACCGGAGCATCTAATCTAAAGTGACCAGCACTAATTAAGTGCCCCTTGAGTAAAGAGCCACTTGCTCCTGTGAAGGTGGATGTTGACACAGAGTGAGGACTAGGCTGGCCTAGTCACATTGTTTACTTTCCTTCTTGGAAAGAGGAGAGCAAGAGTGATGTCAGAATGAGTCAGGATGTGAGACACAAACACAGACAAGAGAAAACGGTAAATAACCTAGCAAAAGCGAAAGGTAACTGAATATTGGGAATGAGCCAGAAAATGGTCACCTCAATGTTTAACATGGCTTTAGTGATGGAGCTGGCTGTATCAGATTGTGTGAGCTAAGGGGTTGATTGAGTGAGGTTGTTGGATGGATGGGGTAGAATGGCTGCTTTGGTCTTGTGGGTACGCTGTGTGTGAATCTGGTAAACAAAAACATGTTTTTGTTCTGATTCAAGCCCCGGATTTATCCAGTGGGAGAGGGAGAGCAAATGACCATGAAGCCGTTTCTATATTTTTTCTCCTAAATCTGTAAAAATATGACAATAGGTAAACACTTTCCTACCCTGTCCTGCAACCTGATGCACTTGTTCTTTATAAGGGCCACTTAGTGTGTACTGGCACCTGTATGATTAAAATGGTTCTCAATGTTTAAAGTCCCCGTGAACCGAAAGTGGCGATCATTTTTACAATGACCCACATTGATAAACTATTAACAATAAACGTAGCAATATTTCATGAAAAAATAGCCATTGTAATTATTTATTTCACTGGGAATTAAATGGTAGAAACTTCAATGGTACAAAAAATGTTTTCATTATATCCTGAATTTTTGAAAGAAATTAAAAAGCACACTTTCCTTCAAGCAGAGTGAAATAAAAATCTATCGTTACAGACGTAAACCGTTGACTCAGCATTCGGTTGTAGTGGTAAAAAAGCATATCTACATGCTAGCTTAAAGTCGGCTCCATTTCGATTCACAATAACTCTCCCTACAGAGAAACATCTGTGTCTGCATACATCTTTATCCAGTTAATACCAGTGTTTATTATGACATATTTCCAGTGCAACTTTACGTATCTTAAAATTACTATTTTTGATCATATTTATTCACATAACGTTTAGAACACTGCCATCTGGAACACCAGTAGGTTCGTTATATATTTAAGACAGTTTTCTGCACCGTACTACTGGTTTCATGTTATGTTAAAAAAGGTGGCGTTGACGCAGACACAGCAATGTTTCTTATTGCTTGCAATGAGTTATAATGGGTTTAAAAAACCTTTGCAGAATTTTGTGACATTCTGTGTTATAGAGTGAATTTTGTTTGTATGCCTGGATTCTGCATTTTGGAATAGTTCCACACAACACCAAAACCAAGTTCTAATGCTCAGCCACTAATGTCAAATATCACATGGCAAAATGGTAAGGTTTCAGACTTTAGACTGAAAACTGGTGAGCAAACAAACAATAAAAGCCGGTCTGAGTGAAAGGGGCAAAGGGCGAGGAGCCTCTTACAAACTTTTTTCAGTCCAAACTCTATTGGTTCATTCATGTTGTCTCTGCTGCTATGATATGTTCAGGTGTCCTATGGGCTAAGAATTACGATGTGGCTTTTTTCTTAGGTCTCCAATGGGTGGGTGCACAGACAAGACAGCTTGTGAAGTATTCCTGCAGTTACCCTGAACCCAGTAGGTTACTTGCAGTTAAATCTATCTTTAAAAGAGTTACCCAGGCTTCTGAAAGGCAGTTCTACACATAGTGCTTGACATGCCAGAATGGGGTGGGGGGACAAAAATAGCAACTGGAGAAAAGTCAGTTGGATACAAAGATAAAAATAAAGATTGGCGACAGAAAACGCAAAGACACCCTAGTCATAATCAAACAATAAAGATTTGATTATTTCTCCAAGCCAATTAATCAATCTATTAGCAATAACTACAAGCAATAACAGGCATAAACAATAATTCAGTTGGTTGCAAAGTGGTATGGAGTTTAGCACAGAGTATTAAGTTTAAAAGAATGAGCATGTTACAGCATATATAGTCTTTCAACTTGTGATCTGTCAAACTTACTGTGAAACAAGTTTGTTAAATTTTCATTATTTCTCTTTCTTTGTGTAAATTAGAGGAAAACAAGAAATTATATCCAATAGGGGTCTAGTGACACCACAACACGCTCCAACAAATGACCAATTCGTAGACCAATTCATGACCTTTATGGTCCCAGCTAAAATGAACTTTTAAGCTAATACTAGATTTGTGTGCTGTTGGGCAAGTCATTTAGAGTGCATATGTGTGTTTAAAAACATTCTTGAAATGGTCCAATTAAGCAATTATACGGTAACTGCATTAAGCAGCTCAATTACTGATGGATAATTGAGTCCTTTATTCTAATCCTGAACTGACAGAAAGACGACAAATAATGAAGGTTGGAGCAAAACAAGCCTAGATGTATAACAAATCAACTTCCATTTTACAGATCGGATATTGAGAAACAATGAGCTGATGGTCACCGGTCTCAAAATTTACTCAACACTTATCCATTTCCTGCAGCCTCAGAAGCATTGCAAAAACTTAAGTATTTTAATGTTTTTAAATAAACAGACTACACAAACAATGAATTGCTTTCAAGTAACCACCAAAAATGATTTGGACAATCACCTAACCTAAGCAACAGTAAGCAAAAATGTAATTCAACTGAAATCAAAAGCATACAATACTGTATGAATGCATAACTGACAAACCCAGCAAATCTGCTTTGTGACGTACGTTGTGCACGATACAGTACATGCTGGTCTAGAGAGCAGCATTCTGCTGCAGCTCTAAGATTCCCAGCAACAGAGCGATCACTGTGAGCTCACACCTCACGTAGAGCTCCCATAGCACACAGCACAAATTACCGCGCAGAAGTGACGCAAAGATCAAGCAGCCTCTGAAACCGTTTGAGAACGAGTCTATTCCCATGATTGTTTGAACATATTATGTTAAGACAATTATGGGAAAAGGAGTGCAGGTCTGTAGGGGTATCTCTAGTGTGTGAAACATTTGACTAATTTATGTCCGGTCCAATGGGAAATGCCCCAAGTTGAGGTCTTTTTCCTACCCTAAATAGCCTAATATTGACATATTAACAACATTATTATCATTTTGAATATCTACTCTTTTTTTTTTAAATGAGCTACATGGTGGCAAGTTTTAATTGCTTTCATTGAGAAATATTGATGTTTAAAAGCAATGGTGGCAACTACCAATGGACCTATAAGACTTGAAGCAAGTTTTGACCAAATTGTGTTTAGATTCACACTAAAGCAAAATTACCAAAAAAATCCTCAAAATCTACAGCCCTATGATCAACCACACATTCTGATGCTTTCCACATGGATTCCAAACATTTCTGTTGTTGTTGACTGGATACATTGAAGAACATCAAAAACAGACTGCATTTGAGCCACAATTATATATAATGGTAAATATATTTTACCATAACTAGGTGTGAATTTACACTATAGACTTTAATTGACTGAATGCCAAAACGTTTACTTCATATCAGATTATCAATTATATAAAATGCAACGAACATAAATGGCAGAAACTTACATCCCATGTAGTCTATTAACATACATGCATGTACAGGTCAAGTGATCTTGCGCAGTGCACATACTATCCAGATGTGCACTTGTTATGGATGCGAAAAGAGATACTAACTTCTTGCTGGCTTTCGTAGCAGGTGTGACTGGGGTAAGTAGCGGTTCTGATCTGGGCTGCCAATCCAGGATTCGGTCGGCAAGTTTGCGACCATTCTGTTAGAAGGCTGCGGCTTCTCCTCCACGGACGAAGTGATCACCATCTGAAATGCTTATGCGTTGGCCCGTGATATCCAAAGAATGACTAATAAAGTTTGCTGGGAATCCCAAAAAGTACTTTTGAAAAAGTTGCTGACATCAAGTATCGAATTATCCTCATGTGCTTATAACTTCAGTAAATAATCCAGTAGGGTACCATCCAACAGTAACTAAACTCAAGTTTGAACCATAAAGGCAAGTTATGAAGTTTAGGACTTTGAACACAAAAATATCTTTCAATTACATGTGAAATCCTGAAGTGACCGACAGAGGAAACTGATGAACGAAAAAGGCACCATTTAGTTATTTCAAACAGCGTTTCATATCTGTCCTTGCTATTCCCTTTATTACTATGAGATTCTAAGGCAATGGATTGGGTTTCAGGCAACAATGCTCACTTTGGGCATAAAAATATACATATTCAAACTATGTCTCATATATTTTATAGAGCTATATATATACTCTGCAACACACACACATATATATAGATATTTATATTTCTCTGTTTATATGGGGAAGAGCTTATTTGGTTACTAAACTTTGCTGTACTTGTACTGTATCTAGACTCATTGTCATGTGATACTGAGGGGGTTCCATCTGTTAAAATATCAATAATTGTTCACACGAGTGGGATATGTCTGAGATCTTTGCTGAGACAGGACCCCCCCACTTTAATTTTCCAATCCAGATAATTCACCAGCTGACAAGGAACCCAGAGCTAAACCTGGAAGTGTTGGTGGCCTTAAAGTTGGGGGTGGGGGGTCTCAATTTTCAACACCATTTACCCCATCACTCTCGCTAAAAATAGCCAGTGTTTCTTATATTCTGTCTAGGTATCTTGCAGCGACTTAAACTAGTCAAAAAAGGCAGCTGTGTCTGGCATCTGTGGCTGCGGTGCCACTTCTTTTCAGTAATAATATTCTGTCTTAATCCTGATATGCAAAGAATTAAAAAGCTATCAGTGACTTCCTGGTGGGAAAAAAAACAAAGCAACTCTTCCCCATTAAGTGAATCTGGCAAAGTCCGCAGGTGTCTACAGACAAGCTTATTCGCTGGCAAGACAAAAACAGGGAAGGAGGGAGGCAGGAGCTCAAAACACGGGTGACAACAACATACAGCTTATGATAAATGTTTCGTGTGCTTGCAGGATCAAAACAAACACGTGTATGCACAAACAACGACGACCAGTCAAAGTGCTAAAGTGCAAGTTATACAGGCACAAAATATACAACTACTGTGAGAAGGATAAAAACTTGTCGATTTCACTATACGTTTTTAAAATACACCGTGGTTTCGACTATAGAGCGCAGATGTCAAACGAATAAACAAAACAAGGAGCCTGCGCTTTACACGCACAGCCTCTTCAGTTCGGTAAAAGAGGCTTTGGTTAACGTTATATGAATGTGTTGCCACTCCGAATGGAAAAACAAAACGAAAAAAAATATCCAAGCAAGTTCCAGAAATACCAACGACTCCTTTTCTGATCAAGCAGTGACAATTCAAAAGTTGGGATTATAACTGTCGGTGATCACGCTGTCGTCCATCCGCGCGCTGTCAAGTCCACTCAAACAACAGGGACCGTTTTTTCCGCGATAGACGACGTTCAACTTTCTGCCGTTTGTACAAACCGGATTCAGTCAGCCACCAAGTGTCTTCGTGCAAGACTTCAACCGCTAAAACAATCTGACATTACTTGCGTCCACAGCTGTCACCGCAATCGCAATTCCGTTCAGTTTAGTGGGGTTTCCGCGTACACTTTCACATATGCATCTGCCTCCGTATCTGTCGCTGTTCGATTTCAACCCGCAGCCGTGACGTTCATTTTGTTTAAAAGCGTCTCCTTGTATTTTCAGCTCGGTTAATGTTTCCCACAGTAAAGTAGTTTTCTTTTTTAGCCAGTCTCATTTCATACTCGCTGCTCGCCCGTTATTACTCCTTGTTGTCTAGCCTCTCTGGCCAGCACTGGATCCACACCCTGCAATGAGGATTGTTCCATCAGCAATTCAAGTGAAGGGGGGGATGTATGAGAGCCACTCTGTGGAGGAGCTCGCTTGACGCAGTTCCCCACGCTTCAATGTTTAAACACCAAAAGCAGAAGGCTGGCACGAGAACCCTGAAACACGTTTCAAATGAGTGACGCATGACTATTTGCTTATTTACACAGATTTCATCAGATCACACAAAGCTTCACCACATAACACATCCACGAGCAGTTAAAAGACCCAGCATCCCCCTTTCCTGCTTAGTAGCGCCAAGCCGCTTCTCTCCATTTATAGTAACTCTGCAGATATAGATATTCACATAGCGCACATATATTTAGACTGCTGAAATCATTAAAAGCAATGTCTGACACTTGAGACAATTGCGTTGGTTTTAAGGCAGTAAAACAATGGGTAAGCACACAAAGTTTTAATTGAGTTGCTTAATGCAAACCGTAGTTTATTTTACAATGCACTGGACACAGTACATTCACAGACAGATACGTCAAGGTCGGCAATAAAGGGAAATAAAAAAACTTGCCTCATGAAAATGTTTTAAAATGAACAATTCACAACCAGACTTCTATGGTCATAATTTAAAAAAACAGTTCAATTTTTTTAAATGGCAAGGCATTATTGCGTGCGTGATACAGCCTTAATTTTTCAGTGCCCTTTTAAGTTTTGTCAAACTTTTCTGTGCTAAAGCGCGCACACACGGCGATGTTTCTTTCCATAGAACTGCTGCTCCTCTTGTCCCTCCCTCCCTTCCTGCTAACGCGCGTTCATGGGCGCTACATTCTCCACCCCCCGTGTGCGCGTTCGTAGGGTCTGTTGCTATCCGACGCCATGGCAGCTTCCTCACGATTGGTCAGAAGTGTTCCCAGTGGCTGTTTGAATTGGTCAGCTTGGTATGTGGGCGGAGAACAGACGAGAGACTGCCCTTTCCCCTAGCTCCTCGTTGTCTCCAAAATACGCCGCGGAAACAGGATGACGTGCCCGCGGAAATAACATAAGATTTCAGGTAGATTGATACGGAGGGGGAGGAGGGAGAGACAACAGAGAAAAGTTGAGAGCTGGGAATTGTCATCGCGCCCTAAACGGAGGCTGAGAAGTGTTGCGCTGAGGCAAACTTAAGGAGATCTTTCATGTTTAAATGAACGCCCGCGTTGCTAAAGTTTAACGAATAAACTCAAACAAACATTTATTAACGAGACAAAGCAATAATAATTCACCAATTGACCCTATATTAAACGGAAAAAAACACAAAATTCATATACATATAAGAGAGCGCATTTTTACTAATGGGCTACTTTAAATCTAATATATAAAATTCCCAGTTTATGAAAAGGAAGACGTTACACACAATATGTGTCCTCTGTCAGAAAAGGCTCTGCTGACAAATTGCATAACAAATTAATCAGATTTTAAAGCGACACCAAAAATAATTTTACTTATTCAGTTTGGTTATATAAAGTTTAAAAAAGAACCCTGCATAGAGTTTACTTTATTTACACTTTTAGTTTGGTGGCATCTCTATAGAAAATGGGTTTACGAGGAAAATAAGGGCAAATTTAAGTTTGATTAAAACATGTCAATAATATATTCTGTTTTAAACGGTTAAATTGGTCAGGAAGCCGTTTTAAAAACCCTGGTGAATGATGGTTCATAATTCTGCTCTGTTCTCCCCTAAAAAAATTGTAAGGGGAGGGGGTCGATGGGGGTGCAAAACGAGGTTAACCATGGCGTCATTCATCCTGCATGACTCCACAGATGCCCGTTTATATGCATCTTTTAACATCTCTTGCTGAGAGACAAGGATCGATAAGACCGCTTTCAGTGAGTGATATACAAACGTTTAATATTTTTTTAATTGTGAAAAGCAATTCCTGAAATAACAGATAACCCCGCCCAATTTGGAATCTTATGTGGAACTATTTTATCTAGATTTTCGTGCAGACTATCTTCACTAGTCCAAAGAGCAAAGGTCTTAAAAGTGTAAACCAGATAGATACCATTAACGCATTAAATAACAAACAACCTTCCCTAAACATTATCTAAAAAACAATATAATGATTAATTGTGATTTACTGATACACCAGATTAATGGTAAAATAATTTTGGAAGAAACTATAAATCCTATTAAAATGAACAAACTATAAAAATACCGAGATGTGAGAAAAATTCCCGTTTAATATTTTATTGTTAAATAACCATTAAAACAGTCAATTTAAAATAAAAAAGAATTCAACTCCATTCTCTTCACAGCAGCGCGCGCCCCTGTGACAGCTGCGGCAGCCCTCCTCATGTCACATTATTATATTATTTAGTTTGTAAATCGTAAAGATACAGATAAATGTCTACGTGTATAAGTGAGCTGGTTCTTGTGAGGAAATGTGACTCGGTTCCAATAAATCACCTTTGCAAAGCTTCCAGACACCCGAGATTAAAAACGCAAGGCGAAGATTCCGGGACTCACGTGCCTTGCAGCAAAATTCCACCCGGCAACTACACATTGTACCATGGTAACAGCCCTGCCATTGGTCCCGGGTGCGTTTTGAAATGACCAATGGGAGGGCCGGCAGCGGGTGATGCGTGTTGCTAGGTAAACATGATGCAGTGGGAAGATACGGTAGTCGAACTTCACTGAAGAAGCTAGCGAGCGCAAAAGGAACGGAGGGGTAACACAGCAGCGAATTACAATTACACTGCGGGGAGATTGCCGGGGTTGTGTTTCAGCTCTGCTCGCGCCGGAGATGGTTTTTTTCTCCATTTTAAACTGTGCATTACATAGTTACATTTGTCTGTTTGAACACATGCAAGTTAAATAAGGCAACAAATATGGGTTTGCTGGAAGCACAGATAAGGACGGCCTGCTGACCAAAACAAATCATTAACTCTTCAGTGCTTTATTTTCAACCTCCTTATCGATAGGCAGAATGGCCAGATATACATAATTGGCAAGCCGCCTGTCCGCCAACAGTGACATGTTTACAACTAAGGAAAGCTACAGGGTGATGTTTGACCTCTCAGTCCCTAAATATTTAAAATAGACACAAAGTGTGTGCTTTCTTTGGACCACATCTATTCCTTATATCCAAGAGCTGTATAACAAAACATGTCAATTATGGAATGGACATTTAAAACAGGGGGAAAAACATCTGAAGTGCCCTGTGCCATGACAAAGTTGCATTTAAGAGAAAACTAGTCTCCACATTTTATTCACAAGTTAATGTCTATATTCACGTTAGCAGTAAAATATGTGCATTTAAACGTTTCAAATTAATCAACAAGAAATCCTGGTTTAGGAGAGACTGATGCCACTGTATAGCATGCAAAGAACCACATGTTTCAAAACAAAACATTCTACCTTGTTACACTTCAATTACATGTGACAAAAATGGCCCAATGTTGCTACTGCCATGGAAGTTCTGCCAAGAAACCAAAGAGGGGTTCAAGTTTACCATTGCAGAAGTTTGAGGTTTCATCCATAAATAGGTTGCATGAGGTGCCATGCTTGGATAAGACATGAACAGGAAAGCTGTCCAACACTTAGAACCAGCTGGTACCATGGTGCAAGCATGTCAAAAACACTGCCACTGCTGTCACATTTTTAGTCTTGCCTTGTTTTAAAGGATTTGACGTTCATAAAACTTTTTTTTTCATAAATATCAACAGAGCATCAATATGCCAAATGTATGTTTCCACATATAACACAAATTTTAGAAACCTTTCTAAAAAACAAATAATGCACATAAAAATAAAAATTGTATTCACAGTACAGCAAGCAGATGTCATAATATATCTAACGTATAAAACAATTAATGTAAAAATAAGAAATGCATTCACAGTAAAGCAATTGGATGTCATAATATTGCGAATTCATGTAAAAATAAATGTATTTAAGTACAGTAATGGAATATAATAATAAAGATCACAGTAAATTTAACATAGCCTAAATGTTCTGGTAATAATACACACGATCAGGAAGATAGATAGCTCAACAGTATCTGTTCACACGTGTCAATGCACTTACACCTGACCCTTTCGTAGATGCAGGAGAATCCCCACTGCTAATCCCTGATGAGCCTTCGCCCACCCTGCCCTCCCTTCCGCGACCTTTCACCTGAAAACCACAAATCTAATAGTTACATAGACAGTCAATGAGAGAAGCAGCGAGGGCGCTGTCGCCCGGGTCACACCAGTGTCACTTTCTATGCTCAATTAATCTACAATTATTTATTCTGTGTACAAGTATACTGCTTTATTGAATGGGTTTGGGTCCTCTACATGCTATGCCATAGGCAACAACAGAGGGATTAGATCTTATTTTCTTTCTTAAGGGTTCATGAAGAGTTTATAAGTCATGGGTTCTTTCAGCAGGTGTCAATGGCCTTGAGGTGATACCAATATAGCAGCAAGATGTGGCCAGTACATAATTTTACTTTTGAAAATAAAATACAAAATAAACATTCCCTTATGTTACATATAACATGATATAATTCCTGGAACAGGGATTAAAAGAAAAATCCGTACATAGGGTTGTGATAGTTACTGGTGATGCCTCCTTTGCTGCCACTAGTGGTCAAACGAAGTCACTGCATAAAACATTTGTGTTGGAGACTGCCTTACCTAATAAGCACTTTGTGAATCAAGTATGATTTTTCAACCTCTATCTTCCTTTTAATTATGTATAATTGCTCATAGCATAGTGTCATAGGCTGATATGGCTATTTATAAGTTTTTCAAATAGGTCTTTGTTTCACAAAGTCATTCTGGAAATAGGTGCTCGGCTAAAAACTCCCTTTGTATTTGATGTTTTTTTGAGAACATGTTTAGAACAACAACATAGTCAAACATGATATTTAGAAAGAGCACCTGTATCTGTACCTCCCAAGAATTTGTAAACAATCTAATAGGATCTGAAACAACATTTAAGTTAAAGTGTGCGTCGTGAACACAGACAATTATATTAAGTATATTTAAGTTAGTTTTATGTATATATGATATATATGTATTATAACTATTTAAACTACCGTTCTAGTATTATGGTAGATATTTAGTGTCTAATTATGCAGTAACCACCACCAGTTTACAAAACCAACTACACCAGCTCAGTACTCCACATAAAAGTTCATAAACACATGATCTAATAGCTGGACATGAATAAACTAAGGCCCCCGTATTTGCCTAGGGACAAACCCATTTAACGAAATCAATCTAAAACATGGGTCAATATATTTCCCCATTATAAGGCATGAATGTTATATGTAATATATTTAAGAGGAAACTTTCCAAGAAAATATAAAAATCCATTCTCTCTCACTGCTTGTCCTACGTCCTCAGTCAATTGTTTTAAAAATGTTAAACAAACTTGAGGGATGCAAACGTGATTAATAAATCAAACTGATGATTCTTTTATATTGGCATCTCCTTATATGCTACATCCTTGTGTTGTGCTACACTCAGCAACAGAATACACAATAAACAACTCAAATTCAAGTCTTAAGTAATTTTTAAGATTTATTGCTTTCCAACAACATCTTAATAACTTTTAGAGACAATCTCGTCCTCTTTGGACAAACCTGTTAATGTCAGTCACATAAATAAACAGAACAACATTGCATATTAATTGTAAGTTACCACCTCGCAGAAAATGGTAAAGTGGTAAATAAACTCTTAAGGCAATACAACACGTGCATAAATGTCAAACATCTATAAAGAGCGTCTTAACATGAACAGTGTGCAGTGACATTACCGTTAAAAATTCAGCGGGGAAAACGGTCAGAAGCTGTATTTTTATCTCTTCTCATGTCCCCAGTACCTGCATATGCAATAATAGTTTTTATTTTGATGAGTGAGGCATTTATATAGCGTCTTCTCATGCTTGACAGGATCAACTTGTCAAAAAACGAGTTGGACCTATGACGTAGTATTTCTGTGCTCAATACACTTCCCAAAGCGTTTGTATAGGTTTCAGAAAGTTTAAAAAAAAAATTAAAATCTGAAAGAGCACGCCCACACATTAACAAGCTGGAGCAAGAGAGAGAGAGAGAGCACTGCATTAGCAAAGTTCAGTGTTTGTTTGTTCACTGCATTTCGGTGAGGAATGTTATATAAACGGTGGATATAATGCTGGATTTGTAGATTGTTTGAAACCGATAGATGGAGCGATCCCAGCGCTTAAAGATGCCGGACATGAACCACATGAGGTAAGTGAAACTGAGTCATATGTAGGGATGGGTATCGTTAAAGTTTGAACGGTATTACTACTTTTATCGATACCACTTATTGATCCGGTACTTTAACGGTACTCTTATCGTACTTTTTTTTATGAAAGGCAAAGCTAAAGCTGGACTTGTTTTCACTATTTAAAACATTCTTTACTGACCCAAAATATCTTAAGGCAGGTAAAAGATGACTAATACCAGCCTATTATTCATAGAGAATTAAAATAAAATGCATGTGGGCCTAAGTTTTTTTGTGTTTTTTGTTGTTGTTTAATAATAACCATAATTGGACCAGATGCTGGAGTGGATTGGTTCACTGTAACTGCAGCTTTACATTCACATAATGTAGTTAACTCTGTTTGGGCTTAAAAGTTATACAGGTTTGGAACCTCTTGCAAAGTACACACACAAAAAAAGTTTATGTATTTCATCAATACAAATAAATTTTTAGGTAAGCTCTGCTTTATAATTTCCTAAGCATAATTTGTTATTATTCATTCATTTTAAATGCAGTACTGTTAAAGTTTTTTTAATGTTTAAGATTTAATTAGGCTACTGCAAAAAGAAATACTCTAAGGATTTATATGTAGGGTATTTTTTAATGTGATGTGCGTTTATTCAATTATTACATACTAATTTAAAGAAACCTTAAGTAATGTTTATGTCGGTGTTATTTAGGAAGACTGCTAGGCTAGTATACGTACCTGAGGACGTGGATGATGAACTAGTAGCTAGGCAGTCGAAAAAATTTCTCTGTCTGCCCATGATGCACTTTTGAAAGATGTTTTGCCAGATTGCGTGTTTCCCCGCTCTTCCAAGCAAAAATCTTGTTGCACTTGTTGCAACGAGCATTGTCTGCATCCACTCAAGTGAAATGTAACCATACTTTAGACCGTTTTATTCTCTCTGCCATCGTCACTCTATTAAGCGCGAGCTCTCGTGTTGTGTGCGCGCGTGCTCTGTGTAGTGTGGGACAGACGGATATTTTGCGTGCGGGATTGCGAATAACGGAAAATGCAGGTAAATCTTTAATATTATCGCAAATTAGAAAAGGTTGGTCAGTTAAAATATGTTAGGTAACGTTTAGTTAGCAATAATAAATAGGAAATGTTTTTCTTAATTTCTCCAGTACCGACAGCAGTACCGTTAACATTAGAGCTTATCGATACTTTGGTCATTCATAATTTAGCCCCGGGACCGATTAAGTTCCGGGTTTCGGTTATCATCCCTAGTCATATGCCTGTGTTTTGCCCCTAATATGCCCCCAAGCACGCATGGAGGATGTCGTATGTTTTCGGAAATAATCGTACAGCTGTATCTGTTTTGTATAAATGTGATCAAACTACTCTAGGGACATTTGAAGGGTACGATACTATTCTGTAAGTACTATTAACATGAGATATGTAGAAACTGTATCAGTTACAGCCACTTTAACTTATTTAATTTACTAAAACAAGCTCTTGTTTTAATTGAAAAAGTTCATCATCTTAAACTTGCTTTTGAACTCTTTCACCAAAAGTAACTTTCCCATCATCTGTAATAGCCTTAATAGACATTGCCTGAGTTACGTGGGTGCAAAAGAATGTCTACGAAAAGCCAAACAACGTTTTGTTTGATGTTTTCACCCTAATATCCTGCATCTCTTGAAAATATGTCATATAACAGAAGTAAAACTGGTTAGCATATTATGTTTAATGTTGACTTAAAATATAATTTACAAGCCTTGATCTTTTGATAACATTCATTTATTAAAGGGATAGTTTGCCCAAAAATGAAAATACTGTCATCACTTACTCACACTCTCGTCATTTCAAACCTATATAACTTTCTTTCTTCCGCAGAACACATTTTTTTATGAATGTTGGTAACTAAAAAGCGACGTTACCTATTCACTTCTATTGTACGGACACAAAACCAACGAAAGTAAATGGGTACCGCCGCTGTTCACAACATTCATAAGTTAAATTCTTCTAAATATCTTCTTTTGTGTTCTGCAGAGGAAACACAGTCATACAGCTTTGAAATGACAAGAGGGTGAATAAAAAATGACAGTATTTTCATTTTTGGGTGAACTTTCCCTTTGAATCTTATGCTGAAAAAGTTTCAAAGGGTCGAGTTCAAACTTTTTAATCGACACAGGGATTTTCAGTGTAATTCTTCTGAAAACACATATTCCATAAGACTTACAAATTACCTCTACTGTACCCCAACCCCTTTTGGACATGAAGCCAAGTATATACCCTTAGAATTTGTACTGTCTATACAGCAATTTTTAGAGTATGTTTGCACAATGAAAAAAAGAAAGTCTTTCCTTAACGTTTTTAAAAGTTTCACGTCGACTGCGGTTTTTAAAAAGGTTTCACGTATACACATGACAGTATTATCAAAAATGATCTGCATTTAAATGCATCCTTGTTTTAAGCTAAAAGCGCTTTTTATATACTATGTCGGCTTGCCGAGTGCATGTGTGTTTAGAGTTTATGTATATAAATACTATGTCTCTGCTGGTTGTAGTGGTGCAGTAAATATATGCATATACGCATGTTTATGACGTCATAGTTTTTGGAAGACGCCGCCACCAATTTAACACAGAGACGATAATGCTATAGTTTTAAAAAAACTTGCACTTTGAGACCGATTTTAAAACGTTTGAGTTTCTGTCCCCAAAAACGCTGTTCCTTTGCAAATGAACAGCCAAAACGCATAAAGTTTTCAGTTTTTACTTGAAAACTGTCTCGTGTACACGGCCTCTTAGACCCTCAGTCCACATGGACACCTAATGGCCCTACTGCCACCTCTCCTCTTCTCCCTACTGTCCCATTCCTCCTATACTTCACATACGATGTGATTAAGCTTCTGTTAAGCCAGGCATAATCTCTAGAAGCTCTGGCTATTTAATTCTTGCTGTGCCAGCTTAGAGCAGTCATGGAGCCTGGCATTGGGGTGTGCGCAGGCAGGCACTTTGGCTGTCACGGTTAGTGCATGAAGCAGTCTCGCACTCCCACAGTGACAACACGGCCTTTTACATGGACACATGCAGTCTATTAACCATGGGCTTTGAAATCGAAAGCAAGCTTTCAACATGCTGCATGATGCATGCATGTGTACAGACAAACCGCCAGACAGGCCAGTTTGCCAATGAATGAATTTGGTTCAATCATTTTGACAACTTTAATCCAAGTCACTTGACTTTGGGGGACAATTTATGCACTAGGCGGTTTCCTGCACAAGGATTAATTTAAACCAGGACTAGGCCTTTGTTAATTGAGGATATTTAAGTCATTTATAAATATATACTTTACAAAAAAACATTACTGTGTGCCTCTTGAGACAAGACAACCGCATTGATACATTTTAAGATATGTCAGTTCAATTCAAGTTAGTCTGGGACTAGGCCTAAACCCCATCCGGGAAATCGCCCAGAAAGCTTTACAGGGCTCCAGACTACAGCTAAATTTTGCGACCAGTTTTTCGAGACAGTTGTTATTCTAGTTGTTATTTCATGTGGAAAGACGAGTAGAACGCAAGCCCGTCATCAGAGTAGGCTGTGTGTGATAATCAACTGCGCAGGTCACTCTTGCGTCACTGATGTTTCCCGATGCCACGCACAATCCAGGTAGTCATTGACAAGTTAACACACACACAATGTGCGCACATTACTACGAGTCGCTGTTTGCTGTGACGGATTTTTTGAGCCCCAGGACAAATATATATTGATATACAAGACGTTCAAAACGAAACTAACCACGGTTAAGGAAACATCATTTATCTCTTGATTACTTGAGACAGCACTGGATCATTTCAATTCGTTCACAGCAAGAACGAACGACAGGCGAATGCTCTTGTTAAGTTTTATTTGACGTTATATTTACATGTGTTGTGTGAACATGAGGAAAAGTGTGCTTAATACACAATAAAGTCATTGTAAGAACGTAACAACACAAGACCTTTCCTTTTGATTTAATGGGTTATACTGTTAACAACTAAATATATACTTTTTGACAAAATTTTGACTAAAAATTCTCTCTATTTAACATTGATCAATAACAAAGCTTCTCTGCTTCTCTTAGACTCTGCCTCTTTTTAAATAAGCAGAACCAAATCTGCGTACATCAAGTAACTTATTTGTCAGTTTCAGCAATATAGTTATTTTGGGGAATATAATTGAATAATTCCATTGCAGGCTGATTTAAGGTGTGCCCCAAAATTGTTGCTTGTGCTCCTAAAAATTTCAATCAGGGGCTACAGTGCTCCAAGTCGCAAAATTTAGTCTGGAGCCCTGGTTTATCTATTCTTAACCGATACAGATGCATACTATCTATAGCTCGGCCAGCTGTAGGACTAGGATTATCAAATGTCCATTGTTTTCTAGCACTTTCAGAGTTTCTGAATCAATGTAGCAAATGTACCTGCAAAACCTTCTTTGATTTAACATTTCTCTCCTGACGTCTAAGCAACCCCAGAGGACATTACATTAGCAGAAAACTTATAAAATCTGTCATTGTATATTCACCCTCATGTCATACCACCAGTATACAACAATTTTTCTGTAGAAAGCAAACAAAGCTATTTTGAGAAATGTCTTGGTAGTTTTGTGTCCATTCAATGTAAATCAATGAGGTCAAATGTAGTTTTGTTACCAACGTTCTTCAAAATATCTTCGGTGTTCTACAAAAGAAAGTCATACAGGTTTGAAATGACATGAGGATGAGAAAATGACAAAATAATGTTTTGTTGATCTATCCCTTTAAGAAAAAAGGAAATTGCACTTTAATATGAATATATTAAACATAGCATTAAGAACATCTATAAACATTGCATCCAAACATTGACATAACTTACATTTAGAGAATATAATTATTAAAAACTGACAGTCTCTCACTTGTGCTAATAAGGATCAATGATTTTTTATGACGTTATTCTGCACCTCAGCTTCTTATCAAATTGCAGATGTGAGGTGAACTAAATGCTATTGGGCATTTTAAAAGTAGGAGGAGTCACTGAATATGTCCCACCCTAACTTTCTGTTTTCAGTGGAAATTACGTCACCATATTGAACCTGAAGCTGCACATTTTAGGCCACTTCATTGGGTCTTTAAATGTCCTGGAAAATAGTGAAATAAACAGTTAGTAGTCAATAAACTACAATATTTAAATGATTAAAGAATTCTTGGTAATGTGCAGGTTTGAATAATTAACATAAGTGCAACAGACTAAAATAAATCGTTGGCATATTCTCAGTTGCTCCTCATTTCCATCCTTCTCCTCTTTTCTCCTCTCATCTCTTCCCCCAGTCCTGACCCACTTTCATCTCCCTTTGAAGAGAGAGTGACCCAGCAATGTCCCTGATGAGGATCCTATACTGTTCTGCCCCGCACTATCCCCACGTCACCGTATCCATAGAGACATGGGCCATGTAAATACATTCCAAATTCAACAATATACAAGCCTTATGAGGGTGTTCATGTGATTCCGAAACCCTGTCAAAGAGGGAACAAGCAAGTAGGAATTACAAAACTATTCATAACATTCGTTTTTTAAACTTTTGAATTGGAAGTTGATATTGGTCAGGTGATGGAATAAATCTAAACTGGTTTCCTTTCCAAAAGTTGACAATGAGAATGTATTCTAAATACAAACATATTTTTCTTCTGTTAGTATTAGAGACAAGATATGTTGAATTATGGTGCTATGCAAAAGATGCCGTTTTGACCCCATTTACTGTCAGCAAAACTTTCAAACCAAAAAACTCTGAAGCTCAAGTCTACCTTTAAATTTTGCCGTTTATATCCTGACAGCTCAAAATTTTGTCTGCAATCAGTTTTATAAAACAATAAAATATCTCTTTCACCTTGGGTTTTTACAAATTAAAGTTGTGTATGTGTCGTGCACTTGACTTTAAAAGACTATGCTCTAATGGTAAAGGGATTCTCAAGGGATGGATAAAGATTACTAGAATGATGAAGAAATGTCTATTTCAGGAGCAGCTCATAACATCTTTATCCCATCCAGCTCCACCGATGATTTTCTTTCTCTGACACACATACACATCCATCTTGACACCTTTCCTTTTTGTCTTTAGATTGAGTTTAAGTTTCATACGTCTTAATTTATTGAGAGCGCTTCTCTCGAAGTTTATTTTACTTCCCTACAACCTATCCCATCTTCCGGGATCACTTCTCTGTACTTTCAAACCCACTCAGCCTAACTCTCTCTCCATCTCAGAGCTGCCTTAAGCAGGTCACAGGGTTTTTCCTGTGGTGCCATCCTGATCTTGTACATACGCGCATGTGTAGGCCTAACGTTCCTTTAAGTGGATAAACAAAACTCTTTACAGACAACATATAAAAGTTAAAAAAAATGGATGAAAGTGACTATTATTAAATTATATCAAACATAAAATTTACCTAACCAACAGAAAAGTTGCTTAAAATCAAATTAAAGCTTTTAATAATTTCAAATAACATTTCAGCTCACAATAGCAAACTTCATTCACATCCTGCGTTCTCTTGTGGTACTCTGAACTTTAAATAATTAACTGTTCTCTTATATTCGCTAGTGACTGAATAATGAGTCATTAGTTTGCAAGTCGTTCTGATCACAATGTGCGTTCATACTAGAGAACTCGCGGTTTACAGTAAAACGCTGATTCAACAAGCTAACTGCACAGTTTAAAGCATTACAATGAGTGGATTTACATGCACAAAATATACAGATATCTATCAAAAATCAGCTTGAAAAGAAACCTGTTTTCACGTGTTTACATGCATAGTAATAAACCGGCTACGCAGAAAACCGTCTTTACACAAAAGTTTGAGTCTTGCTGGGTTTCTCGCATGCAGTGACGTCATCGTCGATAGTCCCGTTCAGGAAAATGGTCAGAAGCTATACTTTTATATCTCTTCTGATGTCCGCAGTACCTGCATATGCAACAATAGTTCTTCATTTTGACGTTTCTACATTATCTGCATGATTCAAGAGCGGACTTTTATATGTTTTTTACTATAACTTCCGTTTGGTGCTTTTACTACTGCGCTTTCAGACATGCTCACATAAACAAAATTGAGAGAAAAAAGGTAAAGGCGATAATATGCAGCGCGAAATCGGAGTAATGAGCAAAAAACTACCTCTGCCGATCGGTTTTTACTTATGACCTTTCCAAGATAAAAAAAAACGTTTTACGCATTTACATGGGCTTACATATATCAGCTTATTAAGCATCATCGACGAAAGACTCTGCATTTAAACACGCTCAATGATGTACAGCAGGTTAATTTAAGGAATTTTTTTAAGAAATTGAACGTACTAGGATGCAAATGGAACAATATTCACCTTAACAGTTATGAAATACAACTTATACAGTTTTTAATAGGTCTTGTACTGCGACTCTTCAGTGCGTCACTGGTGCTGATAACAAAACATCAAGCCATTGTGGGGAAATGCTGGAACTGCAGTCAAAATCACAGTGTGTTGAATGCTGTTTTTTATTTAAGACACCTGACATAATTTGGGCCAGAGACTGAGGCGGCACAAAATTTGATCGAAGCGGCCGCCTCCAAATGTTCTATGCAGGAAAAAACCTTGGGTCAGCAAGGCAGGGATGTTTAGAAGGAAAAAGATAACCACAGAGAAGACGAGCCTTCTTATCACACAGATGCACAAAGCGATGCTAAAACGCACATACGGACAGAGTGTCTTCAAATTGTTTCAACGCATACATGCATCACACTAATGTAGGCAAACCAACTTTCACCATGAATTCTTACTGCAACCAATGTAAACACAACAGCTTACTTCTTCAATCAGGTGGCTTTGTGTGGTTTCAAGATGGACCGTTACAGAATGCGACACGCACTGAAATCCTGTAAAACTCAATCTGATGACGACTTCAAACTTCCGGAAGTGTTTCAAAGAAAGTGTGCCTTATGCATCAGACATTCAGCCAACGGTCCGTTGTCAAAAGTATTTAACACCAAATCTCTGTGATTTTCTGAACCATAGACACCAAGGACCTTTAAAGTAAATCAAAGGGATTTTTTGCTGCTTTTTAAAATCAACAGTACACCATTCGTCAACAAGCCGCCTTATTTGAAGTATGTTTTTTATCTGCAGTACAAACTGAATGAGCTATACACAAAAGTTTACTACTTGGGTTTGCCGTTTGTTCAAATCACTAAACTTGAGCATAAGCAAACACAGACTTAGAGTAGAAAGTAAAGAAATATTTAATATGTTCGAAGCCATGTAGTTAACCACTGAAGCCTTGTGAATGTCTTTGATTACAAAGATAAACAAAGATTTAAAAAAAACATGTCAACAAACTAAGATTTTTCAGATATAAGAGTCACAAAAATTGATGTTTAAATGAAGCTTTCTGGTAAATTACACCTTAAAATTTGACCAAGACTGCATCACATAGAGGTGGGGACTAGACCAGAATGACTCACACATACACACATTACTGCTGCTAAGGACTTCATCTTACCTAAGGTAGGCTACTGCTTGATATATGCATGGAGTGGTGGGAAAAAAAGAGAAACAGGGAATACAGAAACAAATACTCTTATCTACAGGGAAAGTGTCCATATCTCACCCAGCATCCAGGCTGAGGAAAAAGCATCCATACTTTTGCTAACTACATTATGTGTTCAAGTGGTCCAGATACAAGCGATGTCCTATCACATATCACTATAAGAGTACCTATCAGTGCTTTTACAGTATCTAACCTTCCATTTCTTCTCGCCTCCATCACAAGTCAGTGGCTGAAAAAAGTACAGCTGCTAGCATCTCTCGTACCCTTGGTATCAACCATACCTGTCCAACATCTACGAAAGCCACTGTGGGCTTTACATGACCAATTTATGTGATATTGAAAGCGAGAAACAAACTACATTAGGAAGAGACATAAAGCAACAGCTTATGAAAGGAAGCTGGGAGCTGCCCATGAAGTCTGCTTAGACGTTTTCATGTGCCATATGCAAATTTTACTTTTGCTCCAAACACAGATGGAGATCATACAGTGATACAGCGTCACAGTAACATGAATGAATGAATAAAATCTATCACTTGTTTGGCTATCAAATGTTGCCTCGATGAGAAATCCAAGTTTAGAATTACACCAATTCAAGATTAATCAAAAACTAAAGTAGGTTATAATTGTTTGTAAAATTGCTTGTGCATTCAATTAAAGTTAATTCCATTTGTTTTCATAATTTGGGAGTGGCATACTTTGTGAAATGACAATAAATAAATTTCAAAGTGACCTTTAGTGCCAAATGGACAGTGTGCAAAACAGTCATGTATAATATTGGATATTGACCAAACACCACATCAGTCTTGTTTTTTTTAAGTGATGATGCAGGATAGATGCTCCAGTTTGGCGCCGCCAACATTGGTGCCTCACTGACATATCTATGATTTACAAGACGTGAGCAATTAAGGTTCAAGAAAGAGTTTAAAA
Organism: Triplophysa dalaica; assembly: GCF_015846415.1. NCBI lineage: Eukaryota > Metazoa > Chordata > Actinopteri > Cypriniformes > Nemacheilidae > Triplophysa > Triplophysa dalaica. The sequence continues at coordinate 18,107,587 of NC_079553.1, forward strand.
TGTGTCCCTATTTCCTGATGCAGCAGTCTTGGTAAGGTCTTTATCTTTGATGGGTTAAATCAAATTTGAAGATCTGCAGAATGATTTCAACACCCTTTAACAGCATGGACAATCTACAGATTGATGAGAATATATGTTATAATTCATAGAGCCACATTTTGACCTCACTCACAAGCCATGCTGTAGACGAAAAGCTTTTTAACAGCCACATCCAAATCGATGTATTAGGTTATATGCCATCCGATGAGTGAAGGGATTTGTCCTGACAGTAAGGGCAAAGTCACACAGGGACAGACATAAAGAAATGGAAGAACAGCTGGTACATGAGTTGGATAGAGAGTTGGGCTATGGAGAAAGCATCTTATGCTGAGGAAACATCATGCACACTCATGAAGAACTCTTCTCCCAAAGTTTTTCTCCTATGCAAACTTCCTACTCTTTCTAACAACATGTTGAACAACCAAAATACAGTATATGTTGTTCATCGAGAAAGTCTGCATGCAAAAACTGGTATTGAAACCATGTAGTTCTAAGTGGGTGTGTGTCCTCTTCCAAAGCTATCAAATTAAGGAGTATGTTGAGATGAATGGGAAATACTGCCTGAGATGGACTGAAATGATTGACCAGCTTGAGTCTATTTTGGTTTGTCAGCTACTGAAAGAAAAGACAGGACGATAATGGCTTATCAGGGGCAACAATGTTGTCTAGCCAAAGAAAAACTTTTTTTTTTTTTTTTTAAATCTTCCTGAACACATACATAAGAGTTGTTTCTGTAGTACAAACCATACACTGTGTCGTTATGTCTCAATTGAAGAAACACTGTAAACTTCATGCGTAATGTGCTGTCCCTGAGTTAAAAAGTTACAGAACAAGTGTTTCCTTGAAAACATTCACAAAGTATTCTGATATAACATGCATTGGCCGTCGCTTTGAGTGGACCGCTGAAACAAGCCTTTAGTATAAAACACTTCCTGTCCGTCAAAGAACCCTCTTTAATTTAACATCACAATACGTTTACAGTTGTTGTAAGATTTCGTACAATGAAGTTAGTTAATCTATTCACAGTTCCGTGTCAGTCTGCCACAGACACCAAAAGAAATACCCCCTCCTAAAAACATCCAAAACAGAGCTTTACACAAAAACAAACCAGATAAATATTGTTTAAAAAATAAACAGGGAGATTAATGTATGATTGAGGCAGTTGTTTAAAAATCCATTAAGAAACATATAAAAGTTCAAGTTGATGTATAAAAAGCATGAAAATGGGCGAAATTCGAAGACTTTTAAAACACATAAGACATTGCCATTACAAGACTAGTGCATTTATACATAGTCTTAAATAAGCAATTTTATGAATGCTTTTCTTTACAATTTTATATTCCTAGACAGAATTCATGGAAAAAATAACCAGGTGGTTCAATAAAAGTGTGGTTTTTGAAAATCTTTAAATCCAAGCTTTCCTCTAAAATCAAAATGATTCCACTCATTTCTCTTCTGTAAAATCTACATAATCTGTCGCAAAAGCATGAATCCAAACTAACACAATGGCAAAAGCTACTTTTTATTCATCCCTAAAGGTGACAATATCTAAAGATGCTGTGAAGAAAGCTGTTTGAGATGCCAACATGCAAGGGAAGAAGAGAACTGTGTCCATTTTGAACCGGCATTGCTACTTCAGCACCACAGCAGAATCCTTACAGAAAACGCCATGGAGATGAGGGGTGTAGGCAATGCCAGCCCAGATATATCCAAGGTTTCGGCTGCACGACACACCGGGCTAAATTAAGACCTGGATAAATGTGTCAAAACCAAATTTATTCCAGATGTTTAAAGAAATAAGAATCGGCCGTATATCCCCTGTCGAGCACGTATGACCGTTAAGAAGAAAAATCTTAACGTCACCCTCTACAGAGAGCATCGATAAAAAGTCGCATTTTTATTAACAAAATGCGTCCTTTATACATCAAGATGAAAATCATAGGTCCAAAACGGTAAATGCAATAACCGATGCAGTGAAAACCAACGTGGTATTGGCAAATTTCGGTAGCTTAGAGACATCATGTTCACAAGATTTGCATCCCATGCAACACCGCAGTTTTGCATTAATGTAATTGTTGCCGAAGTGATGCGGTGGGATTTTTGTCACAACCATTAAATGACGACTGGGTGTCTAAAACAAACGTGATGGTCTAACCTGACTCATCAATCTAAGTAATGAAAAACGATAATCGAAAGATGCATTGAAGGTCTCATAATCCATAATCGAACATGTTCACGGGTGCATGCTTGCAAATGCCAGCAACCCAAAATGCCATGCAATGCATTTGACTGATGGCCAATTTTAAATGTATTTGCAATAGCCAAAATCTAATCGATATTCATGTCAGATGAGATAAAAATCTAGTGCATGATTTTAAACGATAATACACATTTACTGACAACAGGCTTGGCTACCATGAGATGAGCTGCTGCTCTCTGGATGGCACAACAGGATAACGTTTAAATACCTGCCAATGGTCTTTTGCGTCTGACCCAGTTTATATGAAGTAACAACCCGAATATACCACATTCCCTCCCCGTTCCTGTGCCTGAAGCCCTGGCAATGAACGGCCTGTTCAGAGGGCATCTTCACTGATTATTTGACATGAATAAGGAGGGAACAGGCAGAACCGTGTGAGAGCATCTATCCACTCGCTTAAAAATGACGATACCATATCATACCCAACAGCCCGTTTATTAGCTAGCTGGTGCAAATGTGTGTTTAATGTTTTAAGAAGCCCACTGTCCTCTTACCTCAGGTTGGTTTCCAGCTTCCCGAAGCAGCCATTACCAGTATTCCCCCTCTACTGTCCGAACCTCCGCCGCACAGGTACCGGGGCGGACCGAAAAACCGGCAAAACGACCCCCCCCTCCCCCGAACCGCCACCCCTTCGGACGGACGGGTTGCTACGATCGCCCTCCAAAAAAGACGAAACGCACACGCTGTCTGTCGTCGTTCTACAATCCTTCTTCACCACATTTGTCTTTTTCTTCAACAGTCCCTTCGAAAGCACAGTCCTGAATATAGTCGCAGCAGCGGGAGCGTCTTCAAACCCCCGGCGCGGCTAACCGCCAGTCCGATGAGCAGTACATGCAACCGTGACAGCCACCTCTCGGTACTCCGCGATGTTCCGACTTGACGTGGTTGTCTCTCCTCTTCTTCTCAAAAAAAAAACCGCGACGCGTTAAGCAATACCGGTGGTGGTGCGTAAGTCTCGGCGGCTAGCGCTCAGGCTAACCGCGTTCACATTTCCTAACAGCGGCAGTGTAGTAGAGGCTCGCTCGCGGTCGTGTTGCAGCAGCAAGAGCAGGAAAGCGATTAAATTAAAGAAATTTCTAAAAGAAAGAAAACGGACGAACTAAAAATCGGGTTTTCTCCGACGCACCGCTAAAGTTAGCGTTGTGCATTCGCCAGGGACCCCCCCTCACTGCCCGTTAATCTCGGATCGGCTCCGCGGCTCCTTGTCGCTTGGAGAGGGTCTGCACGTAAAGCGCGTTCCCGCAGATATGCGCGCTCCCTCCGCTCGCTTCGGTGTATGCAGTGTTCACAAAATGGCCGCCTAAACAAACCTGACAACGGGCTGCACCCAGCGGCTGTTAGCGTGATTTGCCTGTGTAGAGGAGAAAAATGATACTTCAAAGAAACAACAATTTAAAAATTTCACACTGGAGTGATTTTATAGCATGTTGTAGGCTATTACAAAATCACAGGCTGCATAAAGGCAAAACAAATGGAACATTGTCGAGCTGTTTAGTATCTTTCTGAGCTAAACCTTGACCATAATTAGTTATAAATAAGAACACCTTTCAGTTATTTTTTAAATGTATGTAGACGAAGCAATGGAGAAGTTATCCTAATAGGTTTCATTGGTTAAACATTGCGGATCATGTTACTTTTGCAACCATCATGCGCACTTTTAATGCGACTTTTTGCCTTTATGGTCGAGTTTAACAGTTTCATGTTCACCCCTTTAAAAAGTCATGACATGTTATCGAATTCTCTTCATTTTAAACGAAACTATATACGATAACATTCTACGTGGATTTTTTATTCTGTCGTTTCTTTGTTACTCTTTATTTATGTATGTTGTCGATATGTAAATATTATAATTTTTTGCTTCGAATTGTCATCAAATAATATGACTGACTCTTAATACCAATGTTGTTTTGGAGGGGGGGTGAATGAGCATAACTCTTAAGACATCTGTTGCATAGAGACGCAGATATCGTGAACACGCGCTGTTCTTCAGTACTCCGACAGCGATGCCCCAGACAGCTTTTTTCAAGAAGGGTTCGTGTAGTATATGTATATTTTTTGCGACGGCCATTTATTGCAATCATACAAATGTCTTACTCCAGGCAGGGGTCTAATAATTCAGAATTGTCTGAATGTGCCAATGAAGACAATGTCACACATATTACATACAATACACTCGCACCAATCATATTTAAAGGTGTCTGGTTGATAACCTTGCACGGATATTATACATTTTACACCTGCCTATTATTGCAAGAATGTGGGATTCATAACGTGCACGTTATTTCGGCTTTCCTAAGGTGTAAGAACTGCATTAGTTTGTAAGAAATATATGAGAAGGAAATGTGCATTAAAATAAGATATAGACCAAATGAGCATCCATGTCTAAAAATTAAACATATGCAGGAAGTTCGTCATCAAATTCACACAAGGTGAAAGTTCACAGCGCTACCTTTACCTCTGCTGTAAATTCTAATCTGATGCCATCTAGTGGTGTAAATACAGCATACACAACCAAAAATGCATTCAAACCCCAAAATGATGCACTAATATAAAGTAAAAAACGTATATATTTTACCCAAAATGTTGTGCTTAGCAAACCTGTGTGAAAAATCTGACAAATACTGCCTTAATTTAGCCAAAAATAATTGTGAAAAAAATAGTTGTATCGCTCATATACATTATCAATAATTTTAATGTAAAAAAATGTCAATACTTAAAACTAGCAAAGATGCATCTTTATTGTCATTAAGAATTTATAAAGTGTTTAAACCATTAGTTAGTTACAACCCGTCTGTCTACTAATAAATTACTTGCATGACTTAAAATACATTCCACATTGATAATAATTCTTCTTTATTTTATAATATTTACTCATAATAAAAAACTTTATTTTTCCATTGCAATATCAATTTCTGAAGAAGTATCATTTGTTTTTTCCACCTCTACACACCAGTTACCCTGATCGTGATAGCTCCTGAGCACTTTTACACCCGACGCACACAGTTCCTCCAGCTCACCCTGATGGAACACATGATAATAACGGTGAAACACAGGCCCCTGGCTTGTTTGCTCCACAGGGACCTCTGTACTACAACTCGCCGTCTCTTTGTTTTTGTCCTTATTACCCTTTAAGTGCCATGGCACCAGGAGATCTTGGGAAAGGAAAGCTGTGCGATTCGTATGGACGTGTATTCTGCGTGCTGTAACATCCCCGGAACCATCCTCTCTGTTTCTAATGACTGAACTAATGTTCTCCTCCTGCTGGTTAGTGTTATTCTCTTCAGTTGTCTTCATGCATGATGTAGTCACAGCATTTTCTTCGTACTTGTTTTCTTTAAGATATTTCGATTTCTGTTTGTTGTATTCCTGCTCCATGGCCCAAACATAGATTAATGCTCTTCCTCCCACTTTTAACAGCCGGATCAACTCTCTAATAGCAGACTGTCTTCTCTCCTAAAAACACAGAAAAGGTTAATTTAATGGGGTTCATTTGAGGCCAATGGCTGTTCTAAATTATAATATTTCACAACATAAGTATGATCACCTTTGTAGAGAAATGGTGAATGACCGCAATGGAGATGCAGGCATCGCAGCAGCCACTGCGCAGGGGAACAGACAGAGCATCTGACACAAATGCCTCATAACCTCGATCGACGCAGATCTGCACCAGATTAGCACTGCGGTCACAGCCCACCTACAGATCGAACGATGAGATGAAATCAAGTTTGAGGAGCTATGAACGCTTCATAGAAAATGAAAACCATCACAGTGTTTAAAACTGTGACTCCACCCTAAAGACAAAACTGTAACTTTCTGGTAAAGTCTGTTGTGATGTACTGTGTTATTATTGGACTCACCGCCATCACCTCAGGGTTGATCCCAAGGTATTTGCCATTGCCGCATCCAATATCCACCAGAATTGCACCAGGTGGCAGGGACAGCAGGAAGTCTCGCACCTGAGGCCATGGTGAATGTCGTGTGCTGCTGAAGTGAGAAGAAATCTCTTCGTAGACCTGGTGAACATACTGTGCTTCCAAACAGCATGCGTCAGCTTCAACAACAGGCATTGTGGGTGGGGCGGGTGGCTGCTGGCTATCACATACAGATGGATGGACTACAATAGAAAACAATTTCTTGTAAACAAAGTGCATCTTGAATACATCCGTAGTTCTTATGGGGCCAAATCACACGGCTAAAACAAATATTATCGTTTGTTTTAGATGTCTTTGCCGGCCTCTCTGAAATGCGCAGATTTTTGACAAAGCTCATCGCTCTTAAAAGGGAGGTGTGCTATGACTGGCCAGTTAACCAGTGCGTGGTGATTGGTTGAATACTGTAAGCATGTGACGGAAATGTAACTCCTCTTACCATATTTGGAACATCAGGTTCCAAAGCAATTGTACTAACAGGTATGCCAACCTTACTTGCGTATACATTTGGGCGGTCTTAGTCAAATCATACAACAAACTGACTTGGATTTGTGGGGGAGTGGTTACACAAGGCATTTCCGGCAGGTCTGAGTGAGCATTCGCTTTTAGATAGAATGCATCTTTTGTTCCGACATGGACACATTCATTTTTGCAATTTTACTTATCTAATACATGCACGGGCAACTTATAACACACCAAAGACACAGAATAACACGTGTCCGCGCCATATGTCCCCATTTAAACTCATAAAGCATAAAAGCAAGTAGTAAATAAACTCACCACAGTTACATGGTGTATGACGAATTTTTCTGAAGGTTAGTGATGTCCTGGTGCCACGGCGATTCAGGGTCAGATTATTCAAGTCAGAAGTCAAGACCCCTGACCCTCTATCCTCTGAAACCGGTACCACATCAAACTTCCGAGGAGTTATCCTAACATGAAATATTCAAATGTAATTTAATCTTTACTTATGTTGCAATCCTACAACATGTAATAGAAAGGAAGATTTATTTTTGTAACAAAATATTTAAGTAACAAGTCATATTTCATAGCAGACTACTTTCCATTGCTATGTCACATCTTATCTATCTCTTTCAACACCCTTCAAAAACTATATTCCGTAAAGTATGAATCAAGATTTTATTTATCTCCCTTTTCTCACCCGTGAGTCCACAGATAGCGACTGTCTCCTTTCATCACCAGTAGACTGCGTTCTGGCAGCACCACAGAGACAGAGCGCCCATCAGGGTGTTTAAAGTCCATAACTGTCTAAAAGAAGGTGGAGAGGTGACATATGATTAGATGTTGAACAGAGATATGGGTTCATTTACTGTCCTCATCTTAGTTTTGTCAAAAGGAAAATAATATCAAGATAGATACTAACAAGAACTATAAATAACGAATGAATTATTTTTTATTATTTTTACTATAATAATTTATTAATATTATATTTTAAAATAATCAATCTTCTTCTGCTTCTCATACGATTCATGTTAAATTAACAACCATATGTAACTCAGGACAGTACTTATTTAAATGTATATTCCTTTATACTTTTTCATACTTCAAATTTGTATGGTCATAATTATTACATTATATATAAAATAATGCATAATATTATCTCCCCTCTTTATATTTTTCTATTGTTGTATCTTTGTTTTTCAATACAGGTTGATCAATTGATCAAAATATCTTATTTTAGTTCAATTTGTTTAACTAAAAATCCATAATATTTTAGATCAATTACACATTTGTATTGGTGTCTTCCCAGGTTTTTACTCTGCTACCTGCTACCCTTACACATCCTTTGCATTGGGGCTGTATTTCATGTATTTGACAATTCGTTGCTATAAATTCAGACCTGTTACTTCAGTTCGGTACAAAATGCACCTGTCTACCATTTAAAAATCATGTAATAAAGTAAATAGTTCCCTGAGTTTGCCCACTATACATTTTGAATAGTAAAATATGTATGTTATTAAATTCAGAGTGTCACCCATTCAGTGGAATAACACCAAACAGAAAAATTTGGGAGAGTACAGGGAACAGGATCTGGACGTGTCTTCTGCGCCACTGCTATATTAGATGGACTCTCTCATATTTTAAAAATATCCTTTCAGTTTTTTAATCCAAAGAGTGCTTCACTTATTCATACCTTTGCTCCAAGACTCAACGAAAGGATAGGGTCCTCAAATGCTGAGTGAGTGTCCACATGGGGTGGAATTCCTGTAACAAACAATAACATTTACATCTATAACAGACATTCATTTCCCTTAAGCTTTATAAATACATCATGCACTACCTTGTCCACTTTGGTATTGGTTTACAGTGAGCTGGTCTGGGAGGACACTTATGTGGCCGTCAGTCAAACACCTTTGAAGTAAAGCGACACATTCCACCGGCAGACCTGAAATGACAGATGTCTATTCAACTGTCTATAGATTACAGTTATTTACCAACATACAGAACACACCACCAGCAAATTTATTTGGTTGGGGATTTAAAAAATCCACAAACATGTCCCCTTAGAGTAAAGGATAAAACCATTAATATCACAAAACTGTTCAAATCATCTTTTTTACCTTGGAAAGATAAAAGAGGCAAAAATAATCATTTAGAAAAATGTAAATTTCACTTAATAATTTAACTCAATAAAATATCCATACACCCATTCATGAATTATTTAGACATTTTTAACTTACCACCAGGCAATGGCTTGTCCTTGTCAACATTATTATTATCGTACCGAAATTCGTATCCAAAATGCTTCACTCTTCTGTGTTTTAAAGCTTTATGCACTAAAACACAAAAACAAAACGATAAGAAAAAAGCAACTGCATGTTACTAACATAGCATTAAATAAATATATTCTTATAGGAAATCGCCAAATATATAAGAATACCAAACATCTCCAACCTGTGATATCATCATTATCCAACGTCCAATCAACAGCCTTTAGCAATTGTAGCTCCTCCTCTACAGACACGAAATCCTCCAAAACAGATAGTCCAGGGGGCAAAGCACAAGACACAGTCCTTTCACTGTCCACTGACAAAATTACGAAAACATTAGACAGACTTTAGTCTCGGTCCCCAAACAAGGCTGTAGGTTTGGGGCCCTTCAGATCAATTCCCACAGTAAATTATCATAGACAATAAATAACACAACAGTTTGAAAAACAACATACAGGTCCAACGTACCTCTCTCAACATAGCTGAAATAAAGAGTGACACTTTGATCCGAATACATCAGTGATCGTCCGTTGAGAAGTGTGAAAGCATTCTGGCTTGCTTGTGTTGATGAATATGTCACAAATGCATATGGTTTAGTAGGGGGTGTGAGAAGCGACTCGACCGTACCTCCCTCTTTAAGAACTTCCAGCAGAGACTCCCTGCTCACTCCATTTCCCAAACCCCCATTAGAGACCACCAGATGCTGCAAGAGACGTATGACAGACATTTATGAGCATGATTACCTTTATGAGACATTCAGGTACAGGTACAAGAGTGACCTGATGACTACAGGAATAGTTTTATCTTAAGGCCAATGGTTCCTAAAGTTCGTGTTGATTTACTTTTCTATTTCATAGTAATTTAATAATTTTGTATTTAATACGACATTACTGGTGTCAACTTGTTTTAACCCTTTACCTAATTTTGTTGCATCATTTTGAAAGTGGGCTTCTGGAAGCAAACTTCTGATATCTATTTACTGAAAAACTAATCAAAGATAAGTTTAAGTAGGTGATTTTTTTTTCGGCGTGTCAATGTTCTTAGTGAACTTAATAATTTTAGTATAACCTAAATACATGCAAACCAGAAACAATCATGAAGTGACAGTGAAATCTAACAGCAGTTCTGTCCATTGAAACGCAGATATGCAATTCGTCTGTGGGTGATGCTACATCCCGCTTCTTTAAAATACACTGAACAGGTACCTTTGTGGGATGCGATACTGTACTTATGCCCTCATGTTTGAGTAATGTGTGACTGGCTTTAATTTGCCTACGAAGCATTTTTTTCTCCTCTTTAGTTCTTCTGACATTTGTGCTGTCCATGCTCCTCTCCATTGTGCAACAGTCTATTTGGTCCCTGCGTGCGCAAAAACTACAACATTGGTTCCTAAAACGGTTTTTATCATTGCGTAACATTTTCATTTATGGTTAAAGAGTCCTCTTTGTAGTCACCTCCCGTTCGAAAGACAACCTGGAGAGAATTTCTGATTTAACATAAAAAAATATGTTTTAACATCATACGATACATCTTTCTTGAGGACCCCCTTCCTATAACACATATTCTTCTATAAACATTTTTTAAAGAAACATATAAACCGTGTAAATTGAATAAGTTATATTGTAAAAGACAACATAATTGGCTAAAATAAGAGTGATATTGGATGTAATGTATTTAATTGTACTGTAGCAATTTTTATTACATCTTTGCAAAGACAACTTTACATACCCCAATTAGTGAAATTAAGGGAGCTGTAGTGAGGAAAAACTCAAGATAAAAAATAAGCAATTCTGCAAAAATGCATGAAGCAAGAATGGAGAGATAAAGACTTCGAAATAAATATAAACATTTCTAAATGAAACGGTAAAGTTCAATAAACTTTTTAAATGTTTGCCATTTTTCATTTCACAGAGATTGTCTGCAGACCCCTAAAATCCTCCAGTTTGAAACCCCCTAGCACAGACTAGCTGTAAACTTACTGTTGAGTGAGCATGTTACCAAAAATTTTCATTACAGAACCCACCGAGACCGGTTTAACCTACCTCATTTGTTGTTTACCATAACAGCCAAATGACTTAACAGACAGTTTGCTCTCCACATTACCATACAATACACTAAAGTCTCAACACGTCTATGTTGCCTGACCCTTTGCTGTACTTTCTCTCGGATTGTGCAACTATTAAATGTTCTTTTTTGTAAAATACAAGTGAGAGTCTTCACAAATTCAAACTTTGTAAATGTTCCAGAGAAATTGGCATGCCAGTCAAGTCGTTTAAATTTTTTACTATAAAATACTGAAACAAAACGTCAACAAATGTCAATTTTCACAAATTACACTTTCATTTGACAAGCAGTATTCTTACAATGCAATAAGAATCCTTGGTCTGATTAACATTTGGGGAAACCATAAATCATTACTGTTCAACATTAACCATAACAAAATGTCATGTTTTACCGTATACATAGATCTGCTAGTAAAACGCTTACATATTCTAAGCTTCATAGTTTTGATTTTAACATTCAGAAAATTGTTGCAATTAAGTAAGCATAACAAATCTAGTATTCAATTGTTAAAGGCCCAAAACAATATTCCCCTCTCAGTACAATACGTTGAGAGAGGACTTTCAAACAATAAAAGAAAAGGCTGGTAGCAGAGCTGCTCTTCATAATTCCTCCTGTATCAATCCAATACAGCTAGGGCTTTTCCAGCAGAAACAATTCAATGGATCATTTATATAGAGTCTGTGTTGTTGCCTCTCTAAATGGTGGCGCCACCTAGTGGCAGAAGTTGAATAAAGGAGGACGTGAAGAATAATGAAAAATTTTCAGCAGGAACCCTCATTTCTTCTGTTTTGGTGGAGGTCTGAAAAAAAAAATACCATGAGGGATATTTTTGAAAATTTCTAAAACTATAAAACACAGGCAAATGAACTTAACTTAAACAAAGTAACCTATCAGGACATACCTGTAGATTCCTACAACAACAGCATGATCTCTCTCATATGGCTCGAGTGTCAACTGTTCCTGAGGCTTCATGTTCTCTGAGCTCATCTTCTTAACCTCTGAAGCAAACACTGCCTCTGGAGCAGCTGTAGAATCAATGCAGTTTGCCTGAGGAAGAAATTTAGGGGGGGAGAATTAGTTACTAAACATGCCACAATAACATCAAAACATTTAAGTCATAAATGCGAAAACAAATACAAATTACAACTAAGCTTTAAAACTAACCAGTTTTTCTTTAGGAAGCAATTTATAGTCATCTTACTTTGATGGAAATGACAAAATGGCCTCCATTCTTCAGGAAGTTGTGAGCATTGAGGGCAACGATTCTTGTTTGGTCAGGCTGAGCAACATCAGCAAAGATGACATCCACCATACCTTAAGGAGCAGAGCCGTGATTTAGTATACAACCCATTCAATTATTAAAATATAAACACGCTCACATCAAGAGAACTTACCAACAAGCATGCGGTACTTGTGAGGGTGTCTTGCATCTTCAATGATGGGAATAATATTGGTTCTCTTTTTGGCCACATTTAGCAAGTCTCTGCCTGATCTGTGGGAGAATTCTACAGCATACACCAATCCTTCCTATAAAGAAATAATTTTGTCAAGACACAATATTTCTACATGGCACTATTAGAATACATCGAAATGATACCTATTAGGATCTAATATTGAAGAAATATTTAAAATAATAACTTGCTTATACTGCTTAAAGTTCTTAAAACAATGGCTTAAAGGTTATTTAATTTAAAAGCTAAAAAACAATAGCAAAAGCATTACTAATACTTCTGAAAGCAAAACACATTTTGCTGATACTGTAAACAAAAACTAATTTGAAGATTTCATTGCAATTTAATGCTATTTTAAATTTCGATATACTTTGCAGCCCTAATACAAAACCAACTGTGCAGGTTTTCAAACTTGTCAAGGTATTTACACATTTACCAAACAATGGCATTGATATAAGGGGATTCGCAACGTTGTTTTAAGCAATCAGACTTATTTACAATGTTAACGTGCTTTCTTCTCATGATTGACATAGTCAACTTGTAAAAAACTGTATTTCTGTGCTCGATACACTGTGAATAACATGAGATATGCAGAAACTGTCAAGAGATGGCCTCTTTAAGATATTACAGGGCAAGTTATATCCAGTTAAAAAAGGCCAATCATTCATTTTAATCTGGAACTAGCCTTAAGCCTTGTATGTGAAACCGGTTTATAACTCTACAAATAAACTTACCGGTCCAACAATATCAGAAACGTGGGATACAGTAGTTCCTGATGCAGCTCCGAGGTACATGACCTTTGCTCCGGGTTTGATGTGGATCTGGTCTATACCTCCTAATATAGCTGCAGCCAGCTTCGACCGGAAAGGATTCCATGCTCTGTACTCAATCTTTGTTTCCCCTTCCTTCATAAACACATGCATTACATAATTATAACTCTATCTAGAAATAATACACAAATAAAAGTTTCACTGTCATAAGCTCACCTCAACATTGATTCTTTTCTCTCCATACACAGACTCCCCAATCACCATGTTCTTGGTAACCAGAGCGTCCTCTTTACCGCGACAGATGAACACACCTGTGATATTTAAATGGAATTGAATTTAACACGTTCATGCAACATGTAAACTCCAGTTAATGTCACTGCAAATGCTGCTCTCTGAAGGTGCGATCATCACATGTAGGCAAATCTTGCTAGCTTGCTTAAACATGTATAATGCAAGTAATATATCAATAAGTATTACATTCCGCCTTAAAAGACCACTTTATTCACCGATGATCTGTATGGATCGTGCTCTACGGTTCAGAACGCATGTGACCCGCCGATTAACTAAGTTTATTCATCAGATAGTTTTAGCACGCATGCGCTCTCTCTCTCTCTATCCATCCATCATCTGGACAAGTATAATATTTAAGCACATTCTCACGCATATCTTAACTTAAACTGTTGTGTAAAGCATGTCATCCGCAGATTATCTAAATTTATTCATTATAGTACTTTAATTGCACGTTTATATCAGATTTATTTGTTATGAGTTTTGCAAACAAGTTAATATTAAAATAATATATAATAATAATAAACTATGTTGAGCATTTTCATTAGCTGATCCGTAAAATGATCCGAACCATGAGTTTTGTGATCCATTGCACCACTATCCACCTGTAATTCATACATGAATGTTTCCAACAATATCGTGGCTGTATTGGTATAGTTGTGATGTGAACTCCACTATTCTCCTTCATTAACAAGGATATTTAAAAGCTATAACTTGACTATTGTGTATCGTTATACTGCAAACATACATTAAAGCTGGGTATATAGCTCTATGTTTACTATTTCACAAATTAAATTTTCACTTTTTTTCATATTAATCACCAAAGCTCTACCACGGCAGGTTTGTAGGACTAGTTTGTTAGTCAGACAAAATGGCGGTCAGTCACGTTGGCACATAATATCTCGTTATGATTGGTCAGATCGCCAGTCAAAGTGCTTGCGAAGGATCAATAACAACAAAGATCTCACCTTCATGTCTGTGGGGCTCTACGGTCACTCGAATGCCCCCTCTGAAGCCTCCGCCACCTCTTCCTCCACGACCCCTCGGCATGCCACGGCCACCGCCACCTCGCCCGCGGAACCCACCATCACCACCAGGGGATCTGAACCCTCCACCTTTACCAAAAAGCAAAGATGTGTTTAACGTAGGGTTTAAATCATTAAACATCACATTGTACAGCACAGTTTCACCATACTTAAAGGGAAAGTTCATCAAAAATCTGTCATCATTTACAAGGTTGTTTCAAACCTCTACAAAATTTTTTGACAACCACTTAATTCTTCTTACTATCGTAGTCAATGATCTACCGTAACTGAAAGTTAATAGCATTCTTCCAAATATCTTTATCTGTGTTCAGCAGAACAGTCATTTATACAGCTTTGAAGTTACATAAGGGTACAAAATGAATTTTTCAGTGAACGATCCCTTTAACATTCGTTAACACAGCAAGAGTGCTACATATCAAGGGGTGATTCTTTATAGCTGCATTATTATTTGTAGAAGACTAAAGATAAGATGTGGATGAAAAGAAATGATTATTACAAAGTTTAAGCCAGAAATCTTGCTTACCACCACCTCTGCCTCCTCTAAACCCTCCCCTTCCACCTCGGTCTCCTCCAAACCCTCCCCTTCCACCTCGATCTCCTCCAAACCCTCCACCAAATCCTCCTCTGCCTCCACCAAATCCTCCTCTTCCACCTCCTCTTGGGCTGAATCCTGGCAAAAAGAAACAAACATTGTCTCTTTAAATTGAGAAGAGGGAAAGTAACATTTAAAATGTGGAACTAAAATTAGACATTACACGCTTAAACAAATTCAAACAGTTGTAATGACCTCAACAGCAGGAGTCCAAATTCAAGTTAAGCGAAAAAATGTATATTGGCTATGCGCAGTAAACTAAAACATGTAACGTTACCAGCTTGTTGACATTAACTTAACATGGTGGAACAGACGACTCCATTACTAAAACCCATGTGGCCCCCAACAACGCATGTAAACTTAACCATTAAAAGCCTTTTATATTTTTCAAAAACGAAGCATAACCAAATATATTAACAGAATTATGAATATTTATCATGAGAATCTAGTATATAAACCAAACGAGTAGTTTTATCAAACACGAACGGTCTTATCGTTGAAAGCCATGTGGGAGCCTCAGACCCGCGTGCGTGAAACCCTTTATTGTAAGAGCATGCTACTCACAAATAAAGAATCATTGCATAATTTCTTCCCCTCAAATTCACGGTTAAATATATATGAAGACATTGGCAACACTGTCGGGACATTTATTTATAGACAAATTCGTATATTAAAACTTAGCGCGCGCGGCTAACTGGTTGGCATATTGGCATGCAAAGCTACATTAATAACAGTTTGTTTAATCACGCGAAGCTAAATAGTGATTCTAATTTTAAATGCATGCAAGGCACCTACCTGGTTTCATTTTAGCCTTTTAAATACGGCAAATCGTCTCTTTGACTATTTAAACAACAGCAGCCGATACAGCTCTACCGCTTTTCTTCTGGTCTTGCGGAGTAAGTAGATCATATGGCCACATGTGCGTCAAATGTGCTTTCCCATAATGCATTGCAAAAGCGTGGCACTTGCTCGTTTTACCGACATCTAGTGGAGGAATGCGCAACTACAATCAAAAAGCAATGATTAAACCAATCCCTTTTTATTAAAGGATATCTTATTAAAGGGAATTATATGGTCAATATAAGGAACATTTGTTACTCATTCATGAATCACGCGGAGAACTATTTTTTGTTAAGTCGTTCTGACGTAAATTTTCGGAATCATGAAAAGGTTCGTGTTTTCAAAATGTTAGTTGGTACGAAATACATTTACACCTATCACTTGTAAATGGTGCGTAAAACATTCATACGTTCTGAATTATTTATACAGACTGATGACACTGCATTTTGATGCACTATGTATCATAATGATATTTCACGAGTTTCTTTACCCCTTCTTGATCCATTTTTTGCTCTATCATTGGGTACACAGCAGAGCTCGTCACTGTACCTTTTCACATCCGCCGAATCACAGTAGATGAGAGGCGGGACAAACACTACATTGACCAACCATCATACTTGTACAACGCAGCAATGGAGAAGTTCATATTATTGGTTAATCTATTTTTACAAGCGTAATAAAAGTTAACCAAGATAACCAAAAACAAACCTTAAAAAACTTTCCGGGAACCAGGAACTAGGGTTAGGGGAACGTTCTTAGAACGTTAGCCTAAAATATTTAATATTTATATTAAAATATAGTATAATATGCCCTACCTACACGTCATCTATGAGTTCATCCATGCTGTGTTTTTATCCATCGCTTATCTAATCTAATTACAATAAGTAAAACAATCATCCCACACAATATGGAGGATTAAATCAATTCATTGTTCTATTAGCCTGTTCCTTTTTCATTAACTAACTGAAGTAATTTTCGATTTAAACAGCAAATGTGGCCATAACTCTGGCCGTAATTGTGGCCATAAATTATTATATAATTTATTTTCATTAATTGCATTAACATGAAATGATGGTAGTGCTTTTTATTATAACTACACAATTTCAAAGCAGCTTACAAAAAAACATTAATGCTTTTAACGCTCGCATTAGGTTCTTTTTATGTAACCAAACGAGAACCTGTAGAGAACGTTCCCTGCTCGTATTTTTTGGTTATTTAAATTAAACCAAAAAATAACTTGCAGGCAACGTTATCTACAGGTTATCTTTTGGTTACATAAAAAGAATAGAACGTTTACATTTTAGAACGTTCTTTCTTGGTTCCCCAAAAAATAACCACATAGGAACCATATGGGAACGTTAAGGGAACGTTCTGTGTTTGCCGGGCAGTAATTGTTATACCATTTATAATAAAACCACACTGTGTTTACCTCAGCATCAGACATTAAAGATATTTAAATAAAATAGGCAATGACTTCAACGCAATATACAGGACTTAAAGCAGATATTTATTGACAGAAGAATACACATTTAATTATCTCCAGGCTAACAATATTATTGTCTCACCACAGAAGTATAGCGCGGCCCGTTTTAAAATATAACAATCAAAAGCTCTGTTTCCGTCCTAACATCATGGTCTTTTGATTAAGATGTGTCAAATCAATCGAATATACATTTTACTCTCAAATCTTCCAGAATTCACGAATCTAGACGGAAGAAGAAGCTATATTCGGTTATTTCCCCAAAACAACATGCCACTTCCTTAGCATTGTGCTTGTTTGTTAGCCGATGGCTAAAACCAAAATCTTAAATGCAAACACTTTATTGTAATCCAATTGTAGTCCTAACTCAATATTACTTTAATGGTAACTTACAATTCCTCAACAGATGCAGGGGCATATAGCACAGATAAGGGGGGAACTAGACAGAGAAGAAACAGCTTGGATCATCCACCTTACAGTAAATTCTTACTTTGTATTGAATTATTCAATTAATTATGGATTATTAAAAACAAACATGTTTACAATAACATTGTAAATAAATCATTTTGTCTTATACATTTGATATTTTTTAGTGTCTGAATTATGGATTTGGTTGGTTGGAGACAACTGGGCTGACAAATGCTCTGTGGGAAATCTGCTCTTGGGAAGACAGGTTTTTGATGTGAAAGCTTTTAACTTGTCTCCATTGTGTGAGCAAGGATACTTTTCTAATCAAAGAATTTCTGTGACCATCACAGCAAATATGTTGGACGAGAAAGTACCTGAAGCCCAAGTTTCTAAGACACTAAAACACTGCGTGCAGTTGTCTGCTCCAGGTCCACATGTAATACTGCTGATTCCACAACTAGGGAATTTCAGAAAGAAGAAAATTAAAAGTGTAATTCAGATTTTTAACTCTTGGTCAAATAATACATTGAACCATACCATAGTTCTCTTGTTGGGTTCCTTCACTAATGATATGGAGAGTAGAGTTGTTTATAGCTTAGTCAAAGAACCATGGATGTACCACATATTTGAAAAGATAAAGGGACAGTGCACTGCTGAACAGAAATCTGTAAAGGAGTTGTATTAAAAAATTATGAGGTTGGAGCAGAAAAATAAGGCGAATCCTCTTATATTAAATAAACTAAATATTGATGAGTCACCAGGAGACATTCCAACCCCATATCTGAAGCCACATTCTAGAAGTGAGAAAATAGAATAAGCTGACTGCAGTCAAACATTTAGTGGATTCGGTAAGTTATTTGAATTTTTTTCTTTTAATTTTCGTTGTTATTGCAAAAAAAACTTTAAAATGATTTTGATGACATTATTATTCTTATTGTTGTAGTTATACAGTGCATTAACATCATTTTGATGAATTGTTTTCTCCTTAAGGATCAGATAATGAAGTCTTTGTTTCAATCGTCAAGTCAGAGAAATAATACGGAAGCTGCAAGTAAGTAGACTAATCATTGTCATTACATCAAGTTGTTTAACAAAACACCTATGCATTTGATTACACTTTTTTCCATATAATGGAAGTAATTTGAATATTTATTGACTTCAGTCTGAAAATTTGGGGATTTTTAAAGATTTTTTTAAAAACTATTTTTACATTCTTATATATTATTTTTAAGTAGACTAACACTAGAGTAACATGATTTGGGTTTGTTTCAGTACGTGCACAAAATCTCAATCTATTGCTGTTTGGAAGGAGCAGTGCTTGGAAGACTCACACTACAAACACAATACTTGGTCAAACTAAATCAACTGTTTCTGAAACGAAAACCCTCCATGTATGTGTGAAGACAAGAGGGGTGGTCTATGGACATTATGTCAATGTGGTTGAAATGCCAGAAATATACAACACATCTCTCTCTCAAATGAATGCGATGTATGAGACATACAATGCTCTGTCTCTTTGTTCATTCAAGATAGATGCATTTCTCCTTGTCCTTCCTGTTGGTCCTCTCACTGACGATGATAAAGGAGAACTTGCAAAGATCAGTAGCATTTTTGGCACAGCTGATGAGACATTCTCCGATCAATTAATGATCTTGTTTTTGTGTGAAGGGAACAGACAGGACAAAGTTATCACTAATTTCATACATAGGACTAATGACATTAAGAAATGTATTCAGGAATGTGGGAGCAAATACCACATACTTGGTGTCGGAAGTCAGGATAGTGAGCAGGTCTCAGAACTGCTGCAAAAGATTCACACTATGATTGCTGGAAAAAGAAATGTATGCTACTCATCTGACGTGTATGTAAAAGCCCAGCTGGAGATCAGAGTTCAACAAGAGGCCAGAATCAAACAAATGGAGCAAGAAATCGGAGAACTTAAGCAGATCAAGCGAACAGGTCAGGATATTTAACATCTCATTTAAAAGTTGACATATAATGCCAAAGTCAGATGCAACCTTCCTAACTGGTCAATTAAATTGAACACTAAGGCACCAAAACCCAAAAATAAAAATCTGGTTTCACTAACCACCGATAACTAAAGTTCTTGTCCTGAAAGAGTAAGCATTTTGTTACAAAAATCAGAGAACCATCTTTGTAATGTGGTCTGTGATTATGTGTTTTCCGTGGGGTCTTATTTCTGTGTAATTTTTTGTTGGGTATCGAAATGAATGCCAGTGTACTATTTCTTTCGCCTGAGATTTTTCGAGAGAATTGTCCCATAAATGGAATAGGATCCATGTTACGAAAAAGTGAAAAAAAAACTTTCATAAGCAAGTTGGAGTGCTGGGGGAGTGTATCAAGCACAGAAATACTACATCATACGTCCAACTCGTTTTTTAACAAGTTTACCATGTTAAGCATAAGAAGCCAGCACATTAAACATTGTTTAGAAGTCTAAATACATGTAATGGCGTTAAATCACCCTTTTATGAATTGTACTAGTGTATAGGCCTAGGAAAAAATTAACACGAAAGGATAAAACTGCATTAGTTATGGGATTCTCTCACATATAATGTGTTTTTTCTCCCCATCACAGGGGTGAGTGAGAGTGTGAGAACAATTACAAATTGTTTGAGGATAGTGCTTGTTGGAAAAACTGGAAGTGGAAAGAGTGCTACAGGAAACACCATACTCAACAAAGAAGTATTTAAATCTCAAGCCAGTTCAGTATCATTGACATCATCATGTCAGAAGGAAGAGGGGATTATTAATGGGATGCCAGTTGCTGTTGTTGATACTCCAGGTCTGTTCGACACAGAGCTCTCGAATGATGAGGTGAAGAAGGACATTTTTAATTGCATCAGTCTTCTTTCTCCAGGACCTCATGTGTTTCTGATCATTCTTACAATTGGACGATTCACAAATGAAGAAAGAGAAACATTGAACCTAATCAAGGAGACATTTGGCAAAAATGCTGGGATGTTTAGCCACATAATATTCACCCATGGTGATAGCCTGCGAAATCAGACAATTGAAAGTTATTTGGAAAATGCCGATTCACATTTGAAAAAGCTGGTTCGAGATTGTGGAGGAAGGCGTCATGTAATTGACAATACAAAACAAGACAATACTAAAGAAGTGATTGACTTGCTTGAAAAAATCAACAGAATGATTGAGAAAAATGGTGGAGGCTGTTACACCAATGAGATGTTCAAAGAAGCAGAAGCTGCCATACAACAAGAAATGCAAAGAATTTTACAGGTGAATAAAGAGGAGATGGAAAGAGAGAAAAAACGTTTATGTGACAAACATGAGGAGGAGATGGCAGAGATGAAGGGGAGAATGGTGCACCATAGAGAGATGATGGAAAGAGAGAGGAAACTAAAAGAGGAAGAACTTAAAATCAAAGAAGAGTTCCTGAGAAATGAAATCAGAAAAAGAGAAGAGCAAGAGAAGCAAGAATGGAAAGACGGAGAAGCAGCTAAAGAACAGAGAAGAAGTGAAGAAGAGGGAAAACAAAAAGAATGGGAAAGAAAATGGAAAGACACAGAAGACAAAAACGCTGAGCTAGAGAGAAAGCTGCAAATAAGGGAGCAAGAAGAGAGAGAGCGGTATGAGAGGGAGAAGAGAGAAATGGAAGAACATCATAAGGAGAGACTTAGGAAAGAACAAGAGCAAGAGGAATATCGTGAAAAACTGAACCGAGAACGAAGCGAATGGGAGACAAAAGAAAAGAAAATGACTGAAGAATTTGAACGGGAGGAAAAGAGAAGAGAAACAGCAAAGAATAAGAGGATTTCAGATGAACGCAGAGAAAAAGAAAACCTAAAGAAAGAGTTTGAGAAGAGTAAAGAGCAGATGAGAAAAGAAAGAGAAGACTGGGAGAAATCACGAAAAGAGGAGTGGGATGAAAGAGTAAAAGAGGAGAATAAGAGGAGAGTAGTGGAGAGACAGAAACTGAAGAAGCTTCGAAGGGCATTTGAGCGAGAGCGTGAAGAGGAGGAGAAGAAGAGAAAGAGTGAAGATCAGATGAGACGAGAACAAGAGGAGCAAGAACGAATTGAGATGGAGGAAAAGTATGAGAGAAAATTAAAAAACATGAGGAGAAAATATGAGAATGAGGCCAGAAAACAAGCAGAGATATTTAATGAATTCAGAGAGAAATATAGCAAGGAGGTCGAGTCCCTCATGTTGAAGCATGATGTGGAGATGCAGAATCTGTTTAAAAAACATCAAGAGGAGTACAGTACTTTGGATGAACTTAAAACATATAATGAGAAAAATCTCAAAGACAAAATTAAAGAAATGCAAGATAAACATGAGGAAGAGATTGAAAAAGTAAAGAACAAGCATAAGAAAAAATGTGTTTTTATGTAGGAATTTGTTGCTTTTTTCCATTCATTTTTATGCTCAGTACATTATTTTTCTGAAAGTGGATTACCACAGCAGGCTAATATTTAGTCATTTTAACTAGAATGTGTTGACTAAAGTAACATTTAATATTTTATTATTTTCTTTTTTGTTGATTATTAATGCATGCAAAATTATGACAAATGTAAAACTGTTCTTTTTGTTGTCACGTCTTAAAATAGCGTACTGAGAACATGGACCTGTAAATGGAATACATTTAACTGTTGATAGTAAGCAGGTGGTATTTACAAGTCATGTTCTGAACATGGAAAATTTGCCAGTATGAAACTCTATCTCTGCTTGCCGTCTGTTTTACTGGGTTTTTTGTTCATGGTATTTTACATGATCTGCTATGTTTGTGCCAATTATCACAGACAAAGCTGGCAAAATAAGCTTTATGGATAATTACCGCCATATAGCCAAGGTTTTTATCCAGGGTTTTTGAAAGGATTTTATTGAATAGGCTGGAATGGTTTGTTTTCTGACAACCAGTTTGGTTTTAAGCCTGGCACAGATGTGTGTATTTTTGTCTTAAAGGAGATTTTAGATTTTTATAGCAGACATTCCACAATTTTTACATGTTTAATTGATGCTTCTAAACCTTTGATTGTGTAAATCATAAAACCTTATTTTACAAGTCACATAATGGAGGAGTTCTCAATTATTTAGTGAGAATCCTGGCTTTTTGGAATGCTTACCAATCAATGTATGTAAAATGGGATATTTGTGTGTCTACGCATTCAGACGGGGTAGTTTTTTGTCTTTCTTTATTTTTAATATAGTATTTTGTCTTTCTTTATTTAAAAAATTTGTATGGATGATCTAGTGAAGTTGTTTAATGATTGTGGAAAATGTTGTATGCCTTCAATAACAGTGATGTTTTACAAACAAGCACAAATGTTAAGATGCAAGATGACATATTGTTTTATACTCTCTTATTTGTGCAAATGAAAACATTTCGCAATGATTACATTGTGTGTTTTATTTGTTGAAAAGTCAAATCAAACTTGTGAGTATCACAAACGTCAGTAAAGAAACATTATTTCCCAGTTAATGTGTGTTATGATGTAGCAAACAGAAGACGTCGCTGTTAGTTTATACTGAAATATGATATTTCGCCATTACAGAACTGATGCTCTATAAATCAGAACCAGAGTTGGAGCCTTGTTCTTCAGATCTAGATGATATAATCACTGTTTTGGGTCTCCGCTTACAATCTCAGACCACAACATATTTCTATTGTACTTAAGATCACCGTTGGCAAGTGTTTTCACCATATACAGAGAATTCACAAGAATTCTACATCTCAGTGTTCCTTATTGCAATTCATTCAACAGCCAGCTGATTCTGTCTTGACTCCAACCCTTGTGTGTATCACAGATAATGTTCATTAATAAGCAAACTGTATATTCAATATGCCCTTCATAGGGAATGAAAGTTCTTTCATTCAACAATGCTAAACAACGCTGCTGTGTAGCTATGAGCACCATTTCATACAATAAATCTCATAATCTATAAATAAATAAATACAAATAATGTATAACGATGATAAACCATAGAAGCAATGATGCAAATTCTGTAGTGTGTGTGTGTGTTAAGCAAACACAGTATAAAGCTGTAAATGTATATTCCTTAATTAAATATATATTGCATTTAGGCTCAAGCCAAAGGAGGTATTTTTACACCTAAAATCTGATTCCGTACTATCATCCAAAACAGATTTTATTAATAGTATCAGCATAGCGTCAATTGCAAATAAGACTTAAAAGCCTATAGAAGTTTAGCAATTCATGTGAAGTTGATGTGATTGAAGCAAGCACAGTAAGTTTTTTTCCTTAGGTCAATGATGCATATTTCAGCGATGTGCAATAATGTATATATTTCAAATCCATCCACACAGGGGCAGCCAAGACTCATTCCTGCCCACATTCAACTTGGTTCACATCACCGTTGCTAACAGTCTCCTCTGCTTCTGTGTTCTCCACGCCCGGCATTTCCTTTGGCCGTTGGGGTTCTACCAAAGTTGCTGGGGGGGAAATAGGGGGGAGTGGGATAGCTTCCCCTTTCTTTGCCAGTTCCGCTAGCTCCCGTGCTGAGCAGGAAGGGGTCGGTGCGGGGTAGGTGTGGTGGAACGTGTCATAATCGACTTCATAGAATCCCTCCTCCAATGAAAGCACAGGGGTAAATCTTTCTCCCCAAAGCACTTCTGAGTTCAGGTATGAGCTGCGGGCCTGACATGTCATTCCTGTGGAAAGGGCAGAGATGATACAGGTGTTAATACAGGTGAAGATCAACACATGAACTGTAGACTAAATATTACTAATGTTTTCAAAGAAAACAATATTTTATATAAAAATCCTATTTATAAATGGCCACTGAATTAGTAATTGCATCTTTAACAGATGCTGTCTACAGAGATAAAACTTTATGACTTTTGATCTTAATATGACCAGTTTCTTATTAGCAACATATAAAGACCACCACCAAAACCCCTTGTGCATTATGAGCCAAGGAACTAGCTGTTCCATCTTATCGCCTGATTTAAAAAATCAATGTCTATTTGTGCTATTGATCTTTGAATGTTACTGCTAGAACAGGAATAAGCTCTACTTTATAAATAAATTAAAATATCATGTTTTCTAAAAACGAAGATATGCGTGCAAATGCACAGTTGAATATTTATTTGCATATTTCTCAAAAATAAAACACAAGCATCTTCATCACTTGCTTATGTGAACCATAAAAAATGCATCAATTACTCCACGGATTACCCACAGTGCACTCAAAAACAACGCGCTCTTTAAATAACTAAAAAATATTGCGCCATTGACTTTAGACCAGGTTTGAGTTGGTCGATGGCGCAGCGCAGAATATTTTTAGTTCCTCAAAATAGTAACGTGCCAACATGCCAACGTATTCCTGAACACACCTCTTTTTAGAACTGCACGCCCATGGGCGCACAAATGAGAGTAAATGCATTTTGCTATTTAAACAACGCGGTGCAGGAAATTTAGAAATGTGTCAGGCTGAAACCATCAAAAACACTTGCGCAGCATTGCGCTGGGTGTACGATATGGCCCCACATCTGAATGTGTTAAAGACAATTGAAAAATGTTACACTTCCTTTATTAGAACACATTGAATATATAGTATGCATGCTGCTGTCCATTTGAAATGTACATGGTAAATATATAAAATCCAGTTAAAAAATTCTGGCATTTTCTGGAAGCTGCATGGGGCGCCATAAGTATTCCGTTAAATAGCAGTTTTTCCTATAAAGTTACACTCTTCCAGTTTTTCTTGTAATTTGATGGATTTTGACTGTTTTTCAATAAATAAATAAAAATCTGTAAATATATATATATATATATCTTTTACAGTGTATCTCATGAACAATAATGTAACATATGATATCTTCCATGTTTTTCCTACATGCCATTGCACCCTGTGCTTTAGACCATGCACTTAGATCGTTAAAATAAAGAATGCATTTTCTCAACAACATTGTAGAATCTATGTAAGTTTATTCAAAGCCTCACTTTTATAGAATACTTAATTTATTAAAGGAAAGCAGTTTGAAAACATTTCTAAGCATCTGAGCGTCATATCGAGCTGGTTCTGCTAAGAGCAGCACCCCGTGGGCAGTTCTGCATTTAATGTGGTACTTAGTTGAAAACATCTTCATTTAAGGGTGTACAGGTTCAAAGCAAGTTATGCTCTATATTGTCTACCTCACAAAATCACTTGACCCTAAGTATGTGTTTACAGTACTGCACTAACAAATGATGTGATTTAAAATCAGAAATGTGCAGAATATAATAATCTTGTCCAGACAAGACTTTCGTTGAACTTTTTATGTGTACCATTGCCTCTACTCCCTCATGTCATTACCCTGATTTTTTTATCACTTCAATCTCTTAAAACTTTTGAGAAGGGCAATATTTAGAAAATCAATAATTCCTCATCATTTTCTAATTTTATTAGGCCTTGAGGTGCAGTCCTGACCCGATTAGTTTGCTGTGGTTTTCTGATAGTAGTTCATTCACTGATAATCTGCTTTTTGTCTAAAAATAGACAGGACAAACCTACATTCAGCTCTAAGTGGGCTGTCCAGGGTTTCAAATGTGAGACGAAAAAGTAAACAGTGTTGAGTAAGTGATCATTGTGGGCCGAATAAAACTCTTCACGGCATCCCACTTCTGGGCAATGATTCACTGTTTGAGAAGTAGGAGACTCTGTGTTTGTGGAGTGTGTGTATTTAGGTTTGTGACAGTGATATTTCAATGGTTATTGTGAATTGCATTTAAGTTCCCTCTATTGTCTTTGGCTCTTTAATTTCCCTGAGGTGGTTGTATTGACAGGACACAGGGTTGTCTTACTAACTCGCAGACATCTCAGGGGTCCTCAGTGTTTCCGCTTGCAGGCTGCAGTATTTTTCGATACTGACACTCAGCACAATGCAAAAGCCAATTAGCGCGGTGTAATTGCGACTGCTGTCACACAAATTCACTGTCAATATAATTAGAGATTCCCATGAAAATTCCACATCAAATATGTGCTGTCAGCATTCTGTTACCAGGGGAACTACGGACAAATCTGGTCATTTTTCATGGTTCCCCCACACTTGTATATACCCCATGATAATGTACGTCACAACCATAACTACTCTGAGAAAATGTTAACCCAT
Organism: Triplophysa dalaica; assembly: GCF_015846415.1. Lineage (NCBI taxonomy): Eukaryota > Metazoa > Chordata > Actinopteri > Cypriniformes > Nemacheilidae > Triplophysa > Triplophysa dalaica. The sequence goes on from NC_079553.1 coordinate 18,134,586, forward strand.
TTCCTCCATGTACTGTTCAAAAATGTAGGGTTACTTGAGGGGTTCTCTTGACCTAACCTTACTTCTGGTTAAAGGCTTATGCATAAATGTCTGAAATAGTTGTGGACAAAAATAAAATTGTGCAAACATATTAGTTTCGTTCATTACAAAAATTTAATTTGATAAAAAATTGAAATAAATTCTATTCTAATCTACTTTGCTCTAGTAAGTATATTTCAAGTATATGTTTAGGTATACTTTATGTAGTAGGTATACTCATAGCAACGCACTAGTAATGTACTTGTAAGTATAGAATTTCAATGCTTGGGACTAAATTGGCCCACTTCTTGGTTTATTGAAGTGAACTTTGAAGAACACTTTAAGTGAAACAGTACAGTAAACTTAAAGGAAACAACTAGTTTACAACTGTAAATGCAACTATTTTGCAAGTAACTTTTACTGATAGTTTACTAGTTCAATACTTGTAACACATTTTCTAGTTCATGAAAGTACACTTTAAAGCATACTCTTAGTATACTGGTAAGTTAAGATGCATTCAGATTTAGGATATTTCTATACCTCAACCCGGAAATAATTGTAATGTTTTTATGCTACTAAATCATTAGTAGAACGATTGGTTTAATGCCTAAATACTTTAAACATAACTAAAACTAGATGTTACTCCTGAGTTTGTGGTGGGAAAAATTCCAAATCTGAGAAGACAGCATCATATTTACAGTTAATTATTTATAGAATACATAATATTGTTTCTATATAAACTTTAACATGCACATTTATAAGACTGTATACAAAACTATGTAAAAAGTATATTATATTGGCTATTTAATAAAAAGATTAAACGCAACTACAAGTATACTTCGAATGCTTCATTATACATAAGTAGTTTTGTACATGTAAGTAGGCCAAATATAATACAAAATTAACTAAACTTTACTTATACTGACAGAAGAAGATAAAAAGTACACTTTTGTTTTTTTCTTTAAAAGAAATATGCTAACTGCACTTTTGAATAAACTTAGTTTTGTAAGGGTGGGCAATGGGTACACTGAAGATGATATAGTAAGCTTTGATTCATTTTAAAACATTAAAAATGCAAAACACAAAAACAGTAAGTGACCCTAAACTTTTGAACAGTAATTGGGCAAAATTCGTAACAGCTTATATAAAGAAATAACATCACCACAAGCCAGGCAAATACAGTTTTTGCTTCTCTGGACAAAACTATCTTTCTTATTCTCTGAGATCTCCCCTCACCTGTAGCCTCCACCATTCCCTCCAGGATGACCACTATCTCAAACTCCTCTCGTGCTAGTTGATCCTGAGAGATCTCCCAGAAAGGGCTGTTCTTGTTGAATTCATGACAAATGATCAGCGGTGACACCAGGAACAGCCGATCGTCCCCCGTGTCAAACCCCACGTTGATGTCTGTTTGGTTCAGAGGGATGAACTCTCCCTCCTTGGTCTGCTTGGAGCGGATCAGCTTGGCCCTAATGGACGCCTCCACTATGTGCGAGTTACGCAAGTCACCGACTCGGAACATCAAACACAACTTGCTATCCCGCACGGATATCACAGCTCTGTTGGAGAACATCAGCGTTTCGGCACGTTTGTTTGGCTGTGAGATTTTCACGAACATACAGCCCACCATGAATGCATTGACAATGGAGCCCAAGATGGCCTGCACCAACAACAGGATGATTCCTTCTGGACATTTATCCGTAATGACACGGTACCCATAACCAATGGTGGTTTCAGTCTCGATGGAAAAAAGGAATGCAGAGACAAAACCGTTCAGGTTATTCACGCAAGGCGTCCAGTCACTGTCGTCGGTATGGTCCAGGTCTCCACGGACGTATGCGATGAGCCACCAAATGAGACCAAAGAAGACCCAAGTGGTAGTGTAGACCAGTGTGAACACCAAAAGATTCAAACGCCACCTTAAATCCACGAGCGTGGTGAAGATGTCTGTAAAGTAGCGGTAGGTTTCCCTTACGTTTCCGTGGTGGACGTTGCACTTGCCGTCCTTTTCCACGTAGCGCTGGCGGCATTTCTTTAATGCCGCTCCTACGGGTTTGAAGGAGTCTCCTCCCCCCACCACTCCACCAACAACCATCGTACGGTCTGTTGGGATCTGACAGTGTGTTTGGGTACACGAATGGAAAAAAAGACAAATCAAAGGAGTTTAATGATAGAGAGGACTTTAATGAATGTGGAGTAAATGTGATTAATGTGAAGATCGTACCTTGTCATTGGGATCAGCCCATTTTTTGGGCAGCTTGATGCCCTGTTTTTCCACATCCTGGCCCTTGAAACTACTCATGGCCTGCAATGCTGAAGTCTAGGATGCCCGCTCCGATCCAACACAGCAGCTGGAGCTCTCAAGCTATTAAAAGCAAACATATAAACACTAGAAAGTCATATAAAGACTAGTAAGTCAAAACAATAACAGAGAACAAATTATTACAGCTGTTTACCCCCCCCCCCTAAAAAAACCTTTCCATAAGTGGGACCTTGGAAGCACATAATAAGTGTAGATTAGTGAATTATGTTAGATGGTCAATTGTGAGTTTCCTGCATCTTTTGTTTAATTGAAAATCATATTTACAGAAGAAATTCAGATCTCACAAACCAACGCCATTTTTAATATACATTAAAAGAGATGGTTCTTAATGAGAAAAATGTTGATCTTGCAGTTCAAATAATTGCTCAGACAAAGAAGGTCCAGGTGTCAAAGAATTAACTTTATTTGTTCAAGTAAAACAAAGTGAGATGTCCCAAGTCATTCCAAAAACATCTGAAAACCAGGTGTCTTCCAGCCTGTAGTTATACTGAAACTGCTCAGAGGTGTTTCCTTTCGAAACCAATCAAGTAAATTTCCGCTATCTCTTATTTTTTATTATCCAATTGTTCTTGTCTGCCACCATTATTTCTAGGTAACAAGGTTTGTATCTAATGGTGGAATTTCAACCTTTACTCAGTTTTTAAAAATAAGTTACCCTATAAAGTATCACAAGTTTGACATATGACATTATCAAATTTGTTGTATCTGGGTCAGGCCTTTAAAATATCACTGGATTTTGTATTGCTGAAATCTGTCGTTCCACACTTGATGAAAATGATTATAATACTTCATAAAAACAATTATTGCATAAGTATGTTGAATAAGTATGCTGGTTCTGTCATTATTTGCATATACTCATCTGGGTAAGTGCGATTCCAGAGTTTTACTATGACAACTATGTTACAAACATTCCTATGAATACTTCTTCATAACCGGGGTGTATCACAGCCCCATAGGATACAGATTATAATCAAAATTATACACAATAATCTCCCCAAAATGAAAATTGTATTCTTAAAATGAACATTCATTCACATTATTTTCTGTAGAACACATGAAATAATATTTTATAGAATGTCGATAACCAAATTTCATTGGTCCCCGTTGACTTCCATTGTATGGACACAAAACCTTGAGACATTTCTCAAATACAAGTTTCAAATGACAGAATTTATATTATGGTGCAAACAATCCCTTTAAGCCAACATGCAGGTCTAAGCTGGTCTTTTCAGTCAGTTTCACTATGAGCATTCTGCATGCAAAAAACTATAATACTCCATTTCAGATACAATATTCAAATGGTCCAAATACATCTTTTAAACAAATTGCACATTGTGCAGTATAAGCCACATCTTCCACTTTATTGATCCTGTTCATTGATCGCTGAACTTCACATCTGTTGACACAAGTTGGTCATTAGCTCTGAATCCCCAAGGACACTACGACTCTTCCTTTCAGCTCAAGCATTACACAACACTACAGACAGCAGGTGTGGGTGTCTGTGACTTCTTATAACACACATGTGAAAGGAATATTAATGAAGCCCGTCCTGTAGGGAGCACAGAGCGAGGCAGTCTGAGGCAGATTCGGGCAGACGGCACCCACAAGGAGATCTGATGATCTGATCACTCATACACGAATGAACTGATTCAGAGTGAGAGAGAGAGGGGGGAGGGAGAGAGAGGAAAAGAGTGAGATAAACAAAATGATAGATAACTAGTTTCAAACAGTTTTTGGCCACAATTGAGTAAAAATCTTTTATACATTTCTTTGTTCTGTTGAACACAAAAGACAGGACATGTAGGACAGCAAACAGTTCTGGTGCACTTTTGATTACCATTGTAATTTTTTCTATGGTAGTCAATTATGGGCGAGAACTGTTTGGTTACAAGAATTCTTCCAAATATCGTTCTCTGTACTCATCAGAAATGAAATGTATACAGATTTGGAACAACTTGAGGGTAATGTAACTTGAGTAGTGTAAATGGTGACAGAATTTATATTTTTGGGTCACTGTTCCTTGAAGCACCATTTGTAGCAGGAACATGAACACTTTTTTTTAACTTGACTTTTCATGACTTACTAAGTAATATATTTCTCAATTGCTACACTTTTAATGTTAGAAATGTATAAAGTCATTCATACAGCCCCACTCCCTTTTCATACAAGTATTTAATTAGTCAATAATTTGGGATAAAACATTAAATAGGTTTTATTCTGACTTCATAAATTAAATCCATTCAGCTTTTATTCAAACAGTGTTTTCAAGATTCATTTGATCAAATGTAGGTGCTCTCTTGAAAATAAACCCATGTCCATGACCCAGGCTTTGGTAACTCCATACCAGTTGAGTAGAAATGTTGGCCCATATTGATAAGATAGCATCTTGCAGTTGATGGAGATTTGTGGGATGCACGCAGCTCCCGTTCCACCACATCCCAAAGATGCTCTATTGGGTTGAGATCTGGTGACTGCGGGGGCCATGTTAGTACAGTGAACTCATAGACATGTTCAAGAAACCAATTTGAAATGATTCGAGCTTTGTGACATGGTGCATTATCCTGCTGGAAGTAGCCATCAGAGGATGGGTACATGGTGGTCATAAAGGGATGGACATGCTCAGGTAGGCCGTGGCATTTAAACGATGCCCAATTGCCACTACGGGGCCTAAAGTGTTCCAAGAAAACATCCCCCACACCATTACACCACCACCATAATTGCATTAATGAGAAATTGAACAGGTGTTCCTAATAATACTTTATGTGAGTGTATAATGCATTTTACCATTAAATGTACATCTCCTCTCCATTTAACACATTCACAAATTTGTGTTTTTTCTTAAATCAATGGAGAAAATGAAAAAAGTTTGCAGGTTCCGGACTCTTTCATCTCCATTACACAGTCAAGCAGCCCCGGCCACAACTGCAGCACTGTCACGCTGCCTAAACCGTAGTGTCAGTTCGAGCTGGAACACTGGATTGCAGCAGGGGTCAGTGTAAAATGTCACCAACTGTGGAGAACAGCAGGAGTGGACTCTTGCTCCTCTGTGTGTCTCACTGAGATGGAACAGAGTGTAGACCCTTACAAGCCATCTGGGACTGAAGTACTCTGGCACTATTTGATTACGGTTTCATTATCTCATATGACTCCTGAGAGCTTCTTTTAACTCCCCATACCAAGCCTTATTACAGATATCACTTATCACAAAATAAAAAGATTTGATGATTTATTTATGTACTGTGGTGGCCAAATGTGATGACTTCAACTCGAATCTTCAGTTTACACATTAAGCCCTCCAGTGCAACATGCATAAAAAAATGTAATGCACCTTTAATACATGACATTGGACAGGCACTACTGTATAAATATTTTGGGCAATATATTTACTAGGCACTTGAAACGGTGATAAAATCAAGGTTATCAATTTTTTTTAACATTTGCCTAAAGACCTATATTATACTGTTGTATTCCTTAAAAGTAAATATGAACTTTTTTGCAGTATTTGAGATCTGAAATAATACAGTATTTTTGACCTGTTTCTCCAGTTTCATGCTCTGCAAATAAATGCAAATAGACAACTTTTTATTAGGACTTTTGGTACAGCTGGACACATTTGAGCTGAACACTTCCTAACCCAAACCAAAGACAGGGGTACAGTCATCTCAGAACAGGAAAAAGGCCCTTCCAGAACTACTGCAACATAGAAAACAAAATTCTTTAATATGGTATTGTATGATATACCATCAATATTTGTTGTGATTGTAATTCCTGGGATAGATAAACATGTTTATTAGACGGGGGCATCTCAATATACATTATCCGTGTTTGTTGGATAAGTTAGCTGGTGATAAAAAATTCAGCAACATCTCGACTACAGCAATGAGTTGAGAGCACTTCTGTATGCATTTTATAGCGCATTGTAATGGTAGGGGTGGTTATTTAATGGCCCAAAAAGAAAAGATCTCACCCCGATACTAATAATGATGTTCGCCTCAAAAAGAGTGCAGAACACAAACATCTTTATTAGAATAGACTTATGCACGCAGGGTGATCACGTATGTCCGCCAAAGTCACTAAGTCACTTCGGCTAAGTCACTTTGGCTAAGTCACTTTGGCTAAGTCACGGCTAAGTCACTTCGGCTCTCCTAGGGTTGAGGGAATTTGTCATTAAGTGATTACTAAAAAATCTTCAATTTCACCAAACTGACAACAGTACAGCTCAGCATTGTTAAAGGAATCATGAAATGAGTTAAATGGGCCTCGTCAAAAACAGCTATGCTCACAGCAACAAATTTTGGAGCATATCTCTTTAAATGATAATGAGTTACAGCGCACCCCACCACCCTTCTGTCCATCATGTCAACACACCTGTAAAGTGCCATGGCAATGGTTTACCTAATTATGTTTCCTGAACTCCTCTTCGGCTAGTTTCGTTTTAAACGTCTCAAATTATTTGTCCGGAGTCAACAAACAGTGCATCCTTATGCGCTCGTGTTGGCATGTATGCTTGCCTAAAATCGACGGAATGCGCACCTCCAGATCTAAGCTGCATTACGTGGATTTTACCGCTTGTCGTTGACAAGTTATAATGTTACACGCACAACGTGAGAGCATAAGTAGTATGCTGTGACAGATTTTTCAGCCTAAGGATGAATGATTTGAGACGTTTAAAACAAAACTTACCTCAGTGTTCTCATTGTTCATTAGCAAAAAATTGCGTGTGGCATCTGAATATATTTCACACACAATGTATTAACACTTATACAACTAAACTCCAAGTGCCCATTTTCCAAATAACATAAATATAGAGTAAGTTTATCACTGGCTTTGAATGTTCTATTTAGCCCATGACTGACATAGCTCCCATCGCTATCATATGCTAACGTTATCCTATATATACGGTACATGTACTTCAATTCAGACTGTTGATAAAAATTACTTACATCGGCAGCTTTGTCTTGTTCAGTTGGTCTCGATCCCTCTTGAGGAACAACTTAATCCTGCTTTTACTGTCCCAGATTGATAAAGCACTCCGGCTTGAATCAAGCAGGTTTTTTCATGGTTTCTGAGGGATTTCCACTAATAGTGAAGAAAACCTCTCCTGTCTCGTCCGAGGTTAGGTCTCTGTGCAGCGACTACATTGCATGTTGTCCACGAACTTTAGCCATAACGTCACGTACAACGCTGTCGCTTCTGAAAACAACAATGGCTTCAGCGCTATAGGTGGAATTGTGTAGATAAGGGGCAGTAATATTATAATAAGAGCCGCGTCTATGTCACATCAGGAGGGAAAACTGAACATGCTTGCAGAGAAAAGCTTACCAAAACAAAGTTTCTTGCATCTTCTTTTTCACGTTTTCTTGGTTGCTAGATGCACCGGGGACCAGATTATTGCAGTTACACACAATTTTTTTTTACTTTTGGCCAATGGCTCCCTTAAGTGCCTCTGTGATCAAGTAAGTGCAAAAGTATTTTTTCATATTTGTGAATGTAGCTTTAAACGGATAGCCTGAAGCCTTTCCCCTTTTTGGTTGTAGATGTATGATAGTGTTTGTATAATTTGACCATAATCCGACGTGCATCTTTAGTTATAACAGTCATTGTTTCCTTAGGGACGATACGTTTGCCGGATGTAACTGAGCAGGCTGAGACAAAACACGGAAGCGATCGTGCCTATCGAGTCTATTCACCTTTAAAAAGGACCACCACAGAAACAGAACACAACCGAAAAGATGAACATGGCTATTATTGCGGTCCACATTCTATTAGCTGAATGATATACTCCAGACAGCACTTTGAGAGAAATTGAGAAGATATAAAAATGGCTCCAATGCCAAAATAGATTAGACAGTGCTCAAGAAAAGATCTCGCACGACGATTTTGACTGATCTCTGTACAGACTCTGACCTTCACACAACCCTCATCCACATTACATACATGGAATTCACCGCTTTACTTCACCTATTTTATAATCTACAATCAGTTCTGAGCTGATACTACCTCAAGGACAAAGAAAGCTATTTCACTTATAACCCGTCTTGGCAGTAGGGGCTCTGGAGTTTTAGTGTCCGCTCTCACGATTTACATAATCACCTTTTCAACAATTTTTACATATTCTTTCAGAGATATACTGGATCATCACCGCCATTGAAGACTAGAGGGTTTACCTTACCTTTTAGATGGTGACTGTGGTGTAACTCTATCATGGTCAGGTTAGTACATACAACCGCTGATGTGATTCTTCAACCTTTACTAATGCTGACATATGGAAAGACCTGAAGGCTGTCTGGCCCGTAAATTGGATTTAGTAACCTTTGATATGTTATACGGCTATACGCTGTACCACAAAGGAGACAGACTGTAATAGTCTAACATTTTCATTATTGTCTCAAATCTGTACAGAATTTAAGGGTAGCTAATGATGGACATTCAGCGAAGATTGTCTTCTCATAGCCTTATATTTATCTGTAAAAAGGGATAGTTCACCGAAAAATATAAATTCTGTGCATTCTATTCTATCTTTCACCCATACAGTATGTGGTTTAAACCTGTATGTGACTGTTTCTTCTGTGGAACACAAATTAAGATATTCTGAGAAATCGCTCAGTGGTTTTGTGCCCATACAATGGAAGTAAATGGGGTCCAATGTTGATTAGTTACCAACGTTCTTCAAAATATCTTCTTTTGTGTTGTGTAAGAAAGTAAGTCATACAGGTTCAGAATAACATTTTTAAGAACAAAACGCTTGGAAATCTTTTTGGACATCTTGTTGTACAAATACCGAAACAACAATACTATGCTCACTAAAAACTTTACAAAATGATAAAACAAAGCTTTAGGGTGAATATATAATATAGATGGGCTCTCATTATGCACTTGTGAATATACAAAACCCTTTTATCAGCAACAGAGGGCATCTTCATCTCCAGTGAGAAAATCGCTTTGTTGCGTCTGGCAGTCATCTCTTCTCTGCTCAGAACAACAGATACACACAGATGAGTGGAGAAGTGAGCCATCCAGAACGTCCCAAAAATAGATCTGCATTTTCAAAGGTTTTAGTCAACGGATTCTATTCCATTAGGGTGCTTATACAAAGCAGGTGAGAGTTTGGGCAACATTATATTGCATCCTTCCAAAACAACACAGGGATGTTGCTTTCTCTTCCCAAATCTGGCCCCTTTGGAGAGTTACTTGAAAATTTGAGAATTTTTCAAAGTTGACCGTTCCTTTGGGAATGGACAGTCCTCTGGGAATAGCACTTGTTCTGCTTCATTTTGGGTTTAATTACAGCCTAAGGGTTATATTTTATGTCTGTGTTTTGTCTCAGACTTTGTCTTTAATTTCATTACATTAATGAAGCTCTATGGGTCTCTTATAGCCTGAGTAACGTTCATTGCAAGCTTGTCTCCGTCCGTATGCTTATTAACTCATACGGTGTGATATAAAATTATATTGCCATGGTTTCTTTAACGGGTCCAGTAAATGGAATGATGGCAGATATGCCATCAAATGAGGATAAGTGATTTCATGCTATAAATTGTCAGCAAACGGTTTTACTTTGAAGAATATAAAAAACTGTTTTGTCACCCATCCTCTACCTCATAACAGGACCTTTTTTACACTATAATAGATACTTTAGTTTAACCCAGGAGCTTAGAAAGATTTAGCACCACCTTTTTTGTATGAATTCTTGAGCAGGTTGTAGTGGAGTAGGCGGGGCGAGACCGTGGTTCGTTTGCCGGTTCGCTCCGGCGGCCTACCTAACATGTGTCCGGGCCCGGTCCTCTCTCTTCGATGGTCGGTCGCTCGTTCTCTTATATTCTCCTGATCTCCTACATGATTCGAGCCCGGTGTGCGCACAGCTGGCACTCATTCATAATTACTCACCGGTCTCGAACCACGGTCTCGCCCCGCCTACTCCACTACACAGGTTAACACGTGGCATTGTAAAACAATGTACTGTTATGAGTTTTTAAACAAAGAAAAGAAACAACAAATCATAAACTGCCTCAGTGCTTACCTTATAATATATTTATACAATCTTACTTCATAACTATGCAAATTAGAACATTAACCCAAGGCTTACAAATGTTCATGAAATCCAAATCCTAACCATACAGTATAATTTACCAACTCAGTAAAGAAGTGTTAAACAAGATAACCTTGGACAGGAGGACAGCGGTAACACAGGAACTTTACCGATACGTCATGCAGGGAAACAGGTAAAACATCAAAGCTTTCACTCAGCAAACCCATTACACTCAGTCTCCTGAGTGTAAACTGTTAGACCTTGTGTTGACATAATGAGTTACGTAACATACCTCAATGCAAATATATGTCTAGACCTCGTTGTATTGCAGTCCTGATCTCGGCTTTGATTAATGCATGACACAACGCTTGGGATTCTTTCAAGTGCTCTGCATCAGAGGAAACATCCAGACAAAAAACTAAATGTATATTGATAGGTCTAATCTTTATCTTAATGTCATGTCATAATTTAGTCATGTTGCTTTAAACTATACTGGTTTGAGTGGAGTAATGCTTTAAAGGGGTCAAATGACAGTGCTAAAACTAACATTATGGTTTGTTTCTGGAAAATGAAGATGATCAAGCCGATACATCAACTTCGCCAGCGTGACTTGAGCAGGATGTAAAGCATTGGTAATGTTTTAAAAATATATTTTATGTTGAATAGTTAAAAACTATAGCTAAATGTTTTACCTTATAATTATATACAACATTATAAAGATTTGCCATTTGTGATCAACCAGTGTAACAATGTCTCATCGCGACTCAACACAAACAATGCACCCTATTATAAACCATCATTTGTTGCCTCTAGTAGGTACATAATTACGGAGTATTTGGACTTATGTTGTCTTTTTACACAAACACACAACAAACTCAACTCGCGTTGGTCCGCAACAAAGTCTTTTACAATGAAAATATACTTACAGGCTGCGAATCTGAAGTGCCAGACTGTCATGCAAAATTTGTAATGGTTGGAATTGCCCTACTTTTTGACCAAATCTTTTGTGCACAGTCGGCCTTGATCTCTCCCAGGTTCATGAAGCAATCATCTACGAAATTTGCGCTACACACACTTGAATATTCGGATTGTACTGTTCTGGAACAGTATTGTAAATAAAATGTAACCAATTGTTTTTAGTTGTCTCATCTTTTGGAAGGGCAAAGAAAGAGGCTTTCACACAGCGTCTCCGCGACATGAATGCGGCGGCGACAATACAATGAGATTTACAAGTACCCCCACCTTACCTGGTTAAACACTTGGGTGGTCTTAGTCAAGTCATACTACTAAATGACGTACAGGGTGTGGTTGCACAAGGCGTTTCAGGCAGGTCTAGGTGAGCATTTGCTTTTAGATGGAATGCATCCTTTGTTCCAATACTTAAATTTTTTCAATTTTTCGTGTCTAATACATGCATGGGCAACTTATAACCAGTGTTGGTTGTAACTAGTTACTAAGTAATTAGTTAATGTAATTTAATTACTTTCCCCTTGAAAAAGTCAAGTAAAGGATTACTAATTTAATTACGGTTACTTTTGATGTAATTAAACTAAATATTTTGTGTTATATATGGTGTGCAATAGTGGAATTGACATCAAAATTCAAAGTATAACTTTAAAATCTATGCATTAATCTATTATTCTTACATTTGTAATACTTTGGTCAGTTAATAACACTACTTTATGTAGTTTTATATTATTTATTTGAATGAATTAAATAAGCCGTTTCATATCTATCCTTGAATGGCTTAACTAATCAATGTTGATGTAGGATATAGAAAGTAATTAGTAATAAGTAACTAAATGCTTTTTGGAGAGAGTAAAAATGTACAGTAATCTAGTAACACTATTGAATACCCAATTAGTAACTAGTAATTAATTACTTTTTCAGAGTAATTTACCCAACACCACTTATAACACACCAAAGACACAGAAAAACATGTGATCACGCCATGACCCCTTTACATTTATGCATTTGGGAGACCAAAGCGACTTTTATCCAAAGCGACTTATGCATTATCCTATAAATTTATACATAGGTATGTGCAATCCCCTGGGATCGAAACCACAACCACGCATTGTTACCGCAATGCTCTGGAGCTACAGGCATGGGCGCCGTAAAGGGGTGGAAGGTTAGGACGATTCTAAGGGCCCAGCCTGATTTAGGGCCCAGAAGAGCACACCCCGTTTTTATTTTCCTATTTCTTTTCTCTTTTTTATACATACATTAAATGTGCTAGGGGTCCTCGTGCACGAAATGTGTATTTTGTCCGTTTTGACCATAGATTTAATATTTTAAAAACAAATAATGTATTTACTGTTTCAGTCACACCCCTCCCTGCTCCCTCTCACAATGGTTCATTCCACCTGCGCTGTCCGAGCTACGATCGCTAGTGTAGCGTCTCTTGCTTATTGGACTTGTTATGATGCAGCGCAGACAGTGACACACGCAGACATGTCACATCAACAGTCAGGGAATCAAAAATGTTAAGAAAAGAAGGAAAGAGAAGACAGAGAACGCCAAAGTCGACAGTATGTCACACAGTTTTTCAAAAAGATGGTAGCTTGACCTATTCCTGTATTCCAAAACTTATTTTTGTTGCTACATGACCTGCTTTTATCTAGCTATCTTAGTAAAATATTTACTGAATTATGAACACAGAATCAGCGGCTGCTGCACACCCACGTCCTCCTTCCCCGACGTCCCCGTCTTAATCAGCCGAACAAGGTGAGCCTGAGCGCGAAACTTCGCGAAGATTTTAGCCTCTAAACACGTCTTATCTACTGTATTCGCCACATGATGATAACTTTGCAAAACAAAAAGTAATCTACACGCTTCAAAAATGACAAAATCAGTTTGTGTCGTGTGTTCTGTGAAGTGACAGTGCTGCTGCTACGATAGATGCTGTCAAACTTGACGTTCTTAATATGAATAAAATGCCCAAGAAAAAAAATATATAAAATTGAATAAAACGTGTCTCTACTGTAGCTGATGTTTCCTGATTGAGCAGTTTGACCCAGCTGAAGCTTGTTCATGTAAAGTATATGTCAATATGTGTACATAATGTTCTGTTGTGCTTGCAAATGCAATTGAGATAATAAATGTTCTCCCTTTTATGTAAACAAGTACATATTTCTATATTTTTTTCTTGTTTTTGTAGGCTTTGTACTCATCTTTAAACATTTTAACTATGCAATGTGCTAATTATCTTTTTTTAAGTATACAGGGCATGTTTATTGGGTTAAATTTTATCTGTAAAAAATGTAGGGGGCCCAGAAATTTTGGTTTCCACAGGGCCCAGAATTTCTGGCGGCACCCCTGGCTACAGGAAAGCTTTAACTTTAGCTTTTAAGTTAGGAAAGGACAGGATCATTAAAATTACATGTACAATTAATGCAGAGTTGTTCATTATTTCTGTAAACAGGCATACATCAGTACCCATGTGAAGGGTTTTCTAAAAGAAAAGCATCCTTTACATGGACATATAGTGTATTTTGTCATTGGATTTGGAACTACTATTGCAAGTAAATTATAACAGAAATTTGTATATTGTGGGTGAACTATCACTTTGAAAACGTTATATTGTAGTCCTACGTTAAAATAAATTACATAATACAAATAATGGCTTTTGATTTTTTATCCTGCATTTCCATACCCAGAAAAGCATCTCATGAAGCCTTTAGGTGAAACTGAACGTTGGCTGAAAGTTGTTTACCAGTGCAACAATGTTCTTCTAGCAATTCAAACAAATGCAATTGCACTGACTACAAAATATACTTGGTCGGGCGAGACTTCGCCTTTTAAAAACATTAATATGAATAAGAGGGTTTGTTGAGCACACATGTGCCCGAAGCTTTTACTCAACGCTTCTTGTCTAGAATGATGATTTATTCAATTGGCTTAAAGAAGCACGGCCAGCTACTGTATTGCCATGAAAACCGCGTTCAGGCTTTTGTCTCAATACATCATTCATGCATGTCAATTATTTAGACGCATGTCGTTCCGACACTGAAAACCACGACGTTTTCGCGACAACCATAAATCATATAGCACCCTAGTACAGAAGTGGAGAAACCGATAAACATAACGGGAACTCTTGGATACGGACACAACACGAACATAGTTTAAATAATTCGTGAAAACTTTAAAATTGGAAAAAACATTATTCTTCGTATATAACTGGATGCCAATTCTGAACGAAAATATAGATTTCATACCCCTGAATTGAGAATCAGCCAAAGCGCGTCCGTCTGCAAATTGTCCAAATCTTGAATTCAGCATACAAAATCGTTCACGACATATTAACAATTACTAAAAAAAAATGTAAGGAGTAAACTCACAAGTGTAGTTTAAGTGAGTTCTTTGCCTCGGTTCGCAGTCGGTTTCCAATACCGGCTCATTTAAAGAGAAGCGCGCACCAAGCTTTGGTTATTGTCTCCACGCGCACAAACAAACAATATGACTGGCCGGTCTTTAGAGTAAAACCATGTCCCACGAAGTCAGATGAACTGGGAAGTGTATCGCCCGAAGCTATGTTGGGTTTTTCTCTCCGATGAAACCTTTCCAAGCGACTGGACGCTTCCGAAACGCAAGGAGCAACAAAGCACATCAAATAAAGGTGCGCTGGTGGTTACGCTCTCCGATAGCGTCAGGCTCGCGCACGAGGAGGAAAGGAATTGGTAAGCGAAAGCATCACTGAATGCGTGATACACATACCCCCCACCCCCTTTTGAAATGCGCGTACCAGTGAAATTATTTGAAACAATAATTTCATCATTGCATTTTGACAAAGATTGCTGGTAAAAAAACAATTCAGAGTAATTATACTATTACAGTCGAGTTACAGTGTGCAGACCACTACTGCTAAGCCTATAATAAAGGCAAAAAGTACATACAAAACATCAGCGTGTACTTGGCTTAATACCACCAATGTGGGTCGAATAAGAGTAGACAAAGAGCTTCTGAAGAGTACATTTGTGTAAAAATTACACCCATAGGGCATTTGCAATCGTTGTATGGTGGAATTTAAATGCCACAGGAGTGTTACCAAGCATAAATTATATAAGGCATATTATTAATGAGAGATTGGAGGTTGCAGGATGGAATAATATCTTATTATTCAGAAACAGAACGCATTCCTTTAAGAAAAAAAACAGCTTGAATGTGAATTTCGGCAAATTCAAGATCAGTCGTGTTAATGTCAAAAGTGTGATTATTTTAATCGAGTGAATTCCCTTCAAATTAGAAATAATTTCTCTTCCCATGAACACCACTGCGTGTAGGCTGAAAGTACGCCGGAGCTGTTATAAGCAAAATCCAGCAGTGTTTGTGAAAGTACGTCTTTACTGTACAGAAAACCCTCCCCAATGTGTGTGCAAAATCCAGAAATATCTAAATGTATGAAATGTGTGGCATATAAATAAAAAAACTACTTTTGAGCCACTTTTGAGGCTCTTTGAAGCAAATTCTAGATTACCCCAGGCGTTGTCATATGCACACACAGAAGACAAGCTCTGCCCTTGGCCCCGAGGAACCTGCACCATCACATTAGCAAGTCAGATTCTTAATTGTAAGGCAACCTCTACCCACTCTCTCTTTCTCTCTCTTATACATACTCAACAACTAAAAAACATTTACATTTCATTCAAAAGACTTTAATTTGTGGTATGATTGATAATATTGCATTAGGATTGTTTTCTCTTAACAAGCAGGTGCTACTTTGTTATGCTTTCTTTAACAAAAAGGTACCGTGGAGTTACAGCATTGATATTTTTTGGTAACACCATAAGGGTAAATGATACATTGATAATAGTTAATAGTTTTTTACCAAAACAATATAAAGTGAATTCCAGCACACTTAGTCAAAGCAGAAACCCAGGTTTCAGTACAGTGCTTATGGGCATAATGGTGAGAGGTCATTATTAGCTTCTTGCAGGTCTCCGGTGAAAACCCTTGCAGTTACTAGCTATCAACTTTTTAACATATGATTTTTATGGAAAGAATATTGGTTCATATACCAATACTCCAAACATTAACAAGATTACTCTTATACTTGTCTTTTAATTATGAACTGTCACTGAACAATGCTAGTGACATCATAATGTGTTAGCTACTTGAGGATGATGAGAGAAGTATATGCACATACTGGGTTAAAATAATGCCCTATAACACAGAAAGTTCAGTAGTTTGCAAAGTTATTATGATCTATGATCACCTGTCATTTGCAGATATTTTTGCCACATTCAGCACCACTATACAGGGCAGTCACACTAAAGATTGTGGAAATCCAGTAGGGTCAAGAAGTCTGAGACCACATCATTTAAATCTTTTGGATTAAAAACAATTTTACACAAAGTAGGACAAAATGACAGATGATGTATGATTCCCAAAAACATTGGGGATATTTCTCAAAATATCTTTTGTGTTCCACAGAAAAAAATAATCATACAAAGGTTTTAAGGGGGAATAAATGATGACAAAACTTTCATTTTTGGTTGAACTGTCAACTTGCTTCCTTTTAAACAGACGAAATTGGCTTTTGGACCCCAATGTATTGCTTTTGTCTCGATATCCCTCCGAAGATTGAAAGATTAAATAACAGCAATCCGAGTACTTAAACACACTGTCAAGTTATAAGCCCCTCTTTCATCATGTTCTCTTTTACTTGTTAACCTTCAGCTATTGCGATTACAGTTTCAATCTGTAACAAACCATTTCAAAAGGGCAAAACCATCCAAGGTCCAGGAACTTTAACTGTGATGAATGTTACGCTGTTGTGTTGAGCTAAGGGCTTTGTGTGGTGTAT
This sequence comes from Triplophysa dalaica, assembly GCF_015846415.1. NCBI lineage: Eukaryota > Metazoa > Chordata > Actinopteri > Cypriniformes > Nemacheilidae > Triplophysa > Triplophysa dalaica. The sequence continues at coordinate 18,151,761 of NC_079553.1, forward strand.
TTCACTTTTCCATTACAGCACAGGGGTGAAGCGATTCCTTCTGAATCTGACATCACTGTTTATTACGGTTTGCAAACTTGAAGTTTAAACCATTCTCGGAGGTACTAGACTGTGGACTATTTATATAATGAGCTATATAATAGGCTTTCATACACATTTTTATGTAGCAACACAGGTCATTATTTATGTGTTTAAAGGGCTGCAGAGTCAGAAGCGCTTGGCCTGGGACTCTTAGCATAAGTATATTTGTTCATCATTAGTGTAAAGCACGTTAGCCTTTAAAAACTACCCTATTGCAGCATCATTTAACACAAATGTCTGTAGATTTAGTATATACTCCACTGGCAAGATAATGACTAACAAGTTTTGAAAACACAGCACATCATGAATTACATATATTGTGTTGCTTTGGCATTTTTAGAGCTCAACAGTGTCCACGACTTGCATATTTCTATAAGGGTTGTCACAATATCAGACTTTCACTACAAGACTGTCATGCAAGAATTCATGATACCAATATTATCACAGCTATTAAAATGATTCATTTTTTTAATAAATAAATGCGTATATTTTGCGTTTTCTCTTATCTGAGCCAATGAATCACATTCAAAATATGAGTTTAGGGAGGCAGAGAGAGTTTGTAACCATTGTGGTTAAAGGGAAAATATTTAACGTGATTATTTATTTCATACATTATTTATATTGTTTTAAAACAATATAAATATCGCAGTTATTTTCAATACAAGCATTTTGCGACAAACCCAATTTCACTTTTCACTTTCGAAAAGGCTTTGCGTTTGGACAAACTGTTGGATAAAACAAACTGTTGGGTCAAACCTATGTACAAACTGTTGGGTTAAATTAAAACCCAAAAATGGTTTATATTTGAAATAAGAAAAAAAAAAAAAAAAATGTTAATTTACAACCCAACCATTGGCTTCCTCCCTTTTTGACCCCATGCTGGGTTGAAAATAACCCAGCATATATTCTGAGTATATGTAACACTCACTGATGATAACAGGAGGAAAACTGGGTAATCAAAAACATCCACAGGAACAAAGAGGCCGGGTAATCCAAATGACACCTATGGACCAAATAGTGTAACACAATGAGCAAAATCTTCCATAGACTAGTGTAACATATTACATTACATTAATACGGGACCAACAACACTGAAACAGGCCGGGTATAAATAATGTCCGGATAACCAGGATGATGGGGTGCAGGTGTGAAGTCAATGAGAGACAGGTGAAAGTCATAAGTCTTTGATGACACACATGTGCAGGCAAAAACAAGGAGGGACAGGTGAGGGAGCGTGGCAAAATAACATTCTTGGGGAAACAGGACTAGGGACCGACGGGAGTGTCACAGTATACTTCTGAAGTTTTAAATGTTTATTATCTATGATTTTATTTTATCCACGTTTTTTTTATGTACGTTTTTTTATTTTTACAACCTGTGGACGATCTGTGGAAGAATTTTGTTGCCCATAACAATAAAACGCACAACTTGACCAAGAACATAAATGGGATCATAAAATTCTTTGTGGGACGACTTTTAAAACAATACAGCAGGATCAAAATAAAGAAAGACATTTCCAAGCAAGCTTATTGAAAATTTAGCACTTTGTGTTTTAACACAACGAAATGAAGAGAAAAAACAAACCCGCAGCAAGTAGATCTAACCCCCTACCAATGCGCTTTTTAAATTCTGAGTCTCACGATTCTCCTTCAACAACACGACGAGAAGCGCGCTCTCCAAAATCTCTCCATCAGATTGAAATGTGGCCCCTACTGCGGCCCCGTGTCCTTCTCAATCTTTTCTATATAGCCCATCACAATAACTGTGCGCCTAAATGTCTAAATGCTGGAAATGAATCCATTACAGTCTCTGCCTTCAAGGGATCCTTTTATATGATACGTAACCATCTCTTCCTTTATATCGCAAACGAATACGCGAGAGGATGGAAGGGGTGAGAGAAGGGTTGAGGCAAGGGCAGATAGCCATCAAAGGCACATGTGAAGGATGACTTTTATTTTGATGGGCTGCTACAGTCCCTGTAATTACATGCTTGACCCTGTGCACACTTTCGTGGTTTAATCTCACTGCACATTGCACATTGCTCGAAAATTATTCGGAGATAAGGGACACAGAGAAACATGCCCTCCGTACAAGAGCAGATGTGACTCTGATGAGGCGGTTTGTTTAAAAGACATTTTGCCCGATTAGTGCCCCTCAGGAGAGCAGAGCAGCATGCATTGATGGGTGTTTAAAGCTACTTGGCACATTAAAGTAACACATTTAAATAATCTTCGGAAAAACAAGGCGTACAAAGTTCATTATCTCTGGCGTTCGTTAAGAATTTAAAGGACCAGTTCACCCAAGAATAAGCATCTTTGTGTTGTTTCAAACGCCTTGATTTCATCCATGAAAAGTGTTTTGAAGAATATTCTGGCTGTTCTCTTCCATACAATGAAAAATGTCTGTCAAGATACAAAAAGATAAAAAATGACAAATGTCTAAAACAAAATGATAGTGAGAATTTTCTTAAGAATGAACTATCAATTTATTATTCATGGGTGAACTATTATTTCAAAAGGTAAATCTTTCATTCCTCTAAGAAAATGTTCAACACAACATTGAAATATTTGTATTTTATTCATTTATCCAAAAGTCTTACATTCAACCAATTTATGTGCTCCCCAAGGATAAAATCCATAACTCACCAGTTGAGCTACAGGTAATTTGCAGTGAAATACATATAAGCAAGAGTATTGCTGCTGAATTAAACCTTTACACAATCAGAGCTTTACACTTCGGTTCAAGCGAGTCGATGCCTAATTCCAACTTGGCTTAAAGAAAATTCTCCTTCTTGTCAAAACACCTCATGCATAAATGATTCAGGTTATTTTGCAAGTGGAACACACTAGAAAGCAAAGGTTAATGACAAAGAACAAATCTTGTCAGCTCCAGCGTTTTAAAATGTATGTCTATGCCCCTTCAAAGAGAAGACCGAGTTACAGAGAGAGAAAGACAGGAAAAAGGGAGAGAAAGAGAGATGCATAGCAAATTTGAAGGACTAACACAAATCTGATTAAACAAGACTCAAGGCTTCAATGATCAGAATGATTAAGTACACACAATGATAGACTCAATTGGCCTGTCATATCATCACAATCCCTCTAATGAAATCCAGGTCCCAGAAGAACATTTAGGCCCATTAATTGTGCATCAAATGACAATATTATAATGCTTCATTATTGCAAAGCAACTTCTGCAGCGATCAACAGAAGGTCTGAGATTCTGTATTGTACATTCTTGTTTACTGTATCTCTATCTTCTTTCTGCATATCTGTTTTGTTTCATGATCCAAAGTGAACATCGCTATGCCCTACCCGCTCTGAAAGAGTGAAAGCACTTGATGTACCTCAAAGATGGCAGGGCATGTTTGTATTTGAAACACATATGCTTTGTGTCAGTGCTACTGGATTTAAATTGAAATGTTACTGTGGTGTTGTTACAGACGTTACAAATATAGTTTCTTTGTGACTTTGCCTCGAGTGTTGTCGTTTTATGCCTGTTAAATTCAGGTTTCAAGGGGTCAGAAAAAATAAGCATTTGAGTCATACGTTATGTAACAATGGTAACATGCTCGGTCAAACTAGTATTGTGTAAGCCACGCATCTAAGCAGGTTCATGTCAAGGTGCGACATGTTGTTATGGCATCCATGGCATTTGCTCTACAAAATAAAAACTTTCAGTATCACCAACAATATACTGTAGCAAACCTTAAAACAGCGAGTTAAAGCCATGACTGTAAATATGATTCAGATATTCAGCGATTTTACACCACTGCTCTTGTCTCTATGTCAGCTTTATAAGCAGAATCTTAAAATATCAACCCGTGAACCAAGACTTTGGTGTAAAGTGTAAAATAGAAAGAGCATTGACATTTATTTTTAAAGATGCACCTTGTAGTTTTATTATCTTTATGTTAAATTCATTTGTAAAACTGTCAACGCTGTTACCGGTTTTAAGGCACAATTGCATAGGTTATACCATTAATTCAGAGCATTTGCTCTATAAAATAAAAACTTTTAATATAACCAACAATACAGCGATCCTTTAACAGTAAGATAAAGGCATGACTATAAATAAGATTCAGACATTTTGCAGAATATGGACCGCAGCTTCTTTCTGTCACTTTTGTAAGTAATCGACTTAAAATGTCAACCCTGTTACCATGATTTTCAAGCAACTGATAATTGAACACAGTAAAAAAGAAGTCAAATTCATCTTTAAAATGGTCAACCCTGTTACCCATTTTAAGGCACAATGGTAGTTATACAATTGATACTGTGCTAAAGTCACGCATCTAGGCGTTTCAAGTTTAAATGATGTATCAAAGCACAATTCAAACACATTGTTTGTCCGAAAGAATGTTTAAAACTTACAAAAATCTTTTTATTAAATCTAATTTGAGTTGTTTACCCCATCACAGTCCCCGTCTAGCACTTCACTGAGTATGACCCCTTAAGACATAAGGGCCCAGCCTACTGTATTAATCTGAGGACACACAAGCAAACATTCAGAACAAACACACACTGGCATTTTGGTGCATTCAGCAAAATGACTCATCTCATTCCTCACTTTCTAAACACAAAGCCACTAAATGTTATCCTTTCAATTCTCCGCCAACCCTGTCGAATCTAATAAGAGCATCGGTGCTAAACTGGCATCCCATTTGCGTTAAGAAATAATAAAAAATGCTGACAGAACAATGCATGTAAATGCAACAAAAAGAGACAGTTGCCAAGGGATATCAAAAGCTTGTTTTCAAGTCTAACATTTCCCAGAGGTTCTCCTCTTTTGGATTAATGGATGGATTTGTCATTGTGTGGCACAAAATGAATGCTTTTGAATATCATACAACCAGAGCACCCATAAGCCTAATGCAGCCGAGGCCACGCCCACTGAGAGATTTGTGGTGCGGCAACTCTTTTAACTTTAAGTAAGGACTAGGGTGAATGCAAAACCACCTCATTAATATTTATGATAAGGTTTATAATTCCATTCCACATTCTTCTCAATGTCATAAACGGTCAACCAGTGAATCAAAAAAACAAAATTGCAAAGATGAAAATGTTCTTTCAGCCTCGTGTAAGCAAACAAAGAGACTTTTTATAACAGTTTCTGTCCGGCCTCCAGGGCATTAGCGCCTCTCCGTCCAAGCAGTTTTCATTTGGGCCAATCAAAGTACAAAGTGAAGTTAAGGAGAAGACAAGCCAGACTGAAATGTCACCAACAGCAAGCTACAGTTGATGCTAATTTAGCAATCTATTATTAGAAAAAAGAAAATACAGACATGTTTAATAAAAGGGGCAGAAATATAAAGCATTCTGGTGGTAAAAACCTTAGTTCCGGGCAGATATTAAGTGACAGAATGGGGTTGAAATATGACTGTTGCCAGATTGATTCAGTGTTGATGACATCTTTCTGTTTGCTTATATATCCTGTTTTACTGCCATTTACATAAAACATTTAAAAAAGATCTAGGCATCTCTGAACAAGATACTATTTACAGCATTACTTTTATTTACCACGTTTAACATTCTATTACAATTATGACTCCAGGAAGGATGGCATTCAATGATTTCACCTAAAAAATACAAAACATTATACTTTAAATCACATTTAAACCACAGTGACTTATTATAAGGTGTAATTATGGACAAGACAAAACAACACAAGTGTATTAATATTTTTTATATATTTTAAGCATCCTCATTATAATTACAGACTTTCACATTACTTAACCTCCTGCTGTTATGTCCCTGCGGTAAGGGAGAGAGAAAGAAAGAAGGAAAGACAGAAAAGAGAAATATATGCCCAGCCAGACGTAAATGTTATTGGAATATAAATATACAAGGCAAGCCAAATTACGAAGTGAACAATCCATTATTCTGTTGAAAGCTGAAAAAGTTGCATTGCCAAAACAGTATATGAAATAATAGATGTTGCAGATTGTCAGCTTTAATACTATTACTTTCTAAAACCTGGCTGTGTGTGAAAGTCGTGCGAAGAAATTTTCATTTTTCTCACATTCCGTCTCCCCTCCTCCCGACCTCCCCGACAGACCTCCAACGTGACCGGCAAGCTGTGAGAGCATGAGCCTTTGGTGTTTAATCCCGGGCACATCCCAGTAACAAGAGGCAGCATCAGTTCAATATAAATGGCAATACCCGTTGATTGCGGTCGCAATTACAGGGTAGAGAGAGCTGCTATTTAATCCTGTCATCTCCAAATGTTAAATTATGCAAATGGTCACAGACGGAATAAGAATTGATACTTCACATGTTTGGGCCTAAAATCTAATTACAGGGCTACTGATTGTCTTCCTGTTCACTTGACTGAGAACAACAGGGAACGCAGGGCTAAAATCAAAGCGCAGGAGAATCTGCCCATCAATTGATTTTGAACAAGGGAATACTCTGAATACAAAACAGCAAAACCTTGTATTCCATGTTCCTCTTACTCAATTGGTGGATTTATTAGCAACACAAAGGTCATTGGTTCGATCCCCAAGAAACAAACAAAAAATATTGAAATCAATGTATGTCTTTTTTTTAAAGCATCTGTCAAATGCATAAACATAAGAAATTCATAAATGTTTTGTTTTGGACATGGTACCATAACAGAAGTTCAGTTAATGGAGCAAACACTCTAGTAAGCCTTAATATTTACTAGAGTAAGGTTAAAAACTACTATAGTAAATACTACAATATACTACACTTTTTTTGAGATGCAATATTTTTGCCACAAAATCTAACTGACATGAAAACATTTGTTAATTATAATAAAAGGCACAAGTCAACTGTAAATAGAGTTTATCAAACAAACTCTTAAGAGTTTACATACAGTTAAATAATTCTTAAAAACTCTAAAAAAAAACATACAAATGGTGATGATATTAAAGTGAAAGTTCACCCAAAAATGAAAACTCTGTCATCATTTACTCCCCCTCTTGTAATTTCAAACCCGTATGACTTTCTTTCTTATGCAGAACACAACAGGATATACAAGATAAATTAAAGAATGTTGGTAACCTAACCATGGCGGTACCCAATTCACTTCTATTGTTTAGGCGCAGTACCAATGCAAATCAATGGGGGCCAGTGTTGTAGGTTTACTAGCATTCTTCAAAATATCTTCCATTATGTTTTGCAGAAGAAAGAATACAGGTAAGGAATGACAAAATTGACATCTTTCCCAATATGTTTTTAGAGATGATGAATCTTTTTTATTGGAGCTGAGTGCAAGGCATGAAAACTAATTTTATTCTGAAATTGCATGCACGCTGTATATACAGCATCTGTCGCTCTGTTCTATGTTGTTTATATATGCTAACATTATACAGAAAAATATTGAATGTTTTATTTGTCTGAGGCATTCATGCACATTTATAATGGTGTATGTAATAAGCAGGATCGATTTACAGTAGGTTATGAATATCAGAAGAATAACTGGATCTAGCAGACGATTCAATGATACATAGACCTGCTTTGGACACACACATACACAAACATGTGGCGAGTTTGTGTGTCAGCATTTAATTTCAGGGAAAACAAACAGACGATCTTGTCGCACGGCTAGACACACGTTTACAGTGTGTCACACAAACAGGCATTTAATCAGTGATCTCTCTTGTATGAAGCCTACGCTGTCAGAGACTGAAATGCAGGAGATCGGTTCCTGCTGTGTTATCTGATGTCAAGGCTTCTGGACTAACCTGCCTCTAATCGGATTCCCTGGATCCGGTTCACTCCATCTTACTGATAGAAACTTTGTGCATATTTTATGTCAGATTCACTTTACCACCATAAATTTACATGAAACTGCAGGAGAAAAGACCAGTTGTAACAATGACTGGTGTCATTGGTCTGTGTAGAGAAAGACTACTACATATTTTTTGGTCCTTTTTACCACACAAGACAGACTTTAAATTTTAAAAGCATGAATCTGATAAATGTTAATATTGTTAACATTGAGGAGTACTTAAGAAAAGATTATACTTTAATCAAAGCCTATAGTGCTTAAAGTTCTGCAATGATGAGTTCAAATACTTCAAGGGGCATAAAGCATCACCTTTGTACCAAATATTAAAAGGATAGCGTACCCCAAAATGAAAATTCTTTCATAATTAACTCACCCTCAGACTCAGGCTCAAACTGGTATGGTAAAATCCCCGCCATCTCTATCTACATTTACATTTACATTTACATTTAGTGATTTGGCAGACGCTTTTATTCAAAGTGACTTACAGTGCACTTATTACAGGGACAATCCCCCTGGAGCAACATGGAGTAAAGTGTCTTGCTCAAGGACACACTGGTGGTGGATGTTGGGATAGAACCAGCAACCTTTGATTTACCAGTTCAGTGGTTTAACCCACTAGACCACCATCTCCATGGTATCTATACACTGTATATAATATCCAACCACCTGTAAACCGTAATGTAGTAATTATGGTAGGCGTTACATTTGCGACACATCATGAATGATAGGCGTTCCGTTTGCGGCACATGCTAAATGCATTTGACCAATCACAACAGACTACACCATCTGACCACTAACACGAAACTAGGCTAGCGGATAGGAGGGGATTAGACGGATGAATCGCGGAACGAATCATTTGCAATTCAGTCAAGAAGTATGGTTAGAATAACTGCCTATTATTACGACATAATAGTGTTTTTACAGCTTCTATGTACATAAACTTGTTGTTGGACACTCCATTAATCAAAGTAGGACCATAAAATCATGTTACTTACTCTTTAAGGGAAAACTTAAAAGGACAGTTCAACCAAAAATAACAATTCTGTCATCCTTTATACTCGGCCTCGAGATGTTCCAAATCTCTTCCTCTTTTGACTAACATAGTAGGAAAAATTACGATGGTAGTGTGCCCCAGAACTGTTTCCTTTCCTACATTCTTCAAAATATCTTGTTCAACAAAACAAAGAAATATATAAAGCAATATTTCCTACTATGGTAGTCAATGGTGGCCAAGAACTCAAGCATTTGTCCAAATATCTTTCTCTGTGTTCGTAAGAACAAATAAATCTACACAAATTTGAATCAACTTGATGGTGATGAAATGAAGACAGAATATTCATCTTTGCATGAACTGTTCCTTTAAGGCTCATGAAGAAGTTCGTTCATGGAATAAATGTACCGTAAATTGTTATGGATTATTACAGATTCACCTTCATGGAAGCAAGAAATGGACTGAGCAGTAACATCCTTTACAAATCTGTGCTAAGTGGGCACAAATTGGCACTTCTCTCTTCCATTTGTGCTCTTCTCTCTCTCTTATTCAATCACCTTCAGCTCACACATCTAATTCATATGGATAAATAACATAATTGTAACTGCACTTCTCATGGGATCCAATAAATTAAATAAATCTTTGAAAGAACATTTCTACATTTTTGGGAAAGGTTTGCCTTCAGATTCAGATTTGTGGCTTTCCAAGCAATGGTCATTTTAAATTGCTTTCCAATATCAACTCAGTACAGGGTAAACGTGGAAGGGCATTCCTCTTTTATAAAAAGTATACAAGGAATTGAAGAGGGGCATTTGCAGGTTCCTTACACCCAGATAACAACCTTTCATTGTCAATACTAATAAACACACTGTAACCCGGATGCAGCAAATAATTATGACCGTTTTTTGACAAATTAAATATAAATACATATCTCTTTATAACATATATGACATTATATTTACGAATTATTGAACCAAATTGCCTGTTTGTGACATTTGAACGTCGTTTCTTACCTTAAAATCGGAAGGTCTGCAGTAAAAATGAGATAATAAAAGATTTCAAATTCACATTTCATGTCCAGTTTTTTCTCGTGTGGCATGTGACGTTAGCCGTGTAATAAACGGGATAATGTGCAAGCACCCGGGTAATATCGCGCTATAACGCCCTTCAGTGTGAGACAAGATCCTGATCACACTGTAGGGGCAATTTCTGTCAATTTATGCTCCCCTACCAAACCAAAATCCGACTCCCTGTAAGATTACGACTCCCCTGTTTTCCCCTACAAAGGTTAAATTTGGATTGGGTGTGGGGGGCGCGATTAAGAGATAGGGACCAATCATAAAACAGCATCCTACGTGAATGAACCAATCAGAAGTAGGGGAGACAAAATCTCACAACGGCTACAGTATCCCTTACTTATATAACTCTAATCCCATTCTTCGATATACCCCTCAAACGTTCATTTCTCTGGACTATTTCTATATTAAAAAGCCTAAAAAAACCTTCGGCTTTGGAGGACAAATCTACAACAGGTTCTGACTGACACTACATCTAACCGAGCAAGGCTGTTTCGATCCCTATTCACACAGGCAGGGGAATGAGCTCCACTATTACAATTAATATCAACGTCTGTCAGTCACATTCAGACAGAACCATGAGGAAAAGAGGGAACTAGAGTAATTATTAGAGCTCATGGTAATTATTTTTAGAAACCCGGGAAGAATGGACCAAGACAGCCGCCAACGATCATCCATTCATTTTTGGTGACGTAAAACGATGAGCTCGATTAATATTTAAGATCGCGCGCTGCACATCTGCGTAGGCAAGATTTATCCCCTGTCATGAACAGATCAGAAGCGCGAGCCCCCGCTCGCAGAAACAGTATAACTTTCTAATTAATTAAACTCCTGTGGATTACGAATATGGCCGGCCTGTCTGTGCTGCTTACCGAAGTGTGCGGTTTGACGTCCTCCACAGCTTTGCAGTTAATTGCATTCGGAGGCAATACTTCTTTGTTAATATGACGGGGAACATGGTAAGGGAACACTGGGAGATACGGGTCCATTATTACACAAAGCCAAAGCGGATGGAGGTGTGTGGGTGGCCGCGCCGGTGGACCCGAGGGCTTTTTCTCCTCAACGCTTCGACTGATAGAATGTTTAAAAGCAGCAGCCCGATACCACATGAAAACTAAAGCATCTCACGAGACCTGTATGCATTTCAAACAGGCTTAACTACGCCTGCTGCTTTAATTACTGAACGATTTGGAGGTAAATTAAGCTCTTTTCCGTTCACTTCAATTAAGGTTTCAGTCTCCCACCCCCTTATGTTTTTCATCATCTCCAGTAATGATGCATTGGGGGAGATTTTCCTCATGTTTCCGTCTACCCACCTCAATGGTTGACTGCAATCTAACAGACCATAGGTCACGTGCATCATTCTGGTGCATGAAAGACTGTCGTGATTACAAATAGAGGGTATTTATTTGTATACAAACGGAGCACAGCATACACGTTTATTATATAACTAAAAGTTGACGTCATTTTATTATTTATTACCAACCATTCGCAAACCATCTTAGATTTTCTTAATATTGACCTCAAAACAACACAATGTCTAGGATATAAAACAAGGACACATTTGATATCCCATAAGAAAAAAATGTCACAGATGAGATTTAAGAGCAAGCTTGGGCATGTGTCTTGCGTCTCAGATATTACTTCAGAGAAAAAAACAAGAAATTTCACACTTTTATTAAAGTTTACAAAATATCTCAACACAAACTGAGCTCTGATTTGCCAAGTCAATAGTGAAGGTTTCAACATCAAATGTAGAGAAATCCAGATTACCCTCAAAATGAAAACATTACAGCTCTATATACTCATCATGTATTTTAACAATGGTCTCGTGTGTTTCTTTTTATTTCTCTTTAGTAATTTTAGGAGATTATGTCATTTAAAGCATAAGTGAACTATAGCTAAAATAACAACCACTGAGCGACAAAAATGTCCAAAAAATACTTGGCACAAAGTTGCATCGAATTTTGATGATCAGAAACAACCAAATAAAAACGACAAAAAGCATTTTAGACTTGTATTAACTTGTTTAAACAGATATCGGGTGGGCACCAGTGCCAATTTTGCACATCTCGTATCACTCATAGTTACACACCTGCCTTGCAGAAAGCAACTTGGAATCCTGAAATGCTTCTGTACGTCAAAGATCCTTCCAGCAATGAGTGTTTAACACAAAAATCAGTCCTCGAGAACAAACTTGTCATTGGATTATAAACAAGAGGCCAACAGCACAATGGTTGACTTGTATTTGTTTGGTAGTAAAATATGACTTCCCATATCTAAATGACAATGGGAAGAAAAATATTTTATCATTGTCGTACGGTCCCTTGCCACATGAATGTATTCTAAAGGTAAATAATTTCTGTCTGTAAGACGCTTGCGGTGAGAGTCACTCTTGCCGCTGCGACAATAAATTGCACTGTTGATGTGGGATAAAGCGTTAATGAATAGCTCATAAAATGCAAAAATTAAATGAAACAAAAGCAATACAGATACTTAAAATACTTTATAAAAAATATATATTGTGTATGATATTTTAATATAAATATTGTTAATATATAAATATATACATTTTTATTTGTGTTATGGGTTTAAAGAGACATCTAGCCTTGTTTAACATACCTGAATAAAAGCTAAACTCATGATGTGGTTTATTGAAGGAAGCCGTGCTATTACATGCCTGAGCATTCAGACTTATAATATTTCCCCGGGGATGATAAAAGCAAACAAATCCCATAGAATGAAAGAGGGACCTGAGCCATATCTGAAATACCAGAACCAGAATATCAAAGAGACTGTTTTTTTTGTGTGCCAAGCCAGGAGCCACTTAACCAGCACATCACACTACAATCTGCTCAAAACACCATAGCAACCAGAGGCCTACACCCTGGCAACCACAGCATGCAGGTTTTGTAAAGCCAAACACTATTCACATTTTCTTTAAAAATAGAAAAATCTTGAATTCCACAGTATTTATATACATTCCAAAATTTGAATTGGATATTTTTGGGATGAAAATAGAAAGGGATACTATGGGTGTGGATAAAGAAATGTGCATTATTAATTTAGTGCAAATTCAGTAATGCTTTTACAGAATACAGTTGTGTTCAAAATTATTCAACCCCCAGTGCTGTAAATGGTTTTAGGGAATTTAGTGTACATTTGTTATTGTATTCAGAATGAAATCCTACAAGGACTTCTTAAAGAACCATATGCAACTAAAATGACATCAATTAGTTTTGTAATACAGTAGTAAATGTTTCTTTTGTGAATTCTTCATTGACATAATTATTCAACCCCTTAAAGACTACCACTCTGAAGAACAGAGGTTCAATGAAGTGTTTTCAATCAGGTATTGAAAACACCTGTGGATATCAGGGAGCAGCAATAAAGCCTAATAAGCACCAATTAGGCAGCTTTAAAATGACTGTGATACTCAGCTCCTTCTAGACATTTACTGGTGTGGTTACAAACATGGTGAGGTCAAGAGAATGGTCCAGGAAGACAAGAGAACAGGTGATTACTCTTCACAGGAAGGGCAATGGCTATAAGAAGATTGCAAAGATGTTAAACATACCAAGAGACACCATAGGAAGCATCATTCGCAAATTCAAGGCAAAGGCCACTGTTGAAACGCTACCTGGTCGTGGCAGAAAGAAGATGCTGACTTCGACTGCTGTGCGCTACCTGAAGCGTAGAGAGAGAAAAGTCCCTGTGTGACTGCTGAAGAACTGAGAAAAGATTTGTCAGATGTGGGTACTGAAGTTTCTGCTCAGACAATACGGCGCACCCTGCGTAATGAAGGCCTCCATGCCAGAACTCCCAGGCGCACCCCCTTGCTGTCCCCAAAGAATAAGAAGAGTCGACTGCAGTATGCCAAAAGTCATGTGGACAAACCACAGAAGTTTTGGGATAGTGTTCTGTGGACTGATGAAACAAAATTAGACCTGTTTGGGCCCATGGATCAACGCTATGTTTGGAGGAGGAAGAACAAGGCCTATGAAGAAAAGAACACCTTGCCTACTGTGAAGCATGGCGGGGTGTCAATCATGCTTTGGGGCTGTTTTGCTTCTGCAGGTACTGGGAAGCTTCAGCGTGTGCAAGGTACCATGAATTCTCTTCAGTACCAAGAGATATTGGATGACAATGTGATGCAGTCCGTCACAAACCTGAGGCTTGGAAGACGTTGGACCTTTCAACAGGACAATGATCCCAAGCATACCTCCAAGTCCACTAGAGCATGGTTGCAGATTAAAGGCTGGAACATTTTGAAGTGGCAATCGCAGTCACCAGACTTAAATCCGATTGAGAACCTCTGGTGGGACTTAAAGAAAGCAGTTGCAGTGCGCAAGTATTGCCCATGATGAATGGGCGAAGATACCCGTAGATCGCTGCAAGACACTTGTGTCAAGCTATGCTTCACGTTTAAAAGCTGTTAGTACAACATCCTTTTACAGTTATAAGTACTAAGATTGAATGTCACTTGGGGGTTGAATAAAACTGATAATGATGTGAGCTCAGAAAAGACATTTGTGGTTATTTCATTATAAATGTTATGTTATATTTGTCTGACCTACACGTGCCTCTTTGATTTAATTGTAAGGAGGATGACTGAATGATCATAATCAATGTCAAACCGACCAAAACAATCAATTTCAGTGGGGGTTGAATAATTTTGAACACAACTGTATAAAAAATGATGTGGGGGTAGAAAACCGATTAAATGTCAATTCATAACCAAGGACTTTGCAAAAAAACAGAATATAAATGTATAAAAACAAATCCTAGATGAAAAGCTCTGTGTTGCAAAGACTGATGGAAAAACAAGCAAAGTTTGTCTTGCTTGTCATAGCCATTAGCCTCATACTTTGACTATGTTGCATTATACATCAAAAGATGTTAAACGGATAATTTGAATGAAGGGTTATTTAAGGAATATAATAGTAGGAAATAGTAGGTGAATAGATAATGTACATTTGCAGACCAAAATAATTAAATAGTTGCAAACATCATATTGCAATATGAAAAAATTGTGTACAGTGTGCCCTGTATTGGCATTTTTTTTACTTTTTATTATTGGATGAGCTGCCAACATGTGATCTGCATTAACATATAACGTTTTATTTTTTTCATACGTTTTACGAATTTAACTTATTAGGGTTTCGTTTTCATAATGTTAATGTTTAGATGTAGTTTCACATTCAGTTTAATTTGTAACCATTTACATATAGATGGTTCAATTCAATCTAGATTGTCATCTTTATAATAAGTTATACGTACAACAAGAAAAATCTTGCAGAACATTGTTCATGTTTTGGATTTTGTTTTCAAAATATCATGATCCTATTGTGAACCTACTATCAAGTGTTGTATTAAATCAAGATTTCTATTGAGTTCTTTTTTTCATTTTGGCATTATAGCTTTACCGGCCAGCAGAGAACACAAAAATTAGGATACATATAATTCATATCATTGGTTTTGGAAGTACTTCTATAAACCCAAAATAAACCCATGGATGATCTAACTGCCAGACTGCTTCACTGGATATGTCATTATTATGCAACGCATTGCTCATTGTTGAACTCAAAAGAGCATGTCAAAAAACAAACAAGACTCAATTATAATTTCTGTATAAGAAATATCTTTGAGAAGCGAAGGTATTTAGTAGCCCACATTGAGCGTGAAATTTATGCAAATTGAAAGAAAATCTGAAATTTCACCCACCAGCTTTGAGAAGGGTAATTAAACGCCATATTGGCTAATGATTTTAAAACATTAGCTCCAAATGAAACAACATCGTCAACAAAGGGAATGTGTTGTGGTATCATGGAATGACATTAGTCAACGTGAAATGCTGCGAGAAATAAATCGCCAAACAGGAATAGAACTGTCCTAGGTGGTCCAGAAATAAAAAAGACAGAAGATCTCTGCTCTGATTGAAACTGATGCCAGGCATTTTAACAATGATGATTCTGTCAGGAGTTCAGCGGAGGACGGCCAACTGCTCATGACGGAATTTGGAAGAGATTCCTTCACACGTTTTCACGACTGTCGAGTAAAGCCAAAGCGTCTCTTTTTGATGCTGTTCCTTAAACTCTTTTATAACCATATGTTTCACTTCCTTGTTTTAGAATCAGCCATATGCTAGTTTTATTTTTATATGACGCACTGATAGGAATGGTGGGCTTGTCATATTCAAGTGGAATGTCACAGATCCCATAGATCCTCACCTAACTTTTCGATATATTTAGGAAGTTTGTTCATGGATTTAACTAAAATCTTGAAAGGTATTTCCTTGTTAAGCACATCCTATGCATGTTCACACATGTTTTTTAGTGCAGTTGCTAGGTGGTTGCTTACTGATCCGAATCAATTACATCCCAGTTCCACCTCTCCTTAGGTGCAACCCAATTCCATCTTTAAACACAAGTCTAGCATATCAAATACAAGTAAAGCTTTAGGTGAAATCATGTCAGGTCTTTACATCCAAAATAAGTATTAGCGACAATGTCAAATTCCCAAGCAGTGTGAATCCAGACAGAAAATGGCTGAAAATGCACAATTTACATAACAAACAAGAACTCTTGTAAAAACATGTAAATGTTGCTGGCAGGCACAGCTTTCTCAGACCACGTCTTATGATGTGCCTTTTGTGAAATAACTTTCCAACCGAGCTGTCAACGGACCCAGAGAAGCAAGCAACATGTCAGGGTGAACTCACCATATGGCTGATGATAATGGGTTCGAGTGGGCTTGTGTAATTGGCACATTCATTATTTCATTTGTGTTGTGTCATTATTGACGCAAGCTGTTGTTTACCTGCTGTCCTTTTCATATTTACAGTATATTGGCGCTGATTGTTTAATTTACTAATTATCAAGATACAGAACAAATACTACATTACACGTGATGTGACAGTTAACAAATCTCATTTATTGCTGATCACATGCAAAGGTCTAAAATAATATGAACAAAATTATAACCAAGATCAAGTGTCATACCTAATAAATTAAAACAGGTAATTTAATGGAACTGTCTTACATTGGGTTTCCTTTTCACACACACACTTGACTTCATATTATATAACTTAGTTTGTACTGCAGAAACAACACCATTTAAAATGTTATTTGGCCCATCCACCGATTGCTCCGCAGTGCTCAGTTTAAAAGCAAAAAGGCACACCTGTGTATATAATGCTAAAACATTATTATGAATTGAATCACATCACTGTGATGCATTATGAGAAATGATTTTCCAAGCATCTGCATGGCCATTAAAAGACTGAGTGATAGTGTACTTTACATTTTTGCCCCCTCTTCAAAGTCAACGACAATACAGATGGCCACAGTCATTTCCAATCTGCTGCGCATCTGAAACGTGAAATGCAAGTTGTGCATTTTCCATTAAAGCATTATGGATGGCATATTATCTTTGCCTGGTCATAATGCCATGTATTTTTAGACAAATGAACAAAACAAGTGAAATGATATTATATTTTGAAATACGAGTCTGCTTCTGGCCATATCTCATAGCTGAATGGTAACAAAAAGGTGCGTAAACTTTCCTAGTGATAAGCGAGATTTATATAGATGTTCTTGTTAAGACCCCGGAACACAATATCCAAGTGCAATATTAGATTCTTCATCTGAGATAATTTAGATTAAAAATTATGAATTAATCTACCATAGGGACAGCCAAGATCTACACTCATTTAGTTGCAACTGTATTGCATAATTTTTTTGCCCGCTCCTTTTTGCACGAAGGGTCTTCACAGCAGTCTAGAAATAAATGAGAAAACCAAAGATTTTGCTCTAGACGCAATATAGACCCATACATTTCCATTCTGGATTCAAGTAAAGCTGGTGCTTCCCAGGAATCAGCATCAAATGTACCACACCAAACCATCTCACTCAATCAGAATTAAGCGACTGCAGGTCAGATTTTTCCGACGAGACCCTCAGCAGCTGTTCGCCCACTGAATATAACATCATTGACAGAGACACCGTCATAGGAAGCTCCTGCCAGTGTAAGGGGCAGATTGTTCTTGCTGATGTATTGCCTCATCTTTTCTGAAATACAAAAACGTCTGTCTGTAATTAATATGTCTCTAGAATAGGACATCAGTTCAGGTGATTAATGAACTTTGACTTACCAAGTCGTTTCCAGTGTCCTAAATGATACTGGGGAATGCAGTCCTGAAAAGCAAATTAAATAAATAAACATGATTTATTCACAGCTGAGCTCAGACAAAACACACACACAAAGAAAAACATCAAACTTCAAAGAGGGATTCAATTGTCTGAAAGTCGATATGAGATTTTAGATACATCAGAGGAGTGAATAACTATCCTCTTTGTGAGAGTATATCAGGGTAATTAAACTGTTCAGAGACATTGTAGTCAATTAGACAATGTAGCATGAAAGAATAGGAGCGTGAGCGTGTGGGTGCACCAATGTGGAAATTTTCATCTTCCCCTTTGACTATATAATTAAGCAAAATTCAGTCATAAATGAAGCGGAGCGGCTCTTCTCGGCCCCTCTGAGACAGTCTGTCTTGTCTGGTCAAAGGATGGGTGACCCTTTTTAAGACTTCCTGCCCCAGCATCTTCCATTCTGTTCTGCTCACTGATCTCCCAGAAAAACAAGAGATGGAGGGCAGGAGTAACGCTTAAAGAAATGGACCATCTGCCGGGATTGATGTCAAAACAGAACCCCAGAGGGAAAACTGAGGACATCTGGTGGCTTTGAAATAATGTCACGATTAACTCGAATGAGATTGTGGAAAATAAATATCTTTGTGATCTTTTCAATTCAAGATAACATTTAAATACTTCATTTTACATATAGCTATTTTATTCACTAAATTCACATAGATTTGCTGCATCGAAACCTGATAAATGAATAATATACTACTATTTTTTCGTAACTACTTTACATTTGCTGTTGCATATACTGCTGAAACAAGTCACCATTTAAATTTAGTGCACCAATTTGAACATTCACATGGATACATGACATTGATTAATACAATTTTTCCATAATATAAAAAAAAAAATCTCACAATCATAGTTTTGCTTTGGAAAACATAATTTAAAGGTCAAGTGTATGAAAGTTGGTGAAATCTAGCGGTGATGTTGCAAATTGCAAACAACAGCTCTCTCCAACCCCCCACTTTAAAGCGCTTCTGTGGTTGACACAGAACTATGATGTCATCACGTTTCTGCTACTTTGCTCCGAAGAGGAGTTTGTCCATTTAGGGCTACTGTAGAAACAACGTGGTGAATTCCATGTATGTAGATAGAAATAGCTCATTCTTAGGTAATAAAGACATAACGCTTCATAATGTAAGATTTCAGATGACATAGTGATGTATATTAGATTGCATTTCTGTTAATAGTTCCTCCAAAAAAAACTACACATTGGCCCTTTAAAAGACTTGATTAAGATTATTTGTGTTCTTTGTTGCTTCGCCCTTTTGGCGAGTTTCATAATGTGTAAACTCTCTCTTTAATAATTAATAAGCAAACATTGTAGTACCTTCAGTATAGAAACCAGGCTCCACACAGGTGGGGACGTGACGCCCAGATGAGAGGCTACCGCCGCGGTGGCCCGATCCAAGACTGTCTGTTGGGTCACTTCATGTAAATTTCCAAATGCCTGCTCGAACCAGGCACCACCCATCATCACCTAAACACACACACACACACACATTGCTTTCAAAAATCACAAAAAAAGCTAGAGCACAGAGTGGTAGTAATTACACTGTGAAATGACACTATTCAGAAAAGCGCCTGGTGATGATAACAGCTGGAATCATTACTATAACATCCATTCAGATGACTGATCTCACAGCGCAGGTTTGGGGGGTCACACTATGTTATTCAGGTTCCTAACACTACTCACGGCATATTTCAACTCTGCTAATGGCACTCAGATTTCATTCTTGTTCAGAAGTTTGCGGCCCCTCGAATACACAGATGATATCCAGCAATGGGAAAACATGTTCACAGCAAAGGACTCATAACTCTTAAATTAATAATGATTTAAGTGGATAAGAAATGAATAAGTCAGTAGCATTTTTTTGTTGTTTCGAGGCCAGGAGAGCTATTTTTGTTCCTGTGGCTGATATTTTCCTGATATAAGAACAGGTTTGGATCGAATCTGAAATTAAGAATATTTGTAGTTTTAAAAGACAAATGATAAGCTTAAGACTCCTTGAGCGTGTCTCTTATTTATATATATTTTCCCATTGCTTGAGCCAAAAACACCGGAAACCCGTCTTGCTCGCATCGAATTCAGTTAAAAAAAAACATACTGTTACACAAATTTTGGTCTCACCGTCAGTCTGGTGGTCGCTCCTCCATTTCGATTGTGCTGCGGAAAGGAAACCGAGTCATATACGACCCCTAACAGACCGGGATCTTCTGAAGAAGGCACCAAGTGTCCAAAGCCCTTAAACACATCACAGATACATTGAGAAACAGATCAACACATACATGTTCCTGGTAATATAAACAAAATCTCTGGATCATGAGAATGTTCAACATGCCAACCGGGATGACAGAATGCACAGTTTAATCAATATCGCCCACTTGCTCATCTGAACAGTGGTATACAGTAAGTGGACTGTATTGTACATAGTGCCTTCTATATAGCTTCTTTATTGTTGTTTGAGATCACAGAATAAGGTCTTACTGTAACAGGAAGAACGAAACCTTCATACTCCAAATTCACCACGGCAACAGTGGCAGAGGCAATGGATCGCAGCTGTTCTGTCAGGGGTTGAGCAGTAGGGGGCAGCACTGATGCCAAGACTGTAAAGATACATATAGAAAGTGCTGAAAAATAATTTACTTTTACTAAATGAACTTACTTAACGTGAAATAAAACAAGTAATAAAAAAACTGAAATAAAAAGACTGAACAAAACATACATTGTGACAAAAAAAGATTAACCTGATGCGGGTAGGGTGGAAATCAAATGATCAGCTTTTAACGTGGATCCATCTTCCAGTTTGATCTATTTAAAAAAAATTGAAAAAATAAGACATGCAGTACTGTCTGCAACAAAACAGCAAAGCATGTCATGATAACTTTTGCTTCATTTGAATAAGATGCTTCTTGCTATGGCCACATCTCACCTCCCAGACCCCCCCTTGTAGGGTCAGGCTATTTACAAGAGTGTTGTGATGAACCTCCACACGCTCTTGTCTCCTCAGAGAGTTCTCCAAGGCTTCAGGAAGTGTCTGCATGCCTCTCTTCAGAGACCACTGGCTCCATGACTCTTCTGATGCTCTCTTGGCCAACTCAGAAGGGACTACATTAGGACCACCACCACCTTATGTAATACAATTATATACAAATATTCAATGACATTTCAAGGCAATTGCATGCAAATGTCAATAACATCAACTATTTCAAATTCTATGAAGAGTCATCTCTTCTTCATTAGTTGGCTATTATTGTTTCTGATTCGTGCATTTGAATTCAAAAATAATCCTACAAAGTTTGAATACATGATGAGAGAAGTTTTATTCTCGGATGAGGTATCCCTTTAAATAATAGTCCTCTAACTAAATGTCAACAACATATGGAAACAGTACTGTATACTACAGCAGAAAGGTCACTTCTGAGGTCTCACCTGAACCCATCAACATTCCCAGAACAATGGAGCCCCGTGCCCGCTCTGCTTTATAAAGAGGCGGAAAGCAAGATCTCACACTTAACTGCCTGCAGTCACCAGCAAACACTCCTCTACACATACTGTCTATAGCTATATCTGCTAACTGCACAGAGACAGAGAGAGAAGAGAAACAGGCTATCAGTATGGATACATTTGAGAGTGATAGAAAAGTGCACCATACAGCCCAATCAGCAGGGATTGTTGTGTAGGTCATCAAATCTTAATCCTGTTAGGCTAGTTCTCACCTCGGGACTCAGACGCCTGGACACAAAAGCATGAACAGATTCGTCCTTGTCCTTTCCTTTACTGACTAGCATCTCCTTCAGAACGGTATGAATGATGGGACGGGAGAAGGGAGAGATGGTGCGCAGAAGTCCGCTAAAAAAAATTTGAAATACATTTCAGGGGTACCACAGTAAAATGTTTTAAGCTCTTTAAATTTAATACCTGTTCATGCTGATCTGGGATGTCAAAAAATAACTAGTATTGCTTTTTGGATGATAAACAGTCGTGAATTCTTCTCACCCGAATCCTGAAGGCATCTTGTGCAGTTGTCCATTCACATACAGGAACCGGTTCTTGGAAGCCACGTGGTCTTTTGTAACAAACAGGATTTCAGACTCGAGACCTAACTCAGACACCTGCACAAACAATGAACCCAGTTCACCGACAATTAAAACATTTCTGACATCATTTACTCACCCATTAAGTTGTTCCAAATCTGTATACATTTCTTTGTTCTGATGAATTTAGGGAAAGAAATTTGGAAGAATGCTTGTAACAAAAAAGTTTTTGGCAACCATTGACAACCATAGGTGGAATAATTACAATAGTAGTCAAAAATACCCCAGAACTGTTGGCTTCCATACATTCTTCAAAATATCTTGTTTTGTGTTTAACAGAAAAGATAAATTTACAAAGCAATTTTTCCAACTATGTCACTCAATGGTGTCCAAGAACTGTTCATTAAAACAAAGAAATGTATAAAAATTTGGAAGAACTTGAGAGTAAGTAAATGAAGTCAGAATTTTCATTTTTGGGTGAACTGTCCCTTAAACCAGTAAATTCAAGCTATAAAATTAAAGTTTAAGGAGTTTGAGTTTAATAGTAGCTGAGTATTTCTGTTACAACAATGTCTGGTACAACTTAACCAGACCTTACAATACAAATGTTACCAGACCTAACAATACAAATGTTACCAGACCTTTACAATACAAATGTTACCAGACCTAACAATACAAATGTTACCAGACCATAACAATATAAGTGAATCTCTTTGGATCAATGGATCTTGATACAAAGATTTTACAGTTATGCCTATTTTGAAATTATCAGTGTATTGTGGCCCTCTTGTGGCATTCCAATGGAAAAGCACCCTCTCAGACGAGAGTGACATAATCCACATTTGCATTTATGCATTTCACTTGATCCAAAGCGACTTAGAGTCCATTAAAAGGTATACAATTAACCAGTATGTGTGTACCCTGAGGGTACTACTAATAGCGACTGAGCTACAGCAACACTTATCTCATTACATTTGGTGTGCAGTACTAATGCATTTGTCTTTTTTTAAAGTAAACAGACTCATTTACCCTCGTACAAACCATAAAACAAAGATGTATACCATATTCAAAGCGTTCCAGCCGACAGCTCCCGCAGGTCTCACCCCTCGGGGTCCGTGTTCAAACACCGCTCCATCATCTCTCCGTGTGGAGTTCAACCAACCTCCATACCTCCCACTTCCCTCCAGGAGCACCACCTACATCATGACAGGAGATATGTGGTGGTTTAAAGTATACAGTGTCAATCCAAGAGCTACACAAAAAGCTAGAGAAAGATAGGAATTAAAATTAGATACCTAAAACATAATACTATTCAATTTATATTATACATGTTAAAAATCTGAAGATAAAGGAACGGCTGTTTTTGCATAAGGACACAATTTATTTAAATATCATCAACTATTTAAAATATAAAATAAAATCGATGGGAATCCTTGCCTCGAAAAGTTAATGCTGTTTTACCTTGGAGACATTAGGACTCTTGCTGAGATGGTGGCAGGCAGACAGACCCCCGATCCCCCCACCGACCACTGCTACAATCTTCTGCATTCAACTCCAAACACCTCCACACATCCAACAAGAGCACAGTCTAAAATAACAGCAGGCAAACATTTAGAAAGAGCACTGTTAGACTTTTAATCAATAATAAAACAAGAATTAGGACAGTTAAGGAAAAAATAGACAGGCCAAGATACAAAACTTTCTAACTCCAAAGAATAAGTAAAATTTAACTTCAGTAAAATGTAAATGGATGAAGTTTGAGTTCATCTGACTTGACAGCAAAAAAAAGACAAGTTGGAAGTTACTGGTTACAGGCTGTATGACCCCTGATGGGAGTGTCAGGGTGGTGGCCCTAGATAAGGTGGCTGTGCTGTTATTTATCAGAGTCAAACAAAAGCACATCCAACGGAGACAGTATAGCCGAATTATTCACATGTTTATAATATACCTACCAAAAAAACCTGAGAAATTCTAATGATATCCATTATAAACCATTTGCTTTTATCCTAATAAAACCATTATAAAAATTTCTTTTGTAGAAGAGCATTATTCCAATGGGATTTAATTGTGTTCTATTGGTTCCCATCTACCAGCCCTGCTGTAAAAGACACATAGAAATCCAATAGAAACCATCACAGAAATTTTAATGGTTTAGATTTCCATTACCATCACAAACCAGCAGTAGACATCATTATAGTTTTCATATTAAAACCAAAACAATTCCCATGACATGCTTACCCATAAGTACATATCATTTTCTGATATCATTGTGTTTTGAGTAGGGTTCTGTTGTTTTATCAGCGGGGATGTCAAACCAGACTTTAAAAACGTCTTATTGAGAAATAAATGAATAATACACAATATAATATAAATTATAATTAAATACAACACTACAAGAATATAAAAAAGCGAAGTATTATTCATTACTAATTTAAAATATGAGTGACAAAACGTTTATAAAACGATACTGTTTGTAGACTTACATAAAACCTGACTCGTTTTGAGCAACATAACATGAAAACAGCAGGACGACTGCACGCTGTCAACGTTTAATCATAACGGAAAACTTATAAATGCAAATGACAGTCATAAAAACATACGATACCTGCATAAACTTTTGGATTTCTGATCCAAGAGGCTTCTGTTACCTAAATGACATGAGTGTAGTGTTGTGTGTACCCGGATTCAACAACGATTAACGTGCATTAAAACTTCATAATAAAAGTCTCTTCCTCTAGCTGTAGTTTTAACAGATCTTTTTATTTTAAATCATGTACATTTTTGTGCATTTTGTGCATTTATTTACTGAAAGCTAATGACCTAATTTTAATGCTGCATGCACATAAACGCATGCACATTATTTTAATCAAATTAAAATTAAATAGAAATAAAAAATGTATGCAATGTTCATAAGAAATAAATATTAATATTTGTTAGCAATGTCAATTTTAAATATCTTCTATATATGGTTCATATTTGAACATATTCGACACAATCTACAGTAATGACACACAACTTTGCGTTACATAAATAATGTTTAGATGTTTGAACAAAGTAAATAATTAATTTCGTATTTTCGTTTTTATTGTTTAACAATAATGGCCTTAAATAAACAAACATCTATGAATACTGCAGATTACGGCAGGCTATTCTTTTTAGGTACCCGAAGGATTTGTTGGTTTGCTCTTTCACTGCGATGTAATATTTAGCCATTAGATGGCAGAACAGACCATGCCGTTTTCGTTTCTATCCCTGACAAGTTATTTTGTGCCTTTGGCTGCAGTTGTCCCAAGATTTTCTCCACAGATGTGGTGTATCTTCATTATGTGTTTACCCAAAACTGACCTCTGCCGTGCTTGTTCTTCTGAACAAGCTTTGTGAACAGGCTTTGTCTTGTGAATCGTAATAGGCTCTGGGTGAGTGATACGTTGACAAAGTATGTACACAATAACAATCAAATACTGATTCTATAAATACTAATATTGCAGATATTATGAATCAGATTTTCATCCTATGAATTATAAAATAACATTATGTAAATCAGTGGTTCTAAACTCTGGCCCGTGAGATCCATTTTAGAGTTTGAAATTTAGCCCCAACTCTGATAAAACAACTGAACAAGTCTTTGGCACTAGATGCGTTCAATTTAATTCGACGCTGCGCAATTCGATCGGTGTATGACACTAAATTACCGCGAGAGCGATTCAAGTGCTGATCGCTCCGTATGCATTTGAATCGCTCTCGCGGTACTTTAATGCAACATGGCAAACAGTCTGCACAGCCTCACATTAAGTTGAACGCGCCTGTATCTGAGGTCGCTCATTAGCTTCTTCAGGTATTTTATCAGAGTTGGGGCTAAACTCGGCAGGAAAATGGATCTCGCGAGCCATTTATGTAAATGAAAGTGACAGAGAAAATGCTGACACTGAGTGTATGTGTGTTTTGTCCCAGCAGGCCACTGTTTCTTTGTGTCACCAAGAAGCTAATGGACCATGCTAATTTAATCCAATGTGGCACAAAGGGGCCTCACAGTTTCCTGCTGTTACAGAGACAGCCCTGTTGCTTTATTGCAGGAGTCCATTTGAACACAAAACTCTTTGCACATACCCTGGCTCTGTCAACCTGTGTTCATGGGCAGAGGGTCAGACAGTCCAGTTCTAATAAATTGTAGGGGTCCTTTTTGAAACTCAAACACTTGCAATCCACCATTCGAAATTGAGATTTTTTTTCATAATATGAAAACTGAATAAATAAGCTTTCTATTGATGTATGAGTTGTTAGAATAGGACAATATCTGGCTGAGATTGTCCGTTTAAAACTCTGAAATCTGTGAGTGCAAAAAAAACAAAATATTGAGAAAATTGCCTGTGAAGTTGTTAATCAGGGGCACTGTGGCAGGCCATCCGCTGAGTCTTTATATATTTAAGGTAGGAAATTTACAAAATATCTTTATGGAATATGATCTTTACTTAATATCCTAGAGATTTTTGGTATAAAAGAAAAATCGATAATTTTGACCCATACAATGTAAATGTCTTTTACTAAAAATTATCCTGTGGTACTTAAGACTGGTTTTGTGATCCAGGGTCACATACGGCATAGAAACTTTGGATAACCACATATAGGATGGAAAAAAGCGGGCCATGTTATTGTGAAACATGGAATATCCATAAAAAAATCTTTATGGGCAGGTCTACATCTTAAAAACACAGACGCATATTGGCTAAAAGAAGCCTTTATTAAAATACCCTTTTGTTTTATGTTGACTTTTGCTATAAATAAATGTGCACATATGCAAATAGAAGATATTTGTTTTAAAGATAGATTTTTGTTTCTAGGTGTTCCTTAACAATCTGGCAAGAGATATCCCAAGAGAATTCGAGATATTCTGAGGCATTTAAGTGATTCAGCCAATTTGGGGGAAAATCTAAACCTCTTTTGTTAAGGATAGGAAAAAAACGTGGCTTTGTATACTCACAGTTTCACTGCGCTTATGCTTTTTGTTGTCCTTATGTTGTACCAATTGCTTCCATTGTTTACTAAATGTAAATGTAAAATGGTGGGTTTTCAAATGATGGTTTTATCAAGTTTTCTTAATGTGCATTATGGGGATATGCAGTGGGTCCTGTCTTTTTATACAAGTGAAAAGAAGTTGAGAAACAATCATTATGACACATCTATGTCATTTATTAATATACATTACTTAGACTTGTTGAATACCATATTACACTGCTTAAGTCTTCTTTACCACGTTTCCCACAATACTTCTCGTTTAAGTATCATTTTATGAAGCCAGTTTTTAGGTCTCCACTTTGCAGTGTCTTTGGAGTTGGTGTGAGACCTGATGGTCAGAGGACCTGCTCAGAAGGCACTCCTAAGGTGTATGATACACGCTTGCGTGGTCGAGTTCTCTCGTGAATGATCGCAGGCAGTGAGAGTGTGCTGAGGGTATTGGACGGATAGGTGAAGGGAGACTCACAGACACAGTATTCACAGTCCTGCCATCTAACCCTGTGCTTCGCCCTGCTGTACTTTGGAGATTTGGGCACTTTATAGAGAAACACGTCATGGTGGACTAACAGATTGTGGTGGGGTAAGACTTTGGCGTGTTTTGGAAAGTGGAGCTCGACGTCAATTGTCATTTGTCCCTGTGAAGAGAACAAGCAAAGGAAAAAGCACATTTCCATTGGCACACAATGACACAAAATGTGTTCAAAAGGATGAAGCGGAGCTTTTAGACTCAAGTGGTGTGCTTTAATGAAAAGTTTGTATAATAATGATAATAGGAAGAAGAAGAATGCTATTATTTAATAAAATATAAATTCTATTTTATTTTTATCATTAATAATAATGCAATTGTTTAATAAAATATAATACTTTTTTTTAGTTCATGGGTGAATCTAACAAAACCTCTTATATGTTTGGTTTGTAGAAAATGTAGCTTATTTTAAAGATAATTGAATTAATTTACTCCATTGAAAACGTGAAAAAGAAATTAAAACATTTTCTTACTTAAAACATTTATAAATCTCTTGTGTTTAAATAAATAACACAATGTAAACACATTAATATATTATATTAACATAATATCTGTTGTTCCTGCAAAACTGTTGGATACTTTAGACCTCATATGCTCTTCAACATCAAATGGACATGCCAAACTCAGCAGGACAAATCGTACTCGAGGTAAAAGGGGGTGCAGGAGTATTTTTAGCAATTGGACCATAATCTATTGGGCAAATTTCCATTATAAAGGCTTCTCAGACCACATCCAAAGGGCTCATTAATAATCTTAAGCATTAACATTCCTTATTAGTTCAGCATGTTCTGACGAACCCCACACAATCCAAATCTCCCAAAACAGCTGAATGTGTGTGTGTGTTTATTTCAAATGGCCAATGGCTGAACTCTATCTGAGATAAGTATGTCATTGTTCCACCGTTTCTGTAGCCAATGTGAAAGCAGGGAGCATCCCTGTACCCATGTTGGTGGAGGTGGATGGTGCCACACCTCTTTCATTTCTTTTCCTTCAACATCCCTCGATTGCTGAGGGCCATAATTGTAAACAACACAACATTTTTTTTCGATTCAACCAAAAAACTGAAGTGCATGATTTTACTATACTGAACACTGCAGACAATTCGACTGCATTTAGTGTATTTTGTGCTTTTTTAGGAAAGCATAGAATATCCATTGTAAACTATTAAACATGAGAGACAAAAAATGAGGGAGAAACTCGCCTCTCTTTAATCTAGCAATGACCCAGAGTATCAGAATGTTTCTATGACCATCACACCCCCAGGATTTCATTTGCATGTCAGCCAACACTCCGAAAAAAGAAAGGGGGGAGAGAGTGAAAAATGTGAGCGAGTATAAAGTCGAAAGAAAGAATGAGAGTGCTTGAGAGAGGGGGGTATTAAGCTGGTTTTGGACAAAAACTTGTTGAGACAAGAGCGCCCGTGGACCTTTGTACTGTGTCTTTTCCTCTGAGCCAGAAATATTCACAGTGTCTGTGAGACCGAGGGCACATTAGGGCCCAGTTGCATAAACTGCTATTCTACATAGGAATTAGTTAGGATTAATCAGTATTACTTTTGAAGAAAAAATTTGATGGCTAACATCTAAAACTAATCTAAGCCGTTTATACAACTGGCCCTACGTCACCGCTTATTGATTTATTTATTTTGTGTTCTCTGTGTGTGTAACATTCAGACTGTGGGCTTGGATACATTGTTTTGTATGCTTTGGTTACTCATGCATATGTAGTTGTCATGGCACCAGGCAGGAATTAGATTAGGAAAAAAGGTGCAATAAGTATAGCTGTCGCACGCTCAGACTTGGCTTAAAGTGCTCTTGAGCTTTGAGGAAAAGTGGGCTTTGACTTACATACTATATAACCAGCAGAGAATCACGATTATACTGCATACGTTCCCAGGATGGCACCTGTGTTGCATTGAGAAGCCACTCATGGTTTCTGTGGTCCTTATTAATCACTACAATACAGATTTACACAAAGAGACATAACAGCCAGAGGCCCTTGATATAGTGAAAACACAGGATAAAAAATTGAGAGACAAAATTGTCTCTAAACTTGATGTGGGACAGGAGAGTGGAAACCGAATCCTTCTGTGAATGAAACAAACCTCGCTAGGAAATTAAACAATAATAAAGAACCCATAGCCTTTTAAATCATGACAAAAGCATTGGTGTAGGTGGTCAGTGGATCGGTTGGGCGACTGCAGAGAGATTCAAATAATTAAATGAATCAATGTGGATGTTTAACCATGATTTCTATAGTAAAGGTTACAGATCCAAACTATAATTGCTCCTCTGCACTTAGTTTAAAGCTCACGTATTAAACTGTAGACTTATGTATTTTACACCACAAAGTGGTTAATTCATGTACATTTTAAATGAGCAAAATGCAAACCAAAACAATGTAAGAAATCAGGAAATGCAACACTATTTCTTATCTAGAGACCACACCAAATTTGAATTCAATCAGCATTTCTAGGTGTATTGTGGGCATTCCAGTTCAGTTTCTGTAAGATTTCAACAAAATCAAACCTCAGGAGTGATAAAGTCACCAAACAGCAATGTAAAAGACTGACAGCATGACAAGACACAAAACAACTGTAATAAAAATCAGGGTTATCACATAAAAAACAATTGTTAACTTGTGCAAATATTATTGTTGTATTGTATACGTGAATGTGAACTTGTTTTCTTCGCAGTATTTGAGATCTGAAAAAATGCAGTGCAGACGCTTTTATCCAAAGCGACTTACAGTGCACTTATAAGTGCATCTTTTCTGTTATTTTCACATCTTTCTCCAATTTTCACTTTCTGCAAATAAATGCTAATAGAAACAATTATTTTATTTAATTCATATTATTATGCTAGTAGTTCACAGAATTAAACATATTTTTCCAAGGCTTTATATTCGTGTCTTTATTTTCAGTTGAATGTCTAATCATCCTCATAACAAGATATTTTTACAGTGTGTTTAAGGTATTTTAACACACTTTCAAACTAAAAATATTGAAACAAAATGTTTCAAATCATCTTATAAAACTATTTCAGTTATACTACCTTATCAAATCTTACAGTGTTTACCTTGCAAATCTTACAGTGTATTATTTTTAAGGAAATTTTAGATTTTTTGCTGTAAAATAAGTCAAAATACTGATGTAAATGGTATGATTATGAATTAGAAGAATTAGAGAGGAGAGAGACCCTCAGAAATCTTTGAAAAAATGACAAGTTTTAAAAACATTCCATTAGCAATTCATTCATGCAGTTATTTAGAAAGAGCCAAAAGAAATAGCTAAGATATGTGTGACTTGGTCATCCTCCTTGAATGCATGAGTAATAGACTTCCCAACACATGTTGTCAGAGTGAATGTGTAAAGTGATGCAGAGTTCAGGGCAGTAACCCTAAAAGCCATGCGCGATATCAAGCAAAGCACGTCATGAGCAGGGAGAAACACAAGCTAGGACCACACAGGGACAAAAAGTTTAGTGTTAAAAAGGTTTATTTCAACAACTGTCAGAAGGTTTTTCTGCACGTAGTTTATATTCCCAAAAAAGTACAAAATAAAACAAGTACATCAAAGGATTAGAAATCACATCAGAACAAAGACACATTGTGTTTTTTCTTTATATCAATCCAAGCATTTTTTTCATATATTTATACATACTCACTGAATTAGTCAGACAAACATCAAAACCTCTCAGTAGCTTTTTCTTTAATGACAACGTTTTATATCTTATATTTTAAACCCCGAATTTGTTTTTTTCCTTTTTACAATATACACCAACGCATGCCATAATTCACTTAGGCAGGGGTAGGTGTGTATACAATATATATAGATAAGGGTTGGGTCAGGGGCAGGTCAACTACAGGGCAAAAATACTGCAACAAGGGCTGGGGCAGGGGTGGAGACTGAGTGGGTACAAGGGGCGGGGTTTTCTCTCATGTGATGAAGTGGTGGGTGTGGCTGCACATAGCACCTGTTGTTTGATGCTTTAAGTGATCGTGGTGGAGTGCTTTAGTTTAGCTCTTCTACATCATGTTGTTCTGCAGCGAGTTTACCTCCGAAGAATTCTCCTCGCCCAGCACCTTATGGTTCTCGTGCTTGGGGGTGAGCGAGTTCTGGATGTTCAACGACTCGTCCTCTTTGGGTGGGGGGGCCTTCACGGGGTCCTCCAACTTGTTCTGGGCATTAGGATCATCCTGAGAAATAATAGCAGCGTGTTAGTCTTCATCCAAATTATTGTATTGCATCATACTGACTCCTTGTATTTGAATAAAAAATATATATATTCGCTGGAGATTTGTTTTTACCTTTCATATCTCATTTTACTTTTAAAGCAACATTAAACTATGCTTCATGAATGCACATTGCATTCTAAAATACATGAATAAAATAAATAAATGATTGTCTCTAAGCCAGAAATAAAATGCATGTAATACTTGCCATCCAGTTTTGGAAGAGTGAATCGTTTTAGTTGTTACACAATCAAACTTTATATTACGATGTAAACTTGTATGAATTATAACACCACTTTTGCATCACATCCAAATATTTGGAGTGTGAAGGCTCTTCAGCAAGATCTTCCGCAAATCAATCTATTGATGCAAGTCAATGTCAAATCAATAGCTGAGGGTGATTCTTCCTCTGGGTAGATTAGAGGCTGTATGATGCCAGTATACATGCATACATGCAAGCCCATCACAGCTCATACAGCCCCGTCCTGACCTCCAGAAGACATAAACTACAACTTAAGATCTGGCAAGAGAAACTCATCCGCCATATCAATAAGACTGGCACTCTCCCTGTGGAATAACCATTTAGTCAACTATAGAGTTAAATGAAAAAAAATTGTGAAGAAATTGAAAAATAAAATGTATTCTCATCCTGTCAGTGCAAGTGCATTTGTGAGTTTTCTTGCTTTTCAGTTTTGAGTAGACATTCTTTCCGTGTCCACAGTGCAGCTGGATTAAGGCACGAACGTGTCACGTTCCCAACTCCACACAGACAACTCAAGATGATTTACCCGTTCAGCGATGACTTAGATTGTAACTTCGGGCAGTACGTGGGAATACGCCACCTCCATGGTTACGGGATAGGGGGCATCCTTTCTTCCGTCGGCATGCAACTAGAAAACGTGCTTTTTTAAATTGGGAGGTGGTTGGGTTTACACTTCTCATGAGTTTCTTTTGTACGTGTACATAAAAACGGCAACGATATAAATGACTAGTGACTATTTTTTGCATTTTTATGAAAATTAACTATGCTTTTAATGAAAATATTGCCTGTTCATAATGTTGGTAACTAGATATTCTAATGGATTGATGATAAACATTGGCCAATTAGGGACAATCCATAATGTGAAGCATTCAGTCACTTTCAAAGTTTAAGGAACCACTCAAGTATTCTAATATATTGTTGGTGCAGTCAAAGAAATGTATGCATTTCACATCATTTTAGATGTCAGATACATTATAGCTCTTTTCCAAAACCTAGTGAGCAGCCTCGCTGTTTGGTATTCTTTAACAAGTCAGCACCCTTACCAAAATGAAATCTCATACGTGATTTTATTTGAACACTTTACACTGCGAATGTAGTTCAACAAAAACAATTGTTAAGAATTCAAATGTGTCCACATGTTGCTAACCTAATCGACGGGGCAAACTAATAAACAAAGAAAATACAAAACAAAAACACATTTCGATACATGCTTATACATACAATACATTTTCACTAATATATAAACTTTTCTGCTTATTTTATCACCTTAAATACATTTAATAAAGCTTGTTGCGCTGCATTTTAGGACTGCATAGTTGATTAAGAATAAACGCAACGCTCCTTTAGAATTTGACAAACAAGGCTGCATCATTCCCATCTGTTGATTGTCTATTATGCTTTAAAACGCTATCCAAGTTGGCATCTCACCAAATTTTGGAACAGAACTATAAAGTTCCAAGCATTTGAGTTTTAATAGAGGACAAAACACGGACATCACATTTTAGAATCAGAGGCTCCACATTTAAAAGCCTTCACGGATCTTAAGCACAATATGGGAGCGGACAGAGGGGATGAAGGACATATGAAATTACACGACTAGAGGTCCACACTCATATTGTATGCCTGCATTAAAATTATTCTGCAAATTTTGGACCAGAAAAGTGTTGAAGATAGAGGTTAAAAGGAACACAGGTCGGACAGATCCAATGATGCACAAGCATGGACCATGCTTTACAGTCGCATAAAACCCTCAGACAAAAAAATATTCAGCGACCAATTCACTTATCTGACCTTTCCGCTCTAGTTAATATATGGTCCATTTAATTCCAAAACATCTGTCAAGCTATAGACCCCGAGGGTTCAAGACTGTGTGTATGTGGAGAGAGAGTGAGAAAGAGTAAGTGAGAGAGAGATTTGGCTGTTATCCAAAGCCAGGCTCTTTTACTCAAGCGGATATCGATCCGTGGAGCAGCAGCTCATGGCTGATGGTAATAAAGAGACTGTCCAAGTTTTTTTCTTTTCGTCTTGAGAGATTCCTCTTGTTTCATGCATTTCATTTACAGGAGTGTTTTCTCGCTGATGATGAGACTCAAAGCTCCGTGTAGGAGGAAGAGACAAATCAATTTTCCCGTCCTGTATTATCTGAAGGTCATGGAGTGTTTGAATGGGTTTAGAGAATCTCATTCTTCATCTAATACGGGTGGATTAGATTTCTTCATACACTCGCATCTAAATTCCACTAATGGATTTTTATCACTTAAAAGTGTTATTTTGATCTTTTTATGGTCAAGGGAAATACTACCGTCTCGATTGCATTCAAGGAATAGTCCATGAAAATACTAAAGGGAAATAAAAAAGAGGGCGAGGAATTTTCATAATTTCGTTTTCAATAGTTTGGGATAACTATTCCTTTGAGACTTTCAAACTTCCTATTTACATTTAAACTATATGGACCATACTCTTGCAAAATCCATTACCAATGATTACGATGAAAAGGAGAGTCAGGATTGGTCACTAAACAGTTTGCCGGACAGGATAAAAGCACAATGACGGGACAGCTGCTGTCACTTTGGGCGAGGCTGTGGGGTTATCAGTCTTACCTCGCAGTTGGGCTCCTCTTTGGTCTTACACTCCCAGGTATATCTGCTCATGGTTTTCTGGGGGGTGGGGGCATGGACAGGATTATTTACCTCAGAGATATAATTTCCATTCAGATCCAGAAAGATATAGAGACAGGACACACAGAGGGACAGAGAAAGAGGGCCCTTTGCAAAAGATTTGAGTGGTGAGAAGGATCAGAGTCCCTTATCTCGAGCTCTACGTTTCTAAGATTTAACGTTGTGTCACTACTGCAAATGTAGGGGTGTTAAGATTTAGGTTTTGACCTCTGAGGTAAAGTGTACATACATTCCATGTGAGCTTGACTGAGGAATAGTTGACCAAAATTGAGAAGTTTCAAATTATTTACTCACTGTTATGTTGATTCAAGTACAGTCAATCCAAAATTTATTCAGACACCTTCAACATTTCTCACATTACACAGTTTATTCACTTTAGTTGTGATTGAAATGCCCTCTTTGTAGAATTTGACTACCTTTCCTCTCAGATCAGTTCACTGGTTTTGGCCATCCTTTTGTTGACTGTCTCAAAAATGAATTAGGTTGGATTGCTGTCACACGGCAGTGATCCTTCTTTGTGAAAACGAAAGTAACGTCAAACTTTTAAATATTTGTTTAGTACAGAAAAGAATAACAGTCCAACAGTGTCTTAAACTTGATCTGTGTTAAATACAACAAACACAGCTGTTGCTTTACGACTTCATTGCTGAAAATATACCTTGCCAGCTTGCTTATACAGTACATGTAATATGCAAGTAATATGTCTATAAGTATAATACTCCGCCTTAAAACACCATTTCCCGAAAGCTTCCGTCAAGTAATTTGTACATTAATGACTCCAACATTATCGTGTTTCGTATCTGTATTGGTATAGTTGTGATGTGAACTCCGATATTCTCCATCATTTAGAATGATTTTTTAAAGTTATAACTAATGGCTGGAATACGCTACAAGACTTTTAAGATCTGAACAGATTTTTTTTGACATCATACACTTGTTGTAGAAACACACTTACTGATCAAATCTGCAGACTGGCACATTCTTTTTGCAAAAAGTCCAGACTGAAAATCTGGGCAAAAGACTAGTAGTGTATTTTAGCCTTTAGTTATCGCTCCTCGTTATAGTGCGAAGGTCCATTAAAGCTGGGTATACATCTCTCTGTTTACTTTGACTTAAATAATAATTTAATAATAATTAAAAAGCCATTTTGTCATATTAATCACCAAAACTCTACTTCGCCAGGCTTGTCGGACTGGCTTGTTTGTCGGACAAAATGGCGGTCAGTCACGGGTGCACATAATATCGTTATGATTTGTCAGATCGCCTGTCAATCAAACTGCTTGCAAAGGGTCGATCACTTAATACAAATTTAGGGCAACCAATTACCAAGCAATGCTTAATTTTGGTCGGTCTGTGCTGTAAGAAGGTCACATTAGCAATTAAACACTTAAAAAGAAAACATGGGCAGGTCAAGGTGTCTGAATAATGTTTGGTCACAGAGTTTAAATATTTTACTGGAAGTCCACTGTATAAGGAATTTTTGGTCATAATATATCACAAAATTTAATTTATTTTGCTATGCTCACTCACAGAAATGAACTACTGCACCCACTAGTATTAAATATCAAAACTTGAATAATTTTTGGTTTGACTGTTTACTGTATATGCTGATATTTTCTATGAATAATAACACATTTTTTGGGCCGATGGTAAAAAATAACATGAGTGAAAAAAAATAACAGCATACAGATTCGGTATAACAAGAGGGAGGGGGTAAATAAAAGAATGAATAACTAGAAACTTTATTTTTGGATAAACTATTGCGTTCACAAATGGTGTGAAACTGCGGTAGGCTAAATTCTCACGGTTGTATGCTTAGGTCTTAAGGAGATAGTTCACCCAAAAATGAAAATGATCTTTTACTGTTTGACTTTCTTTTTTCAGGAGAACACAAAAGAAGGTATTTTGAAGAATGTTGGTTACAGAAAAATTGCTGTACCCATTCACTTCTGTTGAACAGATGTTCAATGGGTACTTCCATTGTTCGGTTACCAACATTCTTCAAAATATCTTCTTGTTTTTTGCAGAAGTCATACTGGCTTGAAATAAATATTTGAGTAAATAATGACAGAATTTTTGGGTGAACTATCACTTTAAAGACACTAAATGTATGTCCCACAAAAACTTAAAAATTGAGTTTGAGGGATTATCTTATTAAAACATTTTCCGTTCAATAATATTTCCTTGAAGGGTACAAGCTGTGCTCTTGGCAGTTTATGTCATGAATAAAAATGTTTATAAATTTAATGGAGGTGTTGTCTTTATTAAGAAGTTTAGAAATTAAGTTATTCAACAACTCATAGGCTTGCCCACAGTAAATTTAAAGGACTGCTGGACTCATAAACATTATGAGAGAAAACAATACATTTTCAAACACAATCGTCAAACTTTATGGTTATCCCACAGAAGAGATCGACGCCCATGTTAGATCTACTTCTACCCATGCTGCAGACATGTTAGCCGGGGGACTTGCCGCCTACAGGCAGCAGTGAACGTTGCATCTCAGTTGTTTATCCTGCATTTTACTCAACACTTCTTTGGTTGGTGAGACTTGGAAGATTGACAGCTCTGATAGATCTGAACCAGGATAAACGAATGAAATCACAGACAGGTATATTAGTGTGACGCAGTGGACGAGCAGCAGCAGGACACGTGACCTCTAGAGGTCCGTGTGAACATGCAGCGTTGCAGAAGAGAGAGAAGGGGAGCAGGGTGGTGGACGGGAGGGTGGGTCATATTTGGGCGAGCTATCTCAGCGAGGTCCAAGGTCTGCCATCAGGAGAAAAAGATGTGAATAAAACCAAAGAATATACCCTGTATTCTATTTTGCAACTTGCATGAATGTAAAAAATAATTTAAAGGGATAGTTCACCTAAAAATGAAAAGTGTGTCATTATTTACTCACCCTCACTTTCTTTCTTCTGCCGAACACATAAGTAGATATTTTAAAGAATGTTGGTAACCAAAACCATTGTAATCGTTGGACCCCGTATTCTATTGTATGGACATAAAACCAATGTAAGGAAATGGGCAACAACGGTTTTCTGATACAAAGATTCAGCAGAGGAAAGAAAATCATACAGGTTTGAAATGACACGAGGGTGAGTAAATGATGAATTTTTTTTTTGGGTGAACTATAAATTTAAATAACTTGCTCTATTTTACCTCACATTAGAAGACAGATCTTAAACAGAAAAATAATACATCCAACACAAAAAATGTTTTTCTATAAATCTCAGACCTGATAGATTATTCTAAAAACAGTAACATTTATCGCCTTGAGTTCTTAATCTAGACTATGTTTCAAACTCTGTCAACGTTTGCTCAAGTCTGCAATCCTAAAATTTCGAAAACAGTCTCAAACGTCAAACATGACCCATATATCAATACAGTCTATAATATCGTCTCCCTGCTGAATCTCACCCCTAATATGCATGTGTGCATCTGTCTCGGTATTGGTTTTCGGGAATGGGATCGATAAGGCTGCTTTCCCATGAGTCTCTCAATTCGCTGTTAAAGAATGTCGACTGGCTAGACTATCTGCTCAAATGGACACAAGGCCGGGCAGATGGATGGCCAGACAGAGTCTGACAGACAGTGATTGACTCGGGTAAGCCACATATCCAATCCATGCCATTATTGTAGCATCAAAATCTGCGGCTCGCAAAAAAGGGGGGGGAAAAGCCGCCGTATTTTCTCCCGTTACCCTGTTGCTATAGTAACAACTGTTGCCTGAGTAACCGTGCTCCTATCTGAGAGCAGACCTTTTCAGCAGAGAAAACACTCCCAGTTCTCTGTGCACCCCCTCCCTTACTGGAAAGGTTACGCTTGGGGTCCATGCAGAGAGGGGGGGAGGGGGGAGAGGAAAGAGACGAGAAACACGTTACCTGACAGATAATGTTATCATAGTAAGCCAAAGCACGGGCATGAGGAACGTTAGGAGGGGTGTCACAAAGTTTCCTTACATTTGGATGGGAGCCCTCAGCGATCGTGGACAACGAGAAATTATCATTGTGGTGCTCCGAGGAAGGACGTTTTTTACTGCTGTGAGGTGGGCAGAGGGAGGAAAAGAGTGATGGAGCGATGGAGGAATTATGGGAAAACGAGGGGTAGAAATAAAAAGACAACATGGAAGATAAAGAGAGATAGAAAGGGAGAGATGTGGTTATGAAGGACAGTGGGGAAAGATAAAAATGCAAGAGAAAAAGCATTAGTGCATTTCTAAGACTCCAACAGTTCAGACAAACAAACACAACCTGTGATCCAACAGTAAATATTTCACTTACTACTAAATGTAACACATTCTTGACACATTGAATCAGCACAAAATGAGCACAAATGAATAAATATAATAGCATATAAAAGCATTGCAGGTTGGTGTAATTTCTCTCCCAGTTTAAACTCTGGTTCCTGTGAAGACGTTATTGTTTTTACCTCATTCTCCATTTTTCATTTCCTAATTAAGCATTCCATTACTCTTCCTGTTCTCACACTAGCACAGCGATATGAATTTAATAACCCATGTGATTGGCTAATGAGAGCGGTGGAGACAAGGATAGTGAAAGAGAGAGAGAGAGAGAGAGAGAGAGAGAGAGAGAGAGAGAGATTGCATTAATCAATCATGACACAACATATTTTCACATATTACATATTTTTAAAAAGGATTTATATTTTTAAAGGGATTTAAAGGTCCAGCATTTTATAAGTTTGAAGGATCTATTGAAAGAAATGCAATATAATACACATAACTATGTCTTCCGAGGTGTAGGAAGAGTTTACACAATGAAGCGTTTTGTTTTTATTATCTTAGAATGAGCTATTTCTATCTAAATACCCCACTAGTCCCCTTTCATGGAATTCGCCATGTTGTTTCTGCAGTAGCCCTTAGCGGAAACTGCTCTAAAGAGCATTTAGTAAATATGTAATCTCCTTCTGTGATGAAGCGAAAATGTGATGACGTATGAAGGCTGAAGTCCTGTGTCAGCTGCTGTAGTGCTTCGAAAGTGAGGGGGGTGCGGTTGTGAGCCATTGGTTGCAATTCGCAACCTCACCTCTAGATGGCGCCAAATAGGCGAAAGGCAGTTTTTATCACTGATATCAAACATGATGAAAAAATTATAAATCAATGCACTTTTGTATTTTTTTAATGATGTTCATCACAATGATTCTCATTTATATTTGTTTCGAAACTATTTAATGTTCAAATAGGAAAAAATAGCCTGCACTGATAAGAAATCCTGAGACCTAAAATAATTAAAAGTAGCAGGAACATTGTTCAAGCCTAAAACAATCATTGTTATATTGCACTTATGTTATGTGAGGAAGGCAGGAATAAAACAAAGCCCTCGTTTTAGATATTTCCGTCAGCAATTCACTTTGTCTTATGTCTAAATTTGAAAGTCGGCTTCTATAGCAGTTTATCATTGATATAAGGCCTGAGGTAAACACGGTTTGTTTCATTCAGACCGTTTATTACTTTACTTTATAAAGCAGATATGAGATCTATTGCAGTGGTTCTTAACTGGTGAGTCAAGGTTGGTTCTAATTTGGGAAACAGACAGCGGAGAAAAAAGATGCAACCATATAAACTGTGCATGCCTAATAAACAGGCCTAAGAGAGAATGCTTTGCATATCTTCTGTTGTTTTCAAATTAAAGTGAAATGTTGAAGTCTGTGGTATTTCTAAGAAATTCATCTGTCACTTGGTAGAAGTCACTTATGCGGACACTAACATGCACAGGTTACATAATGCTCTCATCCAAAAAAGAAAGGTATACAGAGTTAAACAAATCCGGACTTCATTAAACTATGACTCACTTGCCATGAGAATAAACATGGTCTGTACCAACCCCAATTTATGTAGGGTGGTGAATTTATTGGCGACTATGACTAAGACTATGAAATCACTGAAATGCAAGAAATTCAGAAACCAAAATAGTTTTTTCCCTATTCAGCCCATCACGTTCATATTTTTCTCATTTTTGGGTCAATGCGGTTCATGTTAATATTTTTACAGCAAAAAATGTAATTTGAACAAAAATGACACAAAGGACATTTGACATTTCGTAACAAAATGCTTGTACACGGTATGAGGTTGACACTTAAAATGTCAAATCTGGGTTCTAAAGAAAAACCAGTTAAGAACCACCCTGCTAAAAAAAACAGCACTACAAACACAATTCTGGTCTGTTCATCCGAGCTCTTGTCTATCCCGAACAGATCTAAAAGTTATTTCAGGCCAGTTCTCTCTTTTTCTTGAGTAGATTTCATCTCCTCCTACAGGATCTACAGATGTCATCTTGTCGCGCATACATTGAACCCCATCACATTGACATGTAGCGGATGGAGAGGTGGACGTGTGATGTATTCACATCCTCATCTGTACCACTGCTGTCCTTCTCACCTACAACCCAAACTTCCTGTTTCTCCACTTTGCCTTGTTTTGCTCCAATGTTCTAATCATCCGTCTCTTTCTTTTCTTTGAGGAGGGTGTGAGTTGTTTAAATCCTGGCCGCAGCTTCCACCCCCACATCACACCCCCCTTGGTCTCACAGCTGTATGTAGGTCAACTTGCCCCTCCTCCCCCATCTCACTGCCCTACTTTCAGCTCGAGCTCTCCTGACATCATGCAGTCTGCCCGATGCTAGCGCAGTATACTCAGCATTAGCATGCCATCCACGCGCTGTTCTATTTATTCTCTGTAACATCTGATTAGCGAAAAACAGCTGCAGTATTACAATGCTAACACTTTTCAAGAAATTGGAAATAGCTGGTGCTTGATTTTTGAATATTTTCTGCACTTATTTGTGATCTACGCTGATAAATAACCCCCTGCTTAAACCAGTCTGAGCTGGTTTGCTGGTCTTATCTGGTTTATAAACTGGTCTAGGAGTTCTCCCAGAGTGCCCAAACCCCTTCAAAACCAGCATACCAGGCTGGCCAAGCTTAGAAACTAGTAAAGACCAGCAATTCAGCAAAAACTATATATTGAAACATCTATTTTTGATGGTACCACCATATAAGCCTAAGGAAGATCATGAGACCAAAACATTACCGTTTAAAAAAATACATGGTAGTTTGGCAAGCTAGTGCAACGTGCAACGTGCAGGGCTTATTTTCTTCTAACTCCACATTACTTAGGGATTTTAGGCGTTTAATCCATAAACCTTTCTACTTTCTCTCTCTAAAAACGTCACATATCCACACATTTGCTCTATTCTCTCCGCCGCCCTCTTCAGGCCGGAGTCTCACCTGTGCTTGCGCAATTTGTTATTCTCGGTCTTGAGCACGTGCAGCTTCTTGGCGAAGCAAACGATGGTCATGAAGAGCAGCAGAACCATGAGGGTGGAGGAGCCGATGGCGATGCACATCACCTGGAACTCGGTGATGACCGACTCGCAGCGTGACCCCCTGTGCCACATGTAGTCCTGGATGTTGCACCTACAAAACAGAAGAAGAAGTTTGAGATAAAAGTCTATCATGATGAGGATTTGAATGAGACACCAACATCAAGCTTATCTAACAATTCGTCAGAAAAAAGAGGCATATGAGAGATACCAGGCGACGCCCTTACTGGGCTTTTGTAAAAGAGACACTATCCAATTATTGTGAATTTTCAATTAATCCAGTAATTTTCTAAATAAACAGATTAAACACACGGTTGATATCCAAACACTGATTTTGAATCCTCAATGCCCTTCCCAAAATGTGTGTTGACTCTGCATGTTGTCTCTGGCTCGATATGAATTATGCATGGGTCTCAGTGGCTCTCCTGCACCAAGGGCAAATAAAAATGTACAGCCTAAAGCAATTTAACCATTCAACTCCACTGTTTATATCTCATTTTAAGTTTCTTACTTGTCATGGACTTAAAAACCGGTTCTGGACTGTAAAGTCACGAATAGCACAGTCACGCTGAGAAGTAAACATGTTACACCATAAACTCAAATGACATTTGCCTTCAAAATTCGCAATCCTTTGTGTGTGTGTGAATGTGTGAGCATGTTTTTAAAACGCCGCAACCAAAAAAGGGTGCAGGGCGCTTGGGTTTGGATCTGGGATTTGTCAGGAAAACAAGCACATGGGCATCAGTATTTTATCCATCAGTACTCTAAACACTTCCTCCCCCATTTTGCACACAGAACAAACAGTAAGATTACATATGATTCCAGCGACACAATCACAGCCAATCAGACGATACCTGATGTTTAATATACAGCTGTGTTAAATATGATTTTGGACAAATGCACGAAGAAAGGAATGAATAGTATGCAAACTCCTCTCAAAAACCTATCCGACCGGGTGAAGATGAAACCAGATTTTTAAGGAGCCACTTAAGTGCCTTGAAAAGTGAAACTTTGTTTCAAATTATTGACATAGTTTCCAAGGAAACACAGAGTTAGGGCGGGTCATAATTATTGGCTCCTCTTTCAAAAAAAAGCCAATAGTGTTTAGTTTCCTGGAATCTGATGAGAGGCTTCAATGCAGTATGATGTCATAAAAATCGCTTATCCGTATTGGCGCAAGCGAGAACTGTATGTTTTAAATGCTTATATTTTCTAAATGCGAATTTTGTCAACGTTTACATAAACACAACTTAATAATATATTTGTAATTAAATTACATTATACTTTATCAAATCTCGCAAAAGCTGCAAAGCTTCGTTACGTTTCGTTAAAATTAAACAGAAATTCAATTATTAGGCAAATACATAAAAAATTAAAACTGTCTTCTCACCTTTGCCTGATTCACAACAGTATGCTAAAAAAAATGTTATTTACATTTACGCATTTGGCAGACGCTTTTATCCAAAGCGACTTACATTGCAAAGTCCTATACATTTATACATGTGCAATCCCCTGGGATCGAACCCACGACCTTGCATTGTTGACGCTATGCTCTTACCACTGAGCTACAGGAAAATGTTATATTTATTTATTTAGCCAAAAATTTCCATTTTATGCCATTTGACCTCAAACTCTTTAAAGATAAATATGTGAAGCAACATGCAATTTTATGTTTTTAACAGAAATGACCGATATAGAGGCAAAAGTTGCATTTTGCACATACCCAAGAATTTTCAATCGTGCAGACAAATAGGAAGGAAGGAAGCCGATGGAATGAAAACACATATATATATATATAACACAAGCAAACTGTCTGCAATTCTGAAAATTGTAGAAAACATGACAAGTGGCAAGTCAAAGACCTTTCAAAAACCGAAACATTTGCAAGCAAATCCAACCCAATTGATCAGCAAAGTTTGCAACCATGGCCACCTCGTCCTCTCTCTCAACTGCACATGCACACATTAAAATGTAAATGTGTAGAGAGAAAGGAAGTCATCTTCATTCACAGCCTTGGTGGTCACGGGAGGGGGGTCTGAGGTTTCACTCCTTTTCACCACAGCATCCTGTATGCCCCTTTGTGTCTGCGCCAACCAGGAGCGAAACGAGAGGGAACGAGAGGGGTTGGCATGCTGCCACCAAGGGCATTCAATCCCAGAAGGGAGAAGTGACGGGCGTGTTGATGAAATCACGCATTTAAATGCCTCTCTACATCGTGCCGTATAAAGCATCCCGTCTTTTCCTTCAGCTGTTTTTCATTCACCCTTTCAGTTCTCAACGCTTCTTTAACTGTGTTTGTTTCCTCTGCGTGTTTGCCTGCGATCTAAATTATATTCTACACCCATTCTTCTGTCTCTTCTCCAACCCGGCCCTCCTTTCAGGGGCTTTTCAATAGCAGTCTTTCCATCTTTATTTTTGTATCTGTTTATCTGTCTTTCCTCCACCCACTCGTGTTCATAGCTAGTATTCGCGTCTGGCTTGTAAAACCTTTTGAACACATCTGAAGTTGAATCTGTAATACAGTCTGTCATATTTATCCCTAACAGTCTCCCTGAACAGAGACTATACAGAAATGAACCCGTTACCCTGATTTAAAGAAACACTTAGTCAAAATCACTAGTTGAAACGGTTATTTACATAATATTCTCATTATGATATGGTCCTTAAAGGGACAGTTCATCCAACAG
The DNA here is from genome assembly GCF_015846415.1 of Triplophysa dalaica. Classification (NCBI taxonomy): domain Eukaryota; kingdom Metazoa; phylum Chordata; class Actinopteri; order Cypriniformes; family Nemacheilidae; genus Triplophysa; species Triplophysa dalaica. Next base: position 18,196,654 of record NC_079553.1, read on the forward strand.
TAAAGGTTCATCATTTACCCACCCTCATGTTTTTCCAAATCTGTATGAATTTCTTTGTTCCGAAAAACACAGAGAAGGACAGTTCTTGGTCACAAACAGTTCTTGGTCACCACTATCGACTGCCATAGTAGGAAAAATGACGATGTTAGTCAATAGTGCCCCAGAACTGTTTGCTTTCCTACATTCTTCAAATATCTTATTTTGTGTTCAACATAAAGAAAATTATAAAGTGATTATTGCAAATATATGGTAGTCAATGGAGGCCACGAACGGTATGGTTACAGGCATTTTTCCAAATATCTTTCTCTGTGTTCATCAGAACAAATAAATTGATACAAATTTGGAAACATTTGAGGGTGAGTAAACGATGACAGGATTTTCATTGTGGGGTCAACTGTTCCTTTAAATGGAACACAAAAAAAGAAGCTTATGAAAATAATAAAATATACAAAAGCACCACTCAAAGCAGCAACTGACAAGCTAAGAGAGTTTGCTTTGGTATTAGAAGTGTAGAAAGTTCATCCCATAAAAAAAATCTGGCCAAATTCTGTGTATGACTCTTGGAACACAAAAGAAGATATTTTTCATACAGATTTGGACTAACATGAGGGTGGGTGAGTGATGAAAGAATTGTAATTTTTAGGTGAACTAAAGTTATGTCAGTTTCAAAGGGGAAATATGTTGACTGGGTAGATCTGAGTGTCTACATTGGCAGAGAGTTGAATTGGTGCTGTTAACCTCTGTGTGGAAATATGTGCAGTTTATGAAACTGCCGTGTGGACAGATGGTCCTGCTAAGACCGTGTTTATGTGTGTGTGTGTTAGAGGATTGAGTGTTGAGATGGATGGATGCCAAACAACCCCAGCTGAGCAGTAGCAGGCAGTAGTTGAAACAGATGCAGTGATGACACTTCCATCATCTCTTAGGACCAAATCTCAGCTTTTTCTGCCTCTATTTTATCTCCTTATAGTCTCTGCTCTGCTGTCCGTCTTTCAGTCTTTCCCTCCTGTCATGTTAACTATTTAAACACAGTTCTGTCTATTTTCCACTGCACAGATTTAAATGTTGCACGTGACATTTTGCATCTATGTTTTGCTCATTTAAGTCATGCAACTATATGGCGCAAAACGTTTGGCAACATGAACGTTCTAACATGCAGTAAATTCAGATCCAGTTCCGAAAAATTAATGAAACTCAAGCGTCCCTTGAATAAGCATCAGTACAGCAGCAAACTAAGCGCAGTCAAATCCTGAGCACATTAACCTTTAAGAATGAGATTAACCACTGCTGACACAACGTCACTCCAAATTCCTGAAAGTCTAACTCCCTGAGCAATGGCACTTTATTCCGTGATGCCAAAGATTTGTATTTATTTCGCAAAGATGCAATGGCCCTGGTGATCCCCAGATGGAGAGCCCACTCACTTGAAGACCCCCAATGGTAATAAGCCGGGGTCCTGAGAAGGATCGAGACTGGCTTAGGACCAGTCATTAATCAGGTCCCGCTGTGCTTGTCACAACAATGCTCTTAGTCCATCTGCAAAAAAACAATCATGTACTGATCTTTCAAAGCCAAACCGGCTTGTACAAGCTTCAGAACAAGTGTCTCAAATGAATGCTTGGGGTTTGTTATATGATTTACTTACCCTCATGTTATTACAAAACTGTATGACTTTCTTTCTCCTGCAGAACACAAAAGAAGATATTTTGAGGAAAGTTGGTAACCAAACAACATTACCCCCATTGACTTCCACTGTATGGATGCAAAACCTCTGAGACATTTCTCAAAATATCTTCTGTGTTCCAAAAATGCCACTTTTCTCAATGTCTTACAGGAATAGTTTACTTTAAAATTAAAAAAATTCTGTGTTTTTACTTCTTCAGTCGAAAACAAATTAAGGCTTTTGAGGAAAGCTTCCCAGGGTTCTTCTCCGTAAAATGCCCTTAATGCCCTTTGTGGGCATTCGTGGCCTAATGGTCAGAGAGTCAGACTTGTTACCAGAAGGTTGCCGGTTCGATCCTCAGGGCGGGTAAAGATTGAGGTGCCCTTGAGAAAGGCACCTTACCCCTACTTGCTCCCCGGGTGCTGCACTACTCCGGGTGTACATGTGTTCACCACTTGCTGTGCGTGTGTTCACTACTCACTTGGATGGGTTAAAAGCAGAGGACACATTTCGGGTACCTGACAAATAGGTCACTTTCACTTAAACGGGGGGCTGTTGGTTAAGGCGCTAATTTCAGTTTCGTCGCAGATTCAAAAGGCTCTACATGACACCAGCCGATGAATAAGGGTCTAGCGAAACGATAAGTAATTTTGCCAAAAAATTATATTCTTTTTAAACATAAATATATGGCTTTCACTGCCTTGGATGCCTCCATGACTTACCTACTACATAATCACGTTGGAAAGGTAAGCAGAAGTACCAACCCAGTGTTTAGGAGTGTGGAGAAAGAAGACAGAGAGACACGTTATATGTCTTTGTGCAAGATTATTGTTTAAAATGGTTGGTCCGTGTGCATATCAGGGATGCTTAAATCATTTGAAATCTGTCAGTCACAATCTTTTTTTTCATGATTGCGTATTACGGAAGTGTGCTAATTTTAAAGTGAACTATTATTCCTTTAGAACCATAAATGTTAATCTTATATTTTTATACAAAAAATTGGAAGTGATGGGTAGAACATATTTTTAGAAATTGATATTACAGCCCAAATAATAAAAAATGAGCTAAATTTGTATGGTGTCTGGAACTCTCCTTTACCCAAGTAATACATGTCTTTCAACAGCAACACATCCCATCGCTGGGTTAAAGATTCATTTATATGGAAAAGAAGTTGGATTTTCAGTGGGTCTTCCAGGATGAATCTAACTTTGTACAACGAGATTAAACTCTACGTTCAGTTTACTCTCAGGTTCACAGTCAAGGAGGAGTGTGAAGCAGCTCCACACACCCTGTGTGTCAGATGGACTTGTATGGGAGGTCGGAACAAGATCTCATTCTTGTACTCGATTGCAACAAAATTTCCAGCTCTAAACACCAGTTAAGTGTCATGCCATAAACAGACTGAGACATCCAGAAAATCAATTTTGCCTGAACATTAAATTATCTCAAAACGCAAACAAAAAACACACTTTTTGTAAACCAAGTCTGAAATGCCTCAATCTATTTCCATGCTGGCAAACCGAGAGCTCTGAGTCACACTTGCATTTTCCTTCAAACGCTAGATTTCTCCAAACTGTGCATTTGTTTTTGATGTCCTCCTGTAAATGACTAACACCAAGAAAAAGAGGAAAGACTATAGTAAAAAAATTTGAACCGAGATAATGCCTTCTGTTGAAATTATAACAATGAGTCCAAATGGAGATGACAAAACTCTCATTATCTCCACAAATCATATTGTTCATATAAGACCCTAGAAATAAGGGTCAAAAATGTAAAAAGAAATGTCAAATATATTTAGACTGTGCTGAGAATTGCAAAATACCAGTCAGAAATGTAATAAAATATTATTCGAGCATCATAATAAATTCCCTATTATTTCTTATATCAGACATAAATTCTGATACAACGCGGAACAGTCTCAAACAGAACTCTAGTTGGTCGACGAAGCTATAAGAGCAACTGCTGAGTAATAATATAAATGCTTTAAAAACACTTTTGAATCCCTGGTAAAAACATGTTTATGACATGAAAGTGTGGCTGTCTTATGTCAACACACAGACAGATCACTATAAGTGCACCCGCATGGGGGGCTGGGGACAAAGCTATGAAAAGATGTCTGAGCCATTAAAATTCATCCTCTAATAAGATCACAGTGTTGAATAAATCAGTGTTCAGACGAGCCTCATATAAACAAAGGCCACATGGGACACAGCTGCCCAGACTTCTACTGACCCACTTTGACTTTGAGGGGTCACTGGTGGGGCATCTCTTTGCACTGCAAACATAGAAACATCGAAATACACTTTGATTTTGAACTTTTTTAACACGTTCAGAGATTTACACATGGTATTACACTGCCAAAAATGACTTTCTTACTTAGTCTTTTTTCATGTTTTCCAGTAAAAGTGTCTAAACATTCTTGAATCAAGAAGCATTTTCTTGATGAGCAAACTGACCTAAGGAAATAAAGTCATTTTGATAATATGGAAAATAAGTTTTTTTTTAAATCCAACACAACAGGAAGAGAGAAAACATGTAGGGAAAAAGCAAGTGAGATGTTCTAAATCTCATATGGATTAGATTGAGAGGAAATTCTCAATAATCACTGCTCATTTCTTTTCACTATCAATTTGCTCTCTTATCTCAAATATGCCTCCTACAAAAATTATCATATAAACTGTCAGACCCACTGTTTCTTTTCTAAAATCAATGTATACACATATACTCTACTGTCTATCAAAAACCCTAATGTGTTTTTTATTTTCGCTAAGGAATTTTCTGAATAAATGTCCGAGACCACATTTACACTTAAAGCTCTTATTCGATCAAAGAGCCATTTCAGAGCGATAAACCTTATCTCTGGTAATGTAATACATCAGAATGAACGAGCAAATTTAAGAATTTACTGCAGACCTCTGGGCTGGCGTGAAGGTTGGGGTCACTGCCAGAGCTATTGCAGGGAAATTTATTGTCGTAAATAAGTTGTTAATAGTCCAAGGGTGGCCCGGAGGAAGCCAAGAGGTCATAATCACACTTTGAAATACCTCTGGATGTCATGAACATTGAATACTGAGATTTTCACGTTTATGCACTACTAAGAGCAGCTAAAATTACACCTTGAGAATTGAATCGCAGTATTAGATAAGGCAGGTGTACCCTGCCAAAAATCTCCATATTTGTTATGTTCCTCCCCCCAAAAAAGTGGAAAAACTTATTTTCAGGGAGCAGTTTGCTCTTGTCTCAGATCACCCGCTCCCTCCCTGTGTCCACCTAATCTGCCTGTATAAATCACAAATCATATTTCCTCATACCTATTTTAGCTTTAAACGTAATCCTCACTTTGACCTCTTTAAAACTGGATTTATTGTAAAGCAGTTCCTGCAATGGTAAATACATCTGGTGGTAGACTTGGTGGATTTTCTTAGGGTTTTAGGGACGATGTTATTTTCATTCTTCTAAATTAAACTTCTTAACATGTTTCTTGTATGAGCGAGCATTGTAGTCATAACACAAGACATGTGAAAACAAATGAAGGTCCAAATACGTAAACTTGAAACCAGTGCACATGTGGGTCACATGTTTGGGCAAGAACAGTTGAAAATAATCTGGCAGCGAGCGGGAAGTTTCCTAATAAACTTTGCTCATAAAGGATTGAGAAAAACATGAGCTGCTTTGTGCTTTGGAGCACTCGTGTTGTTTGTGTGCTAGTTTTGCTAGTGATGCTAGCTGGTGTGTTGTTTTGCTAGGGTGTTCTGGGTAGTTGTGAGGATCGGAGCATTTCTAGTCATTTCGGTGATTTCTGACTAGTCCATAAAGTTTAAAAGCCTTAAAGGGATAGTTCACCCAAAAATAAAATTCTGTCATCATTTATCATCTCAAGTTGTTCAAAACCACTATATGACTTTCTTCTGTGGAACAAATGTCTATGTGAGTTTGTGTACATACAATGTAACTCAATGGGGTTCTAGTTGGTTTGGTTACCACTGCTTTTACACAATTTTCGTCTTTTGCGTTCTACAGAAGAAAGCAAGTCATAGAGGTTTCGAATGACATGAGGGTGAGTAAATGATTTGAATGATGAGTTTCTACATGGAAAAAAAAATACCTTATTTTTCACTAAAAGTATCGAAACATTGCTAAAACAACACATTTACGTGTTTTACTTCAGTGAGATTAACGCAGAAAGAAAGAATTTATAAACACTCTTTGCAAGTAGCTTTTTTATCTTGATTTAAGCATAGACCTCACTAAATTATGCTAAATTATTGTCTTATATTTTATCACAAGCAAATACGTCTTGTTTTAATTTGTTTTGATTTGTACTTGGAAACAAGAATAAAAACACTATGCTTGGGTACGTTCATCTTCACACAAGGGGAATTTTAGCATTTTAAAGGGACAGTTTACCTAAATAAATAAATGTATTTGATCATTTACCCAGCCTCAGGTCACTCTAAACCTTTATGACTTCTTTCTTCTGCAGAACACAAAAGAAGATATTTTGAAGAATGTTGGTAAAGAACAACATTTCCCAAAATATTTTTTTATACAGGTTTCAACAACATGAACGTGGAATTTTTTTTTCTCTATTTTTATTTTTGGGTGAACTATCCCTTTAAGTGCTATCAAAAATATACAGATTCTTCTGAACGTTTACCTGCAGAACACCTGAGTTCCATCCAGGCTGTGACACTGGCCCCCATTGAAGCAGTAGTTGGGCTTCAGGTCGCATGGAGACCTGCAGGTGCCGTTGATAAGAATAAAACCCTGCTGACATCCATTGCTGGATTCACTTGGTGGAATGCGAGGACTCTCCTCCACAGTGGCTACCTTGATCAGCGTGTTATCAGGGTTGGCAAACTGTGGTGGGAGGGGCTTGGGTGGAGGGGTGGTAGAAATATCATCATCGTAGGTTTCGGTAGTGCTGGTGTAATCATCTGTAGTGGGAGACACACTGTCGTCGTATGGCGTCATGTAGTCGTAATTGCCCGGCATGGCCCAGGAGGTGGGGTCGCGGCCCTGAAGCTCATGGGGTGACAGGGATGGCGGGTCAAGGTTCTTACGCCGGGGGTCAGAGTCGAAGAAATCTACGGTGACGTCGGCGGGAGAAGGGGGGGAGGTGGTGGAGGGGACCGTAGGAGGTAACGTGTTATTATCGAGGTCAAACACAGTCGTCTCCTCGTCTTCCATGCCCTGGAAGGGTGGTTGTGTAGACACATGCGGCCTCTCGTAGTCGTCCTCCTCTTCTGGTTCATCTTCCTCTATAAATGATGTGGGTAACAAGTGGTCGGTCTCAGCAGAGTCAGGGCTGATCTCCGGGGGTGCCAAGGTGGTCGTGGCGACCTTAGTGCTATTAGGAGTTGGTGAAAAGACCTCCTCCAGCATGCCGCTGGCTTCTTCTTCCCTGTGCTTTTGTTCGGTGAGAAGAGTCAGGACCGTGGCGATGGTGGACCGTGACACCTCCTCAATCTTCTCTTCTGCACCTTCGGTGGGCGAGGAGGTCACATTAAAAGAAATATCCGCCTCGGTTTCGTTACCCACCACAGTGTTACCTATTGGAAAAGAAGATTACGGTCAGAATTTAACAAAATTTATACATCAAACCAAGCAAAAACAAAGCACTGGTTCTGAATCTAAGCATCAGTTTTTACTTCTCAGTTAGATGTCCTCCAATGTTTTTGAAAAGCCTCTTTATCAAACCTTGAGATTAAGCAGTTATTTTACTAATGTATATGGTTCTCACAAAAGCAGGATTAGGGATTAGTGGCCGAGACTAGAAGCACAATAGTTTTCAATCGACCAGCGATTGGCATAAAAGATATAATATGAACAATAAAATATTGACAGCCAATCAAAATTCATTCAAATTTAAAGGGCTCAGGGATTTAAATTGTGAAAGTGCAGAATGCACACTTAGAATAAAAATGACATGAATATGATCATTATAGTCCATGGTGTGAACAGGCCTTAAAGGGATAGTTCATCCAAAAATAAAAATTCTTTCATAATTTAATCACCCTCATATCATTCCAAAACTGTATGACTTTCTTCTTCTGCAGAACACAAAGGAAAATTTTTGAAGAATGTTGGTAACCAAACAACATTGACCCACACTGACTTGTTATGCACACAAAACCAATGAACCACTTCTCAAAAGATCTTCTCACATACAGGTTTGAAATAACACGAGGGTGAATAAGTGACAGAATTGTATTTTTGGTTGAACTGTCCCCCGATGAAATTCCCTCATAACTCAATAAAACCCAATGCAATTTATTCTCCTGACTATCAATTTTAGGATTCTATTAAATAATCCAGAACAGACTAAAACATTTCACCATTGTTTAAATATTTCTACAACATCTGGACATAAAGAGAGACACTCGAAAAGCAAAAGCTTGAAAATATGTTGCCGCTTCTGCTACACAGGAAATCAAGTGTATTTCTGAAATGGCGGTGGCACATTTCACGATGAAGAAAATGGAGCCCGGCCGCCACCATCAGGGTTTAAAAAAACGCAACATCTGAGCTTCTGGCTGCCTGTTAACCAGAGCCAAATTGTAAGCAAACTTACATGACAGTCTCTGCTTAAAGCACTAAAGACGCCTGTCCTGTGCTTATTATCCTGTATCATTATCTGACAGCCAAACGTTGGGTATTGTCAGAACATTTTTTCCAATGAACACGGCTGTGTTGCTTTTGTAAACACTTATAAAAACTGTGTCCGAGACGTTACGTGTGACAGTGGAGACTGAAGTTTTCTGGCGTCTCTTTTGGCATCTTTGGAGGGCCGCCACCACAGAAAGGTTCCCAAAAATGGCCAGATGTGCTTGGTCTGGGTTTTATTATTGAATGTGAATCACCAGTGCGATATTTCTGAGACAAATCTAAGAAAGATAAATCTGACAGAGCATTGTGATAACACAAGCAAACTGAGAACCGAATTCTGCATTCTTGAGAGATGAATATGACTTTCAAACAGATCACTTCTCAAAAGCATAAACACACCACCAACAACATCATCATCAGCAAGACACTGTAAAAACTACACAAACTCCTGAAAATCCTTTGGGATAAAAAATATCCCATTCTTCAGAACAAATAAATCAGGTAAAGAATGATGTTCATCACCTGGGTATAAAAACACACAGAAAACCACAAAGGATCCTTTGAACAGACAAAGAGATGTCAAAACAATTGTAGCAGAACACATAAATGTCAAAGTAATCTCTGTTGACACAAATAAGTGTCTGATATGTTTTCACAAAAATTGCACAAACAAAGAATGCTGTGTTGATTTTAAAGCTGCAATCTGTAACATAAGGTTAGGTTGTCAAAATTGACATGCACTTAAATGCTTATTATTGGTTTGGTTAGATATTTGCACAACCCAAAGACGAACACAGGGTGACTAGTAATAATGGTTTATGGCAAAATAAATGAATCACGAAATATGAAGATACAAGATCAAAGCTCCAGTGTATGAAATTAAGCGACATCTAGCGGTGAGGTTGCAAATTACAACCAACGGCTCACTCCACCCCTTTCAAAGTACTGCGGCGGCTGACTAAGATGTCGTCACATTTTGCATTCTTTGCTGAAGCAGATAACGTATTTACGAAATGCTCTAAATGTTTGTCCGTTTAGGGCTACTGAAGAAACAACATGGCGAATGTAGATTGAAATAGCTCATTCTATGGTAATGAAAACACAACTCTTCTTATATAAGGTTTGATACACCTCTGAAGACATAGTCTCAGGTATGTATATTATATGGCATTTCTGTAAATAGATCTTCCAAAAAATTACACATTGGACCTTTAAGAAGGACAAAAACAATATGAAAAAAGTACTTACTTACATAAATAGATTTAAAAACATTTTGTTTCTATTTTGCCATTTCTATTAGAAACTTAAATTGCATTTATATGTCCTATAATATCAAACCGTAATTTCCCCGCAAAATCCGACCTGACAGCTCAATATATAAATCATCATTATAATTTTAAGATTGTGAATCGAGGTACTGTAAGAATTGATAGGTTCACATACCCACTCTTGTGGATTTTTATAGATTTTTCGCAAAAATAAGTCACAGATTGCACCATTGAAGGGTTTAAAGATGACATCGGACTCCCCATTGCCATCTGTGTGGGAAAATTGCAGGTTTCTTTACAGGCTTAATATGAGCATGGGTTAAAATCTTGGCTTAAAATCAAAGGGAACTCACCTTCCATATTTTTAGGACAAATTATAAATTATTATTTCAAGCATACCATTGCTGATTTTTTTATTTATTTCCAACCAAATGTTATGGGCCAAAAATTACGATGACTAATACAGACTCGTACAGGAGGTAGACAACATCATTCAAATGTTCTAAGACTACAGTACATAAAAATCTGATGCACAATTACAGCATGATGCATCTACATGCATTAAAAGAAAGTGTTTTACACCATTAGGAAAACAACAAATTTGTAGTAATAAAGCTGTCGTTTAACCAGTGTAACGATGTTTGCTGTTTAGTGGATCTGGTAAATTGTATAATGATGTTTTAGAGTGACTCATGCGGAGTGCAAGCGTTAATCTAAACACCGATGGGAAAACAAACTGTGGTGTGGAGGCCTGAATTCATAAGAAATAACAGTCAATGCACATCGATTTTCAACCATTAGCGCTAAAGATACTCGCCTGTAACCTATTCAGAACTAGGATTTCTGAAACTGTACACTTTCATTTAGAGACAGATCTCCTTTCAACTAAGATTCTACAAACCAGAGTCATGACTATTTATTCTGTAATATAAACTGAGCATGGGTTAAATAGCCGGATCGGGGTCAGATCTTTACAGCCACGGCATTATCCAAGATCTCCTGCCATACTATTTAATGCGTCTCCCAGACAGGACGCGTTACAGAAGTGCAAAATCGGGGGCCCCGGGCAGAGAACAGACGGACACAAAAGGGTTCTTGTGTTTCCACTTTTCTTTCAGATGGTCAAACCTTGTTACGCAATACTTGGTTACCCGTTTTCTCTCAGGCACCCCAATACAGCACTGAAGGGGGAGGCGGTAATTTAGGAGCATGATCCAAAATTTAGGGCTTCTATTGCGAAGAATGAGGAAAGATGGCCACAGGTCTCAGGTGCATGAATCAGGGAGAAGTCTTTGTGAATCTTTCAAACATCAAAGCATGATGTCAACGAGCGGTGACAGCTTGTCTGTAACTCTGACACTTTTCTGATCACCGTCTGCCCTAGCAAGAACTGTGGGAGTTATAACTCTAGGAACCACTAATAGAATAGCCTTGAATGACTGGTTTTATGTCACTGTCTTTCATATTATATATTCTAAGAAGGTTAAGCGGTCAAGACCAACAACGCTATGTGACACCATATAAAAAACAACCCTTAACATTCTCAAGAAAATTATGCATTATAAAACACAAACTTTCACAGAAACACACCAATTATAAGTCTCTCAAGGATCATCGAATTTTGGTGGACCACAAAACCAGTCATAAGGGTAATTGAGATTAATACATCATCTGAAAGCTGAATAAATAAGATTTCCATTGAAGTATGGATTATTACGACAAAATTTGACATTCAAAACAATTAAGACAACATTTGGTTTGAGATTCATCTATTTAAACATCTGGAAGCTGGGAGTGAAAAAAAAATATTGAGAAAATCGCCTTTTGAGTTGTCCATCAGAGGCGCTGTAGCAGGCCGTTGCTAAGAAGAAACAGGTTTGATATAAACAACATTGTGAAGAGTAGATGAACCTGAGAGCAGAATTCTAAACTTTACATAGATACCAAACTTGAGTGGGTCATTCCGAAAGAGCGGGCAGCTGCGAGCGAAGATTTTAGGCGTGTTTCTGGACATTTTTTTCAAGATTTTGCTGCATCCACTCAAAAAAATTAAGTTTTCATGTATTTATGGTAGGATATTTACAAACAATCTCCATGGAAAATGATTTTTACTTAATATCCTAATGATGTTTGCCATAAACAAATATATAATTTTGACCCGTGCTACTTATGACTGGTTTTGTGGTCCAGGGTCACATATTGTCTTTACTTAAATAAAAGAAACAAATTATGTAAACCATCATCATATTTAATTCAGTATGGAATTGTGTCGGATTGTCAAACTCCGTCATCGGGGATCAAAAGCTGGACAAATTCTCTGTCAATATCAGCTTGTAACCAGTCCTCTGGCCTTGTGTCATAAAACTAAAAATAAATAAAAGCTGGTGTGAAATATAAATATGAAGGGAGTGGAGTAGAAAACATAGATCATTGCTGTCAACACAATAACAACCCGTTTCTTTTGTTAGGTGTAAAGAGAGAAACTGAAAGATCTATCTTCTTCATTCTCTTCCTGATTACATCGAAATCCCTCGGCTAGATTTTCCATGCGCAAGAATGGAGTGAAATTTTTTATTCCACCCTAGCAACCCATCGCTACACTCAATTTTTACATCAGCCATTAACAATCCGATCTTTTGACCTTGAGACATAATCAAACAGCTGCCACTAAATGTCTCTCCACCTTCAGTTGCAGAAATCTTTTCATTTCTGTACTCAACAGGTGGTGGGATGGAGGAGGGATGTGTTGCCATGGGAACCAGCTTGCCCTCACAGTGCAGAGCGAATGTATCGGCAGAGCTCGAATGCAGTATGCAGGAAACCATCGGTGCAAATTCATATGTTCAGTCAGCAAGAAAACCCTAAAAAAGAAATCCCACCCGAGCCTACGATTGAAAAATGGTTGTTGAATGTAGACACAGCTCTGTTTCATTACAGCTTCACAGCCACTGATGTTTCATGTTCATCCTTTTTGTTATTTTTATTACATCGATGAGCTAAATAATCAGCAGAAAAGATCTGAAATAGATTATATTTCATTCTTATCACTACCTATATGAAGAAAAACATTAGGATACATTAGATGTGGGGGGATCCGTTATGTGTCTGATGAAACACAAAATGGCAGCAACCCACATGAACATCAAATATATACCTTCATATTTGCCTTGCTTGGAATGATAATCAAGGAATAATGCAAATCAAGGAATCGAGATATTGCTTCTAGTAAATTAATCCACCACATTAAAAATGTCTTGTTCCCGCTCTGATGAATCGAATGTATAATGAACAAATGCATTCGTACAACAACCATGATTTTAGTTTTCAAGAAATTTACTGTTGATGATCCAACAGGACTAAACTGCAACATGTCATTTTCGGAACCGTGCAAATGACATCATACGCCTAGAACAAAGAACGTTGGCCGCAGAAGCAGTGACTGCTAGGCGTAAAGGCCAAATTGCAGGCATCTTTCATTTTTCGACCGTAAATGATTCAGAACTGCATTTGTGAAAGTTATCATTGTGATTATGAATAATGACTTGCCCCAAACATCATTTGATCTCGATTAATCAGATAAAGCATCATGCTTACATCCTCTCAAGGGATCCAGAATCCATCAAAGTGCATTCTGCTTTAGCTTGATGTCCAGTAACAACAGGTGTCACATGCATATCAAATTGCTATTAATCATGTTTGGGTAAATATATCAAACAGGATATTAAAATCCAAAGAGCTTTCTGTTTGTTGATATCAGAGCAGTTAGGTGCAGTGTAAAACACTGAACATAAAATACAAAAAGGTTACATTAAGTCAAACATAATGGTCCGATCAGCAAGACATGGCGGGCGACACCTTTTTGTCTAGATCGGCAGCCAAACCTGTCCAGCACAGACGACGCCAGCCGTGTGTCCACTAGACTCTTGAGACAATAAAAAGGCTATTCAGCAAAAAGTGATTAAAGCACTGAAAGGAATACATTATCAAATTAGTTACTGGGACAAATGAAATTTACCGCGGAGGACACCGCACCATGATGAATTACTGGATTGGAAAAAGCTGTCCAAAATGGCCAGATGTTAGGGTATCTTTTTCCTTCATGCATCACCACTCCACAGCAGCCAATTTAGTAAAATGAAGAATATACAGATTTGGCTAGAATTTTTCAAATGTACGCCTTGTCGTTGATGGGAGGGAAACAGAACGACAATAATAGGTCATGGTCGAGGGTGACATCATTTTTACCTGACTGACTCCATAGTGGTCGCCATCACACAAGCTTTAACAAAGGTGTACAGCTGATGATGCTTACTGCTTAGTTGTAGTCATTGTAGAGTCAAATAATGTAATAAACAAACATGAAAAACAATAACTGTCACGCAGTTTCTTATTAATTTGCATTTCGTTGCTATTAAACCATTGTGAACACCCAGACATGTTCCATGTTCTGTTGCTGGGTGGGGAAGTGTTAAAAATGAGCAGCCAAATCGATGGACAATGGATCACCTTTCATGCACCAACGTAAAATTACCCGATTTTGGTTTGAGACCGTTTAGATTGAAAATGAGCTGGGTGAGGAATGAAAGAGGATGAGCTCATCTGTTATGCTCAGTAATCTATCGGAATTTTAAACACATCAGTGCTCTAGGAAACGGTCAATTCCCATTGGGCTGGTCCTCCATCCATTCCTGAAAATCGGAGGAATGGCACAACGTTTCAACTAAACCAAAGCGACCGAGATTCACATCCATTAAAATCCGTGCGTAAAATCAAACCACAGGCGTAAACAAGTGAGATTTGCGAGCAGGGTCGTGTTGCGCGAGAATGTCCGAACGTAAATTATTTGGTACAGTAATCCTGTCTTTGTGCCTCCATCATTGCCATAGTGATAACAGCTGCTCTATGGCGAAATCACAGCAGCACTCGGCACATGCTTTACTACAATCGCACTACAACTACTCTACGTTACAAACCAAGGGAAATAAATGTGTGCGTAAAATGATTTAAGGTCAATGTGTCACTGCGAAATAATATCCACATTTAATGTCAGTGCGTGTTTGCATGCGGCAAAATATTCTTTGTTTTAAATGTGGCAATTTTTTGCGTTCAATGGACATTTCCCAAATACCCCAATTCGACATTTAACCTACATTTCACGGCGCTGCACAACAGCAGCAGGCGCGCACAGTCATGAGCGCGCAGCAAAACCCAGCAGCGGCTGCACCACTGACCGACATTCACATCTTGCAATGCTGTTCTGTAATGTCAGCTCGTCTTTGAAGATTCTTAACGATCTTGTGATTTATATGCATTTTTCAAAAACATCTTACCATGTGCAAACAACGGCGCCAAAAAGACAGCCAGGAGGACGGAGAGCATCGGCACGCTCCAGCACCTTGACATCTGCTTTCGGTTCATTCTTGTTTGTAACACTAATAAATGTACCTGAAGAAATGCTAGAAACCTTTTACAGCAAAATTTTCTAGTCGATAAGTAAATCCAATATGCGCCCTGGTCAGTCTTTTACATAGCATCTCCTCTGCGCTTTTCCATGTCCACTTCTTTGTGATGTGTCTTCCCGAGTCGTATTTATTAACGTCCCCCGTCAATTTTTTTCTTAATGGGATGGAATTTGTTCTTTTATGGTCCCATTGCCAAAGAGCAAATGCAAGTCGGCGATCTTGCTGAAACACAGGCGGCGTCAAATCAATCGGGTTCTGAAACCAGAAGCGCGTCCACTTGGAGAGGATGAACCGCTTCTCGGTTTGAGATGCGATTCTACGCGTTCTCACAGTCTGTAAGGGAAAATCATTTTGACTCCCACCGTGTCCCCACCCCCTATTCTCCCCAGCCCCTCCCCAACTTCTTATTCCTTTCAACAATATTCAACTAAGTTACTGACAAACACCAAACAGCTTTCCGTTGCACAGAATCGATTTTTCTTTGGTCATCCGAAGGGTTTTAACTGGGATAGCGAAAAATGGGATTTGTTTTCAGTGGATTAGTCTTTAACATATCAGCAAATATCAACAAATACTTAGAATATAAAAAATATTATCATCTACTAAAATGTGTAATTTGTAGAACTAGGAATGACCAACAATATATTAACCTCAAAAATTGTTAAATATTCAAGGATGGCCAATTCTTTTGACGAATTTCAGAAAGCTACAGACACATTAATAAACAGGCAAGACATTGCTTCTTACTTGCCGAACCAGTTGAAATTTCAATAAGTTTAACGCTAATATACAGTACATTAGCAATTCGGACATGGGTTCCTTTGCACGCGCAGGGAGGCGTAGATCCCATTAATGAATTAATTAAATTCCTATAAGAGTGCCGCGCCAGTTGCATGTGTCATTTAAGGGCCGCGTTATGTCCAGATTGTTTATGGGTTGAAATGAGGGGGATAGCACAATAAAGAAGAGGACGGCCGGGAGGCTGAGGGGATAAATGCGAGGGGCTGAAGGTGTCGGTGGGGGTCGGCAGCATTCTTCCACACAGCGCCATTGAGAAAGACAAGAGAGCGCAACAGGCGTTTTACTATTGGCTTGGGATCTATGGGTGTGCGCGATTCGGGTTCAGTAATCGTACTAATAAGCAGAGCTATAGAATCACAAAACTAGCTCTTTGTTTAAAAGCTTTTGACGTATTTTACACAGATTTTCTCTTTCTTTCTTTCTTTCTTTCTTTCTTTCTCTTGAAGGGGGATATAGCCCATACTGTATTACAATTTTCTACTGGTCAGTTGTTTGGCAAGTACTAATGTTGAGAAAGCAGCAATCATTTGTCAAACCCAAAGCACTGCAAATTATACAATACAATGCACACTAGTTCATCACACAACATATTTCACCCATGTGCATTCATTCGAATAGGAAAGACCCAAAGAATTGATTTTCTCCAACCTCGGACTCATTAACCCGGCCCCTCAACCCCCCTCACACGTTCCCACACAGTTCTCGAGTGCCAATAGACTCAGCATCAAAGAAGCTGGAAGTAAAGAGCCTGTGTAGTGTGGGAGTCCAACCAGTGCTCTAACAAAAAAATACAATCATCTTACTTATACATGTGTCAGCAATTTCTTCCCGTCATATTAAAAAAATATATAAAAACCTTAAAAGCACATATAGCCTTTATTTGATTTCGAAAATTACACAATTAATAATGAATAGGTATGTAAAAATGTTTGACTACTGAAGTATACACGAGTGTGGAACACATGGACACAAAACTGCACCTGAACTTTTGCTGCTGTTTATCCAATTATGAATTAAAGCTGTATGGGTTTCTTTTATTGCCCTCATGAGCAACAACCTTGTATTAATATGAGTGTTTGGTTTAAATAGAGTCTTGGGAATGCCTATTAAAAATGAATAATAGTGACTATCCGTCCATGTGAAATGTGCTATGATGAAGCTGAACGCAGGGAGATGTTAAAATCTCAGAGATGCCATATTCTTCTTCATGCCATTTTTATACAGATGAACATAGATATGCCGCTCTACAAAATGACTGACAGACAGAAAGCATCGCAAAGCATTATGATTGGCTACACAAAGAATATAACCACCACCCCCAGCCACCTTTAATGTTAACAGTTCAGAAAGTATAGAAAGGGCTATAGAAACAAGAGAGGCATGTCAGAGATATTTGCAGATGACAGGCATGTTTTCTGTATGCTTTCAATAGCACATTTAAGTAAGAACTGCAAACGGCCCAATTGTAATTGATGACCTATTATTGTTTTGGAAAAAGTGTAAAAGATGTAGAGAACAGGGCCCCATTATGGGCACCACTGGCACACCGCCTGTTCTCTCCCTTTCGCTCTTTCAAAGGTAAAAAATGCCACTGGAGGACACACAACCAAACAAGAAACCACACAAGATACAAATTTAGCAGGTAGGTAATTTTGTCCTAGGGCTATAGGAAGTTTCGGAAGCTGTAACCATTACACATGAACAGATGCCCTCTTCATACTAAGTAGGCCTTTTCACAAAATGCAAAACCCTAGATTACCATAATTTTTAATCCCAGGTTAAAGCCACTTGCAATCTGGGGTTAAGCAATATACTAATATATACGTCATACTTCTGCTTCAGACTATGGTGCAAACTATAAATACAGTACAGATGCGGGAAAATGCAATAGTAAATGAACTGTAAACATAAAAACCTACAACAATAACATATTAACAACAGGGCAAGCAAAAAAATATATAATCTGTTATGTAAAACGTGATGTTGGTTTGTTTTAGCAAACAAACTCATTCAATTTAATACACAGCCACGGAAAAACAATTAAGAGACAAATTTTATTTAATCAGCATTTCTAGATGTATTGTCTATTGCAGTGTCTATTAAATTTAAACAAAATCAAACCTCAGGAGTGTCATAAAGTCATCCAACAGAAGACTGACAGCATGACAAGACACAAGAAAACGATACAAATCGAACGGTTCTTAAACACATGTAAAAATATTACTGTTTTATTATTTAAAAGAAAACATTAAACTGTTTTCTTTGCAGTATTTGAGTTCTGAAAAAATTTAAATGATTTGTTATAAATGATTTATTTGTGCAGGTCATTTTTTAATTCATGTGACCTCATAATCTGTTATCAAAAAGATCTCTTCTTTGTATGCTGAATGAATGTCTTGTCCTGAGGAAGGGACTAGGAGTACGTCTACACGATGAAGAACAGAAAACGTTTTCCTTTGCGTTTTTTAAAAGTTTCAGGTACGCATGAAAGTGTTATCAAAACGATTTACACGCATTTACACGGATCTGAAAAAAGAAAAACGTTATTATGCATGCCAGGCCAGTGGATGGCGCTGTTGCAGTATAAAGAAACACTACTTGCCAGCACACATACTTGTTTTTAAGCAAATACGCATTTAATACACTTCGTCGGTGTGTATGTATTATACTTTGTGTATATAAATACTATGTCTCTTTTTGCTAGAGAAATGATAATAAGTATGTCACTCAGTACAAACATGCAGCATGGAGGTCACCATTATTGTTTGGGGAATACTCGCATGCCTACAAACTGAACGCATTATACACATGCGTATGACGTCATCATTTTAGAAAACGCCGCCTTCAAAGTTTACACAGAAACGATATGGCGTTGTTTCTAAAAACTTGCACTTTGAGACCTGTTTTCAAAAGTTTGCGTTATCAGTGCTCAAAAACGCTGTTGTCGAGTAAATGAACAGCCAAAACACAAAAAATGTTTCCGTTTTAAAAACGGTCTTGTTTAAATGGCCTCTCAAAAATTGCCAGGCTTCCAACTTCCAACAATAGACCTATTTCACAGCGGAAGTAAGGTAAACACTTGTCCGGTCAATGCTCTAGCTCCGTTCACTACACAGAACAGTTGCGTAGACCAGAAGAAGTTAGGCATGTAGCGCTCCCTTTATGATGATTTGTCTAATTGTCTAATATCAGACCTTGATAATAAATAAAATGCGCAAAAAAACAATGTTTTTGTAATGTTTGTTTTCCGTATTTTTTCCGTAAATAGGCGTATCACATCTTAATCTTTCTCACTCCAGAAGCCATTTCACTTCGATATCAATCACAACATTCAGAAGAAATCACCTTTTAATTCCTGCTTACTTTTACTTAAAACTTACAATTTTCAAAAAATGTTGTAGAATCATAAACAGCAAAATCCTGTTATTGGTTATAATGCATGAAAAACCTCTCTAAATCATCGACATGAAAATTGAGGAAAGGTTTCCCCACAAACCATTTGTTTTCTTGAGTTTTTCCAAGAAATTTACATTAACAGAGAACTTTCGTCTTCCAAAGCAGCATTACTGTTTCGCCGTGGTTTGAATATTGGCACCACGATGAAGCTATTCATTCTGAAGTTAAAGATTCTGTTGCATCTGCCAGGTGAAAGCGCTTTCAAAGTCTTTCTCGCTGATTTACCCTTGCATATAAACTCACACAGTACTTATGAAAGACACTGATCTTCTCCCATGTGGCCAGACGTAAGCCCCACCCTCTCTTTCTTCTACGGCTACTTCAGCGCTTTCCTTTTATTCAAGTGCCATTAGCGCACTGCTGCTATTCCTGGCTCTGGACGGTCTGGAGCTTGGATCATACGGGCTTATGTGCTGCCAACCAGAGCAGAACTAAACTGTTTGTGCAGACCCCCCCACCCCTCACAATTAGCATTGACCCAACCCCACCATCTCTCTTTCCCTCAGTGCTTCATATAAATACACACGACAACTTTTTATCTCTTACAATGATGTCAACTTGTGCAAGTATTTGTGCCATATGATTAATAAATAATAATGATAAATAAAACGTGGTGGTTCTGTGTATTATGAGCGACTTGATCAGAGACTGCAGCATTGCTTTGCATGGCGCCTTAGGAACATATGAAGATCAATGTCCTTTATCCATGTACAGTGGCCAAAAGTGCAAGTCTGGAGGACATATTTGCTTTTAATGCCATCCCACTTAGATTAAACCATCAAATGAGATATATGGTACGAAATGGTACTGCGTTTTTTTTAGGTATTTATTGGATATTTTTTGTAAAATAGGCTAACTACAGTATATCAGTAAATATGGTTTTATATAAAAAGCATGCATAGAAAAACAAAAATCTTAAACAAAATAAAGCAGTATATTTTTTCTGTATAGAGATGCATGTCGTGAAAATCAAGGCCTATAATGCTTCAGTCAAAAATCAAATTCCTTCTGGGACCAGCTTGAAGAACAAAATGTGACCGAGCAACAGGGACAACACATGGCTGATATGAATCATGACAACCCATCACAAAATGTTTCAGATGTCAGATCAACAGTCATGAAAACAGGACGAAACAGCCGGCACAACTGTGCTTCATCTGTGACATCTAACCAAAGATGCTGGCTGGAGGATAGACAACCTGACTACATATCAAATATAGAAGCGAATAAGAGAGTTATAATGATCCTACCGCAGACTTCACAACAAGCAGAACATGGTACATACTGCAAGCTAATAGTGGCACACAGTACACAGACCGTTTACTGGATGGACACTTGGCAGAACATTGGAAAGTGGAATCTCAATATTGGACCTAAGGAACAGCCCAATTTAAACAGTGAAACAGAGTAAGCGTTGAGATACTTTCTGTAACTGTTTGGCAAAATGTTAAGAACTACCAGACTGAATTGACTGTAGGTACATTGACCTGAAAACACACAGTTGTTTTACATATACAAATACCACCATACAAATTTAACAGATTTTTTCGTCCTACTTGATGCAAACCAGTTGCCAGCAATGATCCCCTCAGCTGAATAGATGCCTACATTAACTAACCAAGATGATTGAGAGAACAATAAAGACCATTGTGATGTAATCCATTAAAGTTACTAAGGAAGAGTTCAGCAAATTGAAAACAAAAGGATCAAAGCAAATTAAAGGCATAATAGGTGATCCTGTCCAGAAACCATTTTTGTCATGCTGGTTGGAAATCTCTTTACATCCTGATAGCAATCAAGAAGTATAGTGGTCAAATAATTTTGTTTAATTATACGCCTGTGAAACGGGTAGGTCCAAAAAACGTTCGCCAAATCAAATCATTCTTGCCCGAACGGTCATGTGTACAATTTTCAGCAACCATATATCAGCGTGCTCACGTCTGCTGTGTCAATGAAGGGAGAAATGGCAGACAATCAGCAACAATCAAACTTTCCTGCGGAACCGACAACAAGTAAATCTGCAAAACGAAAGTCCGTTTTTGATAAGTCAGTGACGAAAAAACGTCCGGATCATGAAAGCAGAAAAACTCGAATAAACATCGGTTCAGCTTTTTCACGCCATGCCATGTTGGTCTGGTTTGATTTTGAGGAAGGGTATTCACGCTGGTCATTTACAAAAATGAAAAATCTGTTGTTCACAAGCATCAGAAAATGTGAACGGTGAAATTTACTTCAACATGAATTGAGCTAAGAGCCCAGCTTTCTGCACTTTACATTTATGCATTTGGCAAATGCGCTTATCCAAAGTCCATTTAAAGGGATAAGAGATGGTCCAAAAATCTGTCATAATATATTTACCCTCATCAAGTTATTCGAAAACTAATACACAAAGGAAGATATTCTGAGAAATGTCTCAATAGTTTTGTGTCCATACAATGGAAGTCAATGGGTCCCAATGTTGCTCAGTTCTCATCATTCTTCAAAATATCCCCTTTTTTGTGTTCAGCAAAAGAAGAAAATGTCCAAAAGGTTTGATGACATGAGGGTGAGTAAATAGATTAACTATCCCTTTAAGGTGTGCATTTTATTATTTCAGGAGCTGAATCTTAATCCATTAGGAATCAAAAGTTATACAAAACAGCAGCTATTGTGAGCATGCTTGCTGGGATAAAGCCAAGATAAATTTGAAAAGGACTTTGTCAGTAGATGACTGTTTTAAAAAAAAGGGTACAATTCTTTTACTCTGGCCTGGTCATATTCTGTTTCAATGGGACAGTTCCATGTGGCTCATCCATCAGATAAAGCATTAAGCGTACTTTCATTTTAATTTACCGTCACAGTGCCTGGCCATAACAATTACCAACAAAGAGTCAGAAAAGTGTTTAACTCACACACGCTGGCTATTTCACAGAAAATAAAATGTCAAGAAGTCAATCTGGCACACCATAGAAATTCAATAATAACATAATGAACCTTACATAATGAAGCGTTATGTTTTTATTACCTTAGAATGAGCAATTTCTATCTACATACAACGCGGGTCCCCTTCCGTGGAATACGCAATCTCATCGCTAGATGCCCACTAAATTTCATACACTTAACCTCTAAGCTGCTTAAATGCACATAAAATGTATTTTGTCCATCAGTTTTTGAAAATACAATGCAGTTACAATGAAAGCTTACCTTAAAGACAATAGGTAGTATACAATTTTACAGTTTACAAACTTTACCTTAGCAAACAGAATAATGCATGAGCTGGTATACCGGTCAGTCTAAAACACAAAGCTGAAAATGGAAGCAAGGGCAGACAGAAGCATGCTTCTTTCTCTCAACCCATCCACACCTCCACATCAATAAACCGCTGGCCTACTTTCTTAGCCTCCATTTTTAATGAGCTTCTACAGAACCTGTGCTGGAGCTCACCAGTCAACAACCTGTAACAGCCAAGAAACCGATCAGAAAGGAACACAGAGTAATTGTGATAAATATAAAAACTGGAGGTTCAGTGGCCTCGAAAATCCAAAAAGCTGGTTGCTTACTCCAAGACCTTGAGACCTAGATTGTTTAATTTATACACCAAAATAAAATTTTAAGGATGACACATGGAACGAGGGTAGTATCTGCAAAGGAATGCAGTTACACAATAACCTCACAGCATATTATAGAAATATGATTGATCTTCCATGCTCCACATGTCAGTAATAATTACATTTCATCGCCTTATTTATTCTAGATTCAAGAATTTAACTAACAGCAGATGTCTTGAGGAATAAGCAAGTACAGATTCACAACAACAAGCAACTAATAGTTACAAGGCACTTAAGAAAGGCCATAAAGAACAATAAATAACAGGCCTCTGAGCTCAATGCTAAACAGGCATCACACCCACCTTTGCACTTTAAGCGGTTTGGCCGAGGCTCAGTCTCCCACCGGGAAGAAAGGTGCTGGATCTAATTTCCTCTCTGCAGGTGACTGGAGGAGACACCTGCACTTCTCTCACACGTCCACGTGAAACTGTGTAATGTAACCTGTCCAGGTAACCATTACTGAGTCTCCCAACCTGCTTTTGTTTAGCCTGAGAAGTCACATTCTTTCTCTTACCTTTCAAAAATTAGGAATAAATCTGCTTTGATTGTTTTGTTCCTCTGGGAGGAGCAAGACATGCTCACAGCAGATGACTCACTCAAGCAGTTACTTGTAAACAAATCTACATTGAGTCATAACAAATACAGCCTATCAGAGCTTCACTGCCAAACAGAATGAACGCTGGATAACAATTTAATAGATAAAGGTCCACAAACTACATAAGCAACATAATCAGAAACCATCAAAATCGAATTATGACATGTACCTACCTGTCCAGATGTGACCATGACATTAGTCTCACCCTCAGACGTCACGCCCACGATCCGTTGGATGAACGTATGATGCATATGACACACTTTTATGGAAACACTTCAGCACGTTCGAAGTCGTCATCTGATTGGTTGAATTTCACAGGATTTTCGGTCCGCCTGGTAACAACAAACCCTTCTGATCTAAGAAATAAGCTCTCGTGTTTACAACGGTTGCTGTAAGAATTAATCACGATCGACAAAACGCTCAATTCTTAAAATGTATGCGAAGTTCATGGCATAAACTCATGGTTGTTTCTGTTAACTTTGACACGTTCGGTAATATACATCTGTCTGTTGCTGCGTGGACATTTTCACGCCTCTAAAAATGACGCGGCACAAAATGAAACGTGATTGGTTGCTTTACCTGTCAGTCATATGGCCTCTTGAGCGGGTCTTGCCAAGAAAGCTGTGATAAGTTTCTGGGCTCTCACTAAATCCTTGGGCCCAGTTGCACAAAGCACCTTAAGTGTAATTTTCCCTAAAATGTGCCCTTAAATATACCTTTAGTTTTACATACGTTATTCTCCTATTGTCTTTGATAGAGAGAAATACCCCAAGTGTCACGCTTAAGGGAAAACATTAAAGGGTTCATTTGACTCGGCTAAACGAATATAATTGTTTGCTTTAGATGTAATACAATCTGTATACAAGATCGAAGGTTAAAAAACGCTGTATTTTCCACATACCGTGCATGTTTGTATGTCCTCTTTGCTCCGCCTCTCTGAAAAGCGCTGATATTTTACAAAGCTCATCGCTCTGAAAAGCGAAGTGTGCTATGATTAGCCAGGACACTAGTGTGTAGTGATTGGTCGAATACTGCACGGAAATGTAACGCCTCTCACCATATTCGGAACATCAGACTGAGCCGGCGACAGTACAATGAGATTTACAAGACCGCCCACCTTACATACGTATACATTTAGGCGGTCTAAGTCAAATCATATCACAAAGTGACGTACATGCGTGGGGGTGTGGTTACACGAGGCGTTCTGGAAGGTCTGGGTCCGCACTCACTTTTAGTTAGAATGCATCTTTTGTTCTGACACTTACATTTTTGCATCTTAACGTGTCTAATACATGCACGGGCAACTTATAACACACCAAAGACACAGAAAAACACGTATTTTCGCCATATGTCCCCTTTAAGGTGCCTTATCCAGCCGGGCATTGGTGTTTCGAGTCAGATCTGTGGGCGTGGCTCGTTGGATTTGACTAAACTTTTGGTGTTTCAAGTCTTACGAAACCTTTACCTAACCAACACCCTAACCTTACTCTTACCATCTTAACTACCTATGATTGTTAAAATTGCCAAAAAAAACACTTTTGGTCGATGACGTCAGAATCGAAACATTAAGGATTTAGTAAGAGCCATAAATTCCGCGAGACTACCATGGCATCGTCTTTGAAACACTTGACTCCCGTATTTGCTTACAGTGTGGAAAAGCAACACCGATTGTAATCATACCCGTCAACACTCCCGTTTTGACCAGAATTTTCCCATTTTTCACACTCATCTCCCCGTTAAAACCCCCGGAACAAAACCCCCGCGAACAGACCGAGAGTGAAACCCCTGCAAACCGACCGTCAGGGACTGGAATGCATTCGCGAATGGAATTCTGCTTTCAACTCTTTGCTTAGACGTTTTTGATATTATATTTATTCGTCCTTTGCAAGTCCCACTAGCAAACTTGCACACATTTAACAAGGGGAAAGTTAGGTTCTAGCTGTATACCTTTCTCCCGCCTTTCCTCTGCACAGCATTTCTACTGCGTATATGACCGCGCTAATGACGTATGATGTATGCGTGAACGGTGCGCAGTGTGACGCAAAATACGTTGACTAACTTGATTGGAATTTTACACATGAATCCAACTAACCATGAATCGCATCGAGTGCAATGATTCGGGAAGGTTTTTTGGTCCTATATGGAGGACCACAAGAGTTTAAAATAACCAATTCTACAATAAAAATAGGCATTAATCCATTTGTTTTTAACATAAGCCTTTTGGCCATAAGCACCGTAATTTATGTCACGTTAACTGTGCGTAAGCATCGCATCATAAATAGACTCTGCGCCAAAATGACCGCAGCACTGCTGCTCCACGTGCAGTATGAATGTTCTAACCTGTTCTAACAATAAGTAAAATTTTCTATGATTTCTATGAGAATAAGCAGGCGCTGAGAACGTGCTGGTTACACGTGTAGTGAAAAACAGATTATCCTCTATCTCCATTGCTCATCTGACATAACTCTGACATGACAAGGAGCCAATCAGAGGGCTTGTAACATGTCTCTCTCTCTCTCTCTCTCTCTCTCTCTCTCTCTCTCTCAATAGCTAATTTGAAATGTTTAACCTCATTTTAGCAATGCAAGGCCCCAGAGTGTCAGGGAAATGGTAAATAGAGAGGCTAAAAGGAAAAGCTAAATGACTAAGCTAATCGAATAGCAAATCGGAAAAGGGTGGCTTGCCCACTTCAGGTGAGTGGAGAGTCCCTGCCTCAAGTGGAGGAGTTCAAGTATTTGGGGGTCTTGTTCACGAGTGAGGGAAGGATGGAACGGGAGACTGACAGACGGATCGGTGCAGCTTCTGCAGTAATGCGGTCGCTGTACCGATCTGTCGTCGTGAAGAAGGAGCTGAGCCGCAAGGCGAAGCTCTCGATTTACCGGACAATCTACGTTCCTACTCTCACCTATGGTCATGAGCTGTGGGTCATGACCGAAAGGACAAGATCCCGGATACAGGCGGCCGAAATGAGCTTTCTCCGCAGGGTGGCTGGGCGATCCCTTAGAGATAGGGGGAGAAGCTCGGTCACTCGGGAGGAGCTCAGAGTAGATCCGCTGCTCCTCCACATCGAGAGGGGTCAGCAGAGGGGGCTCGGGCATCTTTTTCGGATGCCCCCTGGACGTCTTCCCGGTAAGGTGTTTGGGCATGTCCCACTGGGAGGAGACCCCGGGGAAGACCTAGGACACGCTGGAGGGACTATGTCTCCCGGCTGGCCTGGGAACGCCTCAGTGTCCCCCCGGAAGAGCTGGAGGAAGTGTCTAGGGAGAGGGAAGTCTGGGCATCCTTGCTTAGACTGCTGCCCCCGCGACCCGGCCCCGGATAAGCGGTAGAAAATGGATGGATGGATGGATGATGAAAAGGAAAGGCAGCAGGGAAATGGAAATGCAACTGGTAAAAGAAATAGTCTTTTAAATGACGGATTAAAACTTTTATTTCTAGTTTAATTTGTAAATCAAATTATTTATTCCTCTTTTTAAATCGCATTTTCAAACAGATTTTAAAAATCCACTATTTATAAAGGAATTCATTCATGCGGTTTAAAATGATGTATTTATTTCATGTTTTATTTAGATTTTTTAAATTGGAAGTATTTATTGATGGATTAATATTTCAATTATTAATTATTTTTACAATCACGCTTTTTATTGCCCATTAAAACAATATTTAATAAATGACTTTATCATTTCGCTTATTTATATTTGAATGAAAAAATGAAGTTAAAAACAAATGGATTAATGCCTATTTTTATTGTAGAATTAGTTATTAAACAATGAAATGCTTTATAACCTTACACAAGACTCTTGTGGTCCTCCATAGTCCTACGCCATTTACAGACGATGTATAAGTATAAATACCAATGTATCTCTTTACTTATTGATTGACTTATTACTTATTGAAAACTTTAATGGACACGTACCTGCTTTATTAAACTATATAACACAACGGTGGGTGGTCTGGCATAGTGTTTAAACTACGTTATAAATAAACAGAAGATTGATCCAAACGCCAACTTCATTGTACCCGCAGACTTGTAATTTAGCTGTTGAAATGACTCGGACAAATGACTCGCAACTCAAACACAATTCGCTACTAGTAAAAATAAAATATTGTATTTAAAACCAAGCCTCATGTATTATAATACTCCAAATACAAATATTGTATAAATGAAATAAATCCTAATATACTATATGGCAGGCTATTATATACAGTCAACAGAATAATAATCTGTACTGTCACAGAGTCTAATCTTAAATCAGAAAAAAACTGATTGATTTAAAAAGACTTGATCCAGATTAGCCTTTTGACACAGGACTTTAGGGAATTGTGAACATGTCTGCATTGTGACCCTAAATCACACTTAACCCCTGAATGCTAAGGGGGATTGTCCCTGTTATAGATTCATTTTCCTATTCCATGATGACAATGAAACAATTAAAACAAATGACAACATCCATGTTGCGCACAATGAATTTGCACCGACAGAAATTTTAATAGATTTCTGCAGAATTAAAAAAAAACATAATACACAACAGATTTCCTTTATTCTTTGCAAGGCCTAAATCCGCAGTCCTCTGCATCAATTCTATTTTAATGTATATCTGACAACTAAAGTATATTCATGTATAGTCTTGAGTGAAACATCACTTTATTCGAGCTGTCATGGTAATGAAAGTGAAAATCATCTATGGACCAAAGTCCCATGTTTTCAGTCATGGCACAAACACTGGCGGACCCTAATTGAGAGCTTGTTGTTAAGCCCTTGGCTGTGTCCCAGATTTGCTCTTTTTTGTCTGGAAGGCTAAAGATCAAATCACAAGCTAGAGAATGTTTCTCAGCTTCAGCGGATAAACCTTTTGAGTACTCTTAAAACAGAAATCAGATTGAGACAATCCTAAAAAGGGTATCTCAGTCTCACATGAACTCATCGACCCTCCATCTGAACATTTCAGGTCATGCACACGGAACTGGAAGTGTGTGTTCCCAACACATGCAGATTAGATGTGTAATTAATTTTGTGTTACGAAGACATTCGCCATCCTGTTTGACCAGTGAAGGCGACTTTTGTCCCCTACAATCGTGACAGCAATTCTGTCGCCGACAGAGACTCCACCATTAGATTTACCAGAGCACTTGCTTTAAGGTTCATCTTTAAAGCACGAAACAGCCCCTCCTCTATGGCTACTCTTCATGCAGAACCATGAGAACTGTTGCCATGGAAACGTCCTCAGAGATAGTGCGGGTGTACAAACATGAAATGCTTAAATGCCTTTGTCAAGCACGTATCGAACTGGAGCGATGGTGCTTAGGAAACAAGGAAAGTATCTTTTATATTCAATCAAGAATACACACACACACACCAACTGTCTCTGCAGCCCATGAGCTCAAGCCATCTGCACATCACACACAGGCTGTCATTGTTTGTTGTTTTAATTCAAAGATTTTAGATTTGGAGTTTCTGCAATCCTACAGGGAACACAGCGAGGAAATCAAACTAACAGTAGAAGATGTTCAAGTATGCATTGCATATTTAGCCTTCTGTATTATTCTGTATGTAAATCTGTTCAAACATATTTCAGCTTCCGGGGCATTCAAGGTACACGGTTATTAGTATGCATGTTCCCTAGAATCAAACGTTTCTCCTTTAAACCTGCTTCTACCTAATAATTATACAGGTCTCATATTTCTTTTAATTTTTGAGCTTTGGTCAAAGAAATTGTGGTATGTATCCAATATGAAAACAATCTTTCCAAAGCGCTTCTCTTTCCTGCAGCAGTAGAGTGCGTTCTGCCAGTGCCACGATCAAGCTGCATTGAGCACCCTCTGCTTTATTCACACATCTCTGGACCTGCCGCCATGGTTACGGACGTGATGGATTAAGACCGACAGCAGAACATGTAAGGACGAGCGAGGAGGTGGTGGTGAGGGAGAGACGATGAAGAGCCAAGAAAGAGAAGATGGGCGGAGGAATGAAGTCAGCGAGGAAACCTGCTAAAGAAAACTGGGCAAAAAGTAATGGGTTGAATGGAGGAAAAAGGGGCTTTAAAAGAATGACCTCATCTCATCGGTGACAGGGCAGGTGGAGCACAAATATAAGAGGGGATAATTATATTACATTTAAACAAGTGGGCAACCAATATGGGTTTATCAATAGTCAATAAATGACATAATGTATGTAAAAATGGCCAATTCATTTCTTAAAGTGATAAAATTCTTCCATCATTTATTCAACCAAATCTGTATGACTTTTTTTGTTCTGTGGAACACACGAAAAAGTATTTTGAGGAATGTCTCAGTAGTTTTGTTCCCAGTGGAAGTCAATAGGCCCAATGTTGTTTGGTTACCGACATTCCTTAAAATATCTTCTTTTGTGTTCTGCCAAAACAAGAAAGTTTGGAATGACATGACAGGTTGAGTACATTTCATTATTTTATAAACTATCTATCATTTTTGTTCTGCATGTAAATAATTTATTGGATCATCCAGAGAATGAAAATTGTTTTTGTAATCTGTGTTACTGGTTCTCATTTCGCAACACCTCCCTTCCTAACAGCCACTTCTCACAATCATTGAATTTGTGCCCTACGTTTATTTAATTGCACATTATAGTTCTCAAAAGATATGTACTTTACACCATATTTACCCAATTTACTGTGAATTCAAAAATATTAACTATGCATTGTCCCCTGACAGCCTACTCTATCTATTAAAGTAGATTTTAGAAATAAGACTAAAACTGAAATAATGGATAAAAACATCCATATCTCAAATTGGTCGCATATAGGTATCTCAATCATTACTATAAAATAATGGCTCAAATAAATATGTAACAAAAAAATGTTGTCAACAAATTATACAAATAATCGAGAAACAAGAAATGTCCTGACTGTGCATATCAAAAATAAGAGCCTTCACACAAATGCTGTATAGCACTAGTTTCCCTGTTAGTTATAGAGGAGGAGGAGGTTTTAATATGTCCTGAAATCATTGGGCGTTTTGGTACGCCTCAAACACGGTTTAATGACCTGGACCTCATCTGGTGTCATTACACCAAATGTAAATAGCAGCCGTAAATATTAATATCCACACAGAGGGAGTGAGGTGCTAAAAGCCTTGGGGATAAACTATATAATTTGAGAAAACACCTTAAATATTTATCACATTTCACCATTTAACAAGTCTGACCTGAGAGAAATTTTCTGTTCATTTATTAAAAATCTTGAAAAATGAGCCCATTGCTTTAAAACCCCTTATCAAGGTGTACAAGCGTTTGAACGCATTAATTTATAGCATGTCATATATTTTCTAAATTAAAATAGGCAATTTCAGGGCCAAAACTGTGCTCCAAAAGATGGTTGAGATTTATATTGTTATTATTTATAGTATATAAGAGGTGATCCCACTCCATAGGCCTGTTGCATAAAGTGCTTAGAGTCTAACAAGTTAGTCTTCTCATTATTTTCTTCAAGACTGCCCATGACTTCAAGTCAGTTACATAAAAAGCTAGATTGGTCTAACTGAAATATAAAACGTGAGAACGATTATGAATAGCTAGATACCAAACTACTTGATAGTCTGTGAGAATATTGAAAACAGTGTTAATTTAGCGGCTGTGTTTATGCAACTGGCCCAATATATTTATTCAACAAGCTCGTATGTTGCTTCATGGCAATGACTGTCACAAGACTTGATTATTTCGATCACTAATAAATTTACTTCATATTTCTAATATCATACATTATAAACTTCTATAACAGAAAGGAGATTTAAAAGAAATAACAGTTTTATCTCATACCCATTTAAACTACCAAGAACATTTTAAACTGGAAATCCAGGCTAGCATTACATGAAATTGCTATAATCATGTGTGCTTTTCCCCTTAAATAGCATCATATTTAAAATGAAAACCCAACAAGTGAACACATCGTGATGTCAAAGCTTCACTTTTGCACTCCACCAGCTTGTTATATATACAGGTCTAATAAATATTACATTTCTACTTCAAATAGACACATATTGCCAAATGACTGTCATATAAAAGTTAAAATGGCAGGTCATACCAACCCACAGAACAGCTTAACCCCCCCCCCCCAAAAAATAACCCCATTTAGGACCATTAAGATTTGCATTGTGACATTTCTTAGACAATAAGTCACAGTATTACAATATTTTTACTGTAACACTGTAAAACGCACGTGACAATGTAAAGTGCCTCGCAAGTAAGATATCCAAACAATTTTGATCTAATTGACATTCAAATGCCACAATGCAAAAACTGTAGAAAATGTATTTCATTTCCTTTAGGCTTTATCCAAACTAAACTAAAACTGAAACAGATAAGCAGTCGTACAAAAACAGAAACCCACTTTATTTGACAGTGTTCAGGTCTCAGTACCAATGTGCCGGGTAAAAATCAAAAGAAAAGCTACAAACATCCAAGAACAGATATAATTGAGTCTACACAAACTTTATTTTCTTAAAAATACATTACCATAAAATAAAAAGCAATAAAAGATATATATTGGGGATGAGGAAGATAGGGAATCACCCCTGTCTCCTGTGATATACAGCCTGGAAAATTTTGGAACAGGAAATGCATCTGTTTCTGTGTGTGTGTGTTTGTGTGTGTGTGTGTGTAGTGTAGCGGGGGGGGGGCGTGATGAAGAGAGGGGCTTGGTTCACCTGAGGAGGAAGAGGACGACAGCCTCCACACAGCAGTAATGCAGCAGTCACATGGGCACACACAAAAGAGAGACAACAGCCATAGGAAGGGAGAGAGCGAGAGAGAGAGAGAGAGAGAGAGAGAGAGAGAGAGAGAGAGAGAGAGAGAGAGAGAGAGAGAGAGAGCGAGAGAAAAGAGGTAGTAAAGTGAGAGAGGTAGAGCAAGGCAGGGCAGCTATTCTGTCAGCACCTAAGGGAGGAGCACAAAGGGCTAGCTACACCTAAAACAAGCAAAGGTCCTCCGTCATTTCAGTGTGATACCATATTCACCTCCATTATCATTCTCAGTGTGAACGAATGGAGTTTCTCATGTGGCGTGTTTTGTGTTTATGCGCGTGTGGGTTCATCTCTAAAGCGGAGTATCTGCTCTTTTTTTTGGAAATACAGTACTCAGGCATGTTCTGGACAGCAAGAACTGCTTGGCCGGGGTTATGGCATAAGTTACACCCCATAGGGTGAGCGCTCGTTGATCTCCGCTCTAGCCAGAGCATTACTAGGTCACAGTGTGGCTGACTAAACTAAGCACCATAAAGCAAGTCTGAGTGATACAGTAACACAAACCGTGCACAGGTTGAAAACGAACGGCGAGGTAGATTCTTAGCAAGGTGTGGGTGTTAATATTAAAGGAAGCTCAGAGAATCCGCTTGGAACCCTGTTAAGATAAACGCCGCACCGCAGACACACAAAACGGTGGTGAGATCTGGTTCTTTGCGCATCACAGGCCCGTAGGGAAGGGCTCGTATCTACAGTGTGTTTTCGAGAGGGAGCACTGACTCACAGCAGAGCTGTGCTCCGGTCTTGGAGGGTTTAGCTTACACGGCTAGCACAATATACACATATTATTCTTTCAGTCACATTACAAAGAGGAGCCAGACGACAGCAGGTATTCCTCCCAAAACACAGGAGTCTGTTAGCGTTAGCAGCACGGTGTTCTACATTACAGAACAAAGAGTAGCCAATGCTATTACTAGCCAAGAGTTGCAGGAACAACTGCACTCCTGTGCCCTGAGCGTGCGAGGATGTTTATGTGCGAGTAGGTGAGTGCTTAGCTCAGCTTTGGGGAAAAAGGCTTTAGAGATGACCCACCCATCAGCAAGACAATCGACAGAGGGAGATAACAGCAGGCTTGCGAGCGATTCAGAGGAATCAGGATTAATTTAGATTTAAAAGAGTAAAATGTTCAATTGACTGTGTATTTGTGTGCGGATGTGTACATGTGTGAGGACAGGGCAACAGTTTAGTTTTCAGCAGCACGAGGAGCGGGCGCAGAGATGGGAGGTCCCACTGGGACAGGTGGCATCACATCAGGCTGTGTAGGTTGAGGAGGTGGTGGACCTGTATCTGTAGATAACAAAATACGGTTTAATGCAGCTTTAATGTAACATAGCAAAGGACAAAATCTGAAACGGAAAGGATACTCACACATGCCATTGAGTGGTCCAGGGTGTCGGGGTCCCATCATAGGGGGCATGACACCCTGTGGGGGGCCAACTGAGGGAGGTCCAGTCATCATCCGACCTGGCATGGGTTGTCCGGATCCAACCATTGGTCCTGCACCAAGCAACAAGAGACATTTGAGATTTGCTACATGCAGATTCAAGTCATCAAAGCTTTTAGGAAAAGTGCTGACCTGACTGAGGGGCATGGTGGGGACCCATGGCATGATGCATGGGGGGAAACCCAGGACCGGGGTGTCCGGGATGTCCAGGGTGCATGCCTGGAGGAGGGCCGTGTGGAGGAGGTCCATGATGGCCTCCTGCGTTCTGCTGCGCAGCTGCAGCCGCCTGCTGTTCCATTTGCTGACGAGCCTTCATCTCTGCATACTTCAGCTGCTCCATGTGGAATGCCTGTCGTTCGGTCAGGAGCTGCTGTCTCTGGAGCTCCAGCTAAAGACAGACGGAAAGATCCAACTTGAATTCATAACAAGGCACAGAATGATGACTTGACAGAGAGCTCAAACCGATAGAAGCTCATAAAGCATCTTCGAAATGTATAAATATAAACATAATTTGGTGTGTTTTTACATCTGGTCTTTAGAACAGAACAGCAGTACGTTTTAAAAGTGCTCCTAAACAAATCTCTTGTGTGGACAGTCTAGCCAACATCTGGATATCTATATTTACTGCTACATATAAAATCAATGCCTTTTTTCTTCAACAAAGGCAGTGAGAAGCACATTATCCATATTAAGAGAGTTACTGTAGGTCAACTGGTAAATCATGTTGTGAATAACCGAATGGGTCTTCCTCTAAAAGCGCATTTAACTGAAATCAAAGGTGCATTGAATAAATGTTTGGACACTGGGCACATCATTCATGCACTATTTACAGTGGTTAAATTAGGTTACTATATTCAGCTGCATTTAGGCACACATTTTGTGGAGAGCGCTCACAAGACTGGAAGATACACAAGAACAAGGCAGAAAACAAAGAGCATTGTGTTTTTACTACAGTGAATTTTATAAGTTTAACAATTTTAACTGGCTATTTATAAAGCCTATTTTAGGACCATTAATCGCATTGACATTTGTACCAT
Source organism: Triplophysa dalaica (assembly GCF_015846415.1). NCBI lineage: Eukaryota > Metazoa > Chordata > Actinopteri > Cypriniformes > Nemacheilidae > Triplophysa > Triplophysa dalaica. The sequence goes on from NC_079553.1 coordinate 18,231,348, forward strand.
ATTCACCATCATCTAATCACACACAGCTTTTATGTTTTGAAACAGCTGGTTGTTATCACAGAAATAAGGCCCAACAGTGCATCCCTGAATGCAGACCTTCCGCGAGGAAAAGCCCTTTAGGTTTGGTTTTAAAGTAAGAAACATTTTTCAAATGTCACAAACAGGCAAATTGGTTTAACCATTTGTAAATATAATGTCATATGTTATTTAAAGACATATATATAATTAATTTTCGTGTGATATTAAACTGCCCCTCTCAAATTGATTGCAGCATCCAGGTTATTATCAGTTTTGAGCGGTTGTTATTTGAAAGTGGCCAATCAGAATCAAGCATTTAAATGAGCCATGTAATAACATTATGTAACGCTTGACAATGAGGAAAGAAAAAACGATTGTTGTGTTAATGACCTTAAAAATATTTTTCATGCGTTTATCGGACTAAATTAATCGCATACGTTAACGTTGGCAGCCCAACTTAAAAACTATGCAAGAAACAACAAAATTAGCTATACATTTGAACATAATATCATTCTATGTACTTAATTTAGAAAGACAGCTTTCCCTAGACTCACCGCTTCTTTCTCACGATCCATAATGGTCTCTAGTTCCTCAAAGTGTCTGAGTTTAATCTCCAGCTTCTTCATCTGAGTCTCAACCAGCAGAGCCACAAGAGACTTGATCTTTCTCTCCTCCACTGCTGCCAGGTGCTGAGACAAAATAGAGAGACATTGAGATGTCGAATGAAATGAACTTGGCATTATAAAAGGCATTAAGACTGGAACCACCTGCTTAAAACTGTTAGTGCAAAGTCAGTCAAAGAGTTCTTAAATATCAAGTCCATGCATTGGATGCGTCACCTTTGCTTTGGTAGCAGCAGATGCCAGAGCAGCTGCAGCAGCGGTGGCAATGTTTCCCTCTTCAATATCCAACTCAAGCTTCTTTCCTTCCTCCTTCTCCACCTTTGCCTCTTTCTCTTCCTCTGTTGTCTCCATGGCCTCCTCTTTGTCTTTCTCTAAAAACGAGAGCAAACATATAGCACATCACCTTCCTTCATCAATGCATTGTTCTGTTTACTTCAAACACATTTTATGTAAGCAGTCAGGCATATCTATGTTAAATGTGCCAGAATTATTAGATATCAGTGTGATTGTTCTGTTTGGTAGATCTTTAAAGACCTAAGAGATTAGCCATGCACGAGAAACCAAACAGCAGACAAGACTGTGAAACTCTGCAACAGTCTCAGCTGTCAGAATCTGTACCTGCTGTCTTTGTTTCTCCACCTTCGCTCTCTTCCTCCTCCTGCGGCTCAGACTTTTCTGTCGTCTCGCTCTTTTCTTTTTCTGCCTCTGCCGGCTTCTCCGCAGACTCGCTGGGCTTCTCCGCTTCATCTTTGGACTCCGCCTGAGTCAAATATCATGAGCAATGCATATAAAGTTTAAGTGTCTGTATGACAAATAAATCACATGGAAATGTACATCTGGCTTCCGGGGGCGGGACCAAAACTGACCTTATCTGGCTGCTGGGAGTCAGAGTCTGTGTCCATCTTCTCAGTCTCTGTTGTCTCTGTAAGGAGAAAAAAAAAGACAATGATTAGAACAAAGCACATCACATCAAAAACATGAAATCAGAAGAAAAAAAATGAAATCAATATTAAACGTCTATAAAAAAGAAATTATTCACATTTCCTCGATCATAATTAAAAACATAAAATTATCCCCCATGTCAGATTTGGTCCATATGTAAGTGTGGAGTGAACGGTGCAATGGTGAACTGCAGGGTGTAAATAACAGCCCTGCCTGAGAACACGCGGTGCCATAGCCTCTGTCGACCTATTACACTGAACTCTAAAGCACCTGACATATAAAAAACACACAGCCATTAGATGGGACAGCATGACATAGAAGAACCGCTATGAACAAACAGAGCATCACAGCTGAATGAGGAAATTAGGCACAAATTGAAACCAAAGCTTCATCGAGCAGCTATGTTTTGAGCTTTTAGTGATAAGGTGTGTGTGCGGCAAAAAAAAGGTGGCTCAACAAGTCACACTAGGTCACACTTAACTGACCCAGTTTCAACCCCTCCCACACTTGTGCGCCCCATCTGCCAGTGCTGTATCGAGCCACGGGCAACCATTGTTTTCAGAAGCACAATCGCATCTAGGACTAGAATGTCTTACACGATATAGATTTCAGATCAAATTAGCCAAATCCTTAAAGCGCATAGGTTAGCATGGGGGAAGTTTCTTTGTAGCATACATATTTAATTTGAATTTCTAGATCTCGACAAGCCCATCCACAGCTGATTAGGGTCAATGAGTTCTTCGCAAACCCTATGTCTTATGTGATGGTTCAAACATACTAATCTGATGCCATCTGGTGGCAGCAGTAGGTATTATACAACACACCTGTCAACCATAATGAGTTTTCTGACTTTATTGTAATGCAAGTAGTTACCCGTCTTCTCTGGTTCCTCGGGGGCAGTGCCAGCAATACCGCTGCTCTCCAGACCAAACGAGGGGTCCACTTTACCCGTGTTGCGGGCTGCCTCCTGCACCTTCTTTACGTGAGCCTCCACCAGCTCTGTCGGCACCTCCTCACGTACACGAGAGAACTCCTCTACAAACACAACGTCCAGTAATACCATATTAAATCACAGGCATTTAAATCGACAAAAGAGCTCAATGTAGTACTGCATATTGATATTGGAGAAAATGTGTAAAAAATGTATACATAACAGGGACATACCTAGAGCTGCTTTGGCAGCAGCTGCCGCCACGCGTGGGTCAACCACGGAGGCGAGAAACGCAACAGTGCTCATGACTGGGTTTCCTGATTGGCTGAATGGGATCGGCTGGTAGGCCAGAGGTCCTAATGAGGCCTCAGAATTCTCAAGGTAAGGATCCTCTATTGGCAGTCGTAGGAAGTGCAAGATGCACTCATCCTGAGTACGGCTGCCCACATGCTCCGAAACCTTGTTCCAGTCATCCTTATATATCTCAAGAGCCTGGAAATACAAGCACAGGTACGATATAAGAAAAAAAAGAAGAAAATGGCAGAATAGAAAGTAAAAAAAAAGATGGTGGTCCCAAAGATCTGAATCAGAGTCTGATCTTACCTCCAACAGAAGCAAAGTTTCTTGCTCGGTCCAGTCTCTGCCACCAGCAGTTCCCTTAATCTGTAAAGCAACAGAAATATTATCACATCCTGAGCAGTGGAAGACACGAAGAATTACAGCAGCTATAAGAACAGGAGCCACTTGCCTTGAGATTCTTCTTTGAGTATATATCTGGACGGAGACCAAAGTTCTGCAGGTCGGTAGGTTTGTCTTTGCCCTTTTCTGGGAAGTTCAGCATCGGCTGGGCATTGGGAACCTGCAGAAAACACCAGAGAGTTTATGACACTGCATCAGATTCACATGCACTAAGACAGAGGACACACAAAGGCTATGGGTTTAAATTCTAACAAAAATTGAACAGGACCATAAATTGGTTCGGGTACAACATTTAAATGCCATGAGAAAGCTTGTTTTAAACCTCACCTGTGGGGGGCGGTGATGCAACGGTACCAAACCAGAGGGAGTATCAGCCAGCACATTGAAATGTGGGGTCGGTGGTGGACCCATAGGGAGGGGTCTACTGTCTGCATCAACCTGGTAGTTCACCAGTCCCCACTGCTCCAGAAAGGCATGAACCCTGGGGAAAAACACAAATATTAGTACAAAAAAATAAAAGCCTGAAAAAAACCAAAGAAAAAACACAGGACCATGAACGAGAATTCTAACCTCATGACCGCACACACATCTCCAGTGAGGTTCCTCCTGCAGGAGGTGGAGGTCAGGTACTCCTGAGGATTCAGACGGTACGTGTCGATCATGAAGTTACGATAAGCCAGATATCTGTTAAAAATGGTTATAAACAGAACATAACAGTCAAGACAAGTACGCATTCAGGATAACAGGATAGCAACTCATCAGCTCATTGATGCAGCTTTCATTTAATTGATTATATTTCTATTTTAAGGAAAGATTAAAGATACAGTTTATAAAATATGCCAGTAGAGGGCTCACATTCAAAACAGATATGTTCAAAACAACAACGTGAACGAGAAATCATGTTTATGGATGTAAAGTAATAAAGTTTAAGAAATGTTGCGTTTGATGACGTGATTTTATTTCATTATAATGAATTCGATGTCATTCGATGTCTATCCAAAAACCATTACTGCTTGTTCTGGTGACTGCCATACACGGTCGGTGTCACTGGTTACAATTTTCTCACTATTTACAAATATTTAGAGAGAGTCCTCGAATGAACATTTTTATATTTTACGGCAAAAAAGTTGCAAACTGTATCTTTATGAGCGGTTAAGTCTCGACTTACATCTCTGGAGTCTTAGATTTGTTTTTGCCATTGAAGAACTCCGGTAGGGCACGTCTTTCGATTTCATGTATGCTGGAAGAGAATTTCAAAGTTAATAGATCTCATACAGTTACCATAAAGCTCCCAAAGTAGATCAAACATGTTTAACCTCCTGTCTGTATTGTGAAGTATAAAACGTAGCTATGATTTATTAATAATTTCTCCTGCTGTTTCTAAAGCCGATAAAGTCATTACATTTCACTGAAACATTTTATTTTCACAATCTGGCAGATAAACATTTTCCACAAGTATTTCGCAAATGGTAATTGTTACCTGCCTTATGTGTTTAACACTACATCTGTGCAAACAACCAAGTAGAAAAGCAGCACGACAGTGGGATGGATCCCATACCTGTTGTAGTCAAACCAAGCAGCATAACTAGGGATAATAATGTGATGGGTTTGCTCAGTCACGTTATCTTCAGAGTCGATTAGACGATTGATCGCCGTTTTGTCTTGTTCGTCATCCTCCTTTCAAATACAGATTATGAAAATTTTAATAAAACATGAAAAAAAAGAGAGTATTGGTTACAGAGCCAGGCTGTTAAAAACAGAACACTGTGAATCTATAAGATAACAGAAACATTTCCATTCAACAATCATTTCTACCTTGCCACCAGAGGTTACTGAATCATCTTCCTGGTCACCTAAAACAAAAAACAAATTCACTCATTCATTCCCAGTTCCTTGGCAATACATGTCAGTTATGCCTGCAACAAACCATACAGAACACTTACCCAAATCTGTGACTGTTCCCCCTTTCACTGGTGTGTTCTCGCTGTCTTTTTTCTGACTGACTGCAGGCGGAAAGAAAGAGCACATTAGGGATGTCAGACAGACAATTTAATAACGTTTAAAAGCTTTCCATGTAAAGTAGGACAATGAAAGTAGGGCTGTAGCCACAGTGTCTATTTTAGTCATGCACTGAATCTTGAGAGGCTGCACAGAAGATTCAGTGTTTCAATTTATGAGAATAAAAGCTCGAATATGCGCAGGTAATGTAGGCTTTTGTGAAAATGGCTGTATGTCAATGTTTATTATTAATCTGAAGTCACATTAGGACTTTTCACACTGTGCTTAACCTCAGGTTATACTCATTCTTAGCACCGCTTTAAACCCCGTGTAAATGAACGTGTCACACTTGTAATTTTAAGGTGGGGTTATCCCCACATTTTACCTGGGGTTATGAGCAGAGTTAGCACTGCTTTTGGAGGGTTAAACCTGCATTGCGGTTCCAAACGCTTAGCAATGTACACCTATCAAAAACTGTACAGCGTTTACCTCATTTCACAAGCTGTGCACTGTCACAGAAACTCTGTGCGTTGTGTAAACAATCCTTTGAGGGTTTTTTTTTGAGTAAGTAAGGTCTTAGAAGATTTAAAACAGGCAAAAATGATTTGCGAGGCATAATTTTTTTCCTGAGGCGGAAAAACGAGGTATTCGGTTAATTAAAGTAACCACACACTATTTTTATTCAGTCAGTTTGACATTGCAGTATTTATCCAATCATGACTGTTGACACCGTAAATATGCAAATAAGAATGTGAACACAGGGTTTAATGATGTACAGCGTGATACATCAGGTTAAGAATACCCCAAGGTTATCTCTAAACCCCTGGAATATTATAAGCATGTGAAATGTGACACAGATAACCCAGGATTCTGTTTACCTGGCGTTAAGAATAACCCTGGGTTAAATATTTCACATGTGAGAAGCCCTATTGAGTCTATCATGTATAAAATATATAAGATCTAGCAACCTCTAGCAACACCGGGGTACGATTAAGTGTAAAATGGTGACTTAACAAAATTCCAACATACAACCTTGCGGGTTATCATCCAAAATCATTGCTGAAGCACCGCTTCAGATTTGTGGGACTAATCAAGAGCCTCAATAAAACACCAAAACTTACCATTTTTTGCCAATGAAACCTCCTCCATTCCTGGCACAGGGGATGGATCTTCCATATCCTTTGTGAGATCTTCATCTTGCTCATCGTCATTCTGATGTCCACGGCGCCTCCACTGTGATCCAGGATTACTGTTTGAGAAAGAATAGTTAGCCTCTTAAAAAATTTGGTCTTTAAGGTTCAAAAAGAACTTCAAGAAATGTTCCTAGAAAAACTTCATAGAAATGTCAGCACTATGTTTATTTTTAAACTTGTTTTTTTACTGTGCATAGCATAACAGGATACTAGTACGCTTGTTCTTCATGAGAAAACTTACCCTTTCTTGCCCTTCTTGCGAGACTCCACAGGAGTGCTGGGTGGGGATGGAGAGCGTCGCCTCTTCTTGCCACCGACCAGAGACTTGCGGTCCTTGCGTTCGGGTGTACGGGAAGACTGATCAGAACCATGGTGGGGTGAAGGATGAGAGAAAGAGCGAGAGAATGAGAGAATGGAACGATCTTACACACAAGGGGGAGGGAGGTGCTGAGGGGAAATGCGGGAGGGTGAGGCACGTGAGGGTGAAGCAGCAAGGAAGAGCTTGAGAGGATGACTGACAGACGCACAGACAATAACAAAACGGCTCCTGCCGGGACCTACCACTTCTTCTCCTGGGAAGATCCGCTGGCGGAAACTCACAGGCTTCTTGTTTTCATCCACTTCGTAATCTTCCTCGTTCATCCACTCGTTGAAGTCATCCGTGTCCATGACCCACTTAGCATGCACCTGAGGGCATCGGAGAGCATACTGAGCAAATTCTGGAAAATTTTATCTTGATGCAGGGCTGCATCACTTAAAATACAAATCCCAATGTGTGTCACATTGTACGGTATTATAGTTTAGTGATCTAAAGCGACAGCCGAGCGTTTATAGAAACACGCCTACCCGCCACGGTTTCTCAGAGCTTGGTGGATCCTCAACATCTCCATCCACCTCATTTGTTGACACCCATGTGTCATAACTGCAAGAATAACAAACCCATGTGCAAACTTTGATGAAAAACAGCACTTAAAAGAGGAAGTTATCATACAGCTTCAGAGGAAAAGCTTATTTTTTTGAGGTAATGATCACACAAAATCAATACAGGGCTCCAGACTGCGAAAAAAAGTTTGAACTTGAAAAAAGTTTTCAAGACAGCTTGAGCATTTTTTAGTATTCGCGCATGTGCGACCGGCAAATTTGAATTTCTTCTAGTTTTTATTTAATTTGGAAAGACGAGAAGAGACGCCAGCCCGCCACCAGTGCAGGCTGTGTGTGAAAGTCAACTGCACGTCAATGCGTGGGTCACTCACAAGTCACTGATGTTTCCTGCTGCCGCGGACATGCACAATCCAGATCCTCATTGACAAGTTTACAAACACAACATGAGCGCATTACTACGAGTTGCTGTTTGCGGTTTAAAATGACTTAATGTGTAGGAGTTCAGAAAACATAATTTATTTGTGGATTACTTGAGAGACATCACTGAATCATTTCAAATCAGTCCACAGCAAAAATTAACAATGTTTAGTTAAGTTTTATTTGACGTTACGTGTTGTGAGCATGAGGAAAAGTGTCCTTAATGCACAATAAAATTATTGTAAGAATATAACATGAAGAATTAAATTTTGCTTTAATGTGCAACACTGTAAACAATAAAATTACACACTTTTGGAGAAGCACAATTTTTTTTAGGTTCAATTCAGATTACAGTATCTCTATTTAGCACCAATCAATAACAAAGCTGCTCTGTAGACATTGCCTCTTTTTAAATAAGCAGAACCAAATCTGCTGTCATCAACTTATTTTTCAGTAATACAATTATTTTGGGGAAGATGTGAATAAATGCATTGCTGAATGATTTATGGTGAGCCCCGATTTAAAAAAAAATAAGTCAGGGGCTACAGTGCTCCTAGTAAAAAAAGTGAGTCTGGAGCCCTGCAATAGAATGTTTACTTTTGGATGCACTATCCCTTTAAAATCGTGCATAACCATAACATCCCCCTACTAACCTGTCAGGGTAATATCCCCAGTGAACCAACACCTGTTTGTCTTTGCGCATGACAGGACGCAGCCACTCTTCTAAAAAAAAGAACCACAATTAACATGGTCAGGTCAATGAAAACCAGACTCCAAAAAGAATGGACCATTGGTGACAGTGGGTGATATTCACAATATGCAATTTAAGACACTTTTAGAAAAAAAAAGACCAACCTTCTTCCAGCTGGGCCGGGGATGGGTAGATAATATGTGTGGCCTTCGACTTATCTTCAGCGATAGTTCCCTTGAAATGCAAAAAACAACAACAATAGGACATTGAAAACATGAATAACCAAACTCTAATCCATGCAAACCTGAAACGTTCTAATACCTGATGTCTCTTGATGATGTCTTTAAGCTTATTGGCTTGCTTTTGCTCCACATCAGACACAATATACACAATAGGTCGAGTCAACGTGTTGTTCTGCAGTAAAGATCAACATTTGTATCAAGACCATTCAGAGACAATCCAAAGCTCCATTGACACTGAATCCCATTATGAACGTATGAGTGGGGCACTAAAAAAGGGTCACTACCTGAACAAGTGTCTTCTCAATAGTCATAAACATCTCCACATTTCTGTCCATTCTGGATGGGTTCTGGAGATCAAACCTCCTCCTGAAAAAACGCACAGCAATTCATCGTACAGGTGGTAAGCATGGCATAATTGTGTTTGATTGAACTAGTTTTTAGGTTTATAGAAAAGCAGTTGCTTTTTGCTCATCACCATCTTCCTTTGTAACTCTCCTGATATCTTACTCACCAGCCCTGCTCGCTCTTGAACTTGTATGCAGACCCAAGAATGTGACATAGAGCTCCAGCAGATTTGAAGTCAAGAAAGCTCTTTGCCTACAAGAACAGAAAATAAAAAAACACAGCTTTAATATGGAATTTCTAAATTTTCAAGCAATACAATCGTTTACTTTCTCATTCATTTTATGCTGAATTGTACAACAGCAACCTCTGTCGATTCATTTGAAACAGAGACAGATGAACACGTTAATGTGTGTAACCGATATGAAATGCTAAATATGCACAAAGAAACTTACTGGTAGCTTGGTAAGGGCAGGATTGCTGACTCTACGCCCAAATGCATCTTCTTGAAACTGCAGCAATTGTACCACCAGCGCAGCCAAAGATTTGTTCGTAGGAGAGTCGGTTTGGACATACTGAGGAACAAAAACAGGAGACTGATCAGGCACAAATCTATATTATAATGCGTTTCATACACCTACACAAGCGTCCTTAGCACCAGATCGACAGACAAACGTTGAATATAATAAACGTTATTTAATCCCCATAAATAAATACATTTAATTAATAAATAATAACTGACTTGTGCTACCACGGTCCACAACTAGTATTCAAAAGCTTATTTAAGCACGTGTTTATGTTTTGTTTTTGTTGTGCAGAGAACTACCGTAACACTCGTCGTGGTAGAGCTATGTTTTTTGGACACGTACCATATAGGAAATACATCTGTTCTCCGACATGCAAATTGTCAGTACATATAAATATATGACATAGTAACATGCTCATCACTTCGATAAATTTTAAGTGTCAAGAGTATCATGATCTGAGAACTTTGTAAACTGTACTTTGGTGCAACAACAGTACATTATGTAAGGAACACATCAGGGTATGCCATCCTAGAGCACAATGATTACTTTTTATTATACCAAAAAAATGCCGTGAAAATGTGTGAATAGAGACACAGCCCACTAGATTTTAAAACAGCAATCATCATGGCAGCTCTAATGTTAGCACAAGAGCTAACTGAGAAGCCCAAAACATTGTCACTCAAAACAACACAACATTCAAACTTCTCAATAATAACGTCAGTTTAGTGCTCGAATGTCATCTTTACACCACTCCGATTTGACTCCTAAGTAGAACCAACTATAGTCACGAATAAACTAGTAAAACGAGCGCGTAACGCTTCTCGTAGCCATTGTGTGGTGCGCGCGCCCCCATTCAACGGACGCCGCACGAGCTGCAGACCTTTTTGTAATGTTTCCCGATCCACAGCCGAACCGTCTCCAGCTGGGACACCGTTTCCGAGCTCTCCCAGTACTTCGAAGACGGTCCTCCGTCTTTCTTCCGTCCGATCGAGGAACCGGCCCCTGCTTGACCGGCTGATGGTCCTCCGGATCCCGTTCCGCCCGCTGCAGTCGCCGCCGTCGCCATTGTTTCTTTATTAGCGAGAGAGGCTAGACAGAGTAAAATGTTTTAAAACGAAACTGCGCCTGCGCAACCGTTTACGATGGAGTCGTTTGCAGGGGAAATCTCGCGATATGTCCGTGTGTTTCGAAACGAGATAAAACAGCGCCACGATGTGTTTGTTTCGCAAAATTCAAGGACATACATATACACGGAGAGGAACATATTCTTTTTGCCCTATTTGTCAGGTTTTTCAATGCATTATTTATTTGTTAACATGTTAACAGCCAGTGAACCACTAAAGTTGACTTAAAAAATCACAATTAAATCATGACAAACAATATGATTAAAGACAAAAATAAAGGTCCAAGCCTCTAATATCTGTCCAATGTTTTTTACAATATGAATAATGTATATTGTGACAATTAAGTGATTTGTTGGTTAGCAATAAGGACTGTATTCTAGGCATGAATTACAACCATTTAAGTTTGGAAGGTGAATTTTTGATGTATGTTCTCCATATATTTTGTAAGAGGTTATTTGCCTCCCAACACACAGTCCACAGCCTTATAGATTACAATGCACAGACTGCAAAAAGTCTGAGTTTCTGTCAGTGTATTGTTTGAGGGGTTAAACCTTATAAGCTATCATGTAAAATAGGTCAGATTGGTCATAAAGGTTATAAAAGGTCTCCATCCCTTTCAAAGAAGTTAATTGCTTTGTTTTGTATTTAATTTAGCTAGAGATATGCTATCTATTTTTTAATACAAATATTAAACTGGTTAATACAATACAAATGGTTAATACAAATATAAACTGGTTGTACTGTCCTTACTGCATGTTTATCTTTGCCTTCTCTTGGCTTTCTCAGGATCATTGTATGAAAATCACTGTTATGTCGCTGTCTTGCATGCACTGCTGTGTCCTTTGACAAATTCAGCTGCCATTGTTGTAAACTGATACGTTGCCAAGTTTACTAAGTTTGAAATTCGGTAGAGAAAGTTAAAGTTTGTGCTCTTACTGTCCATTGAGTTATGAAAATCATGCACGTCTATAAAAATTATATTTAAACTTGAATTTTATTGTTCTTATTCCAATGCTAAATTCATAACATTCCAACATTTCACTCTTAATTTTTTCATCTGCTTTAAATGACATGCACTGAACTGTAGCCTTCAAAAGAGGATATTAACCAGAAACACATTAATAGTCGGTTGCTGTTATATTATAGCATTTCTTTACAACAAACAATACATTTTACAGTTGTTATATTGTTTATCTCAGATAACCTGTTTAGATAAAAGTCATGCCTTTAAAAGTCATTCAAAAGTGTGTATTCATAGCTGGCCCATTGCTTGCTTTTGTTATTAACATGGTGGGGAGCATCTTTCACACTTCTTACTCTTTACAGCATATTGTCGTTTAAAAAAAGTGAATTCTGAGACTTAAATGTGTGAGTTAAACTTATTTTTAGACAAAGTTATTTAAAAGTTATATGAAAAAGTTAATAAATAAATGTATCTTGATGTTCTCACAGGACATTGGAAATGTGCATTTTTTTCCTTCTTTGTACATTTGCAATGCCTTGTATTACAGAAACAACGACTGCTAAACTGTGAAGTAGTTTCAATATTGCATATATGTTATAACCAATACAAATTAAGATATCTTAATCTTAAATACTTAAATGATAAATAAAAAGTTAATTTAACCCACTATTGTAATTATTCTTACTTACACATCATCTAAGCAAGCATTTCATTACCAGAGAAAGACAAAACAGTAAAAGGTATATTTAATTATTTTGCGGTTCAATGCTCTATCTTGAACTGAAGAAAAGCTTTAGATGTAAGTAGTGAATGTAAGAAGAAAAAAGGCATAAAACAGTTAAGAATAAATATTTCAAACATACCTCATATTTTTAGCATCCAATTGTTTTGTTGTTGCAGGAGAAAATGTGGCTTAAAGAGGAATAGCAACAGAGAGTGTCCCGTATGAGCACAACTTTGCATCTAATGCTATTGATGGGAATATAGACAGTACTTACTTTCATCATGTTCCTGTACCAAAGAATTCCTCAATCCTTGGTGGAGACTTGAGCTCCTAAGTATTTTCAGTGGCAATTACAAACAGGGGAGATGCCTTTTCTGGGGCAGAAATCAGAATTGGAAACAATCTGAGTAATGGCAATGATAATTCCAGGTAAATGATTTCAAATTCCAATTAATGCATTTTTTTGAGAATTTACTGCAATACTGAGAATTACAGTTGCATTTAAAGTGGGCATCAACAAAATAAACAAACATTTTGTAGCCCAAACATAACTTCCGGTAGACCTCCGCAAAGAATCAAGAACCGTTGGGTAGTTTTAATTTAATTTAGTAAAATGAATATAGAAAAATCCTATACATTTATATGAATGAAAATTTAATCTAAAATAAATTGTTATTTTAAAACCAAACATAACAGTTACCTTCAGGCCAAGCCTGTCATATTTTGTGATTCATTTTTTGTTTTTCTATTTTGTTTTTATAATTAGTTGCTAATATTTTCAGCAATATTCAACAACAGATTAAGATGTCTCTCAAGCAAATCTGAACATCTTGTGAAAGGTATAGGCCAAATGTGTAAAACAAAAATTGAGCAATGCATAATAAAAATTAAATACATTCAATTCTTCCTACTATTTTCTTAAATATATGAAATATTCCAGTTTGGAGCAGTCATGAAATCCATTAATTATCGATATTTTTAGATTATGCTATCCTGTTGCTAAATAAAACAATAATTTATGCGTTGATCCGTTTGTTTAAAAAATATAGAAATATGGTCACTAGGCCTTTCTAGGGGACAAAAAAAATGCAAAACCACAGCCTTCCTGACAGAATGAATATGATCCGGACGTTACAGTTTTCATAAAATGAGCAAAACCAATTGACTACGTTTCCCAGAATGCCCTTTTCGCGTGCCGGAAGTTGTACCTGCTACTAAGTCGTCTTTTGCCGAACACATTTCACAGCCAGACTTAAGGTAAATTCAAACAATTGTGCATTGTTTAGACAAATTCTTGAACCTTTTAATTGTCTAATGGCTTCTTTGATAATCGACACTTGTCAACACACTGCAGCGCTAGTCTGCTAATTTTATTTTAGCCTCATCATTTTTTATTCATTTATAAATTGCCTGCTATACGAACGATTCAGTTTAACTCTTTTATCAGTTATTTGAAATGGCCTATATTCTAAATAAAATTGTCAATGTATGGTTTACTATAATAATACGTTTACTTAGTTTTGAGCTAACTTTTAAATACAACTAAATATGGTTTAAAGACTAGTAAATGTCTGTTTTTTTTACAAATCTAAATCTCTAGAATGAAACAGGAACACGAGGAGCTCATTTTGAAAGCATGTGAAGCAGAGTCTCTTCAGATTGGAGAGAAGATTCAGACTTTGTGGAGCGGTTATGGCGAAATAATAAGAGTCCACTTGCAGGGATGTGATCGGCCCTCTGTTGTGGTCAAACATGTAAAGTTTCCCCAAAACTTGAAACATCCAAGAGGTTGGAACTCAGACATATCTCACCAGCGCAAAGTGCGATCCTATCAAGTAGAAAGTCATTGGTACCAAAGCTACACTACCAACGAACACTGTCGAGTTCCCATCTGTCTGGCTTCCCAGTCATTTGGTGATGAGCAGTTGATTGTTCTGGAAGACCTTAATGTGGCAGGATTCCCAGAAAGAAAAAACTGTATAAATGATGCTGAAATGAAAGCATGCCTCAGCTGGATTGCCAACTTTCATGGCCTCTTTCTTGGTGTATCCCCAGAAGGTCTGTGGTCTGTAGGAACGTATTGGCATTTAGCAACAAGACCTGAAGAGTTGGAAGCCATGTCAGATCAAAAACTCAAAGCAGCCGCTGCAGAGATAGACAACCTCCTCAACAACTGTCGTTTTACTACAATTCTGCATGGCGATGCAAAAATAGCAAATTTCTGCTTCTCCAAGGATGGTCTGCAGATTGCAGCTGTAGATTTTCAGTATGTCGGTGGAGGTTGTGGAATGAAGGATGTTATTTATTTTTTAGGCAGCTGTATGAATGAGAGAGATTGTGAAAGGAAAGTGCCAGGACTTTTAGATCACTATTTTTCAGAGTTGCGGATATCTGTGGGCAAGAAGGCCAACTTTCCAGAGCTGGAGAAAGAATGGAGAAGTATGTTTGCTTTTGCTTGGACAGACTTTCATCGCTTTCTACTTGGGTGGATGCCAGGGCATCACAAGGTTAATAAGTATAGCAAAAGTCTTGTACAAGAGGTATTAAATAAACTGAAACAATCTTAATTCATGTAAAATGTAGATGTTTAATGTCTTGTGTTTTATACTGCAATTAAACGAGTATAAGGATTATATGCATTAATGCTGTATTGCAAAATGTATGAAACTGGTTATATTGTGTATGTAATCTAATGTGCTTGTGAGATTAAAAATATATTTATTCCAGTTTTCTAGCTCTATGCCCTTGTTTCCAAATTTGTTGTATTAAAGGTTAAATAAAATTAATAAGATATAATAAATTAATAAGAGGGACCCACAAAACATATTTTACTTTAGCAACATTTTATTATTAGAATTAAAAAGAAAACTATAAACTCATTAGTAATGACATTAGTGCAAATTTACCATTTTTTTAAATTAAAGTAACCATAGTTTTCACACATTTACTTCGGTTTTACCACACAGTTTAAACATGATATTTGTAGTAAATCTATGGTAATCAATCTGCCAAAACCATGGTTACTACACTTATTATTACATTAAAACTATGGTTAGTTTTCCTTAAATGCAATTCCTATTTAATTATTTTATCTGTTAATCCTCTAAAATCCACTCCAATATTAACTTTAATAATACTTTTTTCAGTGGACAATATCGTGTTAAAATTCGCTTTATGTATGTTATCTCCCCATGACAAATTATATTATGGAAATCGGTGAATTAGAACTTTCACACTTATCTAGGAACAAACACAACACCCCATAACTTTATTCAGTATTCGAAATAATTTTGAGACTGATCTCGGGTCAATCTGGGTTCAGTTTTTATGTATTGTAGCATCTCCAAATGTGCGGAACTGTTCTCTTAGTTCTCTTTACGTCATTTCCGGAGTAACGCCCGACTCCATTTTACACGAAAACAGTCTTTGGGGAAGATAAATTGATCGGGTGCGTATAGTTTTGGTTTTCTTCTAACATGTTATTTAAACTACGATCATTATATTTTATAAACAAACTTATATGTTCAGCATTCTGCGACCTTTGGGCTAATCTGGTGTGAGTTGCTAACTGGCTAGGTGGTCGTATATTTATCATATCTGTGTTTATTTTGACGGTCGTTTGACGGTAAAGGCTTGATTTTAGTATAAAGCCTTTGTGGTTATGCTAGATTTGCTTATCAAGTACATCAACCATTGATTTGAGGCGACTGTAAGTGATGTTGTTTGTTTCGTTAACGTTACATACTTACGTTGCCAGAATTGACAACTGTCACGAACACGAGATAAACATGTTTATTTGTTTTCACCATGTTTTTATACGTGTAATAAGAGCACTCAATACATGTAAAGAACTTACTTGTAAATGTGATATTTTATGAGCAGGTTCAGTTTTATTGGTTTAGGGGAATCAGTTACGTTACATATTATGAACAAATTTGACTTAGTACATACTTGCTCTCCTTGTGTAAATTCTTTAGTATGATTTAACATAATTTTTTTTGCACACTGAACTGGTTAACTGTTGTTTCTTAAAGAGGGAAGTGTGCTGTTTTCATTTACCAGAAGATCTCCATTGTTTTTCTTCTCCTAGGTCGACAAAGTGCACCCAGTTGCCTCTGCCACATTCATCTTATTGAAGGTACCAATTCTATGTCACTGAGTGCAGAAACAGCCTGGAGAGGAATATGAAGGAAACATTTACAGTTTGCCACCTGTCATGAATCAGTTCTGATGAGGGAAAGCATACCTGGCCTTGTGCAGGAACCTTTGCTGTGGTCGATAATCCCATCTCAAAGATTAAAGCTGCTTTAGTATGAAACATGGACCAGGGTACAGTTGACATCCCCGTTACTCTTGTCATCAAGGCACCCAACCAGAAATATGATGACCAGACCATCAATTGTTTTTTGAACTGGACTGTAGAGAAATTGAAAAAACACATCTCCAAAGTTTATCCTAGCAAGCCGGTGAGTACTTTTGGTTTTGTTGGGCAATTATTTTATTGTAAACCGGGTGTGATAAGAAAGATATGAATGTACACATCAGTTGCATTTATCTTGTTAGGTAGCAATATCATAAGAGCCTCAATACTTGAACATTTTAACCAAGTTTAGGCCTCCGATTTAAATAACTTAAAGACGATTTAGCGAACAAAAGAGAATACACTTTTTTTCTTTTCCTAAGAAGCCTTTTAAATAGCTAGTTGACTTTGGGAGATGACAACTAGATGCCACCTGCTTTAAAGGAATGTTTGGCATTGTAGGTATTTTGCCTGATAGTCATTTGCAGACCTGCTAATCTTCATACTTTTGTAATACTTCCCTATCTTCATCTTTTATGAAATCTTTTTCATAAAATGCATTTATTATGGTCTATTTTTATCATTTAGTCATCTAAGGACCAGAGACTTGTCTATTCTGGACGGCTTCTCCAGGATCACTTCCAGTTAAGAGATGTGCTAAGAAAGGTACTCTTTTGATCTGGTTTAATTCAACACACTAACTTCTATACTATTTGACTGCTATTTGTACTATTTTATGAATTTTTACGATTTGACCATTTTTTTTATTTTAATCTCTGGATTTCTTAAATTCCAACAGCAAGATGAATACCACATGGTCCACCTCGTGTGTGCTTCTCGAACCCCACCTTCATCTCCCACTCCCAGGAGCCCTGTGACCCCCACTAATTCGAGATCTTCAGTAAGTGCCTGCCCTTGTACCTTTGACATGATGTATAGAGAGAAACGGTTTCTTTCCCATGGCTAGTAGAGCAGTTCTAATAGCTATTGCAACGTCATGGGTTCAGTACCATGGGATTAGACCTGTCCATAGATAAGAAGGTGACATCACTTTGGATAAGAGCGTCTTCTAAATGCATTAAAGGTCTGATGAACTGGACTTGTTTATTGTTTTATACTGTTATATGAGGTCTACTTATGACGTTCATTCTTTTTCCATCCAAAAACATCAAAATCAATAAGTAATTGGCTATTTTCTACCCAGGTTTTGAGACCAGCTCTGCAAACGCTAAAGACACTTGAAAGTTAACACCCACTGCTTTGATTGGATAGCAGTTTGCGTAGTTGGAGGCTTCTGTGAATTTGGTTAGAGACATAACATTAGGTTACACATTAGCACCATTCACAGTTTTCGCACAGCATCAGTATTATCTGGAGACCTCCTGTGATTTATAAATGACCTCTCCTCATCAGTATTTCATGTGATGCATGATTTTACTCAAATTTACTGACTTATTTCCTGGTTGTGATAGCAAGGCTTTGCGTAACGTTTGTATAGCCTGTAGTTGTATTGCGTTTAATGATAAATGACTGTACCTGTCAGCATTGGAGACCAGTGATCCCGAACCAGACAAAAGATCACAGCGATCGCGGGTCTCAAACGTTACAATAGTTTCCATGATAAATAAACAAACGGGAGACTCCTGGTAACTTATGGATATCACCCACCACCTAAAATAATACCAAATCACTTCAAAACAGCCTCAATTATTCTCAAACGGTGCATAAAACCTTGAAAAATTATATATGAGCCCACCAAATTACAGAGATTCACATTCGCACGGGCTTAAGATCACGAACAACCTCTGCAATTAATAAAAATGACTAGAGGTCCCCAGGTAATACAAATCTTGTGTGAAAGTGCTCAGGGCACATCAAGTGATCTCTATCAAAGCAAGAGTGACGCAAAGTACAAAAATGTTTTACTCGCATAAGATTGCTGCGCCATTCATATTGGATCCAAAATTGACAGCACAGCACTGCTTTTTTATTTTAAACTCTCCACAAATTCAGTGTCGACCTGTGCCTTGTTCACAAAGCGATTATTGGAGAAATGGAACGTACAAATACACCATGTTTTTCCCATGTGAGCTGGAACGTCTTTAAAAAAATCTAAGAAGTAGTCATTGATATTGTTCTGTGAAGGCGATGTTCAACCTATCAGTGTCGTCATAGATTCCAGAACCTGGCATTCGCTGGGCCTGGTGTCAGTAATATGTAATCTCAGTATCAAGGGCATTTTCAGTTCTGACACTTACATGATGTTCACGTGAATACGATTCCCTTTTATATAACAATAGCTTGGGTTAAAAGTGTGATTTTAATTCATGTCTCCTATAATGTTAGCATCTGTGTTACTTTTTCTCAATCCTAAGATTTCAGACAGTGCTGGTGCGTCATCTTCAGCATCAACTCCCAGTCAAGATGGCCCAGCTAGCTCAGGAGGCCCTGACGGTCTCCGGCACCGAGGGAACCCAGCAAACACGCTTGGTTTAAATCCGGCCCCTCCTGGTGTCATGCAGAGGTCATCACGCAATGACATAATTCAAGAAATAATGACTGTTGATGTCTTTGTTATTCAGACTTTAAATTTGAAGGTATTTTCCTTACTCAGGCCTGAAGGAATTCCTCTTCCCATGCAAGGCGGTGCCCCTGCTGGCTTTCCTGTCCACCCGATGTACATGCCAATGCAAATGTTTTGGTGGCAGCAGATGTATGCTCGCCATTATTATGTGCAATAGTAAGTTATATGTTGTGTATAAAAGACAAGAAGCTTCTGTTTTGATTTCCTTACGAGAACCATTAATCTCATGATTTTTCTCTTTCAGTCAAGCAGCCATGGCAGCGTCCCAGGCCTCCAGCACGGCCCCGCTTTCTGCTTCCAGCGCGGGCCCCCCGACTCAACCAGCTCAGCCTAACCAACCTGCAGCCCCTATGGGGCCAAATCCTGCCGCTGAGGATCGCCCTGGCAACCCCAACATCCAGCTGAACGCACAGGGAGGAGCCATGTTGAACGATGACGAGTTAAACCGGGACTGGCTGGACTGGATGTACACAGTGTCACGTGCCGCCATCCTGCTCAGCATCGTATACTTCTATTCCTCTTTCGGCCGCTTTGTCATGGTGATCGGTGCCATGCTGCTGGTTTATCTGTAGGTCACAGATGGAAGTTTGTTACTGGAGAAGCTAATGTTTCCGTTATGGTTCGTATGAATTATACAGTTTTTTTGTTTGTGTACCTCAGGCACCAGGCAGGATGGTTTCCCTTTAGAGCAGAGCAAGAGAATCCAAGGGCTGGAGAAGGTCCACAAGAAGAGGCGGATCAAAATCATGATATGCAGGAGATGGTTAGTTATTGTGGGCGATGATGTTTTTTATTTTTAAAATATTCAGTATTTAGAGGAAGGTTTATTTTCAAGTTTTTTTTGTCAATTTCTCTCAAATTTCTCTGTCAACATATTAACCAGTTTCCTTAGTAAACTAAGCCATTTAATTAATTTTTTAACCACTGTAGGAACGAATGATGGACGAGGGGATGGAAGACGATGAGGGGGACAGTGGAGAGGAAGGTCCGGAAGATCCCATAAACGGTGGGCCGCATCAGCCGGGCTTCCTGTCGGCAGCATGGTCTTTCATCAGCACTTTCTTCACCTCTCTCATCCCTGAGGGACCTCAACGTGCTGCTAACTGAACTCAGACCTCTCCACATAGTTGTTGCACATTTGAGAAAGCAAAAACAAAAATAGACAATAGACTGCAGAAAAAAAATGATAATAAAAAGTACGTAATGATCTGCCATGTTTTGGCAAGTCTTCAATGCTGCTTCAGTGGTATTAAAATTTCCCCCACATGCCATTGCCTAATGCTTTTCTTCCCGTCTTTTAAGACGGGTTGAGATTTCATGGATGTGCAGTCCATGTTGTTACGGAAGACTTTTGTTTCTGATCTGATCAAAGAACACTCGAGACCATAAGACCTGGTGAACCATGGATTTACTTAGTTCAAAACAATTTCTTCTCCTCCTTGTGTGTAAATAAATAGTAAATATTTACAGATATGAATATATGCATCTCATTGAAACAAGGTGTGTTTTTGAATAAAATCAGGTTTTGGTTCTTTAGTGTAATAAGTGGTTTTATTTCATTCATGAAGAAAAGAAGAACGGTTTCCGTTACATCCGATAGAGGGCGCCACTGATCTAAAAACATTTGCAACACCCCTGCATATATTACGTAGGCTTTATTTACAAAAGAAGTATGCATACAATTTTCATTTTCTTGCCGATTATATGTTCTCACCTTCTTTAATTATACCAGAAAAAAACACTAAAGGAATACAAGAAAATAGCAATAGATAACCTCTAGAATTAATCCACTATACAGAACATGCTATTTAAGTAATTTTAATTTATGCGTCCTAACCAAAGACTTTCTATCTATACATTGTTTTATATTTTAAAACATAAAATCCAAAATAGAATGCACCTAGTATTTCTTTTATTTGAATGCGTTATTTTTCTTGGTATTAATACAACCGACGTCTTTTTGACGTAAAACTTTTACTCCCATAGTACACAGCATATAATCACTAAAAGTCCTCTGCATTCCAGAGCCCAACCTCTCACATCCATCCATCCATCCATCCATCCATCCATCCTATCCACAGACACTGAGGTGAGATGGAGACAAAGTGGAGCGTCATGCACTTCAGTGCCTTCAGAACTCTCTAATCAAATGAAGATAGATTTTGTTCGGTTGCTTGTAACAACACAATTAATTATGCATGACAGAGACATTTATTGGGCTCATTTCACCCAGGCTCAACTAAGTAACTGTGCAAATCGGGTTACGCTCCCTTCTCTCAAGGTAGGACAACTCTTATCAAGAGAACAGATCTCCAATGAGTGCTCTGTTAGACAATGATTTCATCATGTTTACCCTGCTTGGAGTTCTTCAGAATGTGTCAAACAGTTTTTGTAAAAAAAATCGAACAGTTCGGTTTTAGTTCATTACCGCATAGCGCGCGCTAGAACATCTTCATAACACCCAAGCATCAATCATCCCGATTGCGACCTGACACTCAAAGGATGAAAAAAGAAAAATGTGAAATAACAAAAACCATCAAGACACAATTTGAAGATATTACACAATCATTACAGAACAAATAATATGTTGCTAGAAATAGAAAATTTCGCCATCAAATAGTTTGATTCCCAAATAAATAGTTGATGCATTTATAAAATGATTACTAAATTATCATGGCTAAGCATGCGTATAGAGACAACAACCAACATGCACGGGAAGGGAAACACGTTTTCACCTCCTTTGTCTTATGCAGACATTTATAAGAACCGGAGAGGAAGTAAAAAAAAGAAAAGAAAGAAAAAACATGCAAAATGGAAATAAATTACATTAAATTTGGCTGGCAGTATTCACTGTGCAAATTACGCTCTTATTCCTTAAAATGGACTCACTGGTGAACTGCTCCTTTCAATTTCTTTGGCCATTCCTCAGGGGCCTTAGTCTGCCTATCCCCTATCTCTTTAATCCAATCACCCTCTCACTGGATGTTATTTATTTGCTTATTTATTTATTTCTAAAGGATGTAACTGATTTTTATCAGACGGTAGTGGATTTTCTTCCTGGTGAAACGGTGACTAACGACCTGCGATCGATTTGCTGGTTGGTATATTTAAACATTTCCCAAAGTGTTTTATAAAATAGAATAATTAATGATAATTTGTGCCACATCTGTGTGGTAAATCACAAATAGTTTAATACTTGTTAGAGATTTAAAGCAAATCCAAAAATACTTGAACTAAATATAATGAATATGCTTTTAGGTCCCATGAATAGATTCTGAAATGCCAGTCTGTCTGTTTTCGGGAACAAAGTTTTTATCTTTATTCAAACAACTGTTTTGTTTAAGATAACATGCAATTAAACTTTGTGGTTAATAATTTCTTCCATGACATTAATTTGTAACCCGCATATTTGTAAATATTTTGAGTGAGATTTTGTAAGACTGGAGATTATGAAAGTAGAAATCACTTCACAGATCATTTCGTTTTTTTATGTACACATTAATACTTCGAGTTTAATCAATCGACACAGAAATATGGTTAACTTTTGACAGAATGTTTGCTTCACCGTTTATGAATAATCATTTAAAACGTGCAAACCTGTCAGCGTGTACATTTAACAGAATTCGTTTTTTTAGGTAAAGTGGTTGTCCATTATTTCCTCAATATCTTCTTACATTTTTTACAAAAAATACATTTAACATGCAGATACATAGCTATTGTCACGATTTATGAAGTTACTGCTAGAATGCACATAAAGTAAATTTAATATGACCCAAGTAGTAATTTAATGATTAATATGTTAATTTAAAATGTATGGTATGCCTAGTCAAATGTTTGACTCAGTCTAAATGATCAGCATGTGTTAAATGTATATATTTGTTATGTGTGCTTGTTTAATTTAGGCCTTCTATATTTATTATTATTACAACTGAACTGAATGTATAGAATTTTAATTGTGCTTTACATTGTGTGTTACAAGCCGATTAACTAATAACAATGCAACATGACGACAACAAAAATCACACTGACAAGGTCACTTTGGGGTGATATATATTTCTTCTGGTTTACAAATAACATCTATCATTGCTTCAAATATTACATTAGCCATATCTTTTTCATAGAGCTGAAATAAATATATTGCACTTAAAAAAATTCATCAAAACATGTCTCCTTATAGGAAGGTTACACTTAAAATACACACAAACAGAAAAAGAAGGAAAAAAAACATTTGCTAATACATTGCAATTACATAAGTGTTGGTATAGTCCATTCATATCAAATCAAAGGCTTGAACTGGTGGGTCATGAAATGCATGATTTATATTTGAAGAAGTGAGAGGGTCATCAAAATCTGTTAAATGAAGAAAGCAAATGTATTTTGTTTTCATCTCAGTGGCTCATTATAACATCAGCAAAAATTGACTGTAGTTATTTGCACATTGTGACACTGCTTGGATTGTTGTTTAATTGTAATAAAAATAATAAAATAAATCTCATAAATTTTAGTGTGAACATTCCAATATTGTATTTTAACCTATACAAATAACCACACACACACAAACTCTAGGTCCTTCATCTGTCTATTATGGTAAAAACAGTTTCTCTGTGATTTGGTTACAGGATGTTGACGAATTGTCGGCCACACAAACAGGATCACCATAGCCACAAATCACCTAATTTCCCTGGTTCCCTTGGGGGAAAAGCCTATAATTCAAAAGTTAACCAATTATTTACAGGTGTGGACTTCCTCCTGGCTGTTGACAAGCAGTCTTAGGCAGATATACATTCAATTTAATACAACTCATTTTTTGGTAGTGACTACGAGTGACCTCATAGTGCTTGTTGATGGTTCGGAGTAGTGATTGTAACGAAATCATTTCATTTATATATAATGTTTAGTTTAGCAGAATAACAAGTTATTTGTGCTATAAAACTAAAAAAGCATAGTCAAAATATCTCAAAACCCACTTTAAAGAGCCGTTTACTTATCTGCCCATAAAGATATCCCAACAATGGCCTGCCCATCATTTTTTTAATTGTCTTTGAGTCCATGGATAAATGTTCCTTCCAATGATGCTCTGAAACATCCCGAAATCACAGCGCCCTCTATTGTCAATGATTTCTAGGAGAAAAATGAGTGCTCCACAGATATCATAACAATAAGAGTTGATTGATCTAAAGAGAAACAGCAGATGTCCAGTGTTTGTCCTTGAGGTTGTCCATCATTTAGCTCTTTCCATTTTTAAAAAATGAAAGGGGGTGGACAAAGCATGAGATGAATCATTAAAGGTAGCAAAAACATATCTGCAAATGAAGATTTTCCATCTCCGAGTCTTATCTATGCTAAAAAACATGCTTGACATTCTGGTTTAGACCTCGAAAGCTCCAAGTCCGCTTGGCCTTTTTCTCGTTTACTCTTTTTCTCCAGTACGTGTCCGGGTCGTTGGGTAATACTGTGTCAGTCAATGTTATATACACGTGTCGAACTGGCTTTTTCCTCATGAATTTTGAAGACGAGGACAAGTTCGTGTAAGCGTGTGTTTCTGCGTGTGTTTGGGTGCCGTGTGTCTTCACATGCCAGCAGTAGGGAAATCTTATCAGGTCGACTTATTGTAAATGGCAGAAATCATACGAATGGAGTCATGACTGCAGAGGAATGACGCAGTCCTTGAATGGCAGCGTAGGGCCCTTGCTGGAAGTAGTGGTGGTACCGTGGCATGTGGAAGGAGGGGAAGGTAGGCCCGCTGCCTTGCATGGAGCTGGCCAGGGCGGAAGGGGTGAGAGGCATTCCCAGTCGACTGTAAGGGGGTAGAGAGCCCTGGATAGGGTGAGGAAGAGGACTGGCCAAGGAAGCAGTGCTGGTTCCGATGGCAGACAGTGATTGAGGGTGCTGAAACCCTGTAAAACCAGACGCGGTGGTGACCCAGGAGCTCAGGGAGAGGTTATCCGAAGCAGTGAATGCAGAACCTACAAAAGCAAAATTGTGCATATACAGATCATTTATATGACCTCTCTACAGCAAGTAAAAGCGCATGGCTGTCAAAATGTATACTTTGCTGATTGTAGAGAAATGACTTACATCTACTGTGTGTCAAGTGACCATCTTCACCCAAGGGCTCCTCGTCACCAGCATAGGTCCGAATGGGTGACCGGGCATAAGAGTGCTTGTGGATCAAGCTCTCAACACTTTCCCTACAGCAAAACCGAAAGACATCGGCCCAAAATAAATCTCTTCATCCACAACTGCTTATAAAAATATAACAATAAATGCATTGCATTTTAATAAACAAAACGACTGTCATACTGTCTTTGGCACCTATAAATCAAGGCTACACACTGTGTGGGTAGCGTCAAGAAACATAACATCAGCCCGAACAACACCTGCATAAAAATACGTTAACACACAACAAGTGTGCAGAGAGCAGCGTGTCTGCTTGCCTTGCAGTAAGTGCATTAGCTCCTGTTAGATTAGACCCCTCAGACAGGCTGAGATGGTCTGCATCACAAGAGCCATGCGTCCACATTAGCCTCCCAATTAGGTTAGGAAAGTGCAATATCTGTCAGCAGCGCAATACAAATATGTGTGTTTTTATCTATGATGCGCTCTCGAGGAGAGGGGCCTCGCAGCCCTACAACTTGGGTGGCTGTTTTCAATCAGTCACCGGGCCCAATTGAATTACACTGTGTTTTAGTGCAGTGCCTGACTCCAGACTAATGCGATTTCTGCAGCTCCCTGAAGATCAATTGATCAGATCTAATTCACAGCCTTTCCAAAGAGAAGAAATAGAGAGACAACGGGATGCGGGATGCATTTTTGTCTGGTATTTTTGGCAGTCATTGACTTTCGTTTGTACTTTGCCTGTGTCTTAAATTCATTTTGCCTTGTGATGTTTAACTAGGATGCTAATTTGAGAATGCAGGGCACAGAGTTGTCATTTCCAGCTTTAGCCACTTTGTAAGGGGTCATTTAGTCGTTTTGTACTTCATGTCTCCTGCCACTTGATATTGCATTATTTAAATACATGTTAAAATTCTTTACACTATTGCATGCGCAAACTTTGAATAATACATCAGATTCATTAGCCAGCATAAAATACATTTTTATATCTTATAATTACATTTTATTTTAGAACAGGTTTGTATTAGTTTTACGGTCTCCTGTTTAAGCCACCCACACACACAGCTGCATCTATGAGAATCTATCTAATGAAAAGGCACTTATGCACTTGTTAATGAATCCACTAAATGTTCCCCACCACACGTTTCACTCCACGGTACAGCTGCTCGCCCACCGCTATCACTCATCTCACTGAACGCAAGACACAGATCAACATATCCAGCAGCAGAATTCCTCATACCTCTCCATATCTGTGAGTCTTGAGGAGTCCCTGAAGCCTTTGGCAAAAGGGTTGCTGTCGATCTTCAGTTTGGTTATCTGTGCAAAACATTTGAAAACCTCTAATTAATCCATCACTTCTTTTTCTCCCAATAATTTTTTCTAAAGGATTAAAATAAACAGGGTTGGCTGTAATGATGATCAGCATATTTTTTCTAAAGCCCGAAAAATAATAATTTCAAAAGGATAATTATTTATTCAGAGCAGTGATACGGTTTCATAAAATAGCTTAAACACATGGCTTGACCAGATACCTAGAGAATTACTTTGAGAATAATATTATAAACTATAAAATTATCATATGAGCAATGCTAGACTCACCAACTGGTTCTGGTAGGCAGTGACTGCAGTGAAAACAGTTTCAGTGAAGACGAATGTTCGAAACTCTTCAGATTTGAGATTAAGTAGAGAGGCTGTATGATCTTTCTTCTTGATGATATGAACTCTGGGTTGATACTTGTGCATGGAGTTGAGGATGATCTGTTGAACAAATGATTCATAAAGTATAGCAAAAATATTGCTTATTGCTCACTGAACTGCTAAATGACTAAATGTAAATGTAAAAAATATGTAGAGTTTGTAATGTATTTAAATTTAAGGTGTTTTTAAATATGATAATTACAATTAAAATGCCAGGTACATTGCACCAATCTAAAATGCGGAATACAACATTATGAAATATACATATTGCACTATTTTTTTAAGTTTATCTTGTCAAGTGTTATCTATAGGATGGAGGTTAACTTTACAAATACATTTTAAAGATATTCGATGATATCCTGTTTTCCAAGGCGTTTAGTCTTAAATAATATTAATTATGGCATTCTACTTGTTTCTTTTGTGAAATCCATAACTCATTCTGTTCATTATTTTTTAGACAGATTTGTAATTTATTGTTCTTGAATAATAATTATTAAATTTGCTTAGCAAAAATCTTTTTAAACATTATCGTAAGTGTTCAACGAAAAGCGTTGTTGTGTCTTACGCCCTATTTTCTTTAAATAATACTCCCAGAATTGAAAATCGTAACAACTCTTTCAAATTCAAATGTTTTGTAACAAACTGTGTACACGTTTAATTTAAATGCTTGTATCACATTACTCTTGTCATATTAAGTCATCAAATAAGTGAGTTGAATTTGACGGGCTCGATGGTCAAATGATTTGTATTTATTCTTTATTATAAATGTGGTAGATGTGACTTTTAATATTCATATAAACTATTTTAGGCACATGTCATGTACACAGAATAAAAAAAAAACATTTCACAACTTACGTGTCCGTGCTGGTCCAGTTCGTTGTTTGTAAGTTTGACCTTTTCGAAAGAAACCATTTGTTTTAATAACTGTTCACCGGTAAATGGCGAATCTGGATGCACGTACAACCTGCAAAACGAATAAAAAGCCTTTTATCTTCTGCTGACAATATAATTCAGCCATTTTAACGCATAGGGACAATAATGTTTTGCTTGCCCGCATTTCTCATATATCGATTTTCTATTTAATCTTAATCTATAAAGCAAATGTTTAATTAACATTTAAAGTATTATTGTTTCTATAATTGTTATAATAATTCGATCATAAGTTTCTGTAATAATTATTGTTTTTTTCCAGTAGCCGCTGGTTTCCACAATTTTACAACAGTAAAACATTAATAAATAGGCTAAACGTAAAAAGTTCCTACCTAGCAGGTAAAGGTGGATCTGCCTTTCCCGCAACAAGCCAAGATGATCTGTGATAGGCGTATCGATATCTCTTATTGTCCACAGGAACGATGTCCATTAGTACAATATATTTGGCGTCCGGATCCATTCCGGAAAATGATACACGAATAGTCGGAAACATTCGTCTGTTGAATTGAAAGTGCATAAGCAGCATGTCAAATTACAAACAATATTTTACGCTCTTCATGCACAAAATAATCATATTAATAAATAGAGAGTAAAATATTCTAAAGATCTTAAATATTTTTGGCTGGCGAATAGGCCACAATGAATTGAACGCATGAATGGAATTAACCCAAGAATAGTAAAGCTCATAAATTCGTCTCGTTGCAGTTTAAAAACTCAAATCATATAAGCCAATTTACCTTCCAGATTTTGTGATAATCATTTCCGTGCCGAGATCGTGAAATTTATCCCACAGTTCTTTAGTCTCCAGGCTGCAGGAGATCTTGGCCATCTCCTCGCTGGGAACGCCGGGTGTCGTGGGAATAAGCGGCTCGGTGCATAACGGAGGCGCGCTGCTGTTGAAATCGCCGTGGGTTTCCAGGGCAGGAAGGTCGCCGAGGTTTTGATGGCATGAGGACTTCTCCACGAATTGTTCTACAATTTAAATAATGTAAGACCATAAGAAGCGTATTCGCACATTTTGGTGTATGAACTATTATAAAATGATTAATGTCTGGGAGTATCATTCAGGTATTAACAACGTCACCACATAATATGAAATAAAATTATGAGGATTTATGACATCGTAATGATATGGCATGTGAACTTTAAATAAAATAAAATGAGGCCTGCTTGCATGTACCCAAAAAATTGTCTCCGTCTTGGAACACACAAATACATTTTATCTAAAATACTTCCCTGTAAAATGTAGGCTTTTATGTTCAATGATCTCTCTAAAGGATTATCTTTTTTATATGTATATTGCAACTTCGTCTGTAATGTAACATTGAACAACTGCACAAAACCATCAACACGATATCAGATAAGCAAAATAAAGAAGCAAAACTCTTCATTCTTGCATTTATAGTTTACAGTCACTTCTATAGGCTTTAATTCTTATATTTGGACTGTAATGTGTAACCGTTTTTTACATTATAATAGTCTTTTCATGAGCCATAAAGTTAAATACATGAAATTGTATACAATCTGCAAGCATGAAAAACACAGGGATGCAACGATTTTATTTTCAAAATTTTCATTTAAGTGCTGAATGGAAATAGTGTCCATATAAGCCGTTCTTTTTTTAACATGATTACATTTGTACGACCACAAGAGACAATCGGTAGACTACGCAACTGTATAACCCACCGAATATATTCGCAATTACTTTAATACTAAATCCAACAATATACTTTTTGTTTTTTAGTATCAGTGGTGCTCTAGCAGGAACGTTGATGCCATAGTAGACTGTCACAATTCAATGTCTTTTCCAAAACTTTCCTTCCTATTTTTCCTTCATATGTGCTCTTACCCAGCGGCTTGATCGTATTTTCCTCCGACTCCTTGTCCTTGGATTTCCCACTTGACATGAGTGCGGCTATGGAGAAAGCGTTCGCCCTGGACGAGAGCTGAGGCTTCGGGGAAGATGTGTACTCCATGATGCGAATGCTCAAAACTATTCTCAAAACCAGAAATGTCCAGATTTGACCTCGAAACGACTTTAAATCAAGACGTTATTTTTAGTCAACACTATGAGGATAGAAGGCTACAGGCTGTTAGTTCCAACTCGTCTGGGACATTGTGCGCGCAGTGCTCCGGTCACCCCTGAGGTTTCTTACGCAGGCTGGTTTTCCATTGCAAGTGTTGGACACTTTCAGTCCCCTTAATTTCAGAAGCCCCTCAGTCGTAGTCAGCCAGGACCAATCGGTGCGTTGCTTCAAGATCATTGGCTCTTCGGCGTCCTCTGCCGTCAACTATGCGCTCATTTCCCAGTCCTACTATTCTGAAGGCACAGCTTCTGAATATTAATAATGACACGTGACAGGCGCCAATAAGCCGATGTGAAGAAGGCGTAGCTTATTAGGCTAATATTACTACGATTTTGTGACTGGACACAAGCAAAATAACATTGTCAACATTAATAAGTAATATCTTAGAAAGTGTGGGTTTCTTGTTGCCTTGTACAAAGGAAAGATATTAATTTTATTACAGTTTTGCAAGTCACATGTGTCAACAAAACAAGGCTGGTTATTATTTTATTAGCTTCCATTATTTTAAGATGACTTGAGAGAATATTCACATCAGGAAGATGTAGTAGCCTGCAGATCTCCTCCTTTAATGTGACTATAACCTCTAGGAACGTGTTTATGATTCTCTATTAATAAACTATTATGATTAAAGTTTTCGCACATTCAATAATAGTCTTATCTGATTACGGACCACTTTTATTCTGTTTTTTCTTCTGCATTATCCTAATAAACTTTGATAAGTACAAATCCTGTCTAGACGCCATCTCTCCCCTGATGCCAAAACTGAGGGCTTTAGCGTTGCAAAACACGGTTTCCCACAAATAAGGCATTTTGTTTAACCACAAGGTTTCATTTGTCCCTAATAGCCCTATGTTTTAGGATTCCATTTAAATTACTATCGCGATATATAACGTTACAGCACATAACGTATTGAACACCCAATAAAGCTATTATTTTTTTATGTTTCCACATAGAAAATATTTGGATGATCTGTGCTTACTGTTGCCTTGATGAACTTGCTGCACCTCCTCGCGGCTCACGAGGGAGTTTGTATATAAGTACGTAGGGCTGTCCTTAAAGCGCTGACTCGTGCGCTTTTTCCGCTTGAGGAATCACCTCTCATCCTCAATGTCACTCTCTGGTGCCACACAACTACAGCGTTTAAACACATTAAGGCGACACTCAAATGCAAATCCAATGCTGCAGATATTTTATAAGAGACCCTGCCTGGGAAAAATTAGATTACCGTGCAATTGCCAGCGGATAATGTGCTAAAAGCTTTCCCACTTAGCGTAACTCCTCACTGAGTATTATTCACACTTTCAGGGCCGATGTGCCAACCAACCAAAATCGTATTTTTAAAGATACAGCAAGACCCCGAACGTTATCTTCACACTAGCATTTTAAACAGGCAAAATACAGGAACCTAGAAAGTTGCGGGAAACTGGAGGGTCTTATTTTTTATTTACACACCTGTCGGATACGAACGAGTCTTATTTTTTGCAATTTCGGACTACGGGTTAATCAAACTGTGGTGAGCTAAAAAGACCATTATTACGAATGTGATACCCTAAATTAAAACGACATTATGTTAAAACAAAAAAACGTTCATTTATAAATATTCTGATTTTCATCTTGAATCTGCCCATCTGAAGCGCATTTTGTAATAATACGCTGACTTCACATATTTTTCAAATTTTCATATATAGTTTTTATTCAGTAATAGTTTATATAGGAAATAATAGGATTTAATAGGAATAGGAAATAATTGTTTAATAGGAAATAGTTTTAGTATATTTAAGTACTGGGAAACACTTATTGAATATTAGGTCACATCATCTCAGCGCATAAAATTATTATTTAACATAAATATAGTCTATCAGAATATAAACTACAATTATTATATACATTCAAAAACACAAAATATAACCTTTATCAAAAGGCGTATGCCAGTGCTCGACTATAAGCATTTAGTTTGTTATTATTTTAGTTGCATAATGTTTTGATTCCATGCAGTTCGTTTTAAACACACAGAAATGTCTGTCCATATTTTCAAAATTATAATGGCATATTTTTCTATCGTCTTAAGAAGTGCAAGTTATTTTATCAGTATTAACAATCGCATTATATCAAGTGGATTAGTTTGATTCAGAATTAATCCTGAGGCGTGAAATACAACAATCATCCTCTATTGAGGGGCCTTAACAGAAATAAGTCAAACATACAGCTGTACTAGGTTGCCATGGTTAATAATGATCTTAAAATTCTAGAGCAGAACAGTAAGGCTGCATCAGACTGTAAAAAAGACTGGAGCTTTTCCAGTTTTGACTTGTGAAAAGTGCCCCCATATTCCCCCTTGAGGTGAAGGCAAGCCATTCCCAAACTGTAGCCTGAGCGGACAGGGATGCAGTGGCCGAACCGGTGCCTCTGTTCATATGACTAATTAGAAAAGCTTCACGCTGTGCTGTTCTTTTTGATGCTGAGCCCTGGTCCTAATTGCCACGTCTGTCATGGGGCACAGGGAGGTTAAGTTCAAATGCAGCGCCGGCTCGATGCACTCCCCTTCCCTACCGACTGCCTTTTTCCTCAACCCGTTTCAGCCCTCGATAGGGCTGGTGGGGGACAGATTTGGGATCAAGTTGAGCGTACGGACTGTAGAGGATAGGAAAAAAGAGGGGGTCTTGACTCGAGTGAGCGTCAAACTCACTATTAGATTAGTCTCATTAAGGAATGAAACATGAACATGGTGTCAGGGTCTTTGCTTAAGCAGGGCTAAATCAAGCCAGGAAGTTACAGTCTGACCTTTTACCTTCTCATCACCTCAGTCCTCTCTGTTCTTCCAGACTGTGTGAGTAATTTTTCCCGGGACCATTGGAGGGGGTGGTGCAGACCCGAGAGTGAAAGTGGCTTAAAGTCATTAGTCTTGTGTGAGTGGGCGAGAACTTGTCAGAGTGAAGCTCGTAGTTTGGTTAACGGCGGGTGCGATGTCGCAAGTGAACGGGGTGCCAATAATACTGATGGATGAGGTTTCGTCTGTTTTGTTCTGACCTTTAACACCAATCTGTCTCCAGTTTACTTCACCCAGACCTTCTATTGTGTGCTATGTTTAGTGATGAGTTAAAGTTAGTTTTGTGTCAAAGTTAGAATTGTATCATATTTAATGTCACATATCAGTAATGTTTGCCAGTATTTGCATCTATACAATGATATTTATTTATACATTCTGTAATATTTACGTGCAGGAATTGGACAATCCAATATCTGCCCATGTTCTTTCATCAAGTGTTTGTTTGATGTGGGACAGAATATAGAGCAAGTGTGTGATAAAAGACTTGGCACGAGCAACCCATTGTTTCGGTCATGGTGGTCAGCATGTGCTCAAGTGTCAACCTTCAAAGGTCCCCATCAGAGATGTGATTGGATCTATGCCCCAGTCTTTATCTCTTTACCTCACATCCATGTGACAGCGTCAGCCTCCCCTCCGCCCATCTTCTCCGAGATGCTCTCCTGTCCGTACATGACTATCGGACATTCTCCTGGTCAAACAAGTGTAAAATCTTTAAATGGGAATGTTTGACTTTGCCGCGACCATGAATAATTGAGAAGCCTGTTGGTTAAAAACTGTACTAATGTGGTTTAACAGACACTTGTGAAGGGAGAATATAAGCGGTCTATCCCGCAGGGAGAAGGGTGTGATGGAGAACTCTGAAGAGAGGAGATGGTTGCGATGCTGAAAGCCTTTTTGCAGCATCACACTGATGTTGTTGGTATTTTAGCAGAGAGCATGCGGTGATAAAAGCCAGCGAGAGTAGCAGGTCTCCAGTAAAACAACACTGATAACTGCAGAGGGACCAAATCACACAAATATCTCTTAAGAAGCACTTTAATTGTGTTTCTACTCTAACGCTTCTATCCCGTCCCCTTGTGCCTCTCCAGTGGTGATCACATTTCCAAACCGGACCAAAACGTTCCTTGATGTTTTAAAGCAAATCTAAACTTTTATTTTGACCTTTTCTACAGATTTTCACTAGCACAGATCTGGAAATATCTTAACAGTTTCTGCATTTTGCATGAAAGATTTAGACAAAAATCTAACTTTAGATGGCAACATTTAGTTATAGCATTCTTAACCTGTTTGTAGTCGATATTCTCTTCATTTTTGCTGGATGCATCTTTTGTGTTCTACAGAAAAAATGCAATTCAATGCAATTCAGTGCTTTTGAAACATGGATAAGTTTTTGAAATGTATGAAATGTTATTGGATGAAAATACATTAAGATAAATTGGGAAAATAATTGTTTTTAAAGACAAACAAAATAACTAGGCTAGAGCCTGACATGCTGCATGTGACAGCTTGAGCCACAGAAGTTAAAAAAATCTAAATCGAGACTGTAAGTTTTGAATTCTATTAAATTTGAACTTTGTCAATCTTTTAAAGCACATTATCTTGTATATGATGTTAAAGTTGTGATCTTAATAGTTTTCCGAAAATATATTTTTTGTCATCATTTACTCTTGTCATTTCATTCCTGTATGACATCATTTCTTCCACAGAACACAAAAGAAGGTATTTTGAAGAATGTTGTCAACTGGCCCCCATTCACTTTTTGGTTTTGTGTCCATACAATAGAAATGAATGGGTGCCGCTGCCGTTCGGCTACCAACTTTCTTTTAAATATCTTCTTTTGTGTTTTGAGGAAGGAAGGAAGAAAGCCATACTGATTTAAAATGACAAGAGGGTGAGTAAATGATGACAGAATTTTCATTTTTAGGTTAACTGTCATTTTAAGGTAGTCAATGGGGAGGAAATCTGTCTGGTTATAAGCGTTCTTAATTTATAATTTATACAGATTTGGAACAACTCAAAGGTGAGTAAATGATGACAGAATTTTCATTTTTGGGTAAAGTATCCCTTTAACTGTATTATTTTAAGGTAAGGTGTGAAGGTTTAATTCATTTCCAGCTCAGTCTGGGTTTATGGAGGATTTTTGCAAGATGACGGATTGAGCCGCAGTGCAAAACTACACAGATTATCCACCATGTGGATAACATGAATAGAATTAGTAGCAACCCTAAAATAACATTTAAGAAACGAGAGCTCAGCCATATGCTTATAAAGGGCCATTGTTTCCCTGTGTTGTTACTTCTCGAATCTAACTGACGTCACTCTCTTTCAGAATCGCCTTAAAGAAACATCATTTATCTGAGAGAGATTAGCCGTTGCCCTAATATGCTTTACGGGGTCAGATACAGCACAATGTGAGTGTTGATGGCACAAAACTATTTCAGGCTTTTGAGGGTATAAGTAATATTGTTAACTCCTTCAGCAATTGTGCTGTGCTGGATGTGAAAAGCACACATTTCTCATCACCCCATCGCATCTGACGTCAGTCTTATGTTACTACAATACTACAATGTGTTTTAAGTTTCAAATTCATAATTTAGTGGATGCAGACCTGCAAGGGGTGTAACGGCCAGCCCATTTCCTCGAAATGCCCCGCTGAGCCGTTTTTTAGGTTGGGAAATCTTGCTGATTAGTCAATGATTGAGTTTTTTCTGAAGAGTGTAGAAACCAACACTCAGATGATACAACGAGCGGTGGGAGAGAGGGTGCCATGGGGGACGTGGAGAAGGGGAAGGAGGGGCAGTGAGGCCGAGGTACAGGAGAGCTTCCTCGTGCCTTCACTGGGGCAGAAAATCTCTCTCAAATTGGTTACCTCAACGGCGGCCTTCAGGAGCTTTCATCCAACTTGACTGGGGGCCCACGGGGGGATCTTTGCAGAATCTCCACCTTCACCCTTTGCATGCCCCCCCCGGCAGCACCCATTACCACCGCAAGCACGTAGAGCGCAGAGAGCATTACCGCATCCTCTGCGTCCCAAGTGTGTGTCGTTTTGCCGTCAAACGCCCTGGTTGCATTAGCACTCCATGGAAGGCGCGAAGAAAACATCGCACAGGGACACTCACACTATTACAAATTGCTGTCTTTTACAAATTCAGTTTTTGCTCTATAAAAGAACAAAGTTCAGCTGCTCTGTGCAGAATCTTTATTTTTTTTGGTAAACACTCTATAGCTAGATGCCTTGATTTCTAGCATGAGGATTAGAACCTCACATGATGTGGATGAAACATGACAAAGAATCACTAAATAAAATAAATAATCCTAGTGTTTTGTTGTTATATTAGTTCAGATAATTTTAGAATTGATATATAGGTATGAATAACATTAAATTAAAAAAGTCCTAAATGTGCTAAATGTTTTTGTTAATGTCGCATAGCAGTGGTCTCAAATTTCAGACACTTAAGTATATAATTGTCATAGTATTAGATTTTAAAATATCAAAAAAAATTCTAAAGACACAAGCACCAATTCTTCAACATTAGAATATACGAAGATACTACAATACAGTTGAAAGTAAAAATGTTGTGTTACTGTTGTTGGCAATAAGATTAAACATCTCCATAGTTGATGTAATGAGCTACACCTTTTATCCAGATGAACGAATTTCATACATGATTATTGAATTATGTAAAAAGTTACATTTCTGACATTTTGTAATACAGTGTCACAAAAATACATTTTAAAGGCCCCGTTTTTTTCCCTGTTTTCGAAGCTATGATTGTGTTTTTTGGGTGTTTAACAATGGATGTTCATGTTTCTAGTTTCAAAAATACCTTTACACTTCACATATTTCAAGTCTATCGTCCATCGCTGTCCCTCTTCTCACGAAACGACTGGATTTCTTCCGGTATCTTCAAAGTCCCTTCTCCCGAAAAGCTCTGACCAGGTCTGTCGTGATTGGTTCCCCGCTTAGAGTGAAGATGTCCCACCAATAACATATCAGCGAGTTCTGCTCCTCAAGCTGTTGTGATGGTTACTCCCCCTCTCAGTGCAGGTGAATTCATAAGCTTTAGTTTTTAGCAATAAACAGTAACAATAGCGTCAACTTCACTTCATCAGTTAAAAGATCGCGTTTTTTTTACTATGGCGTGGGAAATGACACCGGAACGGTTGGGTCAGACAGGTTATATTACCACTAATAACAGCCGATGTTAAAGTCCTGGAAGCTGTTATTTGACCGTTGGTTATCTGTGAATGTGTGTAGCTGAACTCTTATTACCAGCTGTAGGACTGTGATGAAAGTGACAGAGGTTTTGTCATGAAACTCAGGGAAGAACCCAATTGCAGGCAGACACGGTTAAACAGATTTATTATAACCAAAAGGAACAAAACGAACACCCATGATGGGGGAAAACTAAACTAAAACTAAATTGATTTAACTAACATTTAATACATACAGGACAGGGTAGGCAAGAGCAATCTCAAAGCACACTTACAAAGACAGGAACAAGGAGCGATACAAGACGAACGAGCTCAGGACAAGAGACGAGAAGGCATTTTAAAGGGGAGAACTTTACAAGTTCAACGACAAGTTTAGCGCATAGCTCAGTCAAATGTTTACAATCTCTGATAACTGAACACTACTCTAGCGGCTCTTCCTCTTCTCTAAGGTCTCGCCCCTTTTTTGGCGTATTCCTTTGGGCGAAGGTTATTAAAAGCACTTGGAATAGTGACATCATGTACCCGGGAAGTAGAGGGCTGAAGTCAATTCCAGCCGTTCTCTGTAGTCCTTGAAATGTGAATTCTGTTAAAGAC
Organism: Triplophysa dalaica; assembly: GCF_015846415.1. NCBI lineage: Eukaryota > Metazoa > Chordata > Actinopteri > Cypriniformes > Nemacheilidae > Triplophysa > Triplophysa dalaica. The sequence continues at coordinate 18,269,017 of NC_079553.1, forward strand.
AATATTTCGCTTGGCATTTAACTTTGAGCTTTATCCTTTTGCAGGTATTATTTATTGTATAATAGCACACTAAGTAAAGTTTGAAAAATGCGATCGCGGGGAATTTCCGCTTTGAGGTTTTCTTACGATTACTTTTTCTGCCCACTGTACTGTGCAATTGTAAGTCATTAAAAAGTATGAAGGCAGTAGGAAACTTTGAAATGATCATGGCCTTTACTCTAACCAGACCTCCTTAAAGACACATTGTGATGGTTCTCCATTATTCTACAAGTAAATTTATGACTCTCTTGTAGTCTGTCCGTTTGTGTCTCAAAACTTGAACAGTTATCAGTCTGTGAATTTGAGCTCTGAACTTTAGAACCATGTGTTGGGGTCAGGCAGGAGAAATGAAAGCTTGCGGTCAGGTTCTGTATGTCCAGGGGTTAATCCTGCTCTCCTTAACCCCACCAGAGAAACCCCATTTAAAGCCTCCACCAAAACAACACTGTTACTGACCACTCAGCACATGTTTTTTTCCCTTCATATTTCATATGTATTAATAGTAGTGGTGGGCATAGATTTTTTTTTTAATCTAGATTAATCTAGATTAATTCCAAGATTAATCTAGATTAATCTAGATTAAAATGGCTCATTTGAATTCTGCCGAAGGCATTCAGAATATGTGTTCTACCCAAATAATGACTAAAAGTAAGTCTTTGAGAACGGGTTTCTCAAGCCAGGTGGCGCATTAGACCAGGGGCTCATCTCCTGTTTCCAAAATGCATCACAAACTGCTTGAGAAAGCTGTTCTACTATGATAATTGGTGATGAAAATAAATTATGTTCAATAAGATGAACTTGTGTTTACTTCCGCATTAGCTAAGGGATGATTTCCGTTTAGGTGGTACTTGAGACTGGAAGAGCTCCTACTAAATTTACATTTAGTCATTTAGCAGACGCTTTTATCCAAAGCGACTTACAAAGAGTGAGGGAGCAACAAGCGATATGTCATACAGGAGCCATAATACATTAGATCTCAATACAAAGTTACTGGTTTCAACTAAAGCTAGACCACTACCTGTTGAGAGAAAGTGTTTTTTTTAAACCAATTCCGCATTGCACAAGGTGCAAACAACCTTGTCGATGTTTCTATTGGGAAGCTTCTTAAAAATTAATATTCCCTAAAGCAAACCCGGCGGCTTCATAGCTGCATCCATGTTAGCACGTCACGTTTGATGCGGTAATTTCACAGTAACGTTATGTTGTGTTCAGACCAAACGCGAATGGCGTGTCAAGCGCGAGTGATTTATATGTTAATGCAAAGAGCCAATAGACCTACTTGCTGCGCGAATCGCGCGAATGAAGCCCTGGTTATGAGATGATGAGGCGGCTTCTGCTTCCGCGAATGACGCGAATCACGCGAGTTGAAAAATCTCGTTCTCGCCCCGTACAGTGCAGTTAAGCTGGTATACATCCGCGCTAAAATATCAAGGTGAAAGTCATCATAGCTTGCGTAGTATAGACCCAGCTCCCAACCCAACTTTGAGAATAGATTAACGGCGACATTTTTTTTAACGCTTGATAATAGTCTCAGGCCCACCACTAATTAATAGTTTTTTGGACAAGTGGATTATGATGTAAATTGTGGTCCAAATCATGTCTTGTATGCTCTATGAAAAATCTTCTCTTGTTTTTCCCCTGAAGTAATATATCATCGCTGTTATTCTGAAATCTTGTATGGCCAAATTCGCTCTTTTACAGAAAATAGAAATAAACACTGAACCCTACTTTGTAAATGATAACATGTTGTCAAAGTTGACAACCACTTTTTAATTCTTTTTACTGTTTAAATATTTCCCAAAAAACTTTGATAAACATAATGGGTGACTAATAATATTGATTTATGGCATAAAATAAAAATCATGAAATATGAGACAGCTGCGATATACAGGTTTGGAACAACAAGATGGTGAGAAAACATAGCATACTGTATGTATATGAATATAGGTTATGAATATCTAACATGCTCCTTTGTTCCTTAAATAAATCCTTAAAAGATGTCTACAGCATTCTTAGTAGACCGATTTGACTAATGTTGCAGACAAAACGCTAAAGCTTTGCTTCTGAAATTTTCCCACAGAGGTGGTTGACGGAGGTAAGGAGAGCGAAACATTATCAAGCCACAGGGCTGGTGCTGACAATTCCTGCAATCACTATATTTGTAGACAGTTAACGTCTCAAGATGCCGTCAAGGCGAGGCGATAAGTAATGAGCTGTGTGGCTATGTCTCCGTATGTGTGCGAGATACACAGGGTCACGTGTAGCCCACAGACGCCCAGTAGATGATAGCGTTGCTGGATCAGAGACGACGGACCGGTGGAAGGATGCTCTGACGGCCTGGACTTCATAGATTACAGGAGGAAATGGCCCCCAGGAGCTGTGGAGGCTCCTCGGCCCTCCTCCCTGCCTGTCAATGCCCTCTACGAATGATGGACATTCTCCTCAATATCACGGTACATTTCTTTTCCTGTAACATAATGAAATCAAACCTGACAGCACATGATGACATTCTGCAGCGCTGCGACATTATTGGCTCATAAACTCCCTCTTTTCTCTGTAGTCATGAGTCAGACAGGAAATACATTACGCGTTGCTAATTTTATGAAAACCCATAAAGTTAGAGCTTTGCGATTGGCCTGGAGGTATAAGGAAGACTGAAATGGTTTCAACAACACACACACACATGCTGTACACAAACATGTTGATGGCAAAATACGGGAATGATTCCTAATAGTTTGGTTAACTTGTTTATTCGAGTCCCATTTCCTCAAAATGTCCTTTTTTAAGATACTTCATCATGATGTTGTGTCATACAAGATCATGTTGTTCATGGATTTGGCATCTGAGCAACAGGAACGAGTTGCATCAAAGTGTTCTTTGATTTCCCAAACATGACATCAATACACCCGCTGATCAGTTGTCAATGTATAACATCATGTGAACTATAACGGGACATGAATCTGCATCAGCTATACTTTCTCTCACACTCCCTGGTTTGTTATCAGTATTATTAAGGATGGTGGGTGGGGGCGCCCAGGTCTGGTGTGGAGACGCTGTCGGCCCGCTCCCCCTCAAATGGAGCCAGGCTTGGCTGATAAGGCCTGTCCCAGGCCTAGCGGGGAGCCAGGCCTATCTGAGCCCCCTGAGTGACTGGGTGACACACTCTTCCATGGCCTAGACAGATAGACGGAGCAAGAGTACTGCAGTGAGGAAGAAGCATGGGATAAGAATGGCGACATCATCAGATTCAAATGTTGGCACCACTGGGGTGCTGCACAAATCTGCCGTATACCAAAACTCTCAGAGTTGCTGGATTTGATAAGTCATGCAGGATGACAAATGGTCAGTCATGTGTTGATAATGAAACGACTTATCAAACGGGCCGCGAGAGGCCACGTGTTACAGTTGTTTTATAAAAGGGGCTTATTGCTCTTGTAAAACAGTGGCGACAGGACTATTTATCATTTGGAGTGGTTAATCAATTTAGTCATTTTGATAGACTAATCCTCATCCAAGCAGACTTAGGATTCAGAACTATATTTTTTATAACACTGTATTTAAAAAATATATATTTCTGTATAATATTATTATCTACATTAACTCATTTGACAGGTGCTTTTATTCAAAGAGACTAAAAATTCGTTCAGGCTACACATTTTATCAGTATGTGTGTTTTGCTAACATTTTGAACGATTAAAGCAATGCCCACATATATAACATTATGTCCCATTTACACTCTTTGAATCATGCCAAAGAAGAGCCATTTTGGCTGAATGGTTCCATAAAGGACCTGTTTCACAAAAGGTTATCTGAAGTTGAAAATATAGGCTATAAAATAAATATGCTTCAAGTGAATGGTTCTTTGGGCAAACAAAAATGATTCTTCTATGACATCACTGTGAAAATTCTTTTGTAGTTTTATTGTACATTATATCGCTGCTGTCCTTCTGAAACCTCCTATCTACATAATTTGTGATTTAGATTTTTTGCCATAAATAATTATTATTAGTCACCCCATCACAGGGTTTTGCAGATATTTAACCAATAAAAAGTACTAAAAAGTGCATGTCAACTTTGACAAGACAGTATGTAATCATTATAAAAGTACAGTTTTTTACACAAGTTTGCAAAAAATTAGTTTTCTGAACAAAGGCATATATAGTGCCATATAAATAGTATGCCAAAACTATCACAATTGATAGTATATGCATGGGCTACACTAAGCCACTATATCAGATTTTCATTAAGTGATCGTGGCCAAAAGAACTCAAGAAAACAATATCGCTATATATATCGCTATATATTTAGATGTCACACAAATTTTAATATACAATATTTCAAATATAGCCTGGACTGTTCTCTCTCTATTATTATTATAACATTATTTTACATTAATATTAATCTTCCTACTGCTTACTGGTAAGAGCTTGCTTAAAAAAATATGAAATTGTAATTCCTCTGCATGGACAAATTAAATCATATTATACTAAAATCAAACCCATATAAATTAATAAATATTATATGAGGGCCTGGCAAAAAAAGTTTGGGAACCACTGTAGTACAGGACACCATGCAAGTATCCCATACCATGTATTGCTGTTTATGATACTAATCCAATATTAGTATGATTGTCCCTGTCAGCTTTAATGTGCTACAAATGTGCAACAGATTAGTTTCCCCTTTAGGCTGCTACTATCACGGCCACATCTTGTCAAAAGCAGGGTGGTCCGCAGACGTGTACATCAGTTTGTTTCTCACACATTTGAAGTGGCGAGCAGAACAGAGCTCCCACACTCACAACGTGACGTAACACAAGAAGATGACAGGCGAACGCTGACTGGGACGATTCAAGGCAGCTCCCGTCTGTCGGACGGGAATGTGGGTGGTCAGGGGACGTTGGTGTGTTTGCACATATGTGCGTGTAACCAAACCAAATCAGACCGTCTGAAACATTCAAAAAGGTCTCGTCATTCCAAAGGTATCTGAGGAAGACCACACAATTCTGTCAGGTTGACCTAAACAGTTTTGTCTGTTCAGTGACAAGAAGTTGGATTGTTTTTGTGGGATACAGTGTACTGATAAAGTTGGATACATTAGTGATTATTTTGTGTTTTTTACAGTAATGCCAAGTATATTGTTGTTAATGTGTGTATGACTAGACCTTTTGTAGTAAAGCAAGTTTAGGAGTTGATCTCAGTGTTTCTGTTGATACGGCTTTTATTGTATGTACATAAACGCATGTGTGTGTGTGCTGTACAGCTATTGGACACTGTGCAGAGCCAAAACGCTCCCTCAAAGTCTGATAGTGCGGCAAGCCACAACACTTCGCCTATCCCATGAGAGTCTACAAAAAGCCAAAGAGGGACGGCAGTTATACCGCAGTGTTATGGTGAACTATAGTGAGGCAGCAGACAAAGAAAAAGAAACAGTTCCAGAGAGAGAGAGAGAGAGAGAGAGAGAGAGAGAGAGAGAGAGAGAGAGGGAATGTGGAGTGGTAGACAGTTAGAGAATGGCTACAGTGGAGTTTGATAGGAGTCGGCAGGGGGAGGTCTGCTCTGATAAGAGAGGGAGACAGGCAGACTGGAGAGGGAAGAGCAACACTGATAGAAGGAAACTTTACTTCATTGGGCTTTCACGCCCAAGTGCGGGCACTGTTTCAGGTCCAGTTCAGAAATATAATTCTGTTTATTGGGAAAGGAGAAAAGGAGGGACATTGCTAACGTGGCCTAGTGGTTTTGGAGTTCAGATACAGGTTTGAATCCGGCCAATTTAATTGTACTTCTCTCTAAATCAATTTTTTTATCGGATAGTTCTCTCCATTAAAGATGATGGAAACGGCAAAACAAAAGTTGACAAAATGTGCAATTATTTTATGCTGTGTGGTCGTGGAATATAAAGGCCTCTTTAAAGTTTTAGGCACTTTTAGGCAAGTTTACCCTACACATGATTTTACATTGTTATTCAAGTTTTTTTTAACATATCCGAAAAGTGACACCAAAGAACACTTATTTTTAAAAACACTTACATTATGTAATTAAAGTGCTCTATTGGCACACATGAATTAACTTAATATTGCAAAAAACTGTATATGTATTTTGTAATTCTGTTGATGGTTTTTCAAAAAGACACAGTTGATAACATTTAAATCTTACGTTTATCTTAAACAGTACTAAAACTATTTGTTTTTTGTATTTTAAGAATATAATTAGTGCGTTAATGAAAGAAAGCAGTTGACATTTACAGTACATTTGGGATATCTTCATTTAATATGTAGAAATTAACATTACAAAAATGATAAATTGCTATAAAAGTTTTGTTTTTATTTTGTTGGATTATTAAAACTTTTATAATCGTTAAGTGTTACAAAAATAATTTATTAGCAGGGCTGGAATAGGACTCAAAAATGGCTCTGGACTACTTGGCCAAGAGCGCCCCTCCGTCCCATCTGTTCTGTCCGTCTGTGAGTGGTTCCAGCACAATCACGCGTGCATTTTGAGGTCTGGCCCACGTTTTGACGCGGCCCACCTTGAAATGTCTCCATACCAGTCCGCCCCTGACTTTAGGTATGAGATAACATTAACAACTTTTTCACAAAATTATATTTTGGCTTTCAAATTTTTACAGTTTTATGAATTCTAAAGTTCTAAAGCTGATGCTCAAAGTTTCACAAAGTTAAATTTCATATGGCTGTAAAACGTTTAATGGCCATTCACAAGACTTTCACTTCCATTATTCTCTGTGTACTGTCAAGTGAAATGTCAATGTCTTTATCTCCTCACATCTCAGTAAAACGGTTTTCAAGTGCTTCTGTTCACCAAATTAGTCTGCAGCAACAGATAAGTCAGTCAATGTTTGTGTGCGTTTGTGTGTGCGTGTGTGTGTGTGCGTGTGTGTGTGCAACACAACAGTAAATATTGTTTCATTTTTGTATGTATAAAATGATGCTTCACATATGCATTGATAAAAGCACAATTCTTTAATCCTGTGGGGGGCAGTATTTCATTGATACATACCCCCTCCCTCCCACCCACCCCAAATACTGCCACCAGTCTGTGGAGTGTTATTAAAGAGCTGTCATAGCCAATGAGGTGGCACCGATAGGACGGCATAGGCTGGGTGTAGTGGAAATTAGATTACAATAGCAGACAATGTTATATTAAGAAATTCACCAGATTTATGCTTAGGCTGGCGAACGTGTTGGCTGCAATGTTCTCAGTCTGCTATACCTCTTTTAGCTTGTTTTATATCCAAATCTGCCATGATTTATAAGCAGACGTTAATTGGTTGACATGAGTAAGATTAACTGGAGGGTCAGGGAAGATATTGTAGAAGCACACTTTTCTGATTTGATCTTGGCTCATCATAGACCCTGAAAGAATACAGTAGTTTATTATATTGATTTAGAGTTCAAACAAGTTTTAAACAAACTCATATCATTGAGCCAATATTGTTGCATCTGGCCTGGTCAGGCTGCTCAAACAAATAACAAATCTAATGGCTAACACAACTCGTATTTTCTTCTTTGGCCAAAACAGTAAATGTTAACTGTCAGCAATTATAGTTTGGATAATGGGTCATCAGCCACACCAGACCCGCTCCTGATTCTCTCACACACCAAGTCTGGTCCTCTCATTGACGCACAATCGGGCATCCCATCCATGTGACCTAGGTGCAGACGGCCGAGCAGGTGCAGCTGTTTTAGAGAGTTCTGCAAGAACCGGGTCTGCTTGTTTGTTTTGGACAGAAAGGGTGTCACAGCCCTCAGGGCTTTTCTGTCCAATGTCACAGTCTTAAGTGTTTTGGTTATTTCAGGCCTGTTTTAAATAAAGAGATTAAAGGGAACATTGATTGGTATTATGGTGGCTGGTTTAACCAAAACATATCTTGTTCACCAGCTTTATTAACAAACAAGTCAGATTTTACTGAAAACAGGCTGGATTGTTACCTTACAAATAAAAAGTGTATTTCAAGTTTATTAAGTAGGCTTAAGTTCAAGGAAATTTTAATAAAAATGTGTGTATTGAGTATAATACTACTATGAATGTACTGGAGGTATACCTTTTAGTGCCCACTTTTCAGTTTATAAAAGTATACTGTTAGTACGGTAGTAGAAAAATTTGAGTACACAACTAGTTTACAAGTGAACTAATAGGTATACTAAAAGCATAGTTTAGTCATTGTAGCATATTGTTAATAAAAAAGTTTGAAGTGTACAGTAAATTTAGAAGTATATCTCAGGAAAACACTAGGCCTAGTTAAGTAGTTTTTGTACTGCAAGCATACTTTACAAGCATGAACGTGTTACTGTACTAATATTATATATTATAGTATTACTTAACACACTTTTGCATGTTTCTAGTAGATAGTATGAATGTGGAAACCACTTGAAAAGTATTTAATAGGCTAGTCAATCAATAGAGGAAACACATCTACAAGCCAAGTATACCAAGAATACTTCATTACACTTTTGAGTACAGTATATAACATCAAAACACTGAGAAGAATTAAAGCGGCCCTAACACACTGGGTTTCTGCCAATCTCATATTAATCTTGAGTACCTATAGAGTAGTATTGCATACGTCGTGTCTTCCAATAGTATTTAGTTGATCACATTTATAAAAGATAGAAACAGCTGTAAGATTGTTTCCGAAATCTTACGGCTCGTGCGGGGGGAGGGGTAGGCTGAACTAAACCACATTGTCAACAATACACAGACATCATTTTCCCTCACCCCATACAGCTTCATATATCAGTTTCAAACGATCTCCAAATCCAGCGATATATCCACTGTTAATATAGCATTCATCACCCAAATCCAGTGAACAAACACCTCTCTCTCTCCTGCACACAAGTGGAAGTGACGTCTGCGGATTTTGCATGCTTTTCCGGGAGAATTTTCCAATAAGGGACTAAGAAAAATTGTTACAAAACAGTTTTATATGTTCGAATAAAAAATCCCCGAAACCTGTACACGTTTTTTGACAAATTGAGCATGTTAAGCATGAGAAGACAGCACGTTTAACATTGTAAAGAAGTCCGACTCCATGACACATCGTTGTACAAGTCAAGTGTCATTTTAAGTACACGTCTGAGAAGCACATAAAAAGTAGACTGAAAATGTAATTTTTATTTATTTATTATTTAGAAGTATACTAAAAGCACAATTGAATAAAAAAAATTATAAGGGTGTGCTATCTATCATCTTGACCAGCATAAACCTTGCTGAATAAAGAGTTTGTATCCAACCTAACCAAGCTGGACCTGATCATCTGACAAGTGTTTAAAACCCTTTTAAACCAGACCACACAGAACAACACCAGCAAACCAATTTAGGCAGTTTTATAGGAAGCGTTTTGGAAATGTGTGCTGATCTTTTCAACAGGGTTGCTGTATAGAACATACAGATGTTGACTGAGGATTTGATCATTGACAGGAGAATAATGCGTCCTCGGCGCAAATGATGGATAAAAGCCAACGTGATGATTTTTCTCTCTGCTCCGTGGTGCTACTGTGGTGAAAAGGCTTTGAGTTTGGAATGTCTTGTTTAGGTTTAGAGTGATTAAGGGCTGTAGAGATGAGTGTTGAGGATGTTTTTTACTACTCTGTCGTATGTCAGTGGTTGGAGAAGGAGAGAGAGAACCATGGTGCATTACCTCTGCCCAGCTTAGTTTTAGAGATCCTGATGAGAGCCAGGGATTAACTTTGGCTCCTGACTCCAGATTCCATTGGCTGGGGGTTTGGAGGTCTGGGGTCACTGACTGATTGGATGAGACATGGTGTCTGCTCTTGACCGATCTCTGACATCATAACACTGAGCGTGGAGGATTGGGGTGAATGTGCATTCAACATCTGCTACTAAATCAGAGTGTCAAACTGTAGCATGTTATGCATATCATTTAATTTGCAAATATTTCCATAAAAAACATGTCATGTCAGACAGAGTGGTGCGCTAAACATGACTCTCTCTTCTCTAGTGTCCTTTTACGTTTATCCCTAATTTGCAGGAAGCCTTCCTGACATCCTAAAGATCTTCGTAACCCGGGAAGAATACTTCTCAATGTTGAATTTAGGTCAAAACTACACCTTTAACATATAAATTTATATATTTTGAATGTTGTAAAAATGCATAGGATTTTAGACTCAAGATGTCAATATGATATACTGTTATTCAAATAGCACTTTTTGTTGAACAGTTTCTATAACTTGTACACTTAAATATACATTTAAATGATTTTTCTATTTTTCTTGATAAAATACAACCTTAATACATTTAAAGGGATAGTTCACCCAAAATCATTTACTCAACCTCGGGTTGTTTCAAACCTTTATAAATGTCTTTGTTCTGTTAAACGAAAAGAAAGATATTTGTAAGAATGTTAGCTGTTTTCAGTTCGGTGACATCATCCACTTCCATAGTAGGAAGTTCATATTTTGTTGCACCTTTGACTACCATACATGTTTTCTTACTATGCAGTCAATGATGTCACAGAATTGAAAATTGCTAACATTCTTCCAAATATATTTTTTCTGTGTTCATCAGAACTAAGTAAATCAAATGACAATATTCATTTTTGGGGGAACTATCACTTTAATGGCTAATTTACCAGAACTTTCAAAAATATACTCAATTGAAGATTTGAGTTTATTTTGATTATAAATTTCTCACAACATATTAACAACATAAAATATGTTTTTAATAATGCATTGAAGTTCAAAAGAGTCCGCTCCATCAATGATGTACGTGCATGGCAGACTCTATCCCACTCTATCTAATCCCAGTCCAGCCTCTCTGTCCCCAACACTGAAGAAGAGAAAGAGGCCAAGAAGAGAATGAATAGCACAGGAGACAAAGTGGAAACAGGCCTGCTTTCCCAGACTGTGGCGATAGACTTATCTGCCATGGGCCAGTCAGGAAGGTCTAGTCCGGCTTAAAGGTTCTCATCAGGAGCCAGCCAATAAAACATAAATCTGAGAGGAGCCGGCCAATAAAAGATAAGCTGCGAGCATATCTGTGACTTCCGGTGGATAGCGTACTGATATTCCCGCTGCAGATATTTCATGCTCTTTGCATCAGCTATGTTTTGTTTTATGAAACTGGCTGCAGAAAACATCCCTGTTTCCTAAAAGATAGACATTGAGATAGGTGTCCTGAATATTATTATTATCTCTGACACAGCCCAGGACTTTCTAAAAGTCTGCAAAATCGTTAATGAATGCCTTGAAGTTCATTGCAAAGCTGGAGTCCCTTGTTGAGGTTTATATGATTTTGCTTGCGTTTTACATTGAGATGATGCACTTCAGAAAAAAGTAAAACTCCAGTCGTTCTGTAACATTTATATAATACTGTTGTTTAATGATACATACACACACATGTATGTCACGTCCCCAGGGCAGGGCTCGCTCTATTCAACATATGCACTGGGAATAGTAATATCAGGTCACAGAGAGTCAATCCTGTTACAGATGAAAATGTACCTCTTATTGATCCCGCAGACTTCTATTGATTTCGGTCCTTTCTTGTCTCTCCTTCCCTCTTTCTTTCACCTTTTTCTTTTTTCACTCCCCACTGTCATTCTCTCTATTGTCCAACTCTTGTCTGCTCATTTGGCCTCTCTCTCTCTGTTTCTCTTTTTATATTCCTGTATGGATTCCTCAGTCAATTTGTTTAGCGACCACTGTAACTGCATCCATTATTCTGACCCTAAGAGCTTGAGGACAGCCTTGCGACAGCCATCAGACTAATGCAGCTCTGACACAATAATTACACAATGACCTAAAGAAAGAGGCCCTGCTGTCCCGTTGTACTTGCGGCAGGCAAACCTGGTTACCGTTGCATCCAAGGTTTTGACCACTGCAACCCCCACCAGCTCCAAGAAAGCCCCTTAGAGACACGTGTTTGTGTGATCAAAGGATGTGTTTATCAATTTTTGGTTAAACTAACAGGATTGCCGAAATTAGCTTGCCAATAATCTTACTCCCGTCTGTTGATTTAGCAGATCTGATGTTTTCAAACCAAGTATGTAATGAAATATTCAAAATGTTGCTGTTATTTCAATTTAAAAAATATTCTGAATATTGTCGTCTGTATGTGTTTATGGTGTCTATGGTGAAAAGTGCACTACAATTAAAATGAAAATTTTCAAACATTAATGGTGTACTTAATCTTTATATAATGTCTTTAGTACTTTTTAAGATAAACTTATCAAGATATACTGAACTGTGCTAATTTGAGACACCATGAATAGAAGTACAAAAGAGTATATTTATAGTAAAAGTACAAATTTAATGTGTGAATAAGAGCTTTGAACACTTATGGAAGTATATCATAAAAATGATGCCATCATTTATTCACCTTCACGTTGTTCAAAACCAGTATGTGACTCTTTCTTTTGTGGGACACAAAGGAAGATATTTTGAGAAATGTCTCTGTGGTTTTGTGTCCATACGATGCAAGTCAATGGGGTCCAGTGTAGTTTGGTTTCCAACATTCTTCAAAATATTTTCTTTTGTGTTTTGCAGAAGAAAGGAAGTCATACAGGTTTGAATGACATGAGATGAGTAATTAAAAAAATAATTTTTGGTGTACTGTCTCTTTAAGTCATACAACTTTGAATGTATAACTCATCTCTCTCAGATTTTAAAGGCGTAACTGTCTGTTTTATGGACTTCTGTAAACAATTATCTTGATATTTCTATGTTAAGTGTTAGATGCTTATCGCCTTGTATTCTGATCTCAGTCCCTACCTCTGCTATGAAGTATGAGCCCCCACTCACCACTCGCTAATGACGGACAGCTGAAGGCACACTCCTAGGACTCCAATCAAATTTACAGCCCTCTAATTGTATTAGAAAGAGCCAGGGGGAGGGCTTTTATGTCTGTGTGTTTCTTTCTCTTTTTCTTCTCTTGTTTACGCTTCAGCTTGCATGCCGGGCCGGCTTGTGGCGGACTGAGTGATGGACAAAAGGAGGAGCTGTCAGCGGAGCAAGGGGTTTGAGACGAGCCAATGAGGGACAGGTTCGCTTGAGTCAATTGTGATGGGTGACGGTGTTTTGTCTGGAGGCTGAAGATCTGGCTGAATGAGAGGATGCTATCCACGGCTGACATCGGGAGCGGAAATCAAAAAGGCAGGGTAAAGAGTGAAATATCACTTAGCTCATTCCCGCACTGCCAGCACATCTATTCTCCTGTACCGAGAGTCCAATACAAGACAAAGCATGTCATTCTTGTTTTTCTTGCTGTGGAAAAGTCTAGGAGAGCAAATATCAGAATTAAAAATAGAAAAGGAGAAAAAATCTGACAGTTCCTTACGCTTTTATACAATGGAAAGTTATATTTGTGTATATGCTTTACCATGCCTATTTTTCACAAGACACAAAATTTGAAGAATTCACTGGTGCTAAGATACTGTCCAAAAAACTTAACACATTGCTCAAATTGAGGGGGGGGGGGGGTGAGGAGGGAATGCCCCCATAAGGCATCCCTATCAACAGAAAAAAAAGACTTTTTATATTATAATATAAAAATGAATGACTTAATGTCATTGTAACTAATACGTTTCTGCAGTTAAGATACAGTAAATATTGCAAATAATTATTTACAATAATGAATATGTCAGATTTTAGTACTCTTGTCATGTCTCTTCAAAAATGTGCCTGTGGTAGTTTTGCGCCTCTCTGATAAACCGAAGAAAAAGTATGCTAATAAATCAAAAACATAAAGTTTCAAACTCATTTTAATTTGGATCATTGGTAAGAAAGCTTACATTTGATTCTCTTGCACAGAACTAAATAAGATTCATTTATTTAGTATTGTCTTACAACATTTTATATGAAAAACTAGTTAAGATAATTTAAATGAGTAGTTCACTTTCAAAATATTTTTTATGATAATTTACTCACCCCCATGTCATCCAAGGAGTTTATGTATTTGTTACTTTACTCACAGAGAAATTAAGCTTTTTGATGAAAACATTCCAGGATTTTACATATAATGGACTTCAATGGACTCCAAACGCTTGAAGGTCAAAATTACAGTTTCAGTGCAGCTTCAAAGGTCTTTAAACGATACCAGACGATGAATAAGGGTCTCATCTAGCGAAAAAATCTGTCATTTTCTAAAAAAAATAAAAATGTATATGTTTTATAAACATAAATGCTCGCCTTGCTCTGTTCTGCGATGCGCGTTCATGACATCGCAGAACAGAACAAAGCGAGCATTTGTGTTTATAAAGCATATCCATTTTTTTTTGTGAAAATGACCGATTGTTTCACTAGATAAGACCCTTATTCATCATCTTCAACCTTCAACGGTCCATTAAACTCCACTATATTGAGAAAAACCCTGCAATGTTTTCATCAAAAACCTTAACTTCTTTTCTACTAAAGACACAAATACATAAACATCTTGGATGACATGGGGCCGAGTAATCTATAATGAAAATTTATTTTGAAAGTGATCTACTCATTAAAGAAATATTTTGCTCCCCCCATAAAACCATCTCTTGGCGGGGACCCCCAATAAGACATGATTCAGTTCAAACACTGTCTATATAAAAACACAGTCACCCGACTGCATGGTTACAATATTCCTGCAGGACCTTGGTTCTGTTTCCTTCTAGATTTTATGATCAAAGTGTGAATTATTGGCCATCAGCACCTCAATTGAATTAGTCTGAGAGGTTACAGAAAACAGCCGTGTGAGACAACAACTTCAGCTCTGCCCATGATGTTTGTGTGTGTGTGTGTATTTCTGTTGATGTGTTTACACACACGTGAGGTCCTTGCTTTGCCCCTTTAAAAAGGTGACAGTGGACACGCTTGTCACTTTCTATATTGTCAGCACACTTGCAGGTGTGCCTGACACCCTAGAATACGTTTTTGGGTCGGCCCGTGGGAATGGGCAGAAATAGCTTCCTCTATCAGCCAGTACACACAGGGTCCTGTCACCTTCCTCATCTAACACCTCACTACTGCCATTTTTATCCCAGCAAGACCTATACCGTGGACTCACATCACTGCACGTCACTAGGGACACTGTCCATGCTGAGCACAAGAACCCAAGCTACTGTGAGGGGCATCATAGATAAGAAACAGCACACTGCTATCTGAATGTTTAGAAGAAGAAAATTTGCATTGATGCAAAAAAAAGTATATCACAATTTACCGTTGTCAGTAACCGTGATATTAAAAACCATGTTTATCGATATTGTGTAGTCCTATATATTACAATATATATTTATTGTATTAAATAATTCAGAAACCAGTTACATTTTTTCCTCAAGAGTCAAAATGGTTACAAAATCTCCACCACCTTTCATGTAATTGAGTGTGATTCATTGGCCAAAAAAAAATAACAAAAAAAACACATTCAAGATACATTTCAATGATAAAATTTGGCCACAATAACTGTGTGAAAATCTGATATTGACATAGTCGTAGTTGGAAATCTTCACACAAAAAGTAGCACAAATATCACAAACATACAAAAAGCAGCGCAGAAATAAGGAAATAAAAATAATATCATATAAGCATTAAAATGGTAGAATACATGGTATTAAAATATTTGGTAAAGGGATATATCCCACAAAAATCTAAATTCTGTCATTATTAACTCACCCGTAAATTGTTCCAAATCTGTACGAATTTCTTTGTTCAGATGAACACAGAGACAGATATTTGGAAGAATGCTTGAAACCAGACACATTTTGCCCCATTTATTCTCATAGACCACTTTTACATGGACAACAATAATCCGATATTAACACAATTAAGACTCTGATTAAGAATGGACCACGTAAACTGAACTCTCTGATTAGCCGTATGCATCTAAACTCATAATCGTAGTACACACAAATCGAATTAAGATGGGTGGAGAACTCCTTTAGTCGCATTATTTATCGAAGTGTGGTATCGACATGTATTACCGGCACGTAGGAACTTTCATGGCACTTTGCGACAGGTTACACAAATCCACGGCAATGGACAGCCGTTCCGTTTTATTGCAAACAACATGACTTCACGCAAGAAAGCACATTTTTGGTCTGAACGGGAGACAAGAAAGATGCCAACAACTCTAGAAAATAAATGAAACATCAAAAACTGTATTTTGAAATTAGGGAACGTCGAACGGCGTCGCTTAGGGAGGTAATGACGTATGCCATTAATCAAACTATGTAATGCAAAATGGGAACATGAAAGGTATATTCTTTGAGCAACTCTTATTCTCAGAATAAGGCAAATAATTTGATTACTGACGTCCATGTAAACGTGGTCACAGTAAGAAAAATACAATGGTAGACAAAATTGTCCCAGAACTGTTTTGCTGTCCTACATGCTTAAAAATGTCTTCTTTTGTGTTCAACAGAACACAGTAGGAAGGTAACTTTTCCTACTATGGGTTTCAATGGGGGGCAAAATCTGTCTGGTTATAAGCATTCCAAACTTTCTCTGTGTTCATCAGAACAAATACATGAATACACATTTGGTCAACTTGAAGTTGAGTAAATGATGACATAATTTTCATTTTTGGATGAAGTATCCCTTTAATATTTAATCAGATATACATTAGCAATATTTGTGAATCATGTGAGTGTCTTTGCGTGTGAACCGCTGTGCAGCTGGGCTGTCTGCATACAGTTGAAAACAAACAGAGCATCAGAGCAGGACTCCTGTTGATAAACACTTCAGCGGCTGCCACTCTGCCATGTAGACCCTCAGACAGACTCAAGACAACTTAATCCCATCCCACTTATCTTCATCCCTCGCTTTCAATCTCTCTCTCAGTTTAACTCGGCCGCTCGCTCTCTCGATCTCCTTAGCATACTTAGAACCGGGCTGCGAGCGTGTGGGGTTGAGGGGGGCTGTTTGTCTTCATGAAAATCAACCCAGGTAACCTATGGAAACCTCAGTGCCCCGACACCACAGCTAACGTGCCGTGAGAGATGAGTGCATTAGCAGGCGTCTCACTTTGCGGGGTCACATGGCAGACTGAATTGTCCTATATAATGTTGTTTTTATATAAAAAAGAAATAAAACGATTTTTTTAAACACTAAAATAAAATACAATTTCATAATTTAATTTATATTTATATAGGAATACATACATAAATTACATAAAATGCTATTTTAATGCATTATGTTTTACCTATAAAACATGTTACATGTTATAGTTCTAATAGTTACAAATTATGTCACAATATTACATTTTTACTTTTTTTTTTTTTTACTTTTTTTTTTTTTTATTTTATTGTTTGCGACTATCTCTAGCAGACTCACTTCTAGTGGACTGTGTGGTACTTACTACACAGGGAAGAGTGAATGATTTTAACACGGCATTAGACTGAGTTGTTTAGGAACTGATCCAGACCCTCTCATTCGATAACAGAGCGAAATGCCTGAGGATTATCGCCGAGCACAGAAGTGGAGGCTCTGTTTTCTCTCTCGATCTCCATTAGACACTTAAGTACCTGGTGTTGTGAGCTGGTAATAAATATGCAGAGGCTTTACTGTGGTGTAAACACATCTCTTGTACCAGAAGGTGTAAACCTCCCAATGGTTTCTTTGGGGGGAGTTTGAAAGATGAAGTGCACTCGACGAGAAGTCTGTCTCCACCTGCTGCTTTACGGTGTGTTTGTTAATCTGTGATGTCATATGTAAACTCAGGTGTTTATGTCTGCGAGTGTGAATGCGAGCTCATCCGAGTACACATTTTTCCCACATAGATCTGTGTGATCTGTTTAGAATGAGCTCATCTATACAGCAGGCCATGGCGTGAGCAAAAGGCATTACAGCGCAACCCAGAATACAGGGATACAAGTGAGGTAAGAAGCTTTTTAACCTCTAATTTATCCTGATGTGCATAACTCCCCTGAAGGGATGAGGTGGGAGATGGAGGGCACAATGGCCAAGAGCAATGACTGGTGTTGTACTGGAATGCATCCTAAACCTTCCTACCCATCACTTTCAGAATTGTCAGCCTGGTGCCCTTGAAGTATGCTGGGGATTTGGCTGGGATTAGCACCGTAAAGTTTGTGATTCTGCCTGATTCTCATTAAGCTGCTAATGGAGACAGGAGTCGACCCTGTAGCATGACAAGTCTTTACTTTGGAAGTTAAGTAACTGTCATCATTAGTGCTCTTCTGGAATGCATGTCTTCAGAGAGTAATGTATTTGTAAATATCTAAGAAACCCTGTCAGTGAAATATCACTTATTTAATACTTAATTAAAGGCACAACCTGTAATTTTTGTTAACAAAAAATTAATGTTCAAAATAGTATTCTTACCCTACCGCGAATCACAACGATAAGCTTTTAATAATGGTTTATAATTTGAGCTCGCACAATTTTACAAGAAATGTCAGATTGATGTCATTTGACTTTTAAGCCACATAAAGATAAATAGGTAGATGACAAATAGACGTAAATGTGTCCTATGGCGTGACAGCAAAAATGTAGAAAAAACTAACAATGAATATTCATTTCTCTTATGCAATTTTAGATTATGAATTTAAATGTTAACAATGTAAAATAATAAATTGTTGAAAGTTTTCTAAATGTTGGCAATGTCTAACAATAAGACACATGTAGAAACATTGAAAAATAAATGGAAATATAGAGGCAAAAATTAGGAATTGAAGCTTTAATGATGCATATTTATAACTCATATTTAGGGTTAGGGGTTTGTGTGGCCCACCATAACAAATCCTTCTCTTAAATCCCTTGTCCCAGCGACTGCTTACCACTATTCTGGCATTCAGTCAATACACTGCACTAGGGCTGTCAAACGATTAATCGCGATTAATCGCAACCAGAATAAAAGTTTGTGTTTACATTGTATACATCTGTGTACTGTGCATATTCATTTGGTATTAACATATTAACATTTTCAAACATATATTATATAAACACAAAAACTTGTATTCTGGATGCGATTAATCCCGATTAATCGTTTGACAGCGCTTCACTGCACACTAGAGAAACATGCAAGTTACAGTTTGCCATGATTTTTTGCTATTTTATTAAAATGATGTCCTGTTCCTAACTGTTTTATCTGCAGTATAAAGGTCAATGAATGTATGTCATTTTTTTCTATTATTTCAACCTCAATTACTTATTAGTTAATATTAGTTGGCCATTATCAGCAGGTGCAACTCGATATAATCACTGTATGTATACACGTGTACGTGATGCAAACTTTCAGCCACCGTTATTGTCTCTGCCATTTAAATCAGATGAAAGTAGTAGATAATGCCCCCCTCCAGAGCTTGATCAGTCTGTGCTGCCGGGTGGCGTTCTAACTGGTCTGTGATTAACAGAGGAGACCTGCGGTCGCCCCCTTTTCTTAGTGAAGAGCTGATAGCTATCAGAGCTCAAGTGTAACGTAATTACCTCTCCTCATGCAACACACTCTTTACATTATTTCACATAATCTCTGGGTGTCAGCGTTCAATCACCGGAGACTTACACACAAGTAATGTTATTAATTGTACTATTGTAAAATCAATAACATTACTTGTGTGCAAATCTTGTATTACACACATTTATTAATTGTGTGTTATAAATATGAACAATGTATTCCATTTTTTTTTATTGTTAAAAAACATCAGAAAACGATGTTGTCCATAACAAAGGACATTGCTTAGTCTCCCTTTATGTTTGTCAATCGGTTTTGCAAGTATATCAAACCAATAAAAAGTATTCAAAAGTACTTGTCAACTTTGACAACACAGTATTTAATCATTTAAAAAGTACAGGGTTTTTCCCTTTCCTAAAAAAAACTATGAATTAAGGCATCTGATGTTTCAGAAGAACTTTAATTGGAAATCATAAGTATAACAAACTGAGTATAAAGTTTCATTGAAAATTTCAAATGAATTTCAGTTTTTGGTATTTTGCCTTTCTAACTAAATGTGATTTCATTTGAAATCTTATTGTGTCATCTGGAGATCATCTTAAAGTGTCTTTATTCTATCCATGGGGGCCTTTGCGCGGCCAAGCACTACGGCTTTTGTTAGAAAGTCCAAAGAGAAATGCAAAGTGTGCTCCATTATTGTTTTCAAATCGCCGCAAATCTTTAGCTGTCATTACTCTTTCCATATCTGTGTAAATGGCGTAATTCCACACATCAAAGCATTTGAATGGAAACGATGACAGTTTGACTTCACACTAGCTTATGTTCTTACTGAAAGAGAGCGACGCGCCTGAGGCGTAACTGAAACGTTATTCATATGAATGAATTTGAAGTCAAATATTATATTCCTCTTTAATACCAAAACAAAAGCTCGGGTTCACCTTTGTGACCATCAGATGTGAAATAAATAGGTTACTTACATCCATCAATTAACACTTCTTATCATACTTGGAGTATCTGTTAAAAGCAACTGAAATCCTGTCGGGAATTACGATGTCTTTGTGGTTTCCGAGGTGTGCCTGTGCTTGTCATAACACACGGTTTTAGATCCTCGAAGCGCTTTGGGGAAGTCAAATGCAATAATTACCCGACTGCTTTCATTTGTGTGGTTATTTTTTACACGTTATCGTGATGGGTTAAGACTCACTCTCATCACAAGCCATATCTTAATGGTAAAAATAGCCGTTTAGTTTTTATCATTGACAAGAGGAGAGCTACCTGCCTCTTTACCCATTGATGAACGGCAAAACCGCTCTCTGCAAAATGTTTGAGGAACTGTCAAGTTCAGAACAAAGGTGCTTTGCATAAGAGTGTTAACAAGGTTATTGATGCAAAGCACCTTCTGTTCCTGAGCGAGACGGTGTTGCCAAAAGGTTTGAGGCGTTAAGCACAAACATCAGATAGCATGTGAAAGCAGCGACCTCTTCATTCATTCGTACTCTGGGAAATCGGATGTAGCGTTTTACTCAGATGTTGTTTTCATCCTGGGTATTCAAAAGGGTTTTCCTCTGGTTTGGCACTAGGCCGTGGCTCATGAGCTAAAGAGCTGATTCAAGCTGGCCTACTTCCAGAGAGAATCTGACTCATAGGCCACACACAGACCTTCTCCAGATACGAACTATTTTTGTGTCGCATGGACTTGTTCCAAATCGGTCATAAAGTTTGGATGCCTTCTAGAAGGTGGCTGCCTATGTAGGTAGTAGGCAGCATAGCTGTGTACTAGAATGCTTTCTATTTAGTCTGATCTCGTATCTTCTTGCTATATGGGTCTGGTACAACATGAGGTTTAGTGAATGATGGCATTATAACTCTGACCATATTTGAGGTTTCATTTTCAGACATTATCCTACCATTACCATTTTTATTCAGCTGTCATCACTTCTTGAGCTGTGAGCAAAAAACTACAGCTTGAAATGGAAAATTTATGCTTAGACGCCGTATCAGTTATTTCTCCAGTGTATCAGAAAGACTTTGCGTGTATATGTGTTGTAGCGTGAGTGTGTAGTGTGCTAGGAGGCACGAGGAGATGTGAGGAATGCAAACAGACAGTCGGCTTTATAACTCTATGGCTCCAGTGCTTATCTGGGCTCTTTTGAATAAACCACAGGGCGAACGTAGAATTTACACAAGTGTTAAGAAAAGTCAAAGTAAAGTCAAAGTAAAGCATTACAATATTGTGTTTTTAAGTAACTTACTGCACCATTATGTGTTATGAAAATTAACATGCTAGTTCAACCCAAAAATGAAAATTCTTTTGTCATTTACTTACCCTTAAGTCCAAATCTGGATGACATTAAAGAATATATTTTGAAGAACATTGCCCTCCATTGACTTTCATTGTGGGAACACAAAACCATTGAGACATTTCTCAAAATATCTTCCTTTGTGTTAAAAGTGTCATATAGAGCATTTGAAATGACCTGAATTTTCATTTTGGGTTGAACTTTACCTTTAATCTTATATTGGTAGCACTATAATATAGTACGTTTGGCTTGCAGGTATGTTTCAATTCTATATTCTGACAGTTTGTATATTATAGTTTATTTTTAGAGTTTTTCTGAATATTATTAACTATTTTTCTTGGCACCTGTTCTCAAAGAAGACAGTAGTTTAGTACCACATGTGAACATTTGTGACTTTGAACCCAGCGAAAGTCATTTGTGATTTGTTTCCTGCATAATATAATCTTAAATAATGTAAAGAACTTTCTGTGCAAGTATAATATTTATGTCTTTAATATTGACTGAGTAAGACCATGTCAAAGATTAAAATGACAGTGAAATTATTGATTGAAATCAAACTTTGATGTTCATTGTCTCATTGTTATATTATGAGACTTCAGCCTGGTTTTTACAGACAGAGTCGCACATGTCACCTTATTGAAGAAAGATGACATCTAAGATAAACCAAAGGTAAAATGTCACATGCCAGTCAAAACGGTTTTGTCACTTAAATTATACCAACATGATGTCACTAGAAGAGGTTGTGCATTGTGGGTCATCTGGAAGCGGCGGTCGCTGACTGGCCCTCCCCTCATCACAAGGTGAACCTGGATCTCAGGTCCAGCTGACCTCTGCAGCTTCTCACCCAAATTGTTTATGGAGCCAGACTTGAGATTAGAGTGGCTGCACTTCTCTCCTGTCTAACTCGCTTTCTTTTCCTTCTTGTGAACTTGTCGGCTGCCCCTTCCTCCCTCCCTCACTTCATGTTTTCCAGACATGTCACTCCGGTAACTGTGCCTCTTTTGCCAAGGACACAAAGGCTGCAGTAATTCGATTTTCTGTGGCTCCGGCTAAACATGTGTGAGAGAGTGAGCGTAAGCAAATCTGTTGGGCTTAATTGGAAGAAGTAAAATTAATCAAAATGAAGAGGCAGTCATACAGAATTGTTGCAAATAGCTTTAAAAACAGCTGCACACTGGTGGATGTATATTTTCGTAAGATGTCTAAAAGTGCAAACATTAGCAAATACAAATGTTTATTATAATTATAAAAGGAATAATTTACCCAAAAAATGGTCCCCATTGAATTTCCATTGTAGGAATAAAAAATGACCATGGTCAAGTGAATAGGGACGATGTTTGGGTGAACTATTCCTTTACATGAGAAGTTTATCTAATAATGACAATACTGTTTGTTGCCGTTATTTTATGGGATACACAAAGAAGTTAATATGATGTACTTTTTCTTTTTTGCAGGAATGCAATAGCATAGGGAAGGCAGTAATACATGTTTAGAGTGAAATAAGGTAATGTAAATAATGACAGTTTAGATTGAATATTAAATAAGATTAATATTTGACTTTAGATTACTTAAAATGCTGTTAGGATTATTTATGTGTAATATACAGTGGTGTGAAAAAGTATTTGCCCCCTTCCGGATTTTTTTTTTGCATATTTGTCATGCTTAAATGATTCAGATCATCAAAAAATATTATATTTCTCAAAGAAAACCAGAACAAATACAAAATGTATTTTTTAAATTTTAGTTTTGTTTATTAAGGGAATAAACAATCCAAACATTTCTGACCCTATGTAAAAGAAATTGCCCCCCTTGGTAAATCATGAATTAACTGTGATGAATTGAATAACTGAGTTAAATTTCACTAGCCACACTCAAGCCTAATACTGCCAGACCTGTTGAATCAAGAAATCACTTAAGTAAAACCTGTCTGACAAACTGAAGTAGTCTTAAAGATCTCAAATAGCAACACATCACACAGCAATCTAAAGAAATTCAAGAACAGATGAGAAACAAAGTAATTGAAATGTATCAGTCTATAAAGGATAACAAAGCCATTTCTAAGGCTTTGGGACTACAGCGAACCACAGTGAGAGCCATTGTCCACAAATGGAGAAAGCATGGAACAGTGGTCAACTGTCCCAGGATTGGCCGGCCTACCAAAATTACTGCACGAGCAAAACAACGACTCGTCCAGAAGGTCATAAAAGATCCCAGAACAACATCTAAAGAACTGCAGGCCTCTCTTGCTTCAGTTAAGCTCAGTGTTCATGATTCTACAATAAAAAAGAGACTGTTCAAAAATGGCATCCAAGGGTGAGTTCCAGGGCGAAAACCACTGCTGACCAAAAAGAACACAAAAGCTCGTCTCACATTTGCTAAAAAACATCTTGATGATCCCCAAAACTTTTAGGCAAATATTCGGTGGACTGATGAGCTAAGGTTGAACTTTTTAGAAGGTGTGCGTCCCGCTACATCTGGGGTAAAACGAACACAGTATTTCATAAAAAGAACATCATATCAACAGTCAAACAGTGTGGTGGTAGTGTGATGGTCTGGGGCTGCTTTGCACCTTCAGGACCTGGACGACTGGCTATAATTGAGGGAACCAAGAATTCTGCGCTCTATCAGTAAATCCTAAAAGAGAATGTCCATCAGTTTGTGACCTCAAGCTTAAACGTACTAACCCTAACCCTAAACACACCAGCAAGTCCACCTCTAAATGGCTAAAAATATCAAAATAAAGGTTTTGGAGTGGCCTAGTCAGAGTCCGGATTTAAATCCAATTGAAATGCCGTGCCCTGACTTTAAAAAGGCTGTTCATGCTCGAAGACCCTCCAATGTGGCTGAATCAAAACAATTCAGCAAAGAAGAGTGGGCCAAAATTCCTCCACAGCGATGTGTAAGACTTACTTGGTTTTACTCTGGTTTTCTTTGTGTAATATAAACATTTGTTTGATGATCTGGATCATTAAAGCATGACAAATATGCAAAAAAAACTAAAAGTCAGAAAGGGGGAAAATACTTGTTGACACCGCTGTATACATTAAGTGCTCATTTGCAAAGACTTAGTTTATTTACTTTAAAAAGTTAATTTAAATTAATAATATTTACCATTAAATTAATTACAAAATTATAAAAAAAATGTAAAGCTGTTTTTGTAAAAATTTGAAAAAGGTTGGATCAACTCATACACATATATCAATTAATGACTTAAACCTGTTTTAATATTAATAAATGTCTTTTAATGTCAAATTACAGAAATATAATGCACATTTCAAAGGTCAAGTGTAAAATAACATAAAGCAAAACATTTTATTTTTTTAATTATTTTTCTGGTGCCCTAGCTGCTGGAACAGTATTACAATTTGCGTCTCACTTATAATTGATACCTTTTTTTAGCTTTAATGATTAAGGAATACATTCATTTTCTGTACCGCTTATCTAATATAGGGTCACAAGGAATTATGGAGTCTGACCCATCATATCTCAAGCCGAAGGCACCCTGGACAGGTGTACAATCCATCACATCAAAGTACGAATGATTTTTTCCATCTGGATTTCATTTATCATTTAATTTGCATTAAAAAGTATTTCTCAGACAGGCAAAGTTTCACCATCACTTATCCATAAATTACTTTAAATGAGATTTATATGTCTCTGAAGTTATACATGCATGAATGTTTTATATTTAGATGCATTCAATATTTTATTTATGTCACATATTTTATTGTCTATATGAACGTATAAAAAAGTGTGTGAGTGTGTGTTCGACTAGCTGGATAAGAAAAGGGTCTTGGCGCCCCTGCGATCATCTTCACTGCTGTTCTGGCTTTCCCGACACTCCCTTTTACAGTGCCAATATCTAAGTACCACACAAACAACTGATCTCACAACTAGGCCTACTCATCTTTCAGCATTCCAGTTTTTACTTGGGCACAGCTTCAAAGCTGTGTCATATCTCGCTCAAGAGACAACGTACTTTACTCTTTGAGATGACAGC
This sequence comes from Triplophysa dalaica, assembly GCF_015846415.1. NCBI lineage: Eukaryota > Metazoa > Chordata > Actinopteri > Cypriniformes > Nemacheilidae > Triplophysa > Triplophysa dalaica. Next base: position 18,294,708 of record NC_079553.1, read on the forward strand.
CTTCAATGTTAACCTGGCAAGGAAATTAATTTTCCTAATCCGCACGACTCATTATTCTTGTGACCTTAATGCCGAACTAAAAACACAGCGCTGAATACTGGTTGTTTGAAAATCAACACAGATAATCACCACGACAGCACACATGTGGCCAAAGCAATCGATGGCGTGGCCGCTCACGGGCAAGGTCACACCGTGACATGCAAACAAGCCCCAGTTTTTCACGTCTCACATGCTAAGCAGCCGTGACTGCTGCTTGGGAGACGCTCATCCCTCGGGGAAGTCATTGCAGTGCCTTTGTTTGTGAAATCTAATAGGCTTGTGTTGTATTCGTTGGCTTTGTGCTGAGCACTGAGCTTTATTCCCTCGTCGCCTCAGCAGCCTGTTTCCCCATTAATGCTCCATTAGGGAAATTAGTGCTGTAATTGGGGAGGCGAGAAGAGAGATCAGGAGCCCAAACCAAAGAGGATGCGACTCACGTTGACGTTAGTCTTAAAGGGATAGTTCACACAATAATGAAACTTCTGTCATTCACTCACCTTCGAGTTGTTCCAAATCTGTATACATTTCTTGTTCTGATGAACATAGAGAAAGATATTTGGAAGAATGTTTATATTTTGTTACCACAAAAGTATAATGAAGTATTTTAAATATACTTGATTTGTAGTTGTTTACTTGTAGTTGTCTTTTGATTGAGTATCCTATTTAATTTTACACATTTTCGCATAAATGTACATGTTTAAGTTTAATATAGCATCATTAATATTTAATAAAATAATAGAAATAGTTAACTTTAAGAATGTTAAGATCACTTAAAGAAAACTTACAAGTACTTGGAGTGTAAAAATGACAAAACTAATAGTTAATTGTGATGAATAAAGTACACTTGCTACATAAAGTGTATTAAAAAACACACTTGAACTTTACTTAAGTATACTTGATAAAATATTTTTTGTTGATAAATCAGTAGTTGGTAAACATGAACTATAAAATCCAGATACAGTGACACTATTTAGGAAATTTGTCACACAATGTATGAATATAATTTCAATATATAACAAAATAACCCACCTGTTGATATTTACTTTAAAGATCTATAGCTCACACTTTGCATGCAAAATACTGATAGATTTACTTTTTAACTTTTTTTACATTTAATGGTTTTCTGGTTCGTAATGCTTGAGAATCTTTACCTGTGGACATCTGTGTGAGGCTCCAAAAATTAGTTTCGAATCTAGAATAAAGTGACTAGCAGAAATCATTTGTTTGCATATTGCACTAATTTAAGTCTTTTGTTATGTAATCCGGTAACGTTCATTTTTAAGCGTGGCTTAAATATAAAGACTTTTTAGGCCTGTATTGCATTTGCAAGTAGATCGTCTTTATCTATTCATGAAAAAAATCTGTTTCTTTTTACAAAAGAGAGGTGGCAGGTGTGCACGTGTGAGAGATTGTGTCAGTATTGCTTGCATCTTTCAAAGCGTCTGTTTGTGTGAAATTCTCCAGGTCTGACCTCTTTGTTGTATGTGGACTCAGAGTAGTTGTTTGAATGAAAGTTTAGTAGTTGAGTGAAAGTTTACAGTAATCCCTATTTTTAGACACTGGGATCTTTTTAAAAATCCATTCCTTTTTTTAATATCGCCTTGCTTTGTCCATCAAAACCACCTAGACATTCCAAATATTAAAAATTGCATGTTTACTTTTTCTTCCAAAGAAATAACTATTCATCTCAGTTTTTTACTGCCCCTCGTGTTTGTTTTGTAAATGTCTGCAAAGTTTTAATAACCTCATATCATTTCAAACATTTATGTCCAGGTCACTGCCCTCTGCGCAGTAGCCCTTGTGAAAGGGAGTCGGACCCCGTGGCTTCCTGCCAGACTAATTTCCTCAGGCTCTTCCTGAACAAGACACCACTAGCACATTTAAAATGAAATACAACCACTTCTTTCTTAGCCCCAAAGCTTAAAATAGTGCATCTGGGGACACCAGTTTGTCCCACCACCCACAAGCATGGCCAGTGCCCCCACCATGATGATTCATGCTCTGTTTTCTCTCGAAACAGCTCGGCATCCTGGCATTGTGACGAGGGCCTGAAACCGGGTCGAAAGAGGCATGAAAAGTGTGGATATGGATTTTCCCGGGTGGTCGAGGAGATGTCCGTCACCATGTCGGAAAATGATTTCTGCTCATGACAACTCATTTCCAGCTCACTGTTTATTTGTTCTGCTCTGTTTTGCCTGAATAATTTTTAAGATCTAGAGTTAACTCGGACCCCTTCCACCTGTCTTGTGAACGCCTTCAACCTCCCAGCGGCCCCGGGAACATCTCACACGACTACTGAAAGCTATTGATGAGCTGCTAAAAGGATTAGTAGCGTAAAGGGGTAATAATATTCAGATATGACTAATGCCTGAGCAGGACACACGAGGTAGAGAGGTGTTAAATCTTTGAATCGTTCGATCGGGCCTACATTAATCCCCTGCACCAAAAGGACCAAGGACAGCAAAATCTAATATAATCTCTTGTCTGAAAAGCATATCGTGTGAATGCATACATAGCCGCGGGAACGTGTTTTGAGCAGGGGGTGCTGTGATTTTTGTGAAGTTATGACTGTACATGGGCGAGCCGCGATATACAGTCTTTACACCTCACGCCACTGCAGTCATTGTTTCAAATGAAGTCATTCCTACACTTTCTCTATTCCGATCACATATTGGTGAGCAGACCTAGTGCATATAGTCTCTGCTTTTATAATTTATCTTTCACACTGTTTCAGATTTTCTTTCGCTCGACCCCAGGAGTTGCTGCCCACTTCCCGCGGCTATGAATGCTTTTCTCTTATCATCATCTTTTCTTTGCAAATGAATACCTGTGCTCTCCCCACTTGGCTAATTTAAAGGAATAGTTCACGCAAAAAGGAACATTTTGGTATCATTTACTCAACCTCAAGTGATGTCATACCTGAATAAATTACTTTGTTCTGATGAACACAAAGAACAAAAATGACAGATTTGCAACAACCTGAGGTTGATGACAGAATTCACCCTCAGGTTGTTTCAAACCTGTACACATTTCTTTGTTCTGTTGAAGATAAACAAAGCTATTTGGAAGAATATAAGAAATTCCGGTAACACTTTCCTTGAAGCATGTATGTATTTTAGTATTTGAATGAACTTCTATTGTATTACAGACCACCACATACATTACGCTCTAAGGGGTCCTAAGGGGTCCTAAGGGGGCTCTAAGGGGTTGGTAATACCTAGAATTTCAAAATCAAGTGCAGGTGGTAGATCCTTTTCTTATCTAGCGCCTAAACTTTGGAATATTCTTCCCTGCACGGTCCGGGAGGCAGACACACTCTGTCAGTTTAAATCTAGACTAAAGACTCATCTTTTTAATCTTGCATACACTACACCTCCATAATATTAATCCTCAGAGGATTTAGGCTGCATTATTTAGATCAACCGGAACCAGGAACACATCCAACAACAAATGATGTACTTGTTGCATCAAAGAGTGCAGAACAGTACTCTACTCTCAGCCAGTCTTGTCTCTTTGTTCCAAGGTTACCGCAGGATGCAGTTCATGCCCAGACCTGATGGCAGAGCTGAGAATGGGAAGCGGTGACCTGACAAGTGCTAAGAGGATAGAGCTGGATAATTGTAAAGAGTTATTAAAGGGTAAATGCATTATAATTCTTCATAATGTTTGTTGTAATGCATTATATTTAGTTGTAAAGAATTATATACCAATTTAAAATATGTAGAATAACAATGAAATGCAAAGTGTTGTATAAACTGACAAAAAGACATTTCCATGCATTAAAAGGTGCATTACAATGCTTTAGAACTACTACTACTACTACATTTTATTTATATGCGCCTTACTGACACTCAAGGACACCGTACAGCAAATAGTCACGACAGTCATCAAATAAAAACAGTTAATACAAGGTAGATATAAACATGGGATAGGCACACAAATAAAATCACAGAAAAGCCAACCAAAAAAAGTATGTTTTAAGACGAAAATTAAGTTTTCACTACTTATAACATCCTGCGGTAATTAGTTTCAAAGGTAGGGAGCTGCATGACTTCATTATGTATTATATGCATTATAATGCATTATACAAACATGTTTTCAAGGAAAGTGTTACCACAATTCCTAACATTCTTCCAAATATCTTTGTTTATGTTCAGCAGAACAAAGAAATGTTTGCAAGTTTGAAACAATTTAATTTGGGTTTTATAGCACTTTATTGCAATGCAAAGCTGCTTTACGAGAGGTAGGCTACAGATGTTGACAAGATTAAGATGTTTTTAAAAACAGACAAACTTTCTCTGTGTTCATCGGATTAAAGAATTACAGATATGCAACAACCTGATAGTAAATGATGACAGAATTCAAGCATAATACTTAATTAGAGGTTTGTTCAAATATGTTTGTTAAGATAGAAGCAATAATATAACTCTATCCCTTTCGTACAAGATAGCTAGCTTAGCTGTCATTCACATGCTCACATCGGTCCATGTGGCGCTATGTTTTTTCAGAGGGGGTGAGGGGGTGGGAAAAGCCCTGGCACTTTTATTCCATTAGATGATAACAAAAGGGATTATGTGTTAAGAGGAGTGGCATTGGAAGGACATCACCCATTAAAGGCCTTTTCACTTTTACCGTCCAGTTTGCTGATTCCACCAAATACTATTAAAGAGCCTTCTGTGGCAATACTCGTTTCACAGGGCTTCACTAAGCTGTACGAGGGCAGCAATGCTTTAATCACGGGTGTGAATAGGAAGATTATTCCAGTGTTTTGCCTTTTTATGGGATATGGAAAATCTATAGGTGTTTCTGTGAGGTCAGAGTGCAGGTAAAGGACAAAGAGGGTGCCTTGACGTTTAACATAATAGACACGATGTGCTTTACTATATTGCTTCACAATTGGTCACCAACGGGACAAACTTTAATATGAAATGTTTTGATGTGAATATCACGGCAGTTTTTGCACTTTTTAAAGGATGTTTTAAGATCCTGCGCAATCTCTACATACATATACAGGCAAAGTGAAAGTTCCCAGAAACACTATTCACCCTATTTTTTAAAACCTTCTGTGGAACACAAAAGGAGATATTTTGAGAAATGTCTCAGTGATTTTGTGTCCATACAATGGAAGTCAGTGGGGTGTCACTGTTGTTTAGTTACAAACATTCTTCAAAATATATTCTTTTGTGTTCCGCAGAATTTTTGGGTGGACTATCCCTTTGATGTAACATTACATAAATCACCTTGTGTTAAAGGAACAGTTCACACAAAAATAAAAAAATCTGTCTGATGACCACAGAGAAGGATTTTTGGAAGAATGTTTGTACAGTTCTTGGCCACCATTGACTTCCATAGTAGGACAAGTTAAGATATTTTGAAGAATGTGGAAAAGCAAACAGTTCTGGGGTACTATTGATGACTATTGTAATTTTTCCTCCAACGGTAGACAATGGTGGCCAAGAACTGATTGGTTACAAGCATTCTTCCAAATATCCTCTGTGCTCGCAAAAAGAAAGACATTTTTCCAGATTTGGAACAACTCGAGGGCAAGTAAACGGTTCCCTTAACATGAAATAAAAGAATCACCCAATTTTTCTTTTTTATGCTTAACATCTCACTGATGGTGCATGTTGTTCCATACAAAAATCATAACATTTACCTTACAACCCCCCCCCCCCCATTCACAGATGACTACAGGATAAGGGTGCAATTCTACCATGGGCTTGTAATAGAATAACTCAATCCCTATAAAAGCAATTGTAAGGTTATTATCTTCTTAGGGTTCCATTTGTACCGAGTAGCACTTAGGAGAGCTGGAGACTAATCTCATAGTTGGGTTTCTTAGTCATCAGATTTACCGGCCTCGGTGAATGTCATTGTGGTTTACATCCATCCTTGCGTTCCCCGGAACGCTAGTGATAGTAGGCAAAGTGGATGTTGGTGGATGGTGGATGACCCTGCCAAGGTGTGAAGGTGTGGTGCACTTGTACTGTGTGTGCTGGAAAATTTACCAGTTTCAATAGTGCGTTTTTCTCTGGCTTTGATTTAAGAACATGTATGTAAAATCTTCAAATTCGTGCCGGTTATACTTTTGTTGAATTTTAGATTAAAATGTTTTGATGGTCTTTGTTAGGTTAGTAGTAGTTTTGGTGGTTAAAGCCTGTATGTTCCTCAAACAGGCCGGCTGTCACAGAGCTTTTATAGACGATGGATGTCACAAGTGTCAGACTAAATAAACGGAGTGCAGCGTTGCTTATTTGTATGGCGTTAACAGGCGCGCAAAACCCCAAAGAGCCACGAAAGAGCCGGGCCGCCACCCAACAAGCAGGTAAGCATGGGAGATGGCCAATTCCCACACACAGAAGAATTTACTGGCAAAATATACACCGGACGCACACACGAGCGCCAGCCCGCGCATACACGCATTTTAGCAAATAAAAAAGGGCCTATGAGCAGGCCAGCTCATATTGATCTTTTAACATAGGATTATACAGTCTGGCTCTATGGGCTTACCCGCTTTAATTCCCTCACAAAATAGATAGACTGACTTTGGCTCTATACATATATGGATCAATGCAAATGTACTTATGCCGCCATGGTTCAATTTTAAACGAATTCCATTAGCCATAAGTAAAAGTTTTCTAGGGTAATGCGATTAGCATTCCCCTCACCAACAGACTTTCTACTCAAGCAATGAAACGCTTCTTGTTTTTTCCTTTGCGCCAGTTGCAATATCCCTCTGACAGACGTTGCCGTGATTGCGGTAGTAGTGTTGTAAATACCACCTGTCTCTTCCTTTCTTTGTTGCTCTTTTCCAAACACCAGTTACGCTCACCCTTGCAGGCTCTCCGGTGTCGGCTTCGCTTATACGGGAATCAGACTGCTCCAAAGGCATCATCTAATAAAAGCTACCTGCGCTCTGCATCTCATTCCCTTAAAACAAGCCTTCATTATTAGATTTCTTGCAAGAGCTGGATGTCAGCTGACATCTTTGCTTCCATCGTAAATGGCGAAACAGTGAGCTGCTGCGACAAATGGGATACTGAGTTATGCACTAACTATGGAAATGGCTGTGTTCCTTTTAGCTCATTAAATTGTATTTCTTATGCTATACATTTTACAGCTGTTGCGGATGCATTTTTGCTGTTTGCAGTAGAAAGAATTGTGGCCCTGCATTACTAGTTCTACAGTTATTCAGTAAATATCCCCCAATGTTTTTATTTTTAAAAAACATTACTATGGAAAAGGCTGTGTACCTTTTTGGCTCATTAAATTGTATTTCTAATATTGAGTTTACGGTAAAGAAAATATATTTTTTATATATTAATTCATTTTATCTTATTCCAAGATAACTCCATCTGATTTATACATATCTCTACGTCTTTTTCCATTTGACATTCTGTACTGCTGGGTGTTAATCATTTCAGACCAGATCATGATCTATTTTTTTATAAATGCATCATCAATGCAGACTGACACTTACTCATAATCCTGTCATGACATCAGACGAGCGGATGCCAAAGCACACAAATAACCATTGTTCGTCGTCCCCGGCAACACATTAAGGAAAATAAACAGACCAAAGAGAAAGATCTTCCACCCTCTGAGGCCCTCGGCCTGACCCAGAGCGAGAGATGTTGACCATCAGGGAGAGAATGATGCTAAGGATGATGATGGCTAAGTACATACAGTACAGACCCGCAAAAAACACATTGTCATCGCCAGAAAAATAGAAGCCATTCAGTTGTAAAAATTTGCTGACAAGGGACATTGTCTCGGTTTGAGCAGAGAGGATGAATGTGAAGATGGATCCAAGTCATTAGGCTCAACATAATCAAATCACTTTTGGTAATTCATAGCTCTTCTGGCTTCTTGAGTGATGCAGAGTATTGAAAATTATTTTCTTCCTGCGACAAACTCATCCCAGATTGTTAAAAGGAATGAAGAATAATTTTCTCATTTTTACTAAAGATATCCACACCACAACATTTGCTCTCACATTTGACAGGCAATTAAATCAAACGTTTTTCGAGCTATAAACATGCTCGTTTTTTTATTCTGAAACATCATATGGTCACCCCGTGAAACAGCAAGCGCTGTATTTAGTCTTCTGTTGATTTCCTATTGAAACCTTAAATATGGGCTGAACCTGTAGAAGCTTTAATCCTTCTTTCTAAATAGCCAGATTTTGGTCAACTTCTCCTTCAAAGTTAGACAAATTGAGATCAATTTTGAGAAATATTTAGAAAAAGTGCACCATGTTTTCTAATACCATGCATTCTATGTTTTATATATTTTCACTATTACATCTCTATGCTTGTGTTACTATTATCTTGTGTAAAGCTGCTCTGCAACAATTCAAAATTGTTAAAAGACGTAAACAACACTGGACCAGAATCGCTTCCTGTTTCAGTTTTTTTACGCTACACAAATGTTAGAACAAAATACAACCAACACAACATTCAGAACTGAAATGTTAAACGCACATGTATGACACACAGAAATATCTGTGGGAACACGAACGGGACAGATTGGTGACTCTTCTTGTCAAAGGAAAGACTGCAAATCTGAAATGCCTTTTTGCATATTTTAGTACGCTTTTAGCAAATAGATGGCTTCGGGTCTCGTAGGCATAAATGAAACAACAAAATTATGTTGAAACAACTCCAAATGTATGTGAGCAGCATTGGGTCAACAGATCTGTTTGGCCAAACAATGGAAGTAATGGGTAGTGTTTGGGAACTGTACAATTTTGTGACGCATGTTTACTTGTGGAGTTTTGTTTGTTATCTTAAGCGTGGTGTAGAAATTACACACTTCACTTTTTACTGTCTCTATTTTTGTTGCGCTGGCCAGTTGTGTAAAACTCTATGAAACGTTGATCTTCATACATTTGTAAGGAGAGACATGAGCCACATATAACACCATCCGACATCATTTCACGTTTCAACGCTCTACAACTTTTTCCGTTTTCTTTTCTCCCCGCTCAGTATCTCCATCCAGCGTGAGAACATTCTCCACCCAGAGTTCCTGGCATTACACTGCAATATAAACACCACACAAACCCAAATGCTGCACTGTATAGTGATTCCGCTGTTTGTCCTATTTATATTAGACATTTATCTCTTAACATATACTTTTTCCTTGTATCCTTGCCGGTTTTGGCTCTGAACCATTTCTTAACAAACACAGATTAAACAAAAGCGCACAGCAACACACATTCGCCCACAGAACAGCATGTTCAAATGTGGCAATATGGAACCAGAGGTTTATGTGGGTGAAGATGTATACCCATAATTGTGACGTGTGTGTGTTTCTGAGAAAGAGAGTATATAAAGGTGCAGGTCCAGCTGTGGATGTTTGTTTGTCTTTGGTCTGTGTGCCAGGATCTGACCCACTACACTGACAGACGGCTCAGGCCGGTGGACGCCCGTGTGCCGCGGCCATGAGAGATATATGGTTGTGTGAACTTGGGTTCACGTCGAGCCGTGCCGTGTAGTTCTCAGATTAGCGCGTGTGTTTGTCAACGCCGTGCCCCTCCATTTGCTAACATGTGGGTGTTTCCGTTCAGAGCACCCGAGGTGTGTGTATTAGTTTTTCCTTATTGCTCATGACATTTACAGTCTCTGTGAAATGCTGCCATTTTATGATAGCATTGTTCAGGTTCCTGTAAAACTGGGAAGTGACTGGCATTTTCACGATCGAACATACAGAAAAGCGTACTGTATATAGAGTCGTTTCAGCCCTGTAATTCTAATCGCTAGAGGTACACAATAGAGATTCCAGAATTCCTAAAAAGTGTCACCAGGAACCAGGAAGAGTAGAAGCTTGTTGTTTATATAAAAAATATATATATATATACAGCTGCTGAAAAATGAAGAGACCAGCAATTCCAGTCCAGTGTTTGTTGACATTTAACAGAAAAAACCTCAGGAATGGCATAGTCACCCAACATTAGTGTGAAAGACTGACAGAATGCAAAGACGCATTATATGTTGTAAAGAAAGTCAGGCTTATTCCATCATATATTCATTTCAGTAACACATAAAACATTTGTATTATTTAATTATGAACTTGTTTACTATTTTTGCAAACATTGCATTTTCTTTCGGTATTTTGACCAGTTTGTTTCAATTTCAAATTTTCTGCAAATAAATGAAAGAAAAACAATATGGAATTTAGTTTAAACAATGTTCACAGAATGAAACAAAAATTATAATTTTAATTAAACAAATACTTATAAATAGTAAATTCAGAAGGACTTAGAAACATTTTAAGCACTCTTGTCAATAAAACGGAAAATATGCTATGGGTTTTTTCAGACTTCAAATACTGCAAAATAAACAAGTTTATATATACTTTTAAGCAGTACAACAGTAACATTTTGTACATGTATAAGGAAAAGGTCAAAATCTTTTTTTATGCGATAACCTGGATTTTTATCACAGGTTTCATGTGTTTTGTCATGATGTCGGTCATTCAAATTGCTGTTGGATGACTTTATGTCATGAAATTCAACAGAAACTTGACTGGAATGGCCAAGCAATACATCTAGAAATGCTGAACAAATGAAAGATTGCAATGGTCTCTTTATTTTTTCCGTGTCTGTATGTATATGTTTCCCATAATATCTGATGTTGGATTGAACATGAATATTGAATATACTGTTCATGTGATAAGTGATTTGAATTTATGCAATGAGAATATGACGTAAAAATAGAACCTGACTCTGGTTGAACAAATTAGCGTCTCAATAACAAAATTAACATTTGCGAATACTAGCGAAGATAAAAAATCACCACATTGATTTTATTCGTAATGAATGGCTTAAAGGGAGATATAATTTGCTCTTAAACGCTCATATGTGCGTCTCGCATCCTCTTTGTGGCCATGATAATTTATACTAATGACCTCAGTTGTCAGTACCAGTAATTTCATAATAGGCTTCAGATGACATGCTCATTTATTTTGGAGAATTAATTAACGTCTCATAATTATCAATCCTATTAATCACAATATTGTCAATATTTGGACCTGAATGAGCATCATGGTTTCACAGACTTTATATTTGGGGTAGAAAACAAAACAGGCTGTTTGTCACTCTCTCATATAAACAGTAGGCCTATACGGTCAGATAAATGAGCGCATCGAATTCAAACGCAGGGAAATAGCCTCTGTTCCGGGAACGGCCATAATCTGTTTCTCTTTATCATTCGTCCAAAGTGACACGGTTTAACATTCGGAAGGACCCCTGTACTCGGCCGCTCAGAATTCCAGGGGCGGGCGAGCCTCCTCGGATGGCGAAACTAAATAAAGATGTTTAGTGACAGGCTAATGAACAAATGGGCCCTCTTGATTTAACCTTGATGAATGGTTCAGCCAGGTGTTTTCAATAACGACAATAAGCACTGCAAGCCACAGGCCCACTGATACTGGTATAATGCATTATTAGACCATTAGAGGCTGGGCATGGGAGACCACTTACGTACTGCCCTATCAATAATGCCGTGTCCCAGTCTGCATTTAGGCCCGGGGAATTAGTCATACTGATATTCTATTTAATAAAAAATCACGAGAAGACGCATAAAGAATCTCATTACATTTTAACAGGGTTACAGTAACCCTGGAGGACCGCAAGTTTAATTTTCATAAGAGCATCCATTCTTCAATTATGTCAAGCAGAGAAAATGTAAATGGCAAATGGAATGCTAACAATATCTCTACAAGCGCATTGGCAGATAGAAGCCCCGGGTTCAGATAGCGAGGGGCGGCTCGCCGTTCGTGTGCGCATGGGCACATGTTTGTGTGAAAGTATTTCAAAGAGAGCAGAGAAAAGTGGAGAATATTATGTCAGTCCGTAATTAAATGTCACACCTTAAGCGATACAAATTTTGATTTTATACGCGCTCAGGTAATACACATTTCAGGAGACTTCTCTATGCCACAATGGCACATTGTAGGTAGCCTAGTTGTTTAAAAGATACATCCATGGTGCCGGCAGGGGTGTAAGTGAAAGGTGTCAGTCCCCCCCCCCCACCTCCTCACTAAAACCGCATACCCCCGAGTGTCAGTAGCTGTATTGGCATGTGGCTATCAGCGCCAGGGCTGTGGGGCCTCTGTAATAATAAACTGCTAATTGAAAGGCGCTCTCAGAGCAGGACTGTTAGCGGGGAGCCAAGTTGCTGAAAGATTACTGCAGCACGCCGGCCTACTTAGGTGCTGAAAGAGGCTATTACGCTTCTGTGCTCTACCTGTGAGGGGTGTTAATACAAACCTGTGCTCTCACTTTCTCACTTCTTTTGCCACGGCCACCAACAAATGAACTAACTGTTAGGGCCAGTTGTGAATAATATGGTAAAAAGCTTTCATAAACAAACATTTCAGTTAGCGAGATTACTTACTATATTTTTCTGATTATGTAATATAATATAAGAAATGACCATAATACTACACAAAGTAACCCAACAGTAATGTGAAAGATATGAAATAAAATCAAGTCCATCATATACTCGTTTATGAACTGATCCTAAAATATTTGTTATTTTTGTTGTTTTGATTGTTATTTTCACAGGTTTTTCCTGTTTCAGTTTTCTTATGCAAATAAAGAATATATGTAATTTGGGAAAAATGCTGTCACAATAGTTCACAGACTAGAACAAAATGATTATTTTACTTAAACAAGTCCTCAAAAATCTTAATTTGTTTGTGATATAATCTTGAATTACAATAAAATAATATTTTTTTGACAAGAATATAAGAAATTACAATTATACTACATGAGCTGAGCATTATCTGTAATAGGTCTGGTGATATCTTACTAAAATGATAAAATTGTAAAGAATATGAGATGTAATTTGCTTAAAAAAAATACTTTGGACCATTACATAAATATTGGATAGCTACTGTACTAATAATAATATATTTTTACATAATAATCCTCTCAATTCTCATTACTGTAATGCAATGAGTTATATTTTTGTTTATTTAAATAATTTACAGTTTGTAAATTTTAAGATTGTAAAACATTTATTAACTGAACTACAGTAATGAAATCAAACCAAGAACAGCAATTGAAAATAATTACAAAAAACTTTGGACATTACAGTAATGAAAATGTGTGTTCAACATTCAAAACAATGTCACAATCCCCCAAATGTTAATGCTTATAAAAAGTCTTCATTGTCTTAACACAAAATATAATTCCTAGATCATATTTCTTGCCCCTTCATCCAGAATTCTCAAAAAAAAAGCCTCTGCCATCCGCCCTCATCTGGGCCTCTCCATGTGCTGGACCCTTTAAAAACCTGCAAAACAAGGGACTGTGTGCCACTCAACCATGCAGAAAGCTCTTAATCTTTTAATACACACAAAGGAAGGAAAGATTAAAACATCTGGGTGTTGACAAGTCACAGGGAGTCTCTTCTAGCGTACAAAGTCATCACACACCAGGAGTTTCAAGATCACCGGCCCTCCACTTTAATTAAATTAATTGGCTTTTTACATTTCAACCTATAGACAATTAGGTATAAGTTTGAGTAAGAGGCTTAGAGGAAATACATGGGATAATTTGCTGCTGGGTGCAGAAGCCATGAAATAAATTGGTTGGATCATGGTACCTATATTAGATGACATCAGTCAACGGTTTTGATAAATAAGATTTGTTTAGTCTTTCTGGTTAAATTTGTGCTTCTTAAACAGCATGGTGAAGACATGGCATCCATCGCTCAGGACCAGCATCTTTAACACAACATATGATGGTGACCATCAGGTCTGTTCAGCAGGGTCCAAACTCCTTTCTATAAGCTACAATGAAACTCAACCTGTTACTGTTTGTCCACTCCACCCAACTACTTAACAATTTGCTCGTATTAACTCAATAGGAGCAGCTGCAACTTTACAGAAAGCCTTCTACGTATTGTGCCGGCCCTGAATGAGAAGACATCTCGCAGGAGTAATTGCATTACAGACCCGACGTCTCTCAGCTGGGGTGCCATATGTGTTTCTGTGTGTGCAGAGGAGGAGGTTCTGTGCTATTTCAACAAATAATATTGTCATAGGCTGGTGACAGAAATATCTTTGCTTCTGCGGCATCAGACCTGATGTTAATACCTTCTGGTAAATTATGTCGGGTTTTACAGCTCTGTCCCAGTAATTATCCCGTCTCCCCCAAAGCCTGATGCACTTCATTTCTCTTAATGCTCACGCCCACTGAGGGCCGGAGAGGACTTGGCCTGTGGCGTGAGCCCATCACATGACGGTATGTTCTGCACATCGGTCTAATCATATGGAAGAGATGATCACAGAGCAGGAAATCGCTGAACACGGCCAAAGGAAACAATCTTTCTGCACTGGATTAAGCCAATCATGTCTTTTCTCAACCTCCAACCACATCTTGTCCACAAAATGCTTTTGATTAAATGCTCGCCTGAAAACCACGTATTTATCATCACAATATGTTTACTTCGGGGAGATTTTGATTTCTCTAAGTGCCGCAGATCGTGTTAGCTTTGGTAGTAATGTCGAGTTTGTATTGTATCATGTGTAATGGAAGTCAATGTACTGTACGGTTTGACAATTTTAAATATGGATACTATAGGTGGAACTTTTGTAGCACTTGTATCACCACACTGAATTACAAAAATAAGGTTTAAAAACATCTCCCTCGTGTTCCATTATTCGGCCAAACAGATGGACAAGTATACTTAGTTTTCTCTGTGTATTAAACTGATAGTTCATCTCAAAATGTACTTATTTACTCATCCTCATCTCATTTCAAACCCGTATAACTTTCTCTCTTCTACAGAACACAAAAGAAGATATTTTGAAAAATGGTTGTAACCAAACAATGGCGTTACCCATTGACTCTACAAAATAAGTGAATATGTACCGCCGTTGTTTGCTTACCAAATTTCTTCAAAATATATTATTTTTTGTTTTGCAGAAGAAACTCATAAAGTTTTGAAATGACCAGATAATTACAAAATGATGACATAATTGTTATTTTTGGGTGAACGATCACTTTAAACTGGGATTAAAGAAATGCTTAAAAGACAGAACATTTTAAGAGAAAAAATACTAATCATCTCAAAAAGATACGATTTAAATGCTTTTGGTTGTGTTTTTGCCATCTAATCTGAAACTCGCAGTGGTCTGAAGAACATGAAACCAAAAGGATAAGCTTCCCATAATAATCATGATGTGTATCTTGGGGATAAGCAGGGAGAAAAGAGAGATAACAAAACATGCGTGATCACCTTGGTGAGGCAGCAGGTGACTGTAAATACAATACAGAGAAAAGAAAGCAACTGTAATCCTAAAAGCGCTGTATTGTAACTAAAGCAAGGTCTTAATGTTAGTAACCCCAAGAGCAGGTGTGCATTTACATTCAGGAGCAAATTAATATAACGGTATACTCAAATATAAAACTGTGACAAAAAATGGATAAAAGAACTGTATGGGTACTATATAACAAGATTATTTACTTTGTGTGTGAACTATTCGTTTAAACTAACATTTCTTAATTCAGCCTTTTTGTTTAATAATTAAATAAGTTATACATAAAACATGTCACAAAGGGAATTAGGCCACAGACACACTTTTCTTGTGCTTTGCTCAGACAGCTGATAAACTCTCACTTTGATTGATGCTCTGTTCTCTGAGATAAATGGCATCTGCGGGACCCAGGAGGGATCTAATTGGATTGGTTTCCAGAGAATACTAATGGGGCGTAATGTTGAGATAACTGAAGCCCTAAGAATAAGTGATCATGGACAGCATGTGTTTCTTGCCAGTAATAAACATGTCACACAGACGGCCAGTCAGTAGCTGCAACACAATTACCTCACTGCACCACACACATTGTTCTTCAACCACAGCATCAAAGATATTACAGAGACGTGCAATTAAAACAATTATTTCAAAATTACACACTGTCTTACAGTACAGTATATTCAGTCAAAATGATGATATTTTATAGTTTTAATACCTATTAGATTAAAATGTGGTAAATACTAACCCCGAGTGTTATAAAACTTGAGACTTTTGAAGTACAGTGGACCAGTTTATGTTGTTTTACACCTGTAATACTGGTGTCAAATCTAGAATGTTTTTCTCAAATCTGATTCCACACATCAAACTCTTTTGAAACTCACATTCATATAAACACAGTACAGCGGGAGAGAGCTCAATGCCAATTCTCACTGTCCCATGGTTACACTGGCACGGTTTTATCCCATCTGGGAGATATTTGTGTGGATTTTTGGGGTGCGTTCAGGGCACTGAAAACTCTTTACATAAACACTGATCCCTGTTTCACACTTCATCCAGCAAAACCTTTCATACATGGCTTTGCTGATTATCCATTTAAGAATAATGCATTTTTTGATTAACGTATTTTTTGGTAACCAAGATTGTCATGACTGAATAGGATTTCTTAGAAAAGATTTAAAAGTAAAAAGTGAGAAATTATTGTTCACATAAATCAGCATGTATTTGTATAAGAAAATTATCTGGTCTTTCTAAAAAATTAAACAAATACTCATATACATAAATTTAATATAAGTCCTCCACCAAGGCACAAAATATATGAATAACGTCAAACATAACATCTGTACAGACTAACGTACATTGAATGTGAATAAACAATCCTAATGTGCTTTGAATGACGACACATCTGTATCTGCTTCTTGGCTTTCATGATGGGCCAAGTATACTGGCAACCCGACCGCCTGGACAGGAGGTGTCATCAGCTAGCAGCAGAACATACGCTCTCGGCCTCTAAACGGGCCAGATCTCAGCTATGTTTGGTAAAAAAACAAATTCCCTCAGTGTGGCCACAAGCTGTGCTAACACCACACACATTTTCAATGGCACCCCAAACCATAACTTTCAAGATTGGCTCAGATTCTACTTACTGTATTTAGGTTTTGTCTAGCACCAGTGATTCGCTCTGAGGCCAGAAAGGGCCACAGTGAGAACACTACAAAGGTAGTACACAATGCATCACACCTGCGATCACACTACAGATATTGACATGATGGAGGTTGAGGGGACTGTATCAGTTTACACATTGTGATTAGACTATTTAAAACATGATAATTTAAACAAGCGAAATGTTACAATTTATATGATAAACCAAAGAGATTAAAAGGATAATTTACCAAAAAATGAAAATTCTGTCATCATTTACTCACCTTTGAGTTGTTTCAAATCTGTATACTTTTTTTTTTAAAGAATGCCTATAACCAGACAGAATTGACTAACATAGTAGGAAAAATTACAATGGTTGTCAAAAGTGCCCCAGAACTGTTTGCTGTCCTAAATTCTTCAAAGTGTCTTTGTTTGTGTTCATCATAATACAAATTTATAAAGTATTTTTTCTTATTATGGGACTTGATGGGCGTGAGATCTGTTTGGTTTTAAGCATTCATTCAAATATCTTTCTCTGTGTTCATCATAACAATTTATACAGATTTGGAACAAATCGAAGGTGAGTAAATGATGTCAGAATTTTTGTGTGAAGTATCCCTTTAAGTGTATGTAATATTGCATTGGAGGGAAAAATATAACTAATCTTATCTTAAGCTTTAAAATGTTTTCATAATATTTTTTTTGTATAGTCAATTTCAAGTTTCCCAGGGACAGTGAGATCCTTTTAATATTAAGACAAAAATTTTTTTTTGAAAAAAGTGGGTGTGATGTCAGCATCAGCAATAATTCCAGCTATATTTCTCAGCATGTTATAATAATCAAAATGTATCATTCATGTTTTTTTTTTTGCCAATCAGCTTTATTTTGCTGCAATTTTTCTACCATATTGTTGTACCTTAAAATAATTACACAGTACATTCCCCACTTATACACATATATTGTGCTGACATATGGGTAGTTGACTATATGTCCTATGGCGTGACACCGCTTTTTTTTAAGAAACGGTTGATTATTTAATATTTTATATTATTAATATTTATAATATAAAACAGCATAAGAGAGCTTCATCTTCAATGTTAGTTGTTTTAATCGATTTTTTGCTCTCACACTATAGGACAAATGTGCATATTTTTCAACTACTCATATAGAGTGGTCCCACAATTGAATCTATTGTATTTTAAAAGGTTTTGAAGCTGAAATTGTATTTTCTTTTTAAATGTGTGGCTTTATTCTTTAAAAACAAAAAAAACGATTTTTTTGTGTAAGTCATAGTCATTGTGTAAGTATGTACTAATAAAAAGATACAGTTGCTAAAATCATGAAACATTTAAATACTTTTTATCATTTATCGTAAACAAAATGATCGCTGATCGTTTAACGTGTTCAGATTTAAATCAGCACTGTACGACATAAACTATAAATGGTGTCCATTTCAAACGTGTGTTGTTAGGATCGTCACACAAGATCGATTTGCTGTTCTACAGCGACACCAAGTGGTTATTTCTTCGAAGTTCTAACAAAAGTTCCAAATTTTTACTACGTCACTACGTCTGGGTTGCATAGCAACCACTTCGTTGCATCGTTTCTGAAGATGTCTATTTCTTGGCCGATTAATACTTTTATTTGAACATTAAATGTTTTAACAATGCTCCTTAGCTGTTCCAAATAAGTGTTTCAACCAAGGGGCGACTTTCAGGGGGGCTTTAATAAGACACAATTATTATTTAGGCCTTTAATAAGACAAAAAACAAGATATGGAATATACATTTTTCTAGTAATGCCAATCTCATTGTGTGGACATTGTGAGTTGGGGACAAATATTCTCCCAACATTGGTTTGGACGAAAGTTCTTAAACTTTGATCTTTTACAATCACAAGACCATTGTTTATTTTCCTAAAGGTTGTTGCTTTAATAAATCGTAGCGGTTGGTGTGTAGGTGAGTCCGTTGTATTATTTTCGTATCAATTCAATGTAAATGTACGATCATGTGCGGGTAAAGAGACGTTGCCATGGTGATCAGGAGGTCTTCTATACCTCGGGTCATTTAAATGCGTTGCCATGGTTACTCACTCTCACTGTTGAGCGCTGCGTCCAGATGGGGGCGATGCCCGCTCCATTCAACAGATCTGTAAAGTCCCAGAGCGCAGGATCTGTGCAGGACTAATGTAACAGATGTGAGACCCTTTAAAGAGTGAAACAACTGATTTAGCACACACATAACCTCCTGTCGCTCCTTCTTAAGAGACATTATTGTGAAACAATGGTAGTTAAAACGAGAAAACCAAACGCAAAGGATCTAAACAGCGAGAAGGACAGGAGTCAACCTGTGTCTGGCAAAAGCAGGCGTGGAAAAGATGGAAAAGGCTCGTCTTTCCAGAGTAAAAACGGAGCGGTTACTGGGATCATAAGAAGCAAACTGGGCTTGAGTTCATCCGCCTTCACGAGAGGAATAACGGTCCTGGTTCTCGGTAGGCTTTGCTTATTAGCCGCTAGGTAGCTAACGGTTGATATTAGCATCTAGCATCTTCTTCTCAGTATCGATAATATAACAGTATGTAGTAAACATAAAAGTTGTCGAATGTTCATTTTTTCAGAGGTTAAAATTATTCTTAAATAACACCAGACTAACGTTGTCAGTTTTACCTCCAGGGTGTGCATGAATTCTCACGTGTTTACTGTGTGCTAGTAACCAATCAAATTTGATTCACTTCACTTCAGTTACTAGCCAATCATTATTGTGAGGATTAACGTGTAATTTCAAGTATTTCCAGTTCAGAATTTATTTATTAATCCAGTTAAAACACGAACACAATTTAACACAAACGTTAGTTGACAATAATACGTATTGTTTTATTATTAATAATAGGACATTTGGGTAAACAATCTCACCGGTGTTCTGGTCGGTCAGAATCGATATGAGCCAGTGTGGCCACAGATCAGCCTCTTTGATCGAGGCAAAGTCTCCAAAACTAACTTGTTTGTTTTTTTCACAGCTTTCATTGTTGGATATTTACACTGGTTAGTATCTTTAAATCTTTTAAAATGACCTTAAAGTTCCACATAGAGATTCCTGTTACAATAAATGAACTGCTTTGAAATTTTAGGTATCATCTCTCACTTCTATTTGAAAATGACAGACACTTCTCACACATGTCATCGCTGGAGAAGGAGATGGCTTTTCGAACTGAAATGGTTAATATTGTTTTACATATATCAATATATATGTATTTACAATATGTGCCATGACATATGACGGCATCCCTCAAAGCTTAATGTCTCTTGTAAATTATTATACTTTAGGGACTTTATTATTCATATTTCAAAACCATCATTGAGGCGCCTTCTTTCGCGGATGGTCTTAACATGATCATGAACGACAGACTCACTGAATATCCGCTGGTGATAAACACTCTAAAGAGGTTTAACTTGTACCCTGAGGTGAGATGTATCTTCACTCTGCTGTTGCATCTTCACTGTGTTTTTATTCAATCTCTTGTTGTCACGCTACAGTGTTTGCCTTCGCTCCAGAGTCTTTTTTTGTACTGCAGGTGGTCTTGGCCAGCTGGTACCGAGCATACACCAGCACAATGAGTTTCTTTGGAGTCTCTACCAAGTTGTGTTGGACCATAAACAGAGGCGAGGGTCAAGAACCTGTGGAGAGCTGTGAAGGTATCACAAAAGCTTTGTTTGGCACAAATATCTATTGAGAGTTTCTGTTTTTTTTCTGATCTTGTCATGTGTAGAATCTTCTCTCCCTAAACTGTTTACAGTTTGGCCATGCTTTATTTAAATGTGTGCTTTATAAATTGTTTGCACTCTATTTATATGGAATGTATTCTCACTCATTATCACATCTGAAAAGTGCCAACAGAGAGCTATTCCTGCACTGAAAGGTTTTGTTTATTTTTAAAGCGAGTGTGTTTATTTTGTAAGGAGGATAATTCTAACAGATCTTTGTACCAACTTCTATGACTTTTCTTCAGGTTTGGGAGATCCTGCATATTTTTATGTCACTTTTGTGTTCGTCTTAAATGGGGCAATGATGAGCCTGTTCTTCATTTATGGAACATATCTGAGGTAATGAAACACTTGTTATCCTAGATAATACATCTCTAAGGAGAGCCAATAATGTACTTTGTTCAATATAGAAAGAAAGTAAAGGTCAATCTGAGCTGTTACAGTTTTATGAAAAAAAAAAACCTTTGTATTCTCCTATAGTGGCAGTCGACTGGGTGGGACCGTGACAGTTTTGTGTTTATTTTTCAACCACGGAGAGGTAATATAATGTTCTCCAGATCTCAGATTGGCAGACATCTGCTGTATTTAAAGCTGTCGTGTCTTTGTTTTAAATCCCAGAGCACACGAGTCATGTGGACCCCTCCTCTCAGAGAGAGCTTCTCTTACCCATTCCTGGTTCTGCAGATGCTTCTGCTCACACACATCCTGCGGTAACTTCACATTTACTGCAATCATTGGATCAGTTACTGAAGTTTCACACTTGCTCTTTTTATCCACGCCACCATTAGAAATGACTGTAGATCGTTTGATGTTATTGCCTATAAGAGCACACCTGCTGTCAGGTGTTAAAACATGATGTTCAGCAAAAAGTGTTAGTATGTCTTTTGTATTTGTGTTGGTATCTATGGTACTTACCATTAAACTGGATGTTTAGACTAGTTTTTCATCTAATGTGCTATTTGTGTATTTTAAAAGGACAAGGAACCCGTGCAGAAATACTATGATGGCTTTGGGTATCTCCAATGTGTTCTTCATGCTGCCCTGGCAGTTCGCACAGTTTGTTTTACTTACCCAGGTGAGTGACCTAAGAAAGGTTACCACTGCCGGTGACATGAACTAAATCAGTGCTGTCTATTTAACTTAAAATCTATACTCCTGCTTTTCAAGTGCTTTCATTATATAAAGAGGATGTGTTGGACAAGTAGCATATTTTTTTTTTTAACGTTTCATCCTTATAGAGACAGTTACCCCCAAAAATGAAAATTCTGTCATCCATTATTCACGACTTGTTTCAAACTTGTATAAACGTTGTTGTTCTGTTGAACACAAAATAATATATTTAGAATAATGAAGGAAACCAAATCGTTCTAGGGCACCATTGACTACCATAGTAGTTTTGTTTCTTACTATGGAAGTCCATTGGGCCTCAGAACTGTTCGGTGACAAACATTCTTCCCAATATTTTGGTCTTTGGTCTTTGGTGAACTATCCCTTTAAAATTGTAAAACATTATTTATATTTCAGGAATACTTGTTCTCTTTTTCAATTTCATGTGTAATGGAAAGTTGTGATGAGTGTTGATGTGTTTTACAGGTGGCTTCTCTTTTTGCTACATATATCCTGGGTTATCTGAGCCCTGCGAAAATGCAGTCTGTCTTGGTCACGCACATGGTAACTGATTCATTGATGAAATCATTGTTTGTTTAACAACTCAACAAACTAAAATAGGACAAATCAATACTACCATTTAAATCATTCTTAAAATGTTTGATCACATAACTAGCAACACAGGTGCTAATAGTATTCAATATGTAGGGGTTTATTTGAAACCCATCTTTTGTTCATTTTAATGTAATTTTAATGTGCTATTGTGTTTTATGTTCTATTATTTTTTATGCACCTCACAGATCTCTCTGGTCGTCTGTTTCCTTCTGATGTTTGGGAACTCGATGCTGTTGACGTCCTTCTACGCCTCTTCACTAGTCTCCATCTGGGTGAGTTGGACAGATGGACCTCAAAGGCTGATTTGTTTAAATTTGTTCATTTGTGGCAATCCATCATAACTACCCAAAATAAGTACCGAATACATGACCTGTAAATTCATTCTATGAAGAAACCAATGATAGCTTGGTTTAGCCGATATTGATCTCTTGTTTCAGGGTATTATTTCTCTCCGGGATTGTTTTGCGGCTGTATTGAAACCTGGACTTCTCACGTGGGTAAGAGTACATCAGTTACCGATGTATCATGCCAATTGAGCTCTACAGCACTGAATGGATCGAGTAACGTCTCATTTTGTTGTTTTGACTGTAGCTCATGCAGTGCCTTGCGTGGGTGGTCTCCACTGTCATCCTGAAGTTCATGCTCTCAAGGATTGTTGGAGCATCAGATGATGTGAGTAAAATGAAAACAGCAGTATGCTCCATGCGGCGATGTTTTCTCTAGCTGTGAACATCGGTTTGCTTTAGCCAGAGGAGTCCATCTAACATTTTGCTTTTGTTACAGGCTCATATCAGCAGTCTGATCAAATCCAAGTTCACAAGCTACAAAGATTTCGACACAATGATGTACACATGCGCAGCCGAGTTTGACTTCCTCGAAGCGGAGGTTTGTCACGTGTTCTCATATTGTAAATTCTGTTCATATTGTTTGGTTTTCAGTTCCCTCTTCAATATTTTTTATTGTGTATTTCAGACTCTTTACCGGTATGTCAAAACCCTGCTGCTTCCAATAAACCTGCTGATTGTGGGTTTCATTGCTGGATGGGTGAGTTGTGTTTTGGTTAGATAATCAAATTCATACTAAATGAAATTATTACAAAATGATTTGGTGTTGGTCAGTTTAGAGCAGTGGTTCTCAACTCTGGCCCGCGAGACGGTCCTGACGAGTTTAGCCCAAACTCTGATATAAATCACCTGAACAAGCTAATCGGCATATTGAGGAATAGATGCGTTCAATTTAAAGCAGGCTGAACCAAAGAACATGCGCACCCATTGTCAACAAAACACAGACATCAGTTTCACTGATTCAAAAGTTGTTGCGAAACAATGTTGAAAAAAACTTCCCGAAACCTGTACGATCGCTGGGGGAGTTTATTGAGCACAGAAATACTACATAATACAGCCAACTCGTTTTGTGACAAGTTGACCATATTAAGCATGAGTAGACAGCACGTTTAACATCCTAAAGAAGTCAGAAAACATGACACATCGTTGCATCGCTGCGCAAATCTAACAGTTTATGAGATTTAAGTACCGCAATAGCATTTCAAGTACAGATTTCTCGGAACTTATTTGAATCGCTCTCGCTGTACTTTAATGCGATATACCAAACAATCTGGGCACCCGAACATTAAATTGAATGCGTCTGTTCCTGAAGTCGCTGGTTAGCCTCTTCAGGTGTTTTATCAGAGCTGGGGCTAAACTCTGCAGGAATGTGGATCTCAGGGGACAGAGTTGAGAACCACTGGTTTAGAGTTTAGTCTCCATACCAAAGCACCCCTTCATATGGTTCCCCTATTTACTTCCTTACTACAGATGATACGAGACGTGATTGTGTTTCTCAGAAGCGAAAGGAAAGACAAATCGGAGGAGGAAGAAACGGAGCAGTGAGTTTTGATATGCACCATAATCCCTGTTGGTTACATTTCAACAGTTCAAATTTATTTTCGAACAGTTTTTAGGTTGCCAAATTATAATAAAATATATGTTATTATAATAATTAAAACATTATCGCTATAGTCAAGAAATTAATTATACTTTTTAAAACATATTTTATGTTGGTGAATGGTTAAAGTACTTGCAGATCATTTTTTTATAATTGCCGGATAAAAATAACAGCATGTTCTAAACGTTTCTTTTCATAATTTCAGGGCCCACGTTTTGGCGAAGGGTGTGGTAAGATTGCTTTAATATTGTAAGGAATGTTGTCGTTTTTGTTAGCAATTCTAAATGAAGATGAATGAGACACTTAGATACACAGGGTCATATGGTTGTGTGTTGTTGTGTGTCTAGCTGGTGTATCACAGTCTGCAGCTGTTGGCGTTTGCAGTGTTGGCTGTGCTCATCATGAGACTGAAGCTGTTTCTCACTCCTCACATGTGTATCATGTCCTGTTTAATCTGCTCAAGACAGGTGACCATCCAAACATTCACTCTTTATCAGTGACCTTCCCACACGTACTATTTTACAATATCACATTAATACTCATCCACTAAAAAGTATGTTTTTTGTAATGGAAAGAAGCTTATAATTCAGAAACAAGCTTGTGGTTACTATCACCTGGTGATTTTTTACCGTAATTTTTTTGCTTTAACCACAGTTGTTTGGCTGGATTGGAGAGAAGCTTAAACTCCAAATGGTAGTTTTTGCAATATTGTCCATGATGGCAGTTCAAGGAGTCACCAACCTACAGAGTCAGTGGGGCGTTATAGGAGAATTCAGTAACTTTCCACAAGAAGAGCTTCTAGAGTGGATTAAGGACAACACGAGCCCTAGTGAGTCATTTTGTTCTAAGCAAACAATATTTTAGATGTACTGTACCTTTAAGATGTACTGTGTCTTTTTTAACAGCCGAAGGATGTGATTTCTATGTAATGGTATTTTTTTTGGCTAGATGCTGTATTTGCTGGTGCTATGCCCACCATGGCAAGTGTAAAACTATCCACCGACAGAGCCATCGTGAATCATCCGCACTATGAGGATGCAGGATTGAGGTAGATATTTGTCTCCCTTAGTCTTCTACTTAAATTTTGAGACGATGATCCAACTAAAATAAAAAATTTTGATACCAATTATGTGATTGAAATTCTTGTTATTCAGAGAAAGAACAAAGATGGTATATGCCATGTACAGCCGCAAGCCACCTGAGGTTGTAAAGAGAAACTTAATAAAGCTGCAGGTGGATTACTTCATCCTGGAGGACTCGTGGTGCACCAGACGCACTAAGTAAATACCTGCTTGTTCATAAACCTAATGATAAATTATATCCTTTATCTCACACATTTATGTGTTCGTTTCCAGGCCCGGTTGCAGTATGCCTGAGATCTGGGATGTGGAGGACTCTCACAATGCTGGAAAAGTGCCACTTTGTACCTTGATGTCTAAGGATTCTCGTCCGCACTTCTCCACTGTCTTTCACAACAGTATTTATAAAGTCCTTCGGGTTCCCAAAACAGCGAAAGATATCAGATAACAGCAGTTTATTTACTCGGTCGAACCTGTTTTTGATATGGTGTATACACACAGCAGTGATTATTTTTGTAAAGGTCACTCTTGTTTTTCTTGCATCTTGCTTGTGACACTTTAGAATCCGTTTTATTTTGATAAGCTGTAACAGATGTTTAAATGTGGTGATTCACAGCAGATCGTCAGTCAGTATTGAATCACCATTTCCCCCTAAACCATCTACTTACTGAAACGTGAGTATTTATTGTATTAGGATGATTGTGATCTTTGCCATCCTGGGTGCTGCTGTTTTATCTTTTAGAGGTGAAAGGAATTCAGCGTTGTTTACCATCATCATCTCACTTTTTGAGATGTAAAGTAAAAAAAATTTGGGGCAGATGCTGTCTTACCAAAGTGACCAACAAAAGATGTATCTATGATTTAAAGGGGTCATATTAAGATTGGCCAGTTAACCAGTGCGTAGTGATATACTGGAAGAGTGTGACGGAAATATAACGCCTCTTACCCTATTTGGAACATCAGGTACTGACAGGTACGACCACCTTACTTAGTCTTAGTCAAGTCATACTACGAACTGATGTAGATTCGTGGGGGTGTGGCTACACGAGGCGTTTCAGGCAGGTCTGGGTGAGCATTCGCTTTTAGATAGAATGCATCTTATAACACACCAAAGCCACAGAAAAACACGTATTCTCGTCATATGACCCCTTTAAACGAACCGTTTGTAGTGTTACTTTTAAAATCGACCAATTTCAGTGTTTATCTGTAACTGCTTGTTACTTCATGTAAAGATTTTATGTGCGGAGATCATGGTTAATGTTTCGTATTATTGTAAGGTATGGTTTTGTGAAATAATTCGTTTTAAAAATTATTTCGTTTGTAGCAGACGTTTACTTTACAACTCCTTCATTCCAATACTGTACAACTCTTTCATTCCAATACTGTACAACTCTTTCATTCCATAACATTTCAGTGTCATTCTCTCTGTATTGAAGTTTATATTCCAGTGTTAAGCGTTTTTCTCATTTCCTAGCCGTCAGCGGAATGAAACAAGGAAACCGCAACATGCAATTAACTGAATTGCGCAATATGTTTTCTTCATGTTATGGGTTTAGGGGTCTTAATGATACAGTCAGTATTCACTGCCATAGGTATTCATTTGTACTATTTGTTTGGTTTTAAATCTAAAGTGTCCTTTACATTTTATTAAGATTCCTTTAATTGTACATGCAGAGGTTTAGGAATGTTCACTGTCTTCAGGAACTCGTTACTCTTCTTGTCCTTTTTATCTGTAAGGTATAGCAGGACTGAAGCCTTTCCTATTCTGGATCTTTCCTCTGAATAAACGTTTTTATTTGAATCATGTCGTATTGCTTTGCAAGTTCTTTTTGAATCTGATTGTGCAAATGCAGCAGTATGACTTTGACAAAAGAATTTCTACTGAATTGGATGAATTTTTCTACAGAGCAAGAGGAAGGTGGTTAGTTGGCTTGCATTTCACTGTTGTTGTTTTTTTCCAAATAAATTAGTTAATTTTTGTCTGATCTTTCAGACAGGCAGATTATGTTGCCGTTCTCTTTAGCTTTCTGAAGCCTTTAAGTGATTTACGAAGGTCACGAACTGAATCAGTTGACACAAGGCTCGGAAGTCATTCCAGAATCAATCACGCATGAATCTGCGGGGCTATCAGTCTCATGTATTTGACGTCAGTCACGCACTACCCTACTCTGTCCTGCGTTGTCATTCTTCACATTTTTTGTGAAGCACTTTAAAAAGCAGTTTTATATAATATTTAAAGATTCATGCCTATTGTTTTGTGTAGATGTACATTTACACAGAGGTACGGTACCGTGATTTTGAAAAAGCAGACCGTTATTAAATCACTTATTCCTGAAGACCCCCAATTGTGTCACCTTTAATGTATCAATATTTAATAAATATAAGTTACTTGAATGTATTGATAGAATGAGCAGAAACTTCAGCACTGGAAGAAAAGATCACTTGCAAAATAAATTTGTGAGTTGATATAAACTCACAAGTTTAAAAATAATCCGATGACAACTACTTGCATGAACGAATATTAAAAGTGATACTAAATGTTAAGTAAGTTTTGTTCATTATTGTCAACAAACACAATCTTATTCTAAAGTGTTACGGGTATGACGAAGTAACAGAGAATAAGTAAACATGAAAAAGACAGCAAACACGAGACGTCATTATTGATCGCTTCAGTCAGTCAGAATGGCCCCAGATTCATGGGGTTCAGAGATTTCTGGTCTCCAAATGGAGGTGTGGGTTCAAATCCCACTTCTGACAGTAGACTTTTGGAGTAATGGAATGCATTTACCCATTAAATTTTGCATAGCACCTATCTATTTATGCAGCAGTTTATTTTTGTTACAGAAGAATTAATATTGCCATTTACAGGGCATTAAAGGTACTATAATCTTGTGGATTTTGCCCAAATTTACTTAAACTGTCAACGTGGCTTCTTTATGTGAATACGAGTGCATTGTCAGGTGGTTTCCACCATTATATGTGAAAGGCGGACATGATTGCACCTGGCGATGAGGGTAAACCAGCATGTCCAGTAAAAAAGGTTTTGACTTTTTAATTTCACATTATTTTATTCATCCGTTATATTGAAGAGACCATTTTGAAGGAAATTTAAGCACTTGAGCTTAAATGACACTTGGGCATTTGTAATAGATGTAGGTTATGGTGTCGACCATGATATGCTGCAATTTTAAGGTGTTCAGTCATATTATGATTTAAGAAAATAAATGCGTTTGCCCTCCGCACGAATCAACGGTTTCTAGTTTTCTACTGACATGTCTCTTTAGTGTTGAGGACTAGTGCTCCTTTGAGCATACATTCAGTACGAGTAAAATACTAAAGTAATGTTAAAATCAGATACTTCAAGGCCCGGTTTCAAAGACACGGTTTAGCTTAAGCAAGGACTAAGACTAAATTGAATAATGATATGCATGTCGCTTTTATAAAAATGCCTTAGAAGAATACATTGTTTGTATGCATCTTGAGACAAAACAATGGCACTGATATGTTAAGATATTTCTGCGCAAGTTATATTGAGTTAAGACAGGTAACACATTCACTTTAGTCTGGGACTACCCTTAAACCTCGTCTGTGAAACCGGGCCTAAGACTTTTACTGAAGTTGTTTTGGAATTTGCGAACTTGTAATGGATGATTTTCTTCAAGGTATCTGTACTTTTACTTAAGTATGGTTTTCAGGTACTCTTTACACCTCTGCATACAGCCATGGAAAAAATTAAGAGACCTTTTCAAATTTTAATTTAACCTTTTTTTTTTGCCATTCAAGTCCAGTTTCTGTTGAATTTCAACAAAATCAAACCTTATGTGACAAAGTGATCCAACAGCAACGTGAAAGACTGACAGCATGACAAGACACATGAAACCTGTGATGAACATCCAGGTAATCACATAAAAAATATTTTTGAACTTTTCCTAAATACATGCAGAAATATTAGGCTACTGTTGTAAGCGAATATGAACTTGTTCTCTTTCGAGAATCTTATGAAAAATTATAGATATAATATATCTTCCTTTTCGGCAAATAAATAATAGAAACAATACTTTTATTTGAAATTTGGGAGAAATATTGAAATGTCAGGAGTTCTCAGAAACAAACTAAAATGATAATTTTATCTAAATACTATAAAAAGTAAATTCAGGAAAACGGCTGAAATATGGCTGTATTACCTAATACTAATTCCCCTAATTATAAAGATTGTAATAATTAAGAATAAAACATATTTAAATTAATAAAAAATTGGGATTAGGTAAAAGAAAAGAGACTGAAAAAACGGAAACATTAGTTTTATTGCTTTAGTTTTAAACAATAAACAATTTCATCAACATTACAAAAGACGACTCCCTCCCATGTGTGTATACAGTATATATATATTTATATTGTACAAATCCAAAACTCTCCTACATTTTTTTTGATAAGGTCAGTTCACAAGGTTAATGCCTCTCTGAACTGGGCTGAAACAGTGAACAGTTCATTTTCATACAGGACAGAGTACATACATGTTGAGCAGCAGAACACTATTGCAGCAATACTTGTTCGGAGTCTTGAGACGATACTAGACAATAGATCACATGTAAATTGTTGTTTTCAAGATTCTCCTCAGAGTTATTCTATAGCGACAAACACGGTATTAATAACTTTACTGAATGAATAAAGTGTTGAATAAACCTATTCATTTAGACGTTTGAAAAAGAAGTCAGAAATCAGAGGTATTTCATACTAAGTTGGAGATTTATGAAGGTCTTTTTTGATCAAAATTAAGAGCATGGGGCAGGCTATATGCTGGCAATTTTGCAACCGAAATCCATAAGTAAACACATGGCGAAGCCAACTCTAAACCAGTTCAAAGTATATACAGAAAAGAATATCAAAATAAAAAAGTTAATTCCTTTAATGTACTATAAATATTGGGAAAGTGTAGCCTTTAAAAATGTTATCCGGCTTAAGAAAAGGTGACAAAAAGTGTCTGCTATCACTTTTCTGTCCAGTGTCAAATTAAAAGACAAGAATTAAAAAAGGGCTTAGAGGAAGGCATTCTTAAAGTGAAAAAAAGCTGCGACCAATAGCTCTATAGGAACAGTAATGTGGGGAAAGAGTGCAAAGGGAGGTTCCTGAGACGGTTCTAGAGTAGATACATTAAATAAGTTGTTTTCAGGCCTATAGCCGTGATGGCAAGCCTACCTAAAGTGCACAGTAACATTAGTAACAGGAAAGAAAAGAAATGATAGACCAACAACACTAGTCTTCCTGCTGCCCTATCGCCTCTGTGAACTTGACCATTACATGACCGTTAATAAATTAATCCAATAACACATTGTAAAAATCATAATTACTAAACAATAGAACATTCCATTTCATAACACGAAACCATGTAAACACATGAAAACGAAGGGGGAAACCGATATCGTAACACAATCTGCAGCAATATACATTGCAAAAAACATGTCAGCAACATTGATACGCTGAATTTAAACATTAATCTACAGAGGGACTGGAAGATTTGAATTTGTTCCCGTTCTGTGCCATCTCACCTGTATTTTCATATTTCTGTTTTAATAAAGGATTAGTATATCTTTTATATAATTGTTCAAGTAATTTGTCAGGGCTTCAGTTGGAGGAAAGTTTACTATTAAAGTACAATAATACTTTTAAAAAAGTCATTCATCCAGCTGGTTCTCTCATCACCTGGCTATGAGAGGTTTCCTTATGTGTGCATTCTTTTAAAAGCAGTACTCAAACTAAAAATAGATCTCGTAACGTCTAAGGTGATCATTTGAAAATCATGGTACCACAAAAAGCACGTAAAACTAAATCTAAGAGACTCCATGTCTTTAGATCGTGAGAAAAATAAACATAAAATATGAAACCTAAGATTCTGGGTTCCTCATAATGTACCCTATGTTCTAATCACTTTAAAAACAAATGATACAAAATAAAAAAGGGCTCATTTGTGTGATATTAAAACAAAAACTTTGATAAATACCTGGAAGTAATTGTTTGGCCCTCTATCGGGCGTGTGTCTACCTTTGGCTTCATTTGGGCAGGCTGGTAGGGCACAAAGAACAGAGCCACACTTTTACAGACCAACTGTTGGCTTTCATAATGACGTTTCTGTATCGACACATTTTTTCCCCAGATCATCCTCCAGGTTGATCCTTATGCAAGCCGTCTTCTCTTTACAGCTACAAAATGGGAGAAAAATAAATAAAAATACGACTTTGTCCTGAATTAGAATCAGAGGATGCAACAAAAAAAACATTTCAGAAACATGCATAAGCATCCCACAAACAAAAACACTGAAGACATTTTTCCCATCAGTATAAATACCTGTCAAAGTTAGATGGAAGTGAAAGATTTTCATATTTTACCTTTTTTTCACAAGAAATAGCAGTGTAAAATTGAAATATTCCCTAGTCCCTGAATTACAAAAACAATGCATCTCCATATTAAGGGCTGTTGGAAATAATGAAAATTAATATACTAAATTATTTTTTTAGGATAACAGGCCAAATTATAAAAATAAAATTAAATGTGATCTTTTCTCAATGTCTCTTAAAATGGAAATATTCCTTGTCCCTGAATTACAAAAAGTATTGGAAATAGAAGAAAATAAAAAACTTCACTAGTGGAAAAAATAAAGAAAGCAAATAACATTTTTTCACAAAAAATTTACATTATTAAGTTTTAACTATTTGAATTGTCATTTCATTTTAAAATCATTTTAAAATAAAATGCAAATTCCTACATATCAATGGATCACTACCGTTTACATACAGTGCCTTGCAAAAGCATTCACTTCATTTTATTCACATTTTCTTATGTTGCTGCCTTATCTTAAACTACTTTAAATATTTTTTTTACATGAATCTACACTCCATGCCCAATAATGTCAAAACAAAAAACAGATTTGTGACTTAGAAGTTTCAAATTTATTAAAACTCAACATTGCATAAGTATTCATACCCTTAACTCAGTAGTTGGTTAAAGCATCTTTACAGACTCAAATCTTTTTGGGTATGATGTGACAAGCTTTACACATCTGCATTTGGCAATTTTCTGCCGTTCTCCTTCTCAGATCGTCTCAAACTGATGCATACTTTTGCAAGGCACTCTATTCTGTTCAAAATCATGGGTGTTTTTTCTAGATGTGGTGCCAATAGACCCAGGACAAAGAGAAGATGTAATAAAACTGAGAAAACAGATATGAATACTGTGGGAAAGTCAGAGTATTGTGACGTAAGTAGAGCTTAAAAACAGAAGTGAGGTTAGAGGATCAATAGCTACCTGATGCTAGGTTTCAATACTTTGGCACTGGAAACAGCTTTCCACATAGCAGTTTTGTCCATCTCATCAGATATGTTAACCACAGAGGGGTCAGAACTGCAGAAAAGACACATCACAGCACTTAAAGCTGGTCAAATATAACAACTATTCCACAGACTGGATCTCTCTTTCTCTTCACCAGCAAAGTGCTTGATGGCCATCCGATTGTTTTAAACATGAAAAACACCTTGAACCTTCCCAGCTCACATATCTTATTCTGAAGCCTCTGTGTTGCATGTTACTTAAAATGTGATACATTTAGAAAGATTAATGTTGCTGTGATTGTGCTTTTACGGGAAAGTAGTTCTTCACATGTTAGGACTCCTCGAGGGCAAATTGTTAATTGCTTCTTGCCGTGTTAGTACTTAAAGTAAATCTTTGCTCCAGTCCATCTGGAATTATTAAATCAGGCCAATACCCTTATCACATCAGATAATCAAAAGTCAACAGATTTTACATTGGAAGACCTTGCACAAACAAAAGAAAATCAATGCAAATCCTTGAAAAAGGACTTGAGTTGAGTTGCATATAATCATCATAAGACAACCCATATTTGAGAGATCTAAAGATAACTGCAAATTCAACGCCAACAGGCTAATAGAGAACTAATATTTTTAGTCCAATATCCTACATAAATCATATATCATCAGATATGACCCATTATACAATAAAATGATATTGACAAATGCAGGGCCACGTAATGTAAATGAATCTGGTTAAAGGAGAAGTTCAATTTAGAATTAAAATTGTATGCTTATTTACTCATCCTCATGTCATCCAAGACGTCTATGTCTTTATTTCTTATGTAGAAACTAATCCAAGTTTGTTAAGGAAAACATTTCCGGATCTTTCTCTAAATAATGGATTTCATGGGGGGCAACCTGATTGAAGGTTCGAATATCAGTTTTTTCTTAGCTTTAAATGGCTAAACGCGACACCAGCCAATGAATTAGGGTGTCTTCCAGCGAAACGATTAGTCATTTTCTATGCACAATTGTACTTTTTAATCACAAATACACTGCTTGCACCCAACCGTATTGTGCGTTCGTGACTTCCCGTAATAAAATATCACGTTGGTCACGTGTCTGAGGACCATTTAAACCATAATCTGGCTCAAAAACATAATATGTTTCGCAAAACATCCAGCAACAATTGAACCAGCTCCTTCTCACCACTCGTTCACAATAGGTCGGTACATCCCATTAACGTCAGACGTGTGACTTTCCAATGTGACTATAAATAAAGACATGGACATCTTGGAGGGTGAGTAAATAATCATAAAGTTTTCATTCTAAAGTGAACTTTTCCTTTCATTTGTTGGACTTTGTTCAGATTTCGGAGGGCACAGATTTACACTGCTTACACATGAAATAACACATGTCTGTGGTGAACTGTAAGCAACAAGCATCTTAAAGGGATAGTCATTATTTTTTCATTATTGTCACTTTTGTCAAATTGAAATGAAATGATATTCTTTCTTTTTTCTGCAGAACACAAAAGAACATATTTAGAAAATTGTTTGTCACCAAAAACCATTGTTTTTGTGTCCATACAATAGTCAAAAGGGACCAACGGTTTTTGGTTTTTAAATATCTTCTATTATGTTTAGCAGAAGAAAGAAACTTGCACGGGTTTAAAATGACTACAGGGTGAGTAAATGATGAGAGAATTTTCATTTTCTAGGTGAACTATTCCTTTAAGCTTTTCTGTATTGGAAAATGATTCCCTCTGCTATAAATGCATGAGCAGTGTATGAGCATGAATGAGCATTCAGAGACTCTTGACCATGCTCATACAGCGCCGGCTGTGTTAAAATCTGAGTATTCTGCGTTAATCAACCGTAATGGATGATTAACTCCAATAGCCATAAAGAGGGAACAAGCACGCCTCCAAATACACAAAAGACCAACCGCTGTGCCTGTGTCTTCCTCATATGACGTGCCAGAGGCTATGCCATCAGATCTGTCTCAGAGGAAAACAAGTCGCATAAACTTACCAAATAAGCCTTTGGATGGGCAATGACCAAAACAAAGTTTCAATAAAACAGAAAGAGATTTTACATGAAACAAATAAAGGTATTATCTACAAAACAATAATTGTAAAATTACTCAAACTACATTATTTGTGAACAATGAACTACATCACTGACCTGATTTTTATGGCCTTTACAGGATCGCCTAAATAATTTCCACCATCGCAGGGGATCTCTATGCCTACGTCCTCCATCATGAACTGTGCTTCCTGGGCAGACAAATATTTTAAATTATTAATAATTATTAAATTGATAACTTTCTGAAAAATTCTACATATTCTAATTGTAATATATATGTATTATATTATCCACAAAAGAGCTCAAACGAATCATAACATTAAAAAGTCCATCCTTTAGATGAGTTTAACAGAGCAACACACAGAGCATAAGTACCTCCTTAGCCTTTTTCTTTTTGTCATCTTCCTTTTTCTTCTTGCTTTCAGGTATGAGATCATCCAGCCAGCTGAGCTCCCTCTTCGTAAAGCAGAAGTCTAGAAGCTTCCGTATGAACACCAGAGCCAGAACCTAGAACAGACAAAAGTAAAAAACAATATAAGAAATGCAACCTGACTGCCTGAACAAAATCATTTTCACGTTTCTAGATATAATCTAGGAATAAGATTCCATTCAATTCATAACATGTATAGACGCACCATCATTGGGAAGACCACGGCAGCCGCAGAAGCTTTGATGACCCACAGGAGCACCAGACAGGTGAGTTGGACTAAAGTGAAAATGTGAACCTTCCACAACGGCACGTATCTCAGGTAGATCAGATCTGGCTGGTGCTTCGCCGGCATGCTAAACAGCTTAATCCGGTCAAAAAACTACACATGATGACAGAAGAATACGAAACCAGCGCTGTTAGAAATCCATCTGGGGCATTTATTTAGATTCTAATATTCGATCACCTCTGTGGTGATGCTCAACTAACCTGTATGCCTTTGAGAGAGGAGACTCCCATATAGAGGAACACACCATACAACACAGGCATCGGTATAAACTAGAGGAAATGATAGATTTATAGTTGTCAAATGTGCTGCTTATTATATACTATACAACTCCAATAATGCAAAATGGATCCAGCAGGCTTTAAAAAAAAATGAAACTACCTTTAGAATGGATGTCATGAAGACAGATAAACCCATAAGTACAAAGATCATCAGTCCGGTGACCCTCTGCTCACGGATACCCAGGAATTTGGGCTGCTCTCCTGGGGCCGAGCATTCCGACTCCACCTTCAGGCTGTTGACGTGAGAGATGG
Source organism: Triplophysa dalaica (assembly GCF_015846415.1). Taxonomy (NCBI): domain Eukaryota; kingdom Metazoa; phylum Chordata; class Actinopteri; order Cypriniformes; family Nemacheilidae; genus Triplophysa; species Triplophysa dalaica. The sequence goes on from NC_079553.1 coordinate 18,330,791, forward strand.
AGAGGACGGTGGCGGCGACGAACCAGGGCAAGCCCATAATAGAACACACGCCGAGCATCACCGCCACCACCAGAAGGTCCAGGTGATACCCGCAGCCTTTCTGCAGGGGAATGAATCCATCAGCACAAGAGATTTAAACAGCTCTGATATGAGCGGACGGAGAGTTGAATCAACCTTGAGTTTGTGTTCTTTACGGTTGATGATCACGGCGGTGATCTGTTGATCCATGAAGATCAGAATGGTGCATAAGAGGGCAGGAATGGCTGCCGCCAGCAACGTCCATGGGGGGTTGTCGCCCAGGGGTGAGATCAGCCAGCCTCGCTTGTTAGAGGTGGGCTGTAGGTCAGAACACAATATGGTTTACATTAACCTTCATCACAAACATAAACTTCCTTTAAAGGTACAAACACCTTTTCGATGGGGCTTTACCGATGGTAGGGATATTTTGTAAACCCTACATCATCGGTTTGTTTGGTTTTGTAAAAACATGATTGCGAGGTTAAATCAACAGTCAAAGTCCACTAGGAAAACAGACAACAGAATCAGACAGGGTGGATCAAAAGCAGCTAAACCTCATTGGCTGCTTGTTTCTTGACAACTAAAGTGACACTTTTCGGTCTTATCACATCATTATACACTTACAACAAGAATCTGTTTTGGTTACACGTACATACAGTATTACAGTAAGTTACTGCCATACGAAATACTGATTCCTAAAGGATGATACTAAAAGTGTTTAACAGTAGAAAAATACATTTGATTCATTTCCTAAACATGGTTCCTAAATTGTTTAAACATGTTATTAAATTAAATCAGTGAAAAATTGCATTCGTTGCACCTCAAACCTGTCCGGGACATGTAATTTAGGAGACGGGACGCCCACCAAATAATCAACCAAGACCATGATCATGATGGTGAGAAAAACTGCAAAGTCACTGATGGAAGAGCGGACCTGCAGAGGACAGGGAGTTATCGTCAGATTTTGACACTGTTTGTGCAGCACACACTCAGGCAGAAGGGACAGAGCCACTGACCTTAGTGGGAAAATAGCGCTTGGTCTTAAACTGCTTGAGGAAGGATGACAGGAAGAAGGTGGTAAAGAAGAGGATGACAGACCAGAACAACACGTCAGGGATATACGGTCCGCTGTGTCCGCAAGCAGGACCAACAAACTGGCCATAGAGCTCCTTGCATGTCTTTAATAAAGGGGAAATTAAATTAACAAAATGTTATCAATTCTGTGTACATATATATATATATATATATATACACAGTGGTATGCAAAAGTTTACACACCCCTTGCAGAATCTGGAAAATGCTGAAACTTTTGGAAAACTAAGAGGATTTTTGAAAATGAAGGTTTCATTTTTAATTTAGTCCTGCCATGAGCAAGTTATTGCACTAAAGAAATGTCAGCTCAGTACAAAAGTTTAGACGCCCATGATTCTTAATACTGTATGATGTTACCTAAACAATCAATGACAGTTGTCATGTTTAGTAATAGTTGTTTAAGGGTTTCTTGTATGTCATGAGTCATTAAGACTGTCCACTGATCTTAAGAAAAATGACCCAGGTCCAATCACAATCTTTCCTCACAACATGATTCATTTAAAGTCAGGTGGGTGTAAACCTCTGAAAATGGTTTTGGTGCAAATTGTTACTATTTCATTTATACAGCTTATTTTTTCATTTACTAATGTCCTTGAGAAGATTTTTAAATAAGGAAATTAAATATACATATTTTTTTACATCAAAACCATTTTCAGAGGTTTACACCCACCTGACTTTAAATGAATGGTGTTGACTTTGCGGGCAGCACTGAATGTTTCTATCTATTGTAATAGTTGTGTATGAGTCTCTTGATAGTCCTCAATGTAAAAAGAGGAAACTCAACATCATACAGTTACTGCTGGACATGAGTAAAATAACCAGAAATGCTGAAAAAGCAAAGATCGTGGAGGACCTGGATAATTTTCTTAAGGAGAAAAGTTTCAGTTTTTTCCAGATTATGCAAGGGATGTGTAAACTTTTGCATACCACTGTATATAATAAAATATGTATAAACAAAAAAAACACAACATGTTTCAACACAAAAATATAAAATCAAATAAAATGTAATATACTGTTAATATTTAAACATAATATTAAATAAAAATTAAAAACAGACGATTTTATTTTATTTTTATTATGTTAACTGTTTTAAACATATTTAATCAAAGCGTCTTTTGGGTAGTCCTGCTATGACATTAAACTCTTACCGGCACGTCTAGCTCACTCCATGTAATGTTATCGGGAGTAAAACGCGACTGATTCCATGACTGGATCATGTTCTGTGTGATATTAGCTGGTGGTGAACACTGACACCTGAAAAAAATAAAAACTTTTATAATTTTTCCAAAGACTCAAGCATTCGCATAGCTGTTACATTTTGACACCTCATCTATTCTCATTTGCCCTTTTATTTCCACAGTGCAATACAGGACAGTGTCTTACGTGTAGAAGGTGAGATTGTCTAAATTGTCATGCATGTTGAAAGGGAACATCTCTCCCAGCTGAAAGAGTTTCTCCAAGGCTTCGTAGATGAATATGATGCAGATAAGAGCAGCAAAGGCCTCCTCTGTGAATCGAGTGATGTAGCACACCAGAGAGCTGGCGTCTGTGGCAACGAGCAAAATGCACAATAAAGCTGTCCACAGCCCGATGCTAGTGCGCAGAGGGAGGTAGGAAAGACCGAATTCACTGGGAAGAGAGAGGATGTTATTTCACTACAGAAAACATCAGTACATGAAAATTCCATAAATGGACAAATAAACAGCTATTGGCTTTATAATGATCTTTTCGAAGCACTTATAATTTATTTTAACACACTTTATCCATTTGTACTGGTAAAGGAAAATGTTTTTAAAAACCTTGACTGCTTTCTCAAATGCAACCTTGACTTCTAACCCTTGGTTTAGAAACAAAGTATACAATACCAAACAAAAACAAGATTGTTGTTGTATTATTGTTCAGGGTATGTTTCAGGGAAAGCTATTCTAATCTTGAAATGCTTCTAGAAAAATCACTTGAGTCATTGTAACAAGGCACACCTCTCACTTTTTGATACACCAGTAGATGGCGCAACAGCATGGTTTAAAACAGATCTATGCTGAAATAAAATAACAGTGACATTTAAACAGACCACTGTTGCAAGATATACTCAAAGTAAAACATTTTGCACAATTTTTACGTCCAGTAATTGGATCGGACAAGTTTAGATATGGTGATACATGACTGGAATGTGTTTTTGATCATTTTAATTTTTTTATCTGTATTTGCTCATTGATCCAGCTTTGGCTTGTTTAAGAACCAATTTGGCAGTGAAGAATGAAAAATAATTATACTCTATATAAACTATACTCTGTATAGATTATAGATGGTTTCAGTGACAACAACATAAACAAACAGTAAGTGGCCCAAACTTAACTTCAGGTAGACCTCCGCAAAGAATCTATTTATGTTATGTGGATTTAATTTAAAACAAATAATCTACAATAAAATAGGAATATAAATAAACAGTTATATTATAACCAAACACAGACCAGAGGTTAACTTCAGGCCAGGCGCGTGTATCTGATGAAACCGTCAAACTATATCACACTAGTAATTATACTTTATGTCTATAAACATATAAAAATATAAAGTGAAAATGTTGTTTAAAAAGGCATTTCACATGATACATACGAGTATTTTATATTATAGCTATTATATATTATATATATATAGCTGAGAGACTACATGGATTTTTTTATCACACAGCAGGTGCAGGATTATTTAATTATTTCACAGTGCTCTGGAATACTTGATTCTGATTGGCCAATCGCAACATTCCAAGGTATGATATTCCCAGCTAACAACAGATCCAAACCAATAACACATGGTAACCCAGATGCTGCAAATCATTTCGAAAGACCCAGTGTAAAACTTTTAATAACATAAATGATATTCTATTTACAAACGATTAAACCAAATAGCCTGTTCAAGTTACCTTGAAACTGAAAGTAAACTTATTTTTCTCTCTGCATTCATTAAAAATGAGCTAATAAAATATTTCAAATCAATATTTTAATTTATTAATTTCCTTAAAACTAAAATCAACAGATTGAGTATTATGTTTTTGTAGCTACAAAAAGGTTATGGGTTTGATTCCCAGGGAAGATACTTATCAAAATGGAAGTAATGAATGCGCAAGTCACTGAAATGGGAAAATCACAAGTGGTAAGTGTTTCTCACCTGCAGAACTTGAACAGAATCTTCTCGAACACCAAAACAGGCCCTGTGCTGCCCAGTATCGTCAATGGCTGCCCGGCAAACAGCGAATAGGCCACACCGGTCATAGAAGCCCCAAACAGAGACTCAATGGCACTCTAGAATAAACACAGACAAACCGCTATAAAAACACCTTCAAATATTATTTGGATGTAGAAGTACATACTGTAAAATTCTACATTAAGAGAGTGAGGAAGGAAGCAGTGAGCTACTTGATTCTAAGCAGGCGATCTAAATCGCGCTCAGATTCACCTGCCAAGAGCTTTAGTGCTCCAATGCTCTTTTAAAACAAAGCCAGCAACTCACTATGTTGTTTTTGGTAGCTTCCCCCAGAAGGCCTCCAAAGGTGATGACAGGAGACATGCAGGCACAATAGAGGAACAGAATAGAGGCCAAGCACTGCAGGCTGAAAGCATCTCGCACGTCGCTCCAATAAAACGGAGCTTTCCGTTTTAAGTCTAGTATCAGACCCCCAAATATCCTGGGTGGGACAGAGAAAGTGTGTTATTTTGTGAATATACCACTTATTTATGATATCTAGTTAAAAAAAACATTTATACAGGCTATGCATTTCTCATTTGGTCCTAATGGTTATGTGTGTCAATGTGTATTTGCAGAGCACTCTGAGGGTCTCAAAACAGCTCTTAATGGAGGGCTCTCTTTCACAACAGTGCCTGCCTGGCCGGCCCTTTAAGCTTCACATCAAAGGATGGATTCCGCTGTTAAATACACCTTCTAAATTCAATGCCTCCAAGATGAAAGGTTTACAAAATTTGCACCATAAAACATTTTTACCCCCTTCATCTAATGCTTGTTTAATAAGGACCCCATTCTGTCGGTTTTCTTTATCAAAAGAGACTTAAACAAATGTAAAGTTCCCCCAATACTTCTTCCTAATGGTGTGTTCAGCAGGGTTCGGCTTTGACACACACTGATCCAAAGCCCAGACACCAATAACACATAATATAAAAGTAAGCTACGCCAGCACAACATTATGTATTTCATTTAACTAATCCCATCAGCCATGTTAAAGGGATAGTTGACTCAAAAGTGAAGTTTTTTTCGTCATTTACTCACACTCATTTTATTCCAAACCTGTTTGACTTCCTCTCTTCTGCAGAACACAAAAGAAGAGATTTTGAAGAATGCTGGTGACAAAATAACATCTGCCCCCATTGACTTCCATTATATGGACACAAAACCACAGACACATTTCTCAGAATATCTCCTTTATGTTCCACAGAAGGAATAATCCTATACCAAATGTAGAGTAGGTGACAAATTTTTATATTCGGGTGAACTCAATAAATGCTTGATGTTGGACAAGCTCTCACCGTCCTGTCCTCTGAAGTTCAGGTCCAGTGTTGTGGTCTTCCTCTTTGATGGACTCCGAGAGCGGAGCAGACCCATTCGGCGTAGAAGGGATCTTTCTTTTCTCCTGTAAACACAAACATCAAAGTACAAGCAGAGATCAGTCCACATTCGTTTTAAGCTGTTACCACACACATGTCAGGAGCCAATACAAAAGTCATGATTCTTTATAACACCTTTGATATACCAGCAACTTAAAGGGACAGTTTACCCCCTCAAAACATTGACTGATCCAAATCTGATGAACACAGAGAAAGATATTTGGAAGAATGCTTGTAACCAAACAGTTCTTGGCCACCATTGACTACCATAGTAGGAAAAATTACAATGGTCGTCAAAAATGCCCCGGAACGGTTTGCTTTCCTACATTCTTCAAAATATCTTCTTTTGTGTTCAACAGAACAAAGAAATTGACAAATAAGTTTTTCCCTTACAAGGTCACTACGCCATATTCTCACTACAGTGACAATCGCCTCGTGGCACCTAACTTGATCCTGAGGTTAAGTGCTTTTCTTGAAGGGATCGTGATCATTAATCTTGCTCCTAGCATAAGTCAAACCAGCAACTTTCTGGTTATCTGCGCTTTAAAATTCTCAGCCCAAACCTTTTTACCATTTCTCTTGCGACAGCTACAAAAGTGTGGCACCTCACCTGAGATGGAACGCTCTTTGGTGGCTCGATTCGTATCGTGGGGTCCCACTCTCCTGGGGGCAGCACGGTCACCTGGTCCAAGAACTCGTCTATGCCGGACAGCAAGTCATTCCTATCTTTGGCTTTGTATGCAACATCATGAAATATCTGTGAAGATGCATCGTGTCACTCAGACAATGGATCATCAGTGTGAGATACAATTCAACTTATGTTTATCACATTTCACATCTTACATTTTAACAAATTAAACTGATTCGATAAAAACTTGGTTAAAAGCATATGTGGTCTTTAATGACATCCATGGAGAACGAACATGATCTCTTCAGAACCCATTCTGAGCTTGTCGGCTCACCTCATCAGTCATTAAAGTAGCTATCGACCTGCCAATCTCGTGGTACTGGGGCCCTTTCCCGAAAGGTCCCAGCAGCAAAAAGAGGAACCTGTTATGAGTGAGAAGAGGAAATAAATGTTAACAAAGATGTAATGGGCATAACAAACAATCAAACACAGATTGAGATGAATGGGAATTAGGGTGTTGGGGCTACCTTGTAGCAACCGGCACTTCCGTCAGTCCAGTGAGGAGAACAGCAGGTGAGAGGCGAATAAAGGCGATGATGGGACACTCCAGAAAATCAACTTCCCCCACCAAAACATTTGAAGCCTCCGCGCCCGCAGGAATTTTCTTCATAAAATTCATGTCCACCTTAACGGGTCAGAGATCACAGATAAGCACAGAGAGTCAGGGGCAGTTGAGAGCAGTGCTGACCTTTGTTTATTTATTATTTATTATACACATGGTTATACACAGTGGTTTACTACAGATACCCAGTTGCTAAAGTAGTTGAACCACATTCCACAACTAGTCATTAGATAACTGACAGAACTGTGTTTAATGTTGTTTTACTTTTGGTGTTTGTGTAATAATAAAGAAAGATTTTAAAACAAAAGACCAAATAACCTACTGCAAAACTCTTGTTGGGTTTTCTGTAATGCTCAATGGCACTTCACATGGGTAGATACGCCACAGAACAGAACAGCATACAGTATGTATATTCATAAGCATGCAATACTGTGATAAAATGGAAAAATATTGCATAACTACTAAACAAACCAATCCATGAAACAGCAGCGACATTTCACAAACCACAGGACAGTGAAACACAAAGACCAGTTCAGTCTGGAGAAATGTTTATTTTCCTGACGAGTAACGTTTTTCTAACCGGCTTCTGTACTCATGGGAACATGTCACTTAACTCCTAATAAAATAAGACGTCACATGAAGTTCAGTATCATGTGCAGAATCAAAATAAACTATCAATGAATCTCAGGTACTTTTAAATGCACATTAACATGAATATTATCTGTTTTCTTTATGGTCAGAAATGTTTGCACTCGTCTAAAACCATACGAGTGCAGAGCCTATAAAAACAGCGTCAATCTAGAGTTTCAGTTTACTTTGAAAGAAAGCTGATGATGTGACCGTGAGAATTTCATACTAATACAATTAGTAGCAATCTGAAGCCTACAGAAATGTGTCACTTCCATGACAAATTTCCCCCAGAATTTTCTTTTCTTTGTTTTACAGATCAATACCGCAATAAAACTGGAAGTCTGTGTTAATACTGTGTCTTAATACTAAAAACAATATTGTTTACTGGACAAGATGCATGTTTATATCAGGCATTGTGGATTATTATCAGATTTTTGACCATCTAGAAATTATTGCCTGGACGACTAAGCCAGGTAACAGAAAAAAGCCAGTTCCAATAATTAATAACAACCTTGTTTACTAACAGATTTGCTTTTATGTACTGCAACAGTAAAACATAGCTGTTCACTTTTAAAATCTTTTCCAAGAACAGCCGGGAAAAAATAGGAGACCATTTAAAAAAAAAATACAATTTACAGGTATATGTTTAGGTAAAATTGTTAGTTTTGTTTCATTCTGTGAACTACTAACAATATTTATCCCAAATTTAGATTTTTCTGTTTCTATTTGCATTTATTTTGCAGAAATAACACTCAAAATACTTAAACTAACAGAAATGATGCTCTATATTTTTAGACCTCAAATACTGCAAAGAAAACTAGTTCATATTCACTTTTAAGCAATACAACAGTAATATTTGTACAAGTATTTTGGAATACAATGTATTTGTATTAGTATTTTGGAAAAGTTGCAAAAACTATTTGTTTATGTGATATCCTTCATTTTATCATCTTATCATGCTGTCAGTCTTTCACATTGCTGTTGGATGACTGTGTCACTTCTGAGGTTTGATTTTGTTGAAATTCAACATACACTGGACTGGAATGGACACAATACATCTAGAAATGGTGAATAAATAAAAGTAGGGCATGATCTATTCATTTTTCCCTGGCTGTATTTTCAACAGATTTGACAAATTAAAAGCATTATCGTATCACATATAATATTTAGGAGGTTATCATACATGACATTTTAATTCAATATTATGCAAGTCTTACTTGACAATAAGCATTTTTTTCTTTTTAAATACTTTTTAATTCTTTTTTATTGAAAATGGTTTAAATACTTAAAAAACTAACACAACTTTATATACGAGTCATTGGCTAAACTGCTATTCAGCCTATATTGGTCATAATGGGCATCCTTCAAAACAACTTGTGATAACGTCCCACGAGGACACTAGTAAAAGGACAGCCTGTCTGAAGGCTTCAGCCAAAGAATGGACGTTCATGGAAAACATTTGTCCTTCTCACTCCGGCTTCACGAGACACAACGAGACACACAGCACTATAACCAATAGATAATTACCAACGTAGACATCACATCGACAAACACAACTTCATGAAGACAAGGGAAGTGACAACTATATAAAGACTTACAGCAGGCCTCCTGCTGGCCCCTCTGACAGAGCCAAAACTACAGCGAAACGGGGAACGCTTGTCCTGATACCAACCAGACAGACGTGGAGAATGTCACAACAGTGTTTGCGGTATATCTGCCATCTTGAATTACAACATACAGCCGTGTTACATTTCCATAACAACCTCAGACCAACCATCAAACACTTTCATTAGCTTATTTGGCTTATCAGGAAACCTCTGAAAACAGGGTAATACATTAATGGACAAATGCCTTTGATTTTAAAACGCCCTTGCAGACAGGTCCTCCAATTACGAAGTGTTTCTATCGCCTGCATTAGTTCATGGGTTGAACCTCTTTTATCAGTAGTTTTAATGAAGTTGAAGCTTCAACTTCATAAAATCCAATGTTTACAATCAAACAACCGTCGCCAACTGGGCCCAGTAGGGTTTGTCGTAGAGGAAGCCCACCTTGCTGAAGTCAACAGTGCTGTTTTCTCTGCTGCCGCTCGCACCATTCATACGGTGCTCACTGGGTTTGCTGTTTTCCAGGTTCCCCGGGGCCGACTGGGGGGACGCGAGGTGGCCTGGTGGGATGAGAAAACAGGACATAGGTGGATGTGGAGAGTTAGATGACTGCTAAACTGTGACTCAATACTTTAATATGCAGGAAAGGTTAGGTACACGCTCATTGTGTGGTCTGATCTGGACATGCAGCGGGTCACATGCTCGTCGATGCGATGCCGTACTGGCCAACATTTAAACATTTATTAAGTGGTCCTAGCAACTTTCCAAACGATTCATTAGAGAGCATCATTTTTTTTTATAAATCCTATTTTCTGAAACATCAAACTGTTTCTAGCTCATATATGACGTTTGGCTTTAAAGAGATGCAGCAAGCAAAACCTATCCATCCAATAACCATAAAGAGACCCTGTAAACATGTGCGAGGCTGGACTTGACAGTTCCTGGAAACAAGCTTGGCTGCTATCGGAGCCTGCCGCTTGACGTCACGCAAGCTTATAAATAAAGAGAGCAAAAGACCCTCCTTCTATGGTCGTCCATGTAAACACAAAGAGAAAAGTATGTCATTGTAACTCTCTGATGTCACTTCCTCCTGGCCAGGGCCCAGTCACACACTTAGAAGTGTGTTTGGGCCAAGAACGTCTCCAGCTGCAGATGGAGGCCCCAGGAGAAACTGATACAGACACGCGGAGTCTTTGAGTCGTACAGCAAGCAAACACCAGCCAACCGGGTTGAAGCATGCCCGCTGCACACTCTGCCAGCAATGTAAAGCACAAGCAACTCTATGACATCACCCAACTCTCATTTCAACAGGCTCCATTTACACTTCTGGAACAACGTATTCCAGGACCAGCTGACCTACACTGTCCCGAGCAGCTTTCTGCTATCACATGACGATTTATTAGCACCCATGAGGTCCTTTATACAGTAGTATGCTTCATTTGATCGGATTACTTTACAGATTTGTTTCCATTTTCTTCTACACGTGTGACCCAATAGCTTCAGTGGAAACCTTAAACCTTAGGCTTATAGCAGAACGTTGAAGGAATGAAAATGCAACAGATTTAAGACTATAACTAGTTCACTACAAATCAAACATTTGCCATCATTTATTCATTCAAAACCTGTATATGACTTTTCTTATGTGCAATACAAAAGAAGATATTTTGAGAAATGTCTCAGTGTTTTCGTTTCTGCACAATGGAAGTCAATGGGGGCCAATGTTGTTTGGTACCCAACATTCTTCAAAGTATCTTCATTTGTGTTCTGCAAATAGTAAAAAGTCATACAACTTTTGATTAATGAAGGTGAGTAAACGATAAACCGAATCTTTAGGAAAATGACCTTGTCAATTAGATTTACCTATTAAGCTACAGGGACCTTTTCACAAATGTCTAACCCCCAGAAACTGTTCAAACAATGTCTAAATACATGGTCGTCTTCAACATCAAATACAAATTTGTGCAGGTGTCTATGAGCCGGCAGGCGCGATGTGACTGGACTTTCTTTGTACATTTGTATAAGCGCATGGAAAGCAAGGACGACACCAACTAGAAACATTTTACAAGCTGTTCAACATCTGTGAATCATTGCTCATAGTGAAATTTAAAAAGTGGCCACATGGTGCAATGAAAACGTTTGAGAGAGATAGAAGCACAAAAGAGTGAAAGAGAAAGAGATATGGAGATAACGTGACAGAAAGAGTCGGGCAAATCGCGTCATAAGTAGCATTAATGTTACACAAGGAGATTATAAAACTAACAAATTTCCTTTTAGTAGGTTTTATAATAAGTTGGATTTTCTTTAGCATTTTAACAATCTTTTGTCACTTCGATATAATGCAAATCATTTTTGTATATAAAACCAATTTCTATAAGCGCTCCCTTAAACTGGTTGCAGATACAGGGAGTAAAAAGCTGAGCAAATGTGATCATGCAGGAGGCACACCGTCATGCTGATGGGCTTATGGGATATTTGCCTGACTGAGGTGGAGGCAGGAGCTGTGCCAGTCTGGCAGGCTCGGGCACCACCTGCTCCTCCTGACTGGCAGACAACCACGGTTCCTCCTCGTCGGGCGGGAACACCATGACCTTCGGAATGTCCGCTCTCTCTCCCCGCACCACGAGCAGCTCGGGCACCTGCAGGGAGGGTCCTGGAAAGCGGGGAGGAGATGGAGCTCTGCGGGGGGTGGGGGGCGTGTTGTGAGGGGTGACATTAGGGGAGGCGGAGGGGGTGGAGTTGGCACTGGGGAGGAGGTGGTTGAGGATGATGGAGGAGCGGGAACCGCGGGAGTCTCTGGAGGGACGGCGCGAGTTGAGGGGAGTGGAAATGGAGGAGCTGCGGAGGAGGAGAGACAGACGGGAGGCGGAGAGACCCTCACCTGATGGGACCGGTGCGGGATGATGAAGAGTATGAAGAGAGGAAAAGAAAGTAAACAGGCTGCGGATGGAATAAATTAACATCTATGAATTAAATGAGAAAAGATCAGTTGGACTGGGGAAGGTGGAAAAGCTGGAATGATGTGAGGAGGCAAAGAACGTACCGTGCAATAAGACGCAGGTTTACAAAGATCAGAGGTTAATCACACCGAAAAACTAAGTGAACTGAATGGTTTATTAATTTTGGTATTTTTTTATTTGCTGAACCTGGGTGCCTAACTGATCAGTGACATGCAACAACAACACTATCAATCAAACCTTTTCTTAAAGGCATTCTGGTGAGACGAAAAACACAGCACGCAATGACGGCCCGAAATCACAGTCAACGAAACTCCCCATGCACATGTCAAACACTGTTTTAGCCCTGAAGATATGCCTTGTCATGTTTACGCCCTGCTGGATACCTTTAAAAATGGCTGGACACAGAAGCAAGGAGCACCGTATTTTTCTTCATTCTTTCTTTGTGGTGGGAACGGAGGGTTATTATTGAGTTAAGAGGATCAAGAGTAAATATCAACACAAAAACTGGGTCAAGCAAAGCAAAAGCCCTCACCATTCCTCTCAAGCAAGTGCGGGTCTGAGTGTTTCTTGCCTATGTCGGCGAAGGAGCGCACGAGCGGGATGCGATTGCTCAGTTTCTTCTCGTTCTGGTGGTGGTGTCGCTTCAGCATGGCTTCCCGCACGTTCTCCCTCAAATCCTCGTCCAGCTGCCCTGAACCCACCATGTTGTCTAGAACCATATCTGAAAACGGCAGATTTTCGATTTATAAATGTTATTTGTGGCTAGATTTATAAGCAAGCTAATCTGAAGAAACATCCATGAGAAAGCTGGGGAGGTGACCTGCTATCTCCTCGATGGTGTTGGCTCTCATGTCCAGCATGACTGTGCCATTGAGAATGCAGCTTCTTAATTCAAATAAACTGTGCAGGGAAAGCGTGGCGACGTAGGGTTTGCTCCAGCGTTCACCTCCGTCCTCCACGTCCTCCTCGAACTTCAACCACCTGCACAAAATTGGAAGTTGAAACTTTTAGGCCCTGTTTCGCAGACAAGGTTTAGCTTAAGCCAGGACTATGCCTTAGTTGAATTAAGATAATTAACTCACTTTTATTTAAATGCTTTAGAAAGAAACATTACTTATGTGCACCTTTAGACAAAACAATGGCGCTGACATATTTTAAGATACGTTAGGGCAAGCTATTTTCAGTTGAGACAGCTCAAACATTCATTAAAGCCTGGGACTAGCTTTAAGCCTTGTCTGTGAAACCGGACCTTAATGTTTAAGTGAGGGGTGATTTCAATTCACAGAACTCTTTCCTTACCTAGCCGTTTCTTTCCACTCGTACACATGTCCTTCACGGAAGGACAGCTCGTCTAACTCTGTGAAGAGGTCGTGAGGGATGTGCTCTTCATCATCATCCTCAGTGCCCAGAATAAACTGGACCCTCTGTGAGGGGGTGTCTGTACCCATTAGAGAAAAGCAAACGCAGATGCACATTACCAAACAGGACACCACTTTTTATTATAAGTCACATTCAGGCCTGTCAGAATAGTTGACTTATCACGCGATATATAAATTTGACATCTGTAGTTTTTAGTGATGCAATAAATCGCAATTCTGTTTATATAAAAATGTTATATTGTTTACATAAAAATGAATGACATTAACATATTATCCGATCACACTTTTAGTGCTGCCCTATGTATGTGTGTCAAAAGCGTTGACATGCTCACAAACCCACAAAATCACAAAGTTATACTGGGTTTTCCTGATGAATAAAGCCAGTTAAATATGACAATATGACAAGGCACATGTAAGAATACACCTAAATATAATACACGTTTTTGGTCCTTTGAAAGGTACCTCACAAATGGAACACCACTTTTTTCGTTGCTCCATTAGGGGAAGTTCACATTTTGCACCTAAAACCGCGCTGAAAGCGAGAGCACTCTGAAAAGTTAAACCATTCCAGCTCGATGCGGCTTTTTGCGCATGCCTGTCGCGTGTCTCCATTTGAAATAACGCATGTGAATCGCCCTTTAGGCAAGTGAAGCTATTTTAAAAGGTCACATAATGATATACAATCGTGCTGGTCTCTTCAGAGTTCACATATCAAGGGCTATGCTTGCCCTTCATTTCACCACAACACCTTGTGACTTAAATCAACCAATCATAATTAGGGACCGAAAGTGTCAGTCTATTTATTTTAAAAAGCACTTTTGTCTTTAAAAGGGTGTACTTGCACTATTATATTATCATTACTTCATCAGTGGCATGAAATATTTATAAAATGGCAATAATATCCACTTTGGCAATTATTGTGATGCAATTTATCGCCAAACAAAAATTTACTATTGTGACAAGCCTAGTCACATTTGTATGCTGTATATTGTAGTCTTACCGTTTGATGGAGATTCTCTGCCGTCTTCTCTATCTGACCCTCTGTCCTTTCTTTTCCGATGGTGCCGATGACCACGGTGACGGTGTCTACGTCTGCCTTCTCTTCCTAGAGGTACATGAACGCCAACGTACACTGCCCTGTGACCTAAAAAGAGAGCGACTTCACGGTGATTCACCTGCCCAGAACTGCAAATGTCATGTTGAGGTTCATCACAGGCATGAAAACAGAGATCAAATACAAACAGTTTTCCAGACATTTAAGCCAAATGATTTCCTGACCCACATTTCAAGTTACATATGCCACAATATTTCTCTATTATGCTCTATCCAAAAACACAGACAACTTCATTCACAACTAAGAACAGAACCTTATTTATTTGTCGGGGAAAGAGACATAATGTCCAAAAATACCATGGTGATAGGGTCTTGGGCTTCTTACATAGTCTCTTTAGCAAACAAAATTACTGAGAACTAACAATTTTAAAACACTTACAACAAACGTGCACATTTTAATGAAAGTTTACAGGTACATTTCCTACCCACGCTTGAGCTTCTTTGTGAAAACACTTCTTGAAAACAGAGCTTTCACATGATCAGTGCGTCATCTCAGTGATGTCAAATAGGAAAGAAAACACCAAGCAATTTAAAGATAACTTCATTAAGTGGAACCTTGCACGTAGAAAAAGGAAGGGAGTGTTTGCAGCGTGAGCGCATGTGTGGTCTATGGAAACGCTTGCCGTGTCTACATCAGTTTCACACGCTTGCCTGCACAGAGAATGCATAGGAGGCTTAAGACGTGAGTACACACTTCGTTGGCCACAGCAGCACTAAAAAACATCTTACAAAACTTTTGGACACTTCTATCATGCCCTCAAATCTGCAGAGTGCTTCTTACATGCAGCACAACACCCATCAACACCACAAAGCACGCATTTTATTCCACAGCAAACAAACATGCACGGTTGACTTTAAGAAAAGCACCACACTGAGGGCAAAGGTCTCAAGGGTGCATGAATAAGACTCGAATACTAATAATAATAATAACAGGTTGGGATTGCATTTAAAACAAAGCAGCTTTTATGTTGATCTGCTTTGTGAAGCAAAAATCAGTTCAGAAACAAAGCAACACATTCAGTTGTGGGCTATAAGGAAAAGAGGAGGAGGGTCAGCCAATTGTAAACCTTCTTCAGATATATCTGTCACTCCCCTAAACAACAACCTTTGAAGGAAGAGCCTGCATGTGGAAAGCTATAATTAAAATAACAAATCAAACCATTGAAAATGATCAGCATTATAAAGATGCAACAAGGGAGCATTGTTTGGCACTAAAAAGAAACAAAATACTGATCTACGATTAACTCATGATACAAGTTTGGCAGAACGGAGTGCTCACGAAGCCTGAGATCCAACTTAACAGTCAGCATAATGAAATGGGAAAACATGCTATTACTATTATGACACGCTTGCAAAAAGTTCCCGCTACATGTGTGCCCAAAAACTGACGCAGAATGAAAAACAAATGAAAGAGACGAAAAACGTGCAGGATGGTGTTTTGCTTAAAGAATGCGTGTGTGGTTAATGCTACAGGAACCGAAGGCATAACCTTGCCAGGAGCAGTTTCGTAAATTAAACCTTGAGCTGGCTTCTGATCCATCTTAATGCTCTTAAAACAAGCGGGGGGTCAGCGTAAAGGCCTGTACGTCCTAGCATGAAAAAACGCTTTGAAAGACTCCAACTCATTACTATCATGTCAGAATTATATTAAACATCTGAGGCACATTGTCAAACGTTAAAACCAATCCTGAAAATCATTGTGAAACTGAACAGTTAGCTTATAGTCAAAATCGACCTATAGCCTTTTTAAAATCTACCGATTTTCTTAATAAAATTCAAGTAGATATTGTGTGAATTGTGATCTGAGAACTTTTGTGTGTGTGTTTTCATAATTAACTGCAAATGATCAGTTTTGCCTGTTTATCGGCGTCTCTGTTTGAAACACATAATTCCAGGTTTTTATGTACTTGCGTATACATGCATAATTAATTGTGCATAAATTGTATTAAAAAAGGCCAGATATTAAACGACTGCAAAAATATTTAAGTTTTCCTGAATTTCCTATTTAAAGACCTGTGTTTAAAAAAAAATCATTTTGTTCCATTCTGTGAACTATTGACTTTCTCCCAAATTCTAATAAAAAATATTTTTATTTGCAGAAAACTGAACATTCAAACAGGTCAAAATAATAAAAACTATCTTGAATACTGCAAACAAAACATGTTCACATTCATGTTTAAGGATGGCCTAATCCTGATTTTTTTTTTTACTTTCTTGGATCTTGGCATTATCTCAGTCTTTCCCATTGCTGACTTTATGTCATTCGTGAAATTTGCATCTATCGAAATTCAACAGACACTGTACTGGAATTTCCACAACACATGCAGAAATGCTTAATAAAGGCATAACTGGAATGGTCTCTCAATTTTTTCCACGACGGTATACAAGGCCAGCATTATATCAACCATTAGCCACCCTGTCTAAAACTCTCCATCCATCATAAAAAGGTCCACACTATATTTAAATCATCCAAAACTCTCAATTCTCTTGTAAGGTAATAAGTTCACTCAATATGAATGTTGTAAAAACCAGATATAGTTCAAGTGTCTCCTCACATGAGTGAAGGAATGAGCAAGTGGTTTGTAAGTTCAAGACATTTCTTGGCTTACTCTTCTGTTACTGAACACCTAATACCTCCAGCAGCCCCGAGAACCCCAGCACACTTCAGACATCTGATATAAATCACCTGAGAACATGGGCCGCTGGGAGATGCCTGAGGAACTTTGAGGTGCATTGGAGGTTGGTAACCTCAGTGAGCAAGCCAGATAGTAAAATGAGGTGACTGGATGGTTTTAATCAGTATGTTTTAAACACATAGCCCCCCCAGACATGCACATGCTTAAAAAACAGATGGTCCTCGAGAAGATACGGCGATGCACGAAAAAGTGCCATGTGTTGACAGTGTTGCATCACTTACTTTCAAGTTCCTCTTTTTCAAAGTTTGTGTTGATGGTGGAGCTGGTTTTCCCATGATCAACAACAGCTTCTTCATCATTGCCCTGAGTAGAAAGAGAGACGCAGATAAATGAATATATCTCATACCCGAACAAGCAAACAGTCCAACATGTGACCGTTCCGGTTTCTGCCGCTCTCATCTGGCTATAGTTTAGAATTGTGCAATAGTTTAGAGTTTATACCATAAGTAGTTTTAAGATTAGTCTCTTTGACAATGCACTATTGCGTTCCTTGGCACAGAGCTGCGGGAACTACAGCCAGTTACAGAACAAACAACTTGAGTTTATTTTCTGGACCCAAACACGTGGAAGGCACCGTCACCTCATCCGACGAGAACAGTCATTAAATATGAAAATACGATGAACTTCAAGACCTGTGAGAATAAAGCATATGAATGGTGCTTGCTTAAATAAATAAATTGCTCTACGTAGGATTCTTGATTTGAGCAAATGCATTTAATAACGTGTCTTACAGTTTTTAAGTCTTATTTAAAGCATTTCTATTTTGCATGAAAACCTCAGATGATTAGGGGTGTAGATTCATTATTTTTATTTGTTTCCTAACTGCATATTTTTGTACAATTGTACAACATGTGAAATCGTCATATCGTGAAGTTTTCCAGTGAAATCATGAAGTAATAATCTGTCTCTCAAATAAGTCTTGCTTTTAGAGCTTATTATCTGTGTGTCTTTGATATCTGCTTTGTGTAGAAAGGTGGGGGCTGAGGGGACGTAGAGCATGAGTCTTGATAAGGGATTGAAAAACAATGATCATCTTCCAAAAGTGAGGGGGACGTGTATCCCCGTGACTGATAATGGCCCCTACGCCCCTGCTGAAAATTTTTTGTCTGCGTTCCATCATTGGGGTCTGGGAACACAGTATACAGAGGATCTTTAATAAAGTATAATTTTGTCTAAGACAGTGCTTAGACTAAACTTCACCTACAAAGCCTTTCTTAAATGCATGTTGCACACGGAACCAGTATGTCAAATTCTAGTCCATAATAGGTCCACTATGATATTTTCCAGCCACTGCTTTTAAACGTTGAGTCATGTTTGGAGACCATATAAATGTAGGACTATAATTGTTGCATCCTGGCCACTAACTTTTAAACAAAGACAATTGGGCCTGAATCAAGTGAACTTCATTTCCTCTGCTATCGGGAACAAACCACAATCCACGGGCAGGAAGATTACCGTGAAATGAGAAACATTTTTCCATTTGCAGCCTATAAGGAATCCAAAAGTACAACTGGGACAGAAAAGAACGCAAAACACAACCTTATCCAGAAATTCTCAGCAGCTCCTCGTACTATATATTTGTGAGAACATTTTGGAGGTTACTTTAGAAGGAGATGGTATATCAGAGACTGTGTATATCAGTGATTATGAGACATTTTTCCAGATGCTACACAGGGTTCTCTAAGGACTATGCCCCTAAGTCCCCCTGGTGCGTATTTGTTTAAGTCCCCCAGACAATAAGACAATTCTCACAATTCCCTAACATTGCTTCTACAAGGTTCAAATCTCCAGATAGTGCACTTGGTGGTAGATCTGTAAGAAAACAAAAGAACCGCTACCTTTCCTGTGATGACACTTAAAAACAAAGCAATATCAAATAAAGAAACATTGCTACATCAATTAAAATACACCCAATTATTTGATAACCTACAAAGTAACATTCTTGTTCTTGCTCTGAATTAAATCTTAAGGGTCAGTGGTTCACTGTTTGAATCAATGGTGAAACAAATGTCACAGCATTCATGCATTTAGTCCCCTGCATGATTACGGACTACTGCAGCAACTTCCATGTCAAATGTAGAGTAAACATGCATAAAAGTACATTTTATCTAATTCTACATGTCTTTGTCTGCGTCTATTAATTGTAAAGGCATCCCGCCACGTAGTCATTTTCGAAAATATGTTGCTTACGTAGTTTTGCACAACGTAACTAACAATTATGTCAACTATTCGGTGACATGTCTTAGTCAAAGTATGATGTAACTGTGGTGAACTTGTTCAACCCAACATTCCCAGCTATTATTTCTTGAAACTATTTCAGACATTTCGTTTTCGTGTGCACCCAAAGTGCAGTGTAAAAATAAATCATGTCATATCCAACAGTTGTGTAATAATCACAATATCCTGGAAGGATAACAGGGATTTAGTTCCAGAGATGCCACATGTCTGTGAGGTTGTCTATGTCTATCTTAAAATAACCACAAGGCAGAATAACTACTGGAAATAAGTTTTAATAAGTTATTATTTTATTGCAAATACATAACAAAGAGACATAAAATAAAGTGAATGAAAATACTTTAACTGAGCATTTTGTCCCTAGTTTAACCAATAATTTTCTTCTCGAACTGCCAGGACTCACAGGAATTCGTAACTGTTTTGCGAGGTGGCTAATTCTCATGTATTTGTAAGAAGTGCAAAAAAAGTGTGAATACTTGAAAACGGCCATTCTGAAGCCTCAAACATCACTGCCCGCGAAAGTCCTACTAAAACGTACAAATATTATCATACGAATTCATACGAATTACTCAATATCAACCTTGTAAAATAGCTATAACTTTCCATGAGATGGTGATACACATTATCCCTGCATCTGCAAGATTGTGCCTGTTGTACTGTATATATACTACATAATAGGGATGTTCTGATCCACCTTTTTTGCTTCCGATACCGATTAGGATACCTGTAACCTCAAGTTAAGTATTGGCCAATATCGAGCACCGTTCCGATACTAAGGTAAAAAGAATTAAGTGCTGAATTACTTAAACTGTATGCATCACTGTGAATGGCATCACAGGGCTCCAGACTGCAAACAAATGGTCGCATTTTACAACCTGTTTTTGAGACGCGCAAAAGTACTCGCGCATGTGCTACCTGCCAATTTTTTCTAGTGGTTTTATGCCATGTGAAAAGACAAGTAAATCGCGAGTCCACCAGTGTAAGCCTATGTGTTTGAGAAGGGGAGAGTCCGGAGCTGCTTGCCGTACTGAGTGACTGATGTTACTCGCTGTCGTTGCTTTCCCATCATTGACAAGTTTACATGCAGAACGTGAGTGCATTTCTACGATTAGCTGTTTGATTTGACAGATTTCTTGAGCCTGAGGATGAAAGATTTTATATTTGAGACATTTAAAACGAAACTAACCAAGGAGGAGTTCAGAATTTTTTTTAACACTAAACAATAAAATATATGCTTTTTCATATAATATGACATGCACGATTTTCATGTTTTAACAAATTTACACATATTTACATTACTGTACAAATGTAAACGCTGCAGATTCCGTATGAATTTGTATTGAGTAATATCATATCACACTGAAATGTAAATAAAACAGCACATCGTAATTTCTGTGATTTGTATTTATTATCAAAGTATTTGTCAGTAGTACAGCTATTTTGTCAATAATTGCATTGCAGGCGGATTTAAGGTGTGCCCATAAATGTTCTGCTTGCGCTCCAAAACATTTTCAGTCATGGGCTACAGTGCCCCAGTAAAAAAAGTTAGTCTGGAACCCTGCATGAGGCTCGACTTGAACAATAATTTTCTAACCAAACAAACAAACAAAATAACAAACAAATTATTCACAAGTTTAGTGAATTATTTATCAAACTAGCATCACTGCAGCAATTGCAAAATAAAACAACAAGTTCACCAACTTAAACTTGACATTCAAAATTAAAGTGCAAATAGGAATTAAACATCCAAAACAAAAGCAGCAAAAAACAACAACAGCTTTACTAGCTTGGTAAACATGTACAGTAAAATAGAAACTAAATCTCTACAACTGCTTAGTTTATAAGATGCTCTTTGCAATGAAATATCTGTAAATGCTTCATTAAATTTGTTTTATTACATATATTGCAAAAAGCGGTGGAACTTGTTTGAATTGCTGTTGCAAAATACCTCTAAATTGCGGGTTTTGTTGCTTGCTCCATGCTGTTCTCTAAATGAGGCTCCATATGTTACTTTGTTCACCTGCATACAGAGCATGTTGCTTGCGTATAATGTCACACTGCGCAGTGCGGAGAGAAGAAGAGTGCGAAAGAGTTTAAGAGCCAACATTGCCCAGAATAAATTTTATTTCAGATTGGGCCAATTGTCACCAATACCCGATCTAGAATTATATTCAATAATCACATTGCATAGACAACGCGGTCATGCCGATATGCCTTATTTCACAATAGAAAGGTTTGATCCCATCTCACTGAGCATGCTGCACAAGTCCTTGTCCAGGCCCTGGTGATCTCAAGGTTGGACTACGGCAATGCTCTCCTTGCTGGTCTTCCTGCAAAGGCTATCAGCTGGTATGGAATGAAGCAGCATGCCTCATCTTCCAAGAGCCCAAAAGGGCTCACGTGACATCCCTATTCATATCTCTCCAGAGGCTGCCTGTTGAAGGCGCCCGTATCAGATTCAAGACACTAATGCATGCCTACAGGACTATAACTGGATCGGCACCGGCATACTTTCACACCCTTCGACAACCCATCAAGAACCCTGCGTTCAGCAAATGAGCGCATCTTGTATTGCCTTCTCAAAAGGGCAGTAAATCACTTTTCCGCTCATTCTCCTTCACAACTCCTTTCTGGTGGAACATTCTTCCTAACTCTGTCCAAAAAACGACTTAAGACAAATCTATTCTTTGAATACAAATAAAAAAAAAAACTCTCTCTTTCTCTCAACAAGTATCGTTCTATAAAACCAATTTAATTATTTCGAGATATTTTTAAAATATAAATATATTGTGTCAACTGTATATTTATAACAATAGCCATCATTGGTTACTTTGCATAACAAAAAAATAAACTACCTTTTAGTATTGGCAGGAGAATTTCCACCGATCATGTCATCTATGAACTCATCCTTACAGACAACTGATTAATATAATGGTGATAATGTTTAGATGCCAGTGACCAAATTAAAACCTCTTCCAGGACTTTCACAGTGACTCCAGTGTATTAAAAAAAACCAAGGTGGCCTTGTCCTACCAAGGGCCTCTGTCCAAGCATTCCTGAGTGTGTGGCATCGGATATCAGCCCAAAGGGCAAAACGTAGCAAATGTGTCTAATGTGGACATAGAATTGAAAGCCATAACCACATGTGACAGACGGGTGTCTCCGATCTAGTGAGAGATTCAGTCCCAATTCATGTGAAAACCACCAGATTTCACTCTCAAGTTAATTACATTTCATGCTAAACCCATGTGCCCTGTGCTCCTATGGCAATATTTTGAAACAGGATCCCACGAGCAAACTCTTGATACAAAGCCAAAACATATTTGATGAGCTACGCAGAATCTGAAATCTAAATCATGCTTAAATCATGCTCATGATAAAAAAATCATCTGCTCAAACACAATCATCAAGCACACAATGATGTGCCCAGAAACATACCGAGAAGATCGTAGCTCTTCTGGTGCTCCTCAGATTCACAATGTCTCCCCAGTAGTTCTCCATTGTTCACAGACCCTGGGGTGGGCCTGCCAAATGTTTTCACGGAGAAATCGAATGCCGGGGAGCACCACATAAAAACAATACTGATGTAGTCACTCAAGGCCAGAGTTAAGAATCATTCAGCAATGCTTCTCATCCAAAGTGTCCGCTACCAGAGTTACAGATGAAAAACACGGATGAATATGAAAGGTTAAAGCAAAAATGAAATAATAGTCTACACAGCTTTTGAAGTGGAAACCTCAACACACTTCCTCAAAACAGTGATTCTCATCTACCAAGACCAAAAAGTGAAAGGTCTGCTTCACATGCGCACCTAACCCGGCAACTGCTCCAAATCACTGGCAACACACTGGTAAGATGTAAGCGAAAGTAAGAGAGACCCGCATGACGTTCGGATGGGATCTTACTCCTGATTCCGAAGACCTCAACAAGAAGTGTTATTTATATCCTGGAGCAGGATCAGTGTGTGTTAATGGGTGTGTGTGTGAGTTGTGTTGTTGTGTTGCATGTATGTGTTTTTCCACAAATGAAAAGAGAGAGCGCTTGTACTGAAACACGACCGGAGCTATACATGGAGTGCGCGCTGGGAATGAGGGGACTGCGTGGCATTGCCCTGCAAGTGTTAAAGGACATTCAGGGCTGGAAGAATAATGTGCTATATACTGTATATATAAAAACACACGTGACCAGTACAAAACAGAAACATTAAAATGATTAATCAATGGATGAATTGTTTTTAATTGGTCATTTAGTCCATTTCAATGTTGTTTCTGGTGGTACAGTTGGCATTCACATTAAAAACTGCTGCTTTAATAATAAACATAATAATTTACAATTTAGTAAACAATGTAATGTAATCTAAAATTGCAAATAATAGGGGGGTTTATGACCTCACAAATGTATGTCAAAGCATACAGTAGAAAGTTAAGGGATTTTAATGGCAAAAAAAATCTGACTTTGTTATGTTATGTTATCTTATATATAAAGCAGTACAGAGACCAAATATTACACACACCACAAACTATGCTATAATGCTAAAAGCATGCATACTTATATTATGCTCTCAAAGAGGAAGAATGCATACTTGTTGCCACTGACAACACAGTTACCATTGTGAGAAGTTGTGCCCTTCAAGCAGTGAAGCTGTAATTAAATACGAGGAGCTGCGAAGTCTATTTGAATGAGGAGTTCCTGCTCTTACCCTAGTAACCATTGTAAGATGTTTGAATTATAAAATAGAACTGCTTGAGCTCCTGCAAAGAGCCACTTGTTGGGTATTGAGAAATGTCTTCATTAAAACTCCCAGAATGAATCTACCATTAGACCATCATTTTGAATTATCCTAATGTATGGCTGCTTTGGCACATTATAATCTAGGCATTTTATTTTAAATGTATTACTCAAAAGTGCATTTCTTTAGCAAAATATTTATAATTTGTCATGACGAGTAATTTGACTGAATGCGAGTGACACTAACCCAGAACATAGTAGGTAAGTTTAAAGTCACGAGCAGCGCATGCAGCATAAAGGTCATCCAGAAAGTTGTTTGACAAATAAAATGAATAAAGGCCATCTAAGTAATAATAACACTACACTCTTAACACACCGTTCGAAACAGTAAACTGAAATATCTACAAGCTCCAGGAAGTCAAGTATTTTCTGAATCATAATTGCAGAACTGATGCCTCTTTATATGGGACTTGTTTATGATAGTACAACCAGCAGTCACACTCATAATAACACCCCCCAACGGGCCAAAACAGTTCACCCGAGCTATTTTATTGAAGGAAAAGCTTTTATGGATTTTATAACGTTTAGGTTGTTCCTGGTTTTTTTTTATAATGTGTGCATGGACAATGTGATTGTGTACAGACTCGGCCCTATATCCTAACGTTACTGTAATACTGTATTCAGAGATAGCACTAGTGTTGCCATATGGATAGGGTGAAGTGTGTTTGTTTAATGATGCAGGATAACAGTTTACCCACACAGCACCCAGTGAGCTATGCATACGGACATCTTTGGTTGGACTCTGTCTAGTCCCATTCAAATAAACATTTGTAAAGATTTTGTTTCTATTAATAGAGTAGAGAAGTAACATTTACTGATGAGATTAGCACAGCAAACAAAACAGAGATGCCTAATACAAGACATGGATATAAATATTACCAATACAGACTTTGACCTGGAGTCTCAAATCATCACTCTGTGTTCTTACTTTCTTTATGTCATATATAACTAAAGAATAAAATATGCTGGAGAGTCTGGCTCTCAACGGTTTTCAAATCTGCAGAAAATGTTAGACAAAAGATGTCTGTACTGTAGATTGTGGTTTAACCTATTTAATACACGCATAGACCACCGTATTGACATTACACAATGTTTAATAAGAAGTTAAGGATTATATTTTCAAAGGATTACTCTAAACAGAAATAAACAAGAGGGACTGGAAAGACTTGTTGTGAATCAGCAGTAACAAACGAACCGTGTTGACTGCTGTATTGGCTGGATGCAGACAGGTCAAAGCGTCTGATAATTGTGTTCAGAACTGTTCTAAACCTGCTGAGCTTATGCCTGTGCCCTCTGTGGCTTTATCAACAGCATTGTCAGCTGGGTTCCAGCACCCCTGAGAGCTGCTGATTCTCCAGACAGACAACAATGACAAACCCCATGCCATCTAATCTTTCATCTGAACAAGCGCAGTACTGCTATGATAGAACACGTTCAACGGACCAAAAAAACTGATCCAGAGAATCTGTGACAATTGTTTATTTCTCTTTTTGGGATGACACTACAAGACTTTGTTCGTTAGCAGAGCGTGGGGATCTGGCGGGTTCATAAATCTGGATTAGCGAGTGAAGATACAGGTGTGTCGAACCGGTGGTGGTCTTGTATGCCCAGAGAAGAGCTTTTAATTTTAAGCGAGCGACTATAGGGAGCCAATGTAACTTAATGAAGAGAGGAGTCAAGTGTGTTCTCTCCGGTTCATTGAAGACCACTCTTGCTGCTGCATTCTGGAGAGGTTTGGTTTTGCAGGCTGGAAGTTCAGCCAGTAGCGGATTAGCGTATAATAGTCCAGTCTGAGCCTAGGTGAATGGAGAGGTTATGATGAATCTTTGGGTCGGGCGGCATTACAAGCAGTTCTGATTTTGCAAGGTTCAACTGCAGGTGGTGGTCCATCATCCAGAGGCAAATGTCAATCAGGCATACTGAGATGCATGCAGAAGCAGTCAGATCGTCTGGCTAAAATAACAGGTGGAGTTGTGTATCATTCGCATAGCAATGAAAAGCCATGTTTCCGAATGACAGAACCTAGGGATGTCGTATACGGAAAAGGGCAACGGTCCAATGACTGAGGCCTGAGGCACCCATGTATTGAGATGTTGGGAATCAGAGACCTCACTTCTCCAGGAGAGGTAAGACTTGAACCATTGTAGCACCATTCCAGAGACACTCACAGTCAAAAGCAGCAGATAGATCCAGTAGGAGTACAGACGAGTTAGAAACTGCCAGTCTCAGGGCATCAATGACCAAGAGAAAAAAAGCTTCGGTGGATTTTTTTTAGTCTCTGGCCATCATTGTCAAATAAATGTATAAAACACATTAAACAACTAAAGGGAATTAATACAACATAGACAATGTTAATATAATAGCAAAAACAATAACCAATTTCTTGTTATGTAACGCAATTGGCTGAAAAGGAAATTTGATGGTTTTTGAATGATTAGGTTAACTGATTAGGTAACACATTTAAGTATCAATATATCTTGGCAGATATTAAATTTTTGCTTAAATACTAAACCATTACTATCTTTAGAAGATATTAAAACTGTTTACAGAATAAACCAATGTAGCAAAGGCCCTCTGCTTGCTGTTTATACGAAAACATAAGCCCTTATGTCTCGCATTATAAACTATTAAGGTAAATCAAAAGTAACCCTATTTACAGACACAATGTTTTTAATGTAAATAAAAGCATGAGTATATCAACCGCATTCGAGTACTTTGGCCTAACTGGTGTCCTGCTAGCATGTCAAGCGAATTGGATGTGAAAAAGCCATTGTGTTCAGATTCAGAACCACCCAAGATGTTATCTTTATGACATTAAAAATCGAATTTTTGTGCCTCTCACTCTGGCTTTTTGATGTTTTGAAGAATAAGCTGTCAATCACCGCTAACTGATATTTTCCTTTCCCTTAAAGATAAAGACTTTCCCATAGCAAAACCACCTTTCTCATATTAAATTAACATGTACACACACAAAAATATATACACTAGCTTTAAACGTTTACAGGGACTGTAAATGGTTGTATCCATTGACAAAGCATGTACAGCAGTGGTGCAGTCTATATGAAAAGCAGGTATACGTCATATACCCATGAGAAAAGATCAAGGATACATAGCAACATCGTTTAGTGTCAGAAAACTGTTCAG
Source organism: Triplophysa dalaica (assembly GCF_015846415.1). Classification (NCBI taxonomy): domain Eukaryota; kingdom Metazoa; phylum Chordata; class Actinopteri; order Cypriniformes; family Nemacheilidae; genus Triplophysa; species Triplophysa dalaica. The sequence goes on from NC_079553.1 coordinate 18,358,307, forward strand.
TTGCAGCAGGTGCTACAGAAAATGAGCCCGATAAGGCTGAGGCTCATGCTACACTGTACGTGGGGGGTCCCCTTCGGTCCCGAGAGTGTCCCGGAGTTGCAATTGCGTTTCTCTGTTCACCAGTGTATCTTCTGCTAATAACTCAACCCCACATTTAAAACCACTGCGTATTCTTTAAAGCGGTCAGATGACACGGCTGAAATGAAGATGATCTTTTTTTAATGTAATCCAATGTGTATACATGATTTAAGGATAAAAAATGTTGTATTTTCCACATACCGTTCATGTCAGTATTTCCTCTTTGCCCCGCCTCTGTGAAACCCGCAGATTTTTTACTAAGCTCATTGCTCTGAAAAGCTTGGTGTGCTTTGATTGGGCAGTTAACCAGAGCGTAGTGATTGGTCGAATACTGCAAGCGTGTGACGGATATTTAACGCTTCTTACCATATTTGGAACATCAGGTAAAGCAATTGTACTGACAGGTACCCCAACCTTACTTGCATATATATTTGGACGGTCATAGTCAAAACATAACACAAACTAGATTTGAGGGGGTTTGGTTAGACACATACCAAAGACACATAAAAACATGTATTCCCGTCATATGACCCCTTTTATAAAATTAGCATATTTGTTATCATTAACATAACTGTAAAAGGATTATTGGTATATCAATTTGTCAATAGATAAATAGATAAATAGATGAAAGGGAAAGGGAGAGAAAACGTATACTACAATGTTCATTATTGTTTTAGATGATAAGAGATGATAACTCCTGGCCAGCCTTTTGAAAGTCAATCTATAGGCAACAGTATAATTTACTGTGAGTCTTTGATGGCCTTAGTCGAAATCAAACTAAATCCAAATCTAAATAGTACACTTTCACAGGATATTCTTTACATTTGTTGGTTGCCCTGCGGAAAAAAATAATAGTAGCCAGCCTAAAACACAACAGATGCAGATTGTAATCAATAGAACAGCCAATAATGCTGAAGACGTTTATTTACTTATTTTGTAATAGAAAAAAGTGTGGTTCATAATGGTATTTTGTTTGAAATCACTAGAATTTATACAATTGCTTCTATTTTTAGCAGGGTGACTTTATAGAAATAGTATATCACAAATAAATGACTTTATGGGTGGGTTCCAAAGACTGGATCACAAATGTGCATTGAAAATTGCCAGCTGAAAAAACCTGTACTTTAGGGATTGTATACATATAAGGTATACCATCTAAGACTAAATGTTACTCTTAACTGGCTGAGAGACAGTGATTACATATAGAGGAATACTCTCTACATTCGTGAGTGTGGTGGTGTTCATGGGTTGTTGATCTGGGACGGGTCAGTAGGCTGGGGGGAATCAGAGTATACTCTGAGAGAGAGAGAGAGAGAGAGAGAGAGAGAGAGAGAGAGAGACTCAAACCTGGCTGCAAGATCACGACCAAAGAACAACCAGCACAACACAACACTGACAGGACAACACACACAAACTGACACTATCACCCTCATTGAGAACTTTAATTAAAAGTATTTTTCTGTTTATATTGAGATGTATATATATAGATTTTTACTTATAGACTTTTAATTTTATTCTATCTTATTTTTTATCTTAATCTGTATTTCTGCATGTTTATATTTAACCTTGTGCTTTGGCAATGCAAATTTTCTTTTATCATGCCAATTAAGCTCCTTTGAATCTTGAATCTTGAGAGAGAGAGAGAGAGAGAGAGAGAGAGAGAGAGAGAGAGAGAGAGAGAGAGAGAACTTTCTTACTTTTATTTGCATTTTTGTATATCTTATTTAATGTTATTGAAAGCTACGTTTAACATAGTGCTTAGTCTACAATTGTGCCCTTTTTAGCCATTACAGCATACTTCTAACATTAAAACTGAGAGAGAGAGAGAGAGAGAGAGAGAGAGAGAGAGAGAGAGAGAGAGAGAGAGAGAGAGATATTCACAGACTACAACAGTCCCCTCTCTCTCGCCGTTTTTGTGACGCAACGATAAGCGCGATACTTCCTGGCAGAAGCGTGATCACCCCAAAACAATGAAAGTACATTTCCACGACAATATCACCTAAAAGAAAAAAAACATCTTCCAGACCCTTTAAGAAAATCCCCTGGTCGTCAACAACCCTGAGGATGTGATGCTTTAACCCAGACGACAACCACCCGTTCCCCTCATCCTATTTCTTTCTGCCTTTCTTTCTCTCACATCAACGGAAAAAGATTCCGCGCGCTGCGACCAGCGCCTCTGCCACGACTCAACATTCCACCTAACAAAAACAAGATTTAACTTTATTCTTACCGTAGTAAGGAGGGGTTTCATCTGTTCACCACTATCTTCCTCCATTTGTTCGAATTGTGAAGTTCTTCCGTCCCTCGCTCGAGACTGATTTGAATACGGTGTTTCGAAATGCCCCTTCAGTCACTGAATGGTATTTTTACATATATCGGGGCTTGACAAAGCCCGCCTTCAGTTGATTGACAGGGGATTTCATCCGTTTGCTTTTCGGCGACCGGCGTTTTCTGACCAATCACATCCTGAGAACGCCACAACTCATGTATATTAAAAGTAAAAGGAGGAGTCGATTGGCTATTGGTTGGTCTGCAAGATCCACAAGGGAAAAAGACGGGCGATGAAGTTAAGGATGTGGTAGCCAACTGAGTTTTGAAAGAATTATTGGGTTACCGTGCAATTTGGGTCAAAACAGTAGTTGTCACCCTTTGCAAACCAGGGACCATAAAAAAAGAATGAATAAAAGATTTTCTCTGCAACTAACGTTTCTTGAAAACACTAATAACATTAATACATGACAAGTTAAGCAGATCACAGACCACCTCCATAAAACACTAGACAAGTTCAAAGTGTGTTTTCCAGGCCTATTATACGACTCAATATTACATGTACTCTATATCATTATTATCAAATAAAAATATGTTTAAATTGTAGATTGTATAGCATGTTACAAATGTAGGCATGTCCCTTTATATTGCGTTTTAAAGCATCAGTTAAACGCAAACAAAATATCTCAAATTGATATGAGAATACACTGTTGTAATGTCATAGTTTTGATATAATGAGATAATGTGAAGACTACACAAAGTGCGTCAATCTACAGGCACAATGCTTATTTCTATTTTTACAAGGATGCCCCCTTGTGGTGTGTAATAGCTCTACATGTACAATCATGTGACGAGCCAAGATGTGAACTGTAAATGAAGTGAGACTAGAGGAATAGAAAGGTTCGAGTGTCTAGTACAATGAACTAACAAACTGTTTTATCGTAATATAAATATCATATAAAACTAGCAAATAAACGAAAAACATATAGCTAACCAGAATCCACATTGTCTTTTTGTCATGAATTAAAAAAGGAGACGAGAGAATATCAGGAACTGGACCGTAGATCCTTAGCAGTTTCTTAAGTAGTCACTGTAGATCCTGAATTTGATCCCTAAAGGTCAATTACTTAAGAGTAGGGATTAGGGATGAAACGATTCCGTCAGCTCACGACGCGATTCACGATTCTGATCTCACGATGCGATTAAATCACGGTTTTTACAGAATGAATTGAGGACCATTTAAAATGAACAATTGTTCTTTTATTATTTCTCTAATGGTGCACAATTCTTTGTAAAATAAATAAACATTGTATGTCAAATAACAAAGCTAAATTGCAGTTTTAAAACAAATTCCAAATCAAATATAAATAGAATAAAACAAAAGTCTCTTTAATATAAACAAATTAAGAATTTGTCTGTGCTTTTCCAAACGGTTACCTTTTAAGAAATATCAGTATACCATGTTTATCAAGTTTGTAGAAAAGCAGCGGCCCCTGGTGTCCAAAACATGTACCCCGATTTTATAGTTACATCCCTCGTAGGTAAAGTGAATCTTAATTACCTGAGATCACTGTGTTTACACAGAACAGTGGCTCTTCATGCCTTCTCTGAATATTTGGGGAGGAGGACTCTTGTGCTAATCGTGAAAATGACAAAAGAGATGCCACAAGACTCTCAATATAATTATGCAAGTAAAACACAGTTTCTTGACAAATTGCTAATGTGAATGGATTTGAAATTGAGGGAAGAGATATTATAACACACTGTTAGTATTCTGTGGGCCACATCAGTTCTCTCTTTCTGCTTCTAATCAAGGATGTTTTCTCTCATTTGATTTGCTCTTGCATGTGTACTGTTTGTACAGCACAACCTCAACGTGCTGGAAGTCGCTATGGGTTATGGTGTCTTTCAAAGGCATAAATCCTTTCTTTTCTTGCACACACACACTAACGCACATGTTTGTTTTGGTGTCTTTGTGGAAACTTGCCACACAGTTCTATTGTTTTATATTGAGTTAATAATGTTTTCTATTCCCTACCCCCAACCACAATCCTTATCATAACCCTCAATGAAACATTTTTGCAAGTTTCCTCAACGACTTCCTTTCATTTAGATCTCAGGTTGTGACAAACAAGAACACACACACAATTGCAATTGAAAAAGAAAGTTTAAGAAATGACCACCAACATAATCATTTACATTTATGCATTTGACAGACGCTTTTATCCAAAGCAATTTAGATTGTATTATATTATTGAATTTGAATATGTGAATTACCTGCTGAGTAACTTGTAATTCTTGATTTTAAGTTCTGAGAATCTGAACAGTAACACCAATTTCCTGTCAATTATACATGACATGAAAAAGAAAGCAGGTACGGTTGACAAAAATAACAAAACTGGAACCACATAATCATGACCATTAGTAACATTTTATTGTTATGTCTTCATTGCCATGCAATGAAAAACATACCGTGCAGCCAGTGTCATTTTTAATAAACTAAAAACAATATTATTATCAGTTCGAATAAGAGTACAAATAAAAATTGACCCAGATTCATTGATTTGCTTATGATTCCCATCCTGATTATATTAACACATATTTTTTTTCTCAGAATATTCAGAGATGTTAAGATGGAAGGATGGGATCTCTGTTGCAGCAGCATCATCATTTAACCAACATGTTTCTGAGGTCAGACCAAAGATTCTGGGGGTAAACCTAACTTTTCCACTTCAAAGGTTTTTAATACATGCTGATTTTGGTTTGACATATTGTGGAAACTAACATCTTGTACTTTATCGTACAGGCTTTCGAAATATCAATAGGTGTATTGCTGTTCTTCTTAAAGATCGCAACCAACTGCTCACTCCACCCCTCCCGTTCGAAACATTACGACGGCTGACATAACATGGCGAATTATATGCAAGGGGACCCGGGGTGAATGTAGATTGAAAAAGCTCATTCTAAGGTAATAAAAACTAAAGCTTCATTGTGTAAGCTCTTTACACACCTCTGGAGACATGGTTATGTATATTATATTGCATTTCTGTCAATAGATCCTCCGAAAAATGACACACTAGACCTTTAACAGTCTGGTCACCGCTCATTGTAAATCAGGACACTGTGCCATGAACAAATACTAAATCATATTTTTCTAAAATAATAAAATCCTTTTCTTCACTGTAGACTATTTTAACCACAGCTGTAATGCAGCTGCATGCACACACAGTCTTTTTCTGGTTAGTCTGAATATCTGAAGTATTTTACTTTGATTTCTTTATGTGAATGACAATAACAGTATAACAGCACAATACATTCGGTTTAAACCTTTTTGATTTACCCAGTGCAATGTTCGTTTTTTCAACTATCTTCTTATTTTATGTCAGAGCCTCACAATTTCTGATCTGTTTCATTGTTGTAACGTCAGCTATCTCCATCCTCTTTCATTTAAAGTGGCCCTGCAACGTTGTGTCATGCATTCTGACTTCTTTAGGATGTTAAACGTGCTGTCTTCTCATGCTAAACATGGTCTACTTGTCAAAAAACTAGTTGGGCGTATTACGTAGTATTTCTGTGCTCGATACACACCCCCAGCGATCGTACAGGTTTCGGGAAGTTTTTTTTCAACATATAAAACTGTTGGGCAACAACTTTTCTTAGTCCCTTATTGGACAATTCTCCCGGAAATGCACGCGGCACGGCCACATGAGAGCAGCAGAAGGATCATGCGCAGACATCACTTTCACTTGTGAGCAGGAGAGAGAGAGAGAGCATACGTTGTTTGTTCAATGCATTTGGGTGATCAATGTTACATCAACTGTGGAAATAACGCTGGATTTGGAGATCGTTAGAAACTGATATATGGAGCCGTCTCAGCGCTAAAAGATGCTGGATATGAACCAAATCAGTGAGTGAAACTGATGTCAGTGTTTTGTTTACAATGTGGTTTAGTTCAGCCTACCCCTCCCCCCGCACGCGTCGTATGTTTTCGGAAACAATCGTAAAGCTGTATCTACCTTTTATAAATGTGATAATACTACTCTATACGTACTCAAGATTAATATGAGATTGGCAGAAATCCTTTGTGTTATGCCAGCGTTAATTGACGCTAATGTAAGTGCTCCTATTTACTGTTCTGCAAAGTGACTGATTCCAGACCATTGTTTATTTTCTTAAAGAGATATTATTTCATCATTTACTCACTCTCATGCCATTCCAAACTGTATGACTTTCTTTTTTGTGCACAAACATATTTCAAAGAATGTGGTAACCAAATACCATTAGGCCCCATTGATGTCGTGTATAGACACAAAACCACTAAGACATTTCTCAGTGTTTTCTCATCCTCCTGTGAGTGTAAAACTCATCTTGAGGTTCAACATTGATTTTTATGCCAAATGAGCAAATGGAAGTGGACAGCGAAACATTTCATAGGGAAGTTAATGTGTAAATTGATCCTAACAATCAGAAAGTATACAATATTGGATCAAGTATTTAATTGTATGATGAAGATCTAATTGATGTGTATTAAACAAATTGGGTTCTGTTCTCCCTCCAGTCCAGACATGTTGCAGTCAGTTATGTAAACACGGCTGTCCCTAACATAACTGTCAACAATATTGGTTATTGACTCCACCGAATTTTAGTCCAACCCCATCTGCACCTCCACCAGACTCAGGGGCGTGTTAACTATTCTAGGGGCCCTCACACATTGCCTAACATTTATTTTTTAATTGTACCGCAGTATTGAGAACATGGAATCAATGAGACACATATACATACAAATATAAACTGGATTTATTTAACGTTGAACCACATAACAGCACATTCTCAACAATTATCTACAGTTTGTCATATGAATAAACCATCTTGGTTTTGGGAAGAAAATGTGACCTCTGTTTTATTCAGAATAATACAGAATGCTTTTAGCTAGGGTATAAGAAAGTAAAAGGTGCCAGATTCTTCTTTTCATGCATCTTTTCATAGCATTATTTTTTATATTCGTTATATTCGTAAAATTAGTATTATATTTATTTTATTTTGCTTTCTTTCGTTTCTGAGGACCGCTTTGATACGTGCACTTCATTGCGTATATCTGAGAGTCTTAATCAAGCGTCATATGATGTTACCGCTTGTAGCCACTAGGGGCCCCCCAAGCTTGCGGGGCCATACACATTTGCGTAATATAAAACAAGGGGCATATTAAATGTTGTAAAATTATGTTTGTTATAAGATGATAAAAATACAAAGCATTTATACAAAGATCATTACAAGCCCATGTTCCATCTGTTGCAGATATAAGTATGGGACAACCAGCTAAGACGAACCAGATCTCATCCATAAAGTCGCCCTAGAAGGGCTGGATGTGTCAGGGAAAACCAGGGCCGACAGAGCGTGTTTTCCTGAGTTGCAAAGAGGTGTAACTCTGCCTGGCCGAACCTCATCCAGATCTACTCCACCTCCTCTGGGTGGAGTCTCCATTCCCCCGGCCTCAGCCCCTGTCTCGACAGGATGTCTGCTCCTCGGTTCAGGTGACAGGGGATATAGACTGCCCTCAAAGGAGAGCAGCTCCCCCTGAGACCACAGGAGGATCTGACGTGCCAACTTGTATTGTTGCCGTGACCGTAGACCCCGCTGGCGATTTATATATGAGACCACAGCTTTGTTGTCTGCCCTGACAAGCACATACTGGCCTCGATCGAAAGTGGCTCCCCCATCGGTTTTGGCCCAGTTGGCCTTCCATAACAGCTCCGCAACCTGTGAGTGAAGCATCACTAACACTGGGATGCAAACGGCGAGCCGCGCCTGCATCATGATGGAAACCCATATTACTCCTAAAAAAGTGGTTCTCTGCACTGGAGAAAGCACACTTTTCTTGGAATTCAGCCTCAGCCCTAGCTCCTCCATATGTGCGAGAACAACATCTCGATGTTGAACCGACAGATGTTCCGGTTTTGCTAGAACTTCTTGTTCCATCACCAGAGTCTGCTCTGGGAAAAACCTCGGTGTACAAAACCTTGTTGAAGCGGGGCGGGCGGACTTGAAACTGGATCCGGTAACCCCGCTCTACAGTGCGCAGCACCCATTGTCACACATTAGGTAGACTTTTCCAGGTTGCTAAATGGTCTACTAAGGGGACTAGTCTCACGGGACCAGCTTCTGGTGACATCATAACGGGATCCGCTATGGCTCGGCAAACCTCGATTGGCAGAGCCGGCTGAACCCTTCTGGGGAACCGAGGAGGAACGGGCACCGTATAATAAGGTGCAAGCGCACGCTCCCCGGGGGGAAATGCTGACCTGCTGTCAGGACTTTTTCTTGTTTTCCCCTTTCCTTGAATGGCTGCCCTCAGGTCAGTCCTATGTTTGTAAGGCTGCGGATGATAACATCCTTCTGGGGTGGGGCTTGAGAAGCAACACTCTGCCTCTGACGCTCACGACAGCTAGTGGACGCCTGTGGCTGTTCCCGCCCAGCTGCCCCGGGAGTTTCTCCGCGGCGGGGGAGATAAAGTTTAAATGCCGCAGCCTGTTTCTTAGCGTCCTCGAACCACAGCGTTGCCGTAAAGGTCCGTAGGGGATAATGGGGCGTCCAGAAGAAATGATTTGTCAGATGGTTTCATGTCTGACAGGTTCAACCATAAATGCCTCTCAGTGGCTACCATAGCGCCCATCGAGCGGCCCAAAGAACAGGCCCCCTCACGAGTAGCACGAAGAGAAACATCTAAAGCATGACGGACGGGTTGTAAAACATCCGCCGCCACCAGCCCCGTATCGACCAATTCACGTAGCGCATCAGCCTGATACGCCTGAAGTAGTGCCACAGAGTGTAAACATTCCCCGGACTGCCCCGCTGCCGCACATGCCTTGCCGACCAAAGTCGTTGTCACCCTGCATGGCTTTGATGGCAAGGTAGGGGCTTTTAGGGACGAAGCCGTGGATGGAGACAGATAGCTCGCAAGCGTCTGTTCTATTCTCGGCATCGCCCCGTAACCTTGTTCTTTATAGCCATGAACATTAGAGTAAATGCAGGTCTGTGGCGTGAAAACTCACGCTGTATAAGGACGCTGCCACGACCTACACACCTCTTAAAGTAGCTCAGTAAAGAAGGGGAGCTTGCGTTGTGAGGGCTGTCATGACTTCCACCAGATCGGCGTGTACCGAAGCAGCAAGAGTAATCTAACTCTCCTGCTTCGATACTAGTTATATCTACATCCTCAGATGCAGAACATTGCCGACCGGACTCCTTCTCTGAGCGGGAGAAATCACAGTACGTGCTCCCGGCTCAGCAGAGAGAAAGGTGGAAGCCACGGAGGGCAGAGAGAAGTCTGAGCATGTCTCTTCAGCCTCCTTGACGTCCATCTGCGAGCCCCACGAACGAAGCCCTAGCTCTGCCTCGGCAGAAGCTGGACCATCACCGCATGGAGCTCGCACCTGGCCGTGCTTAGAAAATAGTTCCATGCGGGAACGGAGCGTACACCGTGGTAAAAGTCCACAGAGCTCCCTCGAGCCCTGACTGTGCATGCTCCGCTCCCAGACATTCTATGCAGAGATCATGCGTATCCTTGTTCGTGATAAAACGGGAACAAGGAGGAGCACAAGGTCTGAAATTTTTCCCTGACATGTTAGAAAACTGGCTAACCAAACACGCTTCTTTTACAAAACACACACTACACACAGAGCCGTTGCGGAGAAGAAAAGAGCTGAAGTTGACTGTTTCGGATGTCCTTTTATACCTCCTGGTCCATACGTCATCCATGAAGTATCGTTTCACTTCTGGACGATGTTCACACACATGCTCAGAGCTGGTCAGGCTGAGGCGTTCCCTAAAGCGTTGCCTTGGAGACGCAGTGCGAGTTCCCTCGAAAGGGAACATCCAATGTCTGACCTGAGAAATATCCTTACATGTCCGTAGAGTGTGATATTTATATGCTCCAGCAGAGGGCACAAATGAGCTGAAAAAACAACGCAATCTTCTCACACTTTATATGTCACGTTTGTGCTGTTATGTTGGAAGTCTAGCTGTTATATAAACACGTGTGAATATTCTGTTTTGTACCTGAGCATTTTTACACACGTGTACCTATGTTAACCTATGTCTCTCTGCAAAAGCATTTCATCCAAATACAGGCAATTCAGCCAGAGCATCATACTGGCCCTTCAGGACCTGAGATGCTTCATTTTAAATACTTATTAGCAGACTATGTAGAAGAGACGTATGCATAATCTGATTCTTAAAGTGTTAAAGAGATTGACTGTCAAATTTGAATGTTTCACCCAAAAATAAAAAAGGATGCCATCTTTTTTATTACTCTTTCTGCTGTGGAATAAAAATGTTTGGTGTCCATACAATGAAATCAACAGGAATTAATGTTATTTGGTAAGCAACCTTCTTCATGCATGTTTCATTTGTGTAAGAAAGTCATACATGTTTGGAATGAAATAAGTGTGAATAAATGATCAAAGAATGATCATTTGAATGAACTATCCATTAAAAGAACATATGTTAGTGAAATCTGTCAGGTAAAAGGAAGCGTATACATGCTTTTTAAAGAAATTGTTTACAGCCAACCTTTGCTTTCAAACCTGATCATGAGGGGCTTAAATTGGAGAACATTTTCAGTCAAATGTTTTACTTCAGTGGCTCAGAGCAGAGCTCTGTGATCCGTGCTATGTATTAAGGTGTCTCACAGAAGTGTCTCTGGAGAGTGTTTGTGTGATAAACAATGTTTTGCAGGATGTGTTCTCTGGTGTGTGTGACACCGCTGTGTGTCTAACAAACAAAGCTGAGATGAAGTTTTTGAAAAGGACCTAAAATAACCCTCCATTTTTAGAATGTTCATGTTGACTTTACGATATACATTAAATCGTAATGTATAGTATAGTAAAATAAATATAGTATAACATATCAGTAAAGTATTGTAGTATACCTCATTTATACTTTCAAAGCACACATGTTTCGTTTCATAACCTGTTTCGTGAGATAGCACACATACATCTGGTAGGCGTCTAAATGATGTCTGGATTTACATCTGTAAGACATCTACATTTACATTTACTTTAAGGCATTTGGCAGATGCTTTTATCCAAAGCAACTTACATTGCTTTACCCTATACATTTTACATAGGTATTTGCAATCCCCTGGGATCGAACCCACAACCTTGCATTGTTAACGCAATGCTTTTACCACTGAGCTACAATACGTCTCGAGACGTCAGATGTCATAAAGACATCTAAAATATGTCTGTAAGATGTTTATGATTTAGAGTGGATGTAAAACTGTTCTTTCTAAGATGTCTATCAAATGTTTTAACACTGCAGATACTTTTCCGATCTCCAGATCTTTAGCAGACGTCTTACAGACATACATGTGCTACACTCTTAAAAATATAGGTGCTTAAAAGGTTTTTCACAGCGATGCCATGGAAGAACAGTTTTTGGTTCTTCAAATAACCATTCAGTCAAGGGTTCGTTCTTGTTTTTTACAATCTAAAGAATCTTTTTTCGCCACAAAGGCTTTGAAAGGTTCTTCAGATGTTAAAGGTTCTTTATGGAACCAAAAGGTTATTCTATGGCATCGAAGAAACTTTATGTAGCTGCAGCTCCTCCCTTTACTTTTTTTTAGCATATTGAATACCATTCATATAAAATTGTTTTACTAGCATGGCCATGGATTCATTTCTGATAACCATGCATGCTTTAACAATAGCAGCCATGTTTTGGGGTTTTTATTTGTAACAAAACCATGGTTACTTTTAAGAGATGAGCAGAACAATTCCATCCTTTTCAACACAGATAAACCAAGACAAAATGTTTTCCGTTTAAATAATTTAATAGCTTTTAAAATTATTTGGCTTACTACAATTGACCTGTGTATCACATTGAACATACAAAATAATGAGAAATAGTTAATCCATGATCTTTTAAATGATGCGTTGATAGTGTAAATGTGACCCTTCTGAGTGAACGGAGAGCAGAACACTGCACATGACAGAGGTCTATTGTGTACAGCACCTAAAAAACCTTTTACACTAATAACATCATCTCAGGTACACCAGAACACAATTCAAAGTCATTTAAATAGATATTTTGTACAGCAGGTCTTTAGATATTTAGCTAGAAATACTTTAGATATGTAGATACAAAGATATCTAGAAACAAATCAAACTCCCGTGACTCAGTTTTCTGTATGTTCACTGAAGGACAACCGCTAAAATCAATGAATCCAGAAAAAGATGCCAAGATTCCCGTCAGAACATCAGAAAACATCCGAAACAATCTGAGATAACATCCTCATTTCAAAGAGCTTGATTTCAGTCAGTCAGTCAAAGAAACCACTGAGATTGTTAGTTCATATCACAATCGTTTCAGAAAGATTGCTGTTGTCGATGAGTTCCACATGCTCAGTCCATTCATGTCACTCTGAAACACAAAAGCTACCGTCAAAGTGAAATTGCACCACCAACAATTCAGTATTAAACATTAAAATTCATCTCAATATAAATAAAAAACAACAAGAATAGAACCCTACAGGCATAAAAAAATATTCCTCTTTTTGTTTCCATGATATATTTCAAGTACACTAAGTTTATTTCACATCAATTGTAGAACATCTTAAAGCAGAAGCACTAGATTAACTCACATCATACTGTAAGCTTGACGTGTTGGACAGGGACACACTGTGCACTGCAGCTTTTCAGGGAAATTATTTTCACATATTTTGTGCGGAGATCCTGTTTTCGAGTGTAAACTGAGCTTTCAGCTCAACTACCGCAGCATGTCAGAAACACGTCCAAAGTGATTGCTCACATTCACAATAATAATATGAAATCAGTGCTGTGACAGCACCAAATATTGCACGTTCAGACGCTTGAGACACAACTGTAGTCTGTACAGTATGTACACGATATCTTCGGCTCTGTTCCCAGAGAAAGTGTGCGTTAAATGAGGAGTTTTGCTTTCCACTCCTTTCAGGGGTCGGAAGTGGATCTATGTGCTTTTGGATGGGTTTCGTGAGCTTCTTTGGGATTTTGAGTTTAAAGAATTGCACTTTGCTTGTTTTATTTGAGTCCAAGAAAGATAAGCGCCCATCCAAAAGCCCCGGAAACATGCAGTGTGTTGAACAGGTGCCATTTTGTTTCAAATCACATAAAGATCCCTGTAAAAACACTCCTCATGCTCGCCTGGCTTAAATAGTTTCTGCATTTTCATAATGCAATGTTATGTTCAGTAAAAATCTGTTCACCAAACATCATTTTATTTCCGAGAGTCATCTCCGATCTTTTCTAGGGCACACCCTGTGGAAAAATCAGGAAGCTTGTCAGTGCCAAATTAAATGTCCCACAAGGACTACAATTCCTAAGCTTCAGTCCGAAAGAGCAAACTAAATAAATAATTATACATTTTAACTTAATAATGATATACTTTAAATTGACATTTTAATTCATCTATTTTTCTACTTATTATTATTATTATAATTATTGGCCAAGAAATTAGCCTTTGAGATCTGAACTAACCATTAAAACATTTAGCCATGAAAACCAGTGCATTTGAACATTTTCGTTATATAATGGTAATGTTATCAATCTTTAAAGCATTTAAAGCACTTCCCAATTATTCCATAGGATGTTACATCACAGAACCACAACAGTAAAGAAGCTAAAAGCCATAACAGCGCTAATACACAGAGAAACCTGCCGAACACAGAATCTGTGTGGTTTTATCTGAGAATTGCAGCAAATTGAAACATCAACAGCATTAGATTCCACCGACACAGGGTTTATCTTTACCCATCGGATATTCTAGATCTTTCATAGACAGAAAATAATCCAAGATATCATCAGAACGTTATCCATCATGTATGAGTAACAGATTATTTGGAATCATTTAACTGTCTCGTGACCATAAATAACAGCATTTTTCTCTTCCATAAACTGAATTTCAATCCCACAAGGCATATTTTTGACATACATGGTATGGAGTCGAATTAGAGCAGGTGTGCCTCAAAGAAGAAATGGATGAAACGGCCAGCACTGACTCTCTGTCTCTCTCCTCTCTACCGCTCAATCTCCGTTCATTTCCATCACCTTTTCCGTGAGGATTTCCCGGAAAGTCGAAAGCTGCTTCATTTGCTCCGTCTGCATCGAGTGTCTCCTTATCAGTTTCTTCTTCATCTTGAAGTCTGGCCGTTTTGGAGATGAAGGGGCGACCGGCAGCAGGATCTTGCTTCCGGAATGAACCGGAGAGGTGGGTTTTCCATTAGCCCGGATATCAGGAATGGGTCGCTGGGGGTTGACGTTGAGAGGAGGGAGGAACCCGGGCCGCGTATGGGAGATGTGATCCAAAAGGAGAGTGCCGGATCCCCGCCGTTCCAACAGTCCTGGTGGACGTCTCCTCATCGTGATGGGAGACACCGAGTTGGGAATGCTCTCAAGAGATTCTCGGGAGGAACTGGTGAGGAGGGACAGGGGTGAGGCGTTGTATTTGCGACGCTCCACAGAGACGCGTCCGGAATCAGGAGATCCAGGGATGGAGGTTGGACACAGATGGGTGTCTGACTCGTAGTGTTCCATGCGGGTGAGTTTGGGATGTTGTAGGCCACGTATGGCCTGTGCCGTTGCCTGTGCCGCATTGTCCTGGGTTTCAGGGGCCGTGTTTCTGCGATACAGGGACTGGTGTTGATGGACTTTATCAGCCCAGGATGAACCGCACAGCGCTGCACAGTCCTCAGAACAGGACCGATCCATGAGCTTCGGAGAGGATGGGTCATGGGTTTCTATGCTGTGTCTCCTTGACAGAAGAGGTCTGCCTGGACCTGAAACTGACAGCCCGTTCATCTCCGAGACCAACTTATCCTCTTCTGCTAAATCCCCTTCCATCCGCTCGACTCTCTCAGCTAGCACGGAAGGAGCCACCAGCCCCCAGGGCTCAGAATTCAGTCTTTTAAGAAGTTTGCGGGGTGGTGGTCTCCTCTCATTCTGTGGTCTGCTGGAGGGTAGAGGGAGCGCCGAGCTCAAAGTGAAGTTGAAGATACCGGCTTCACCAGGAGCAGAGCCAGATGTGTGGATCTCCACCTCGGATGGAGACATGCAGGCAGGTGTGATTTTGTCCACCACACCTGGAGATGGGGGAGAGTTCAGGTATTGTTTGGTCTTTTTAGTGCCAGAGGGAGATGTATCTGTGGTTATAATGATCACCTCTTTTCCCTTGGCTTTGCAAGCATCTAATAAGACCTGGAGAGTTTCTCTATCGCCCTTATTGATGGCGTGTACGAGCGCAGAGGCCCCAGCGTAGTCTTTCAAACTAGGATCGGCTCCATTTTCCAGGAGCAGGGACACCACTTCTTTACCTGCCTGTTCTGCACACGCATGCATCAAGGCAGTCCGACCTGATTTATCGGCTATATTTGGGTCAGCTCCCTTCTCCAGGAGGTACCGCACCATTCGCTGCCGGGTTTGCTGATCATCATATCCTGCCAGACAGGCTGCTATTACAGGCGTCTCCCCTCGCTCGTTCCCTTCATTGATGTAGGCACCGCCCTCCAGGAGGAGACGTGCGAGGCGGAGTTTGCCTTGGAAAACAGCTTTCAGAAGGGCATTGCCCTCTGTGTGCAAGGCCCCTCCGTCACCCATGATGTCTCACTCTCCGCCTCTAGAATCCCAGAATCCCTGGTCCTCTCCTCCTCCAGCCTCAGCACTGTCGACACATCGCAGCTTAGATCCCGGTCAAGCTGGAATAAAAATAGAAGACAAACTGCATATCGTTAAAAGTCTGAGATTCCAGCTCTGAATTGAAACAAAAAGAAACTGAAGGTTACGAATGTTCTTGAATTAACAAGTCTGTTAAATGAATATGGTGTATTGCAATTAAGTATGAATTAAAATGCCGTTTTTTTGTCACAGTGAGAAGCTTAGTTAAAGGTATGAAAATAATAATACATTGTAATTGAATTGTAATTGTGTAAAATAAAAATATATATATACAATTTGCTAATTATTCAAAATGAACATTTTACTGTATATTTTAGCATAACTTCAAACTTCCGTATTTGTATAATATTATGGTAATGTAATATTATAAAGAATCATCTTTATAATATTATATAATACTTAATTTATTATAAAAATACTAAATTGTGATTAATATAAGAATAAATGTACATTTACATTAAGGTATTTAGCAAACGCTTCAATCCAAAGCGATTTACAGGAGAAAATAGGAAAACAAAGCGATTTGCTGTTGTTGTTTTTTTATGATTTTCAACATCATCATTATAAGTAGTATTATAATATTATCATTCATAAATAGATTTTAATTGTAATTCCTGGTCTGTGTTATTTGGATATAATTTAATATAATACTATGAAGTATCAGTTTTATCATGTGTTATAATACAATATTTATATAAAATAATAGTAAATAATAATTATAGAAAGATTTGAATTAACTCTTTTAATAATTATTACTCTCCTCACTAAAGAAGGTCTATTTAAAAGTTTGGTCATTTCGAAGAGTATTTGTTTGACATGAATATTATTCCAGAAACAATATAAGATTTAGTAACACATCCCACTGTACAAAACACAGACACTAATCTAACACACAGCCACACAAATAAAATCACTGCACAACACTAAAGCATAATTCACAGATACTGTGCATTTTATAATGTGAACATTGTGTTCAGACACCGTGTGCAGCCCTGCTCTCTTTAACCCAGTCTCCTTTTTCTTCTCTGTAATGAAGGCAGAGACGATGACAGTCCACTAAGGAAAAGAAAATTGAATTCCTGAGATGCACAAAGAGCAGGACATGTGACAAGCACGGACGGTTCTGTAAACGTACAAATGACTTATAACAAGTATACTTTACCTTACACAGACACCATAGATTTAGCAATTAAAGAAAAATCTTCTTACACATCTAGTAATATCCCAATTGCAGGGCAGAGCAAATAACTCATGAAAGAAATAGTGATATTAATTACCAGATCAATAAAAAGCCCAAAACTCCTAAAATTTCACATGTTGCATTTACGATAGCCTTCAATTTCTTATCGGTTTGGCAATACAGACTGTTTGAAAGCAGATCATTACATTCACTATCTCGGCAAGACGATTAAAAAGTGACAAGCGATGGGGCAGGAGGGCATCCGGCGCAATAACAGCATTATTAACATGCCACAGCCCTCTGAATCAGCATGGAGTTATTTGAAATTCAATGAGCCCGAAGTCAAAGGCCATAGTGATACAGGCACAGCATGGAAGGAGTCCCGTGTCCTTCCAGAGAGAAACTGATCAATGAGCCAGACGAACACAGGAGGACAGGGGATTGAAATTGGTTGGGCTATAAGTGGATAGTCAATCACATATTATCCAGGAACCTGGTGACACTGACTGACCATTGACTGTAAGAACATTACAACAATCTGAAGCTTGATCTTTATTTTTGTATCTCACACCTGTATTGCAGGTATCCACAGTGTGAATGTGCATATCTTCCACAAATCTGATCCGACCGAAAAAGCGGTCCAATGCACAGAATTTTGTGTGCACATAATTTGTATGATTTATTCCTTACAGCCTTCCTCTCTCCATCACTCTGCAGAAATACCCTAAGCAGAGCACAGGCGATAAAACACAGCAATACGAGAAGACATGGCAGATTCGAGAGAGCAGTGTGTGAGCCGTGCAGCATTCGCATCCTTCCTGCATTACACCGATACACCCACAGAGCCCAAGCTGCTCTTCCAGTCTGCCTCTTTAAGAAATCTCAGAGCTCAGTCCAGGAATCCAAAAGCTTTTGCTTTCTGATTATGAGAGCTGGAAAAGAAGAGGGAGAACACTGTGCTTTTTTCCAAGTGCAGCCGAAAAAATGCGTCTTTAAGGGTCTGAAGTCTCAAGCAATCGAGACGGTGAGGTTAATCTCTCGTCTCACACGCGGGCAGCACGGATGAGTCATCCATGATAGACTCGCAGGAGAAATGTGGCACAACGACTTGGGGCAGATCGCTCAAAAGATCAGTCTCCTGAAATCCAACGTGCTGACCTGATGTCAAACGAGTATTAAAATTGGAAGACGGCGCTTTATACTTTAAAGCTGATTATTGCAATATGAAATGTTTTCTCCTGCCCCATTTTAATGTGACTTCCTAAGTGTGTCATTTGTAGTTCTTTTAAGAACCACAGAGCCCCAAATGTGTAAACACCATGGGCTTTGTGGTGCTTTGAAAACATTGCTGTTTGTTTAAAAATCCCATGCAGCCCAACATAGTAACAATGACTCCACTGATGGTGTTTATTTGGGGTGGGACTGTCTGCTCGGGTGATCAATGGCGGAGGGGAGAGCGTTTGTAGAAACCTGTTTGAAAATAATGATCATTTGTGCTATTCTGTTCTGTGACATTAGTGATGCCAGTGTGATGTCTTTCTCTTCACTCGCATATTCCAAAACAGATATTGTCACACGAGATATGTTGGAGACGCTGAACTTTTATCACCTCGCCTCGATTCATAGACCCGGATAAAATGTCCTGCAATTCATCAAGATCTCTCGCCCAATCATTCGTTCTCATCTTCCCAGCATACTGCGTGCATGCATGCATCTGTAAAGGGAATAGAGAGCTGTTTGACATTCATCACACCAAAATAAACTTGCCTATTTTGCAGTATGTTA
Organism: Triplophysa dalaica; assembly: GCF_015846415.1. Classification (NCBI taxonomy): domain Eukaryota; kingdom Metazoa; phylum Chordata; class Actinopteri; order Cypriniformes; family Nemacheilidae; genus Triplophysa; species Triplophysa dalaica. The sequence goes on from NC_079553.1 coordinate 18,377,324, forward strand.
AGAAACACTTGCGTGTTAGCACTGGGGGAAAGAGGGAGGGAGGGTTACACACAACGCTGTCTTGTAGGGACAAATCGTATCTAATTCTCTGCAGTCTCTAGACAGATGATGGAAATGAATATCATGTCTTAATCCTCACGCCTCTGAGAGACTCCACCTACTGCCTTTCTCCTTTATGTAACAACATTGTTCGTGTGAATCAATCCTGAATTAGAGGTTGTGCAAGGGACGCCCGTGACCAAAATGGGCTCCACAGTCAGGCGTTAACGCCCTCCCGCCCTTACCGTTAGCTCTGCGGTGCTGTTCGCCTCGTTAGATCACACATTTCCAGGCAGGTGCAATGACTTTTACGGCGTCTGAGAGAGCGCAGCATCCATCAGCAGCATGCCGATGACCCTGTGACCCAGTCACATCAGAAGCGCTGGGGCTCTTCATCACTCATATTGGCAGCTTTAAAGAGAATCGCACTGCAGAGAGGCAATGAGATTATCTCTGTCATACTAAACTTCCTAAGCGATGCTGACACGTCCTCTGAACCGCATTTATTGTTTTTTTTGTGTTTAGCATTTACGGTGGCATGTTTATGCTTGGCTGATATTTTCATCGGCTTGCAGGTTGGGCTGCCGTCATGGTGGACAACAGGTTGTTTGCTCCTACATTTAGTCTGTAATGAGATGAATGACAACAGAAGCACTTGACTCGTCTAGACTAAGTGTTTGTTGATTTATAGAGCTTAGGAATGAATTCTCCTCCAATTTAAGAGCAATCTGCGCCTCTCGTTGAACAACTGTACACAACTTCACTAGCCTCAAACTACAGACAATCAGACAACTGAACTGAACTGTTTCATGGGTATAGAAAGGTGATGTAGAAATGCAATGACTGAGAAACTATTTAGCATGGGTGATATCTTATGTAATTATTTTCATACACATTAGAAAAAAACTTAATCAGCCTTGAAAGATACAGAACCTTGGCATTTTGATGTATGGGTAATTCTGACAAAGATTGTTATTTTTTTACATAAAGGAACATTGGGATGTTTTGAATTTTTTCATTTTTGTCAAGACAGTGAAGAAAATAATTTACTAAAAATTTCACCACAAATTTTACCTAAATTTAAAATCATTTTTTAAATCATTTTTATATTAGAGTTAGAAAGTGAGCATGAAACTCTGTATTCTCTAATGATTATAAATAAGGGAGGAAGATAAGATAGGAAATACCATTTGTTCTGTATATTTAATCATTTGTTATTAATTGTGTCTCTACTCTCCGTACTATTCTGTATTTACTGTAAGACTGCTTTGAAACAATTCAAAACACATTTGAGCAAAATAATTTTTTAAAATTACGTAACAGTGCAAACAGACTTGCTAAAATAGACTCTATCCAAAATTCAACAAAAGCCATTTTTGTAAAGTCAAAAACTATTTAATTTACATGATCATATTCGCAGTTTCTCAAGTGAACACCGCAGTGGGTCGGAAAACATTTCATAATTTTTTTAATGCAAAAAGATTGGCTGAAGCTAAAAAATTTTTCCAAAACAATTGTGTGAAAATGTTCTGTCGCTGTCCGCGGTGCTGAACCCGTTACAGCAACTGGCTGTTAGAATTTCGTGGGCTCCAGATGAGATTTATGCGCCAGCTGCAAATATCTCGAGCTCGGACTATTTTTAGTCTCGAAGCATCAAATTTAGTGTCTACTCACGTCAGCTCTATGACTGACGCAAAGCTCCTGTGTCCACAAATGAACTTCCAATAGCCAGACCTGCATCATACAGGCTTAAAATGTAAGTTTCTGTCAAGTAAAATAAAAGAATGAACAATCTCTAAAAAATGTCTCTGTCCCGCTTCTGACATCAAATTCTCAAGGCTCATATTTGCGTTTTAAAACACCCAAATACCTTTACACGATGTTCAGTGTCAAAGCAGCGGAATCTGAATTGCGGTGCATGAATTCACCCGCTCTCCACATAGCAATAAACGTTTTTAAAACCTTACGAAGCTGCAGGCACATGATGATCAACATTTAATCCTAAAATATCAGCTTGTACATGCAACGATCCTAAAACGAGCAGCTCTGCATCATCTGGGAGATATTTTCATCCTCACACATGCATCCCTATAATGGTTTTGTTTTCATGCATGAAAGGCTACACAGCACCGCAAAATAGCTGCAAAACGCTTTGTAAAAGTGACAATGTAAAATTCAATAAAGTGCAAGAATTGTTTAAGATATGTAGGTCTAAAGTCTGCATACAAATTCTCAGCTAATATCTGTCCTACATCTCTGTATTTGGTTAAATTAACGAGTATAAATTGTATTCAATTAATAAACCTAAATATAATCAGGGACGCGATTTTATTGTCACTTGCAGGAGGAGAGGTTTTACCTTAGAGCTGTTGTCTTCACTCCATCCAAGCGGCTGGTTTTAGCCCGAGAATCCAGCTGCTGTCTGCTGATCCCCGTGTCTTACATCCCCCACATCATCTCTCCTCCTGCGACCGAGAGTTTGGGAGACTCTGCGGGGGCGTGGAGTGGGCAGTGAGCTGATGCGAGTCTCCCACGATCACGGACGGACACACCGAGGTCCAACTTCACTGTGCAACCACTGACTGACTGACACTTCACATAAGCCTCTCTGCTTTCCACTAGGGGGAACTTCTTTAATATTTGAATGTCATTTTTTTTCATTTTCGGTTGCGCCCCCTGGGTGTGGGTGTCATGGTGTGATGCTTGACATGTTTTAATATATAAGACAATACGTTTTTTTGATTTAAAAATCCAATGTCTTTTGATAATATTAAAAAGGGTGACATGGACAAAATATGGCTCTTGTGCATGTGACACATGGAAACATACATGCAGGCTAGGTGGGATGTTAATATGTGGAGATGTTGTGTCTCTGACCTCCGTGTGCAGGTGAGTTGAAATTGTACAGTATCATAGGTTACCTGTCTCTTTCGTAGGCTATAGTCTTCCAAATATTTCAGTTCAATCAAACATTTAAAAGGAAACCACATATTCTGCAGAGGTGCATGTCCTTCCTCAACAGAGACAAATAATTGTGTGATAATATTGCAGGGCTTTACACCTTTTTTAATTTTGGGGGCTAAATATATATCAAGGCCCTCTGCAGGGGGTGTGAAAGAATTCTCAGACTGCATAAATACTAATTCAGTGACTAGCTATTATTGAACACAGTTTCTATGGCAACTGATTCAGTGGATTCCGACAGAAGCGTTCCCACGGTGACATGCACATGCTGCAGGAGAGAGAGAGCCAGAGAGAGAGAGAGAGAGAGAGAGAGAGAGAGAGAGAGAGAGAGAGAGAGAGAGAGAGAGAGAGAGAGAGAGTTAGTTGATACAGAAGGAACTGATTGTTCTTTTTCTTTTTAATTATAGTTTTAATTCCACGTCCCACTATTTTTATTTTTATTTTCTCCACTTTGTTAAAAGATGTAACTATAAATGAGCACATTTCTAATTTCTCTCTCATACGCATATTTTATAAATGTGAGTCAGCAATATTGAACTTAGTTGTCTGTGTTATTTATTTTTTCCACATAAAGGTACTTTAAGCATACCTATAGTTGTGGGCCTAGTTAAACCATTTCTACCTTTCAAGAGGATTTCAGTGCCATATAGAAAAACTTTTTGAAAACAAACAGAACTACATGAACTGATCTTGTTAACGGCACTGTGTATTTTTTAAAGTGCTTAAATATGCTCATTTAATCTTTAAAACATCTTTAATAGTTCGCAGAAGCGGAACTATAAGTGTGCGCAGCACTTGTTTCCGACCGGCGGAGATTTGTGGCAGCGGACGAAAACAATGATGCAGATGTTTGTTTGGCAAACGATTTTTCGGTACAACGTTTCAATAAAATCCGAATTCCAATAAAAGGATTCTGCTAATGATTACTACGGATTTTACGAGATGCTTTGAGAACAATGAATCGAATTTATAACTAACGTTAAAGCAGAAAATTCGTCGCACAGCTGCATGTGAGTGCACGTGGCGTTTAAACGTTACATTTCCCATAAGATATCTAATGAAAATACCTTATACAATCTTATACAAATAAGATCTAATTCATGCACATTTAGTAAAATACATATTGCAAACTGTTCATCAATTCACTTGTATAGTCTGTTTTCTGACTGTGTTAATAAAAAAGCAGCATATTAATATTTACAGGGTACAGTAAGTTAGAAAATGCATTTACTAACATGAACTATGTAACGTTATGTATATGTGCGATATAAATTTCAGCATTTAATCTTTAGTTAATGCTAATACAATGTTATAATGTTAGTTCACTTTCTATTAACTTGTGATAACAGATTCAGCTTCAATTTCGTAAACTAATGTATATAAATTGTGTATTAGTATTTTCTTACTTTATGTCAGCTAATGCATTTACTATTCTTAACAAATACAACCTTATTGTAGTGTTACCATTAAAAGCAATAATATATTAATCACTTATTGAAATAAATCTATAATGTGGTGATTGTTTCTCAGATAATGGCAGGTAGGGGGAGAGGGCAGCTCACCTTCTCTGTGGAGATTATTGGGATCGGTAAAGGCGAAAATCTACCTCCATCCTGCATACAGCCAACACCTGTATATCCTGTGAGTTTAACAAGAGAATAAAAGCACTGATAGAAGACCTGTCTCATGCACATTGATCCAAAAAAGGGTTTAAACAATAAACCAAAATTTATGAAACTATTCATTTCCTGACAATAGGCAGCAAATAAAATGGTAATGGTAATATTATGGTAATGAAATTCTGTTCTGCCTGGCGCTGCTTCTATTGGTTCGTCATTTTATGTCAAAGATCCCTGATAAACAACCCAGTAATGTTGCTAATATCTAGAAATGATTTACGTGTCACATGGATTCAGTATTTCAGCAGGTGTTTGCGTGACCCCTGACACTCGGCAGATGTGCGCAGAAACATCAGCTGTGTCTAGTACTCACACCTGTGTTTGATGTTCCAGCCACTGGAGCAGAAGCCGGTGCCCCTGCAGACGGGCGAAGAGGCCGAATACATGCTAGCACTCAAACAAGAGTTCAGAGGAGCCATGAGAACGCTTCCGTTTTATATCCGCCCAACTGCACCCAAGAAAGGTCAGATTATGGTCGAGGAGAGGCTATTCACCTCTATTAGACATTCTGCTTTTTGATAAAAACACACACAGGTGCATTATGGGTAAAAATCGTATCACAGTGTGTTGGATATCAACTACATTTTTGATTTTAGATGGAAAAGTGGATTTCAGGAATATGTGTGTTTTTGGGGATGTGTGAACTAGACGGTTTTTTTTGTCCCCCAAACAGACGTGGAGCGTTATTCTGACAAATACCAGAAAATCGAGACGTCTGACATTTTGGAATGGAAGCCAGGTGAGTTAACACATCTAGGTTTGCACAGAGTGTCTCTTTACCTGTGAAAATCTGTATTCTCTACATTCATATGTGTATTTCAGACTGGAGACGCTTTCCAAAGGAGCTGCGTGTGCGGGAATCGAGACCATCAAAGGACAGTGAGTCTGTCTGATTTTAACTTACTCTAACTCTGGACACAGAGTTCTGATCCAGTCTAGTTCAGACTCATAAAGCCTCCCATTATAGCGAACACACGTTTGTAATCGTGCTCTTTTTAAAGGCCAGATAAGAGAGCAGGTGAGGCAGACGTGCTCATGAATGAGTGTGTAAAGATGTGCCGCTCCAGCAGGCCTGAGCTTCACTCTGACTCATCACCGTCTCAGGGGAAATCAGAGAGACAGCCGCACTACACACATCTCCAAAATGAAAGGGTGGAGAAAGAGAGAAAGATGTTAGAGAGAGAGTTGGATGAAGGTTTAGGCTGGAAGCGTGTCTGTCACTAAGAAAGGCGAGAGGAGTTTATTTTTAGTCGTTTTGTACCTTTCGTCAGACAAATCAATAGGGAGGCTGTGATAGGAGTGTAGATGTTTTTATGGAAGTCTACAGATGGATGTTGCTGATGTCATTTCCTCTGTTGCAAACACACTTGGGTTATGTTGTTGCAGAAAGCCCAGCTGTTCCCAAAAAAGTCAAAGGGCCGCGAGTGGACAAAGTGGAAATCATGCGTAAACTGGAGGTGCATAAACACACATATACACCTGTTTTATCTGTTGTGGTGGTGACATTGTATTTTTAAAGGAACAGTTGCCCCCCAAAAAAAAATCTGTTTTTGAAAGTTTATTTGAAAGATATTTGGAAGAATGCTTGAAACCAAACAATTCTTGGCCATCATTGACTACCATTATAGCAGGAATAATTGCTTTAAACATTTATTTTGTTTGATTGAACACAAAAAAAGATAGTTTGAAGAATGTTGGAAAGCAGACCGTTCTAGGGCACTTTTGACTACCATTGTCATTTTTCCTACTATGGTAGCCAATGGTGGCCAAGAACTGTTTAGTTACAAGCAAGAGCACAAATGAAGATATTTTGAGAAATGTCGACATTTGTGTCCACACAATGGAAGTCAATGGAGTCCAATATTCTTTGGTTACCAACAATCTTCAAAATATTTTTGGTGTTCTGCAAAAGAGAGAAAGTCATGCAGGTTTGAAATGACATAAGGATGAGAAAATAAGGAAATGATTTACATTTTTTGTTTAACTATCTCTTTTAAGATATCAGAATTGTATCTTTTTTATATTACTCGTGATTACAAAAAGATTTATCATGTGGACCATGATCATACACAATGTGGGTAAAATCTGACACACATATTCCCACACATTTTCCGTACAATGCCAATTATCTGTAATGCACAACATTTCACATTTGAAATCAAGTAAACGCTTTTAATTGACTTTAAACAAGCCATACATAGTTTTACCTTTTTTTTATCATTAACCTTATTGTGTGTTCTGGTTTCTCCTTCATTTTTGAAAAATGTCTTTTCTGCATGTAAATATGTCACTGTGAGGGTTAGGGGATAGAAAATCCATTAATCAGAATATTAACATCTGTGTTTTTGCATTCAGACTCTGGAGCAGAAAGAGAAAGAAGGGAGTTCTGACGAAGAGGAGGCAGAGAAGAAGAAGCCAGAAGAGGAAGAGGCTGATGGAGAGGAAGTCTACGACGAGGAGGAGTTTGAAGACGTAAGATCTTTTGATCAGGATTATCAGGGAACACAAGAATTTTTTATAAACAAAACTAGATCTGCACTTTATACATTGCCTGTATTTGTGTGTAACAGGAAACAGATTACGCCATGTCTTACTTTGACAACGGAGAGGAGTTTGGAGGTGACAGCGATGATAATATGGATGAAGCTGTTTACTGAAGCAGGAGACCGCTCTGTACCACACTCCTCTGGAAAGTGAGCATTTCTGGGGCTGTCAATCCTGCAGGACTGTTCTGTAATGGATCATTTTGTGTGGCAGCTCATGTTGAGATCTGTATGCAGTGAGTTTCTTTTCATCCGGTGGGTCGGCAGAGCTGCAGATTGCTGACGGGGAGCGTTAGAATCAGAGCGCTGGATCTGGAAGATGGAGAGAGACAGAGACTGAGATTTACTTTGATATCTGACTCTACACACACACGCTTGCAGCTGTGTTGTACTAGAGCTTAGTAAGTGATTATTAGAGTTTACAGAAATAGTTTAACCTATTTGTCAGGTTTTAGACCGTTAGACTTGTATAAATATATTTTATACATTTTAAGAATGTGATAAATGGCAGCAATTGTCGATAAGTGTTATGAAGATTATGTTTTACAAACACTCTTGTGCTTGCACAGTTTTATCTGCTTTTATCTAATAAATTGACACGTTGTCAAGACTCTTCAGTGCTAAATAGTACAGTTTGTCCTATTTGGCAATGTTTTTCACCACAAAACTACTGAGGTATGGATCTCTGGGACCTCAATGGTACGTACGGCCATGCCTATAGCAACCATTTTTTTTGTGGATTGATTACCATAGTTTTAATGTAATCTGAAAGTCTCAACAAAGATGTAATTTACTTGCTGACCACAATTTATTCAATTTGATAACTTAATTACAGAAGCTATAACATTAAATTGTTCTAAAATATATTTAGCCTACTGTTCACAAGAAAGAAAGAACTCTACAGAGCGCGTTTCGTAAATTTGTTATCTTATTAAAAGACATGAAGAATGGATAAATGGACAGGTGCTTATAAACAGGAACATAAGAGCATAGAATTATAATGACCTCTGCATGTGAGTTTTTTTCGATGTGGTCTGTAGGGGGTGCTACTAACTTTCTACACCACAATTGTGTATCCCCATACCAGCACTGCTTGCTATACACACATCTGATAATCAAACATAATCTGGACTAAAGTTTATGGTATGTCGTAAACATGTGGCATGCAAAAAATATATTTTGAGAAATGTTGGTAACTCTTGGACCCCACTGACCCATTTCTTAAAATATCTTCTTTTTTGTTCCAAAGAAGAAAGAAAGCCAAACAGGTTTTGACGGCATGAGGGTGAACAAATATATAGAACTATTCATTAAGGGTAACGTGTGTTTTTCTCTGCATCTCATTCACTTTGGCTTTCCTGAATTTGCATCTATTTCTTAAGATGAAAGCTGGGATTCCTTATTTTCTCCCACTTGCCAGGAAAGAATTTAAATACAAATAAAATAAAATAAAACTAAGCTCAGACAATGATAAGCATAGAAGAAAAACATCATTCCTGACATGACCCTTCAACTTGGTCGGTTGAGGTTTAATAGAGGAAAGGCTAAGGGATTCTTCCAGGAATAAATGTGGGCTTCGTTTCAAGGAAGTGGAGTGCTGCTCATGTCCAGTGGAAGATTACAGCATCCAGAGGCCGCTGAAATAAGAGCAAGGCAGAGGGTTGATCACGGAAGGAGCTGCAGGGACAGATTTACAGCAGACAGACTTAAAGTGAATGATCAGACGATACAAATGTACACATAATTTCTTAGGACATTGTAGAGTATTACTTTTACTGTCCTTTAATAAATTACAGTTTAAAAATATATTGACTGTAGTGTAGTTGCACCTAACAAAATCAGGTTTTGGATGTTATTTACATGACCTAAAATTCCTTTCTTTAGCGCAAAATCCAGGTTCTGTTAATTCCTTTATAGGGCCTTTTTCAGTGCTATCATTTTGAATAATCTTTCCAAATCCACGTGGTTAACTTTAAAACAGAAAGAAACAACACATTTTGATTTCAGTTAAGGACACCACATAAAAATGATGTCATTAAACGCAGGTCTGTGTTTTTTTCTGGGACTTTGAACTCAAGTTGTGTCGTCCCTCTCGTTTATATAAAAAAACATGACCCATAAAACATGATGTGTTAAAAAGCGCAACACAAACAAACCTTTTTGAGAGTGTACTGTTTTCGTTAAATATTATTCTAAATTAAACAGTACATGCTGATATTATACCCATTACGGCGCATTTATTCATCGCATGTGTTTCAACAAACCCATTTGCTGTTGTAAGAGTCCAGGTGAAGAGAGCAGACATGACATCTACAGCAAAACATGTACAAATGTGAGCTGAGAGTACACGTCTTCCGGACCCTGTGGTCTAAAAGCAGAGAGTAGGTAAAGTGCTGCAAATACACAAAGAGACACACTTACCGAGGCAGTTATCTAAGTAGAAGTGGAGATGTCCTTGTCCTTCATCACTGCTCATTAGCATGCACTGCTGCCTGTGGTGATCGTGGACTGAAAACAACATCAACCCAAGGACCCTCCGTAACAATCTACAACCTGTCCTGCCCTCCACAGGAGGGTGAATAATTGACTTTTATACACAGAACACTCCATCCATGAACACAAACGCTTTTCTTGGAAAATTTGACACTTGGGGTCTGAGATTGTAAGAAACTCAGCATGGTAAATTCTTCATTAGGCTTCATATGCATTTAAATGAATCTGAAAATATAAGCATTTGCTCCCAGCCATCATACTGGGTTGTGTGATTGACTGTCTTGGGTTGGTTTTGTGTCCATGCAATAGAAGTCAATGTGAGCCAATGTTTTGTTTACCAACGTTCTTCAGAATATCTTCTTTGGTGTTCTGCAGAAAAAGAAGAAGGTTTGGAATGACATGAGTGTGAATAAATGATGAAAGAATTTTCTTTTTTGGGCGAACTCTCCCTTTAAACACTGTCCGGATTTTCTCTAATATAGATCTGAGCACAAGAAAACTTCTCTCTTGGGCCGAAAAGGTCATTGTGTTCAGGTTTACTGTGTTTGTCTGTCTATCCGTCTGGCTGTCTACAGCTGATTATGGGGATCTCCAAATGCCATGATCAGTCATCTAAAGATCAGACTGTCTAAATCAAGTCTGGAGTGAGTCTGCACACTTACACAAATAGTAAAAGTAAAAAAAAACATTGAAGCTAGATTTCAAATGTAGGAAACTGTTAGTGGTGCTTCCCACGCAAAGAAAAGTGGGCACCATGATGCTAGGACGTTGTGGGTGGTTTTTAGCACATTGCTATGCGGTTGCTAAGGTGTTCTGAGTGGCAGTAATAACAGCTTTCAAAGGCAAGCACCACTAACAATCCACTTTTGGCGCTTCATAAAGCAGGACATCCATCATCTCTGTATGTACTATATAATCTTTTCTATCATATAAAATGTCTGCTTCACTCCAGCTATAGGTTATTGGTTACACGCTCAACTGACATCCTCTCTATGATGTATTTTATCAAATGCTTTGGATTCTAGGCCATGCTGCGTAATACAAATATCAAGGCCCATGTTGCACATGTCAGTCAAAGTGGAGAGTCCCGACCTTTCATGGGAATAGACAGCATTAGTCAGCAGTACGACCTGTACTCTGCTCACATTACACTCAAGTAACCAAAGGCACTGGTTAAATGAAAAAAAAGGGAGACTAATAAAGCAGTATCATGGTTTTTGGACACGCACCATGGTAATACCAGAGCAATCTTAGAGGTTCCTTGGTAAATGAATATGGTAAACGTTCAATACAAGTGGCACATTTATTACAGTCTGATATTAAAAATGTCATGGTACTGCCAGTACATTTTTGTAAGAGGAACATCTCTGTGAGATGTGGCAAAAAAAGACTTATAACCAGTCTTGGCCATCATTGACTAAAGGAAAAATGACAATGGTAGTCAAAAGTTCCTCAGATCTGTTTGCGTTCCTAGATTCTTGAAAATATTCTCTTTTGTATTCGACAGAACAAAGACATCTATAAAGTATTTTTTCTATGATAGTTATTAATGGTGGCCAAGAAATGTTTGGTTATAAGCATTCTTCCAAATATCTTTCTCTGTGTTCATCAGAACAAATACATACAGATACAGATATACAGATTTTGAACAACTCGAGGGCGAGTATAAATGATAACAGAATTTTCCTTTTTGGGTGAACTGAATTATAACATATAAAAAATATGAATATTAAGAAATTGTCATCTTTACTTACTTCAGATCTAATGCTACATGTAAAAATTGCTCTGTCGATTCTTATTGTCATTAGACAAAATGTTGAATGCACTCTCATTTGTTAGTCACTTTGGATAAAAGCATCTGCGAATAACATGTTATGATGTAAATGTAAATCTGTCTCACAGCATAAATGGAGTTGACTAATCTATGGATACATTATGTTTGTTGAAATAAGGAAGCTTATAGAAAAGACACGAAGAGAGTTTCACTTTCTAAAGTGAACATCTGAACTAGGCTAAAGTTCAAGAGCTGGATGGGCACAGGGAGAACGTGACGGCTGTCACGAGAGGCACAGATTTTATTCGAGAGCTGCAGTGAAAAAGAGAAACTTGTCTGAACAACCGCATCACGTTTCTGAGTTTCTCAACGTATGATTCCAAGATTGCTTGTGGTAAGATTGATGCAGTAAGTTGCAGGTGAAGATTCTGTGTTGGCTGCCAATTGTTTGTTTATTAGTAGTTGTGTTAAAGGCGAAATGTATCATTTCTGTTTGCCTAGGGTCATGAAACAGATGGACTCATACCGTTAGTTGAGCCAGTGTTTCTCAATTTTGCTATTAGTGTTTTAATAGCATCACAGATCCACAGTGTTTACACTTTCAGCGCATCCATATCTTACTCATAGTTTGTTACAGAATTAAGTGGGATCAGAGAAGGTCATTTAACACAGAAGAAAACACAGAAGACACTCTGTACCTTTATTTTGTTTGTTTTATGTCACTGTTCTTTTGCACAATGGCTGCTGGAGAAAGTACAATATGTCTTTTGCACCACACAGGAGACAAAGGATAATACATTTTGTGACTGACGTGTATCAAGGCTCATCTCTCACCTGTCATTTTTACAGGGTCCTGTCCTCTCTGTTGGGAGTAGACAGCATTAGTCAGGAGGACGTCCAGTACTCCACTCACATTACAATGGAGAAATCAAAGACACCTGGATTATAGAAGACATTAGGCCTAGATGACTGGCAAAATGAGTTGAACTCTAGAATGTTCTTGAATTTGAATGTGTTCCTAGAAACATATTCGGGTGAATGTTCATCGTCTAAGGGCACACATTTTATTTGTGACCCTGGACCACAAAAACATTCATAAGTAGCATGGGTACACCCAACAAAACATTGCATGGGTCAAAATTATAGGTTTTTCTTTTTATGCCAAAAATTATTAGGATATTAAGTAAATATCATGTTTCATGAAGATATTTTGTAAATTCCTTACAGTGACCAAAAATGGCCGGAAACACGCCTATAAACATCACTTGCTGCTGCCTGCTCTTCAAATAAAATAAAATCCCTTTGTTGTCACGTCACCAACACATGTGCCGTGGTGAGTGAAAGCTTGGGAGCGTGCCCCAGACAGTGCAGAATACAATTTACAAATTTAACAAATAACATACACGTTTACAATACACGTTTAACAAATAACATTACACACATTTAAAAATCACCAAAATATACAATATAATACACAAAATAAGCAATCCACAGAGTGGTTGTAGATGTAATGGTGGGTAAATAGATGTTGTCAGAGTATTATTGTTTTAAAGTGTTATTGTGTTAAAGTGCAGTACATGCTACATGGTAACAGGTCAAGTCGGTAAAAATTGTGGTGGTTGAGTTAAAGTGCATTGTGAATGGTATAGGCAGAGAGGTGTGCTGTGCGAGTGTACAGCAGCCTGATCTTTTCAACAACTGCCTGCTACAGCGCATGCGATTAATTTATTAAACTCTTAAAATCCCATGTTTTTGCTGAGTTAAAGGAAAAGGTCACCCAAAAATAAAATGTATTTGTTAACTCACCCTCATGTCATTTTAGACCTGTATTACTTTCTGTCTTCTGCAGGTCACAAAAGAAGATATTTTGAAAAACGTTGGTAGCCAAATAACATTTGTCCACATTGACTTCCATTGATTGGACACAACGCAATGGAGACATTTCTCGAAATATCTTCTTTTTCGTCGGCACAGAATATAGATACACAGGTTTTGAATGACATGAGTGTGAATAAATGATGACTAATTTAAAAGTCAATGGGAGGTGCCTTACTGCACTATATTCAGTACAACGTTAAATATACTCACCAATCTAAAACGAATCAATTTTAACACAATTTTATGCTACAGAACTGTAGATTTCATTACAACATTAAGAAAGTTTATAAATACAAGAGGACACATAAAGACACAGATCTTAGATTTCCAATCAAGGCTCAAGTTCAAGAACTGGAAAGGGACAGAGTACGTGAGAAAGAGATGGGGGGTCCTTGAAAGGTGCAGATCCTTTCTTAGATCTAAAGGAACAGCTGCATTGTGAGTAAACAACCCTATCAGGTTTCCAGGATTACTGAACCTTCCCGGCATGCATGAAGTTCTGCACGAGTGTTTCTGGACAGGGCTGCTCCTTTCGGGGAACGGTCGGATGGTATTTTGTATTCTGAACACTTTTTCACGTAAGTCATTTGATATGCAATCCGTTCTCAGTTTCATCAATACGCCGGGGTCCTGGAGCCACATTACAAATCGGAAATTAAAATATATATTTTTCATGAAATTTCATTTCAAATTTAAGAAATATTTTTTTGAACCTGCAATGTGTTAAAATTAGAGTATTAGAAGACTGTTGTATCCCACCAAAGAATGTTTTTGCACATGAAGCATTTCAACACACACAATAAACCCACAAAGACGTTAGTGTAGTGTACTGTAGATGGTTTGATCTTCCTGCTGAGCATGTGTGTTCGTTGTTACCAACACGTTCACGTTGCCCATTTGGATTACAGTTACATCACTCAAATGCTATTCTGAACGCACGCCCATGAATGGAAGTTTCTGTAGTGATGGATAAACAGCTCTTGAATGTTCTCCAGCTGTACAGAGCCTGTAAATAAACTCTTCCATATAGTCACAATAACAGGTGCTCATCCCGTACCGCTACATTCATTCCATTGTTTCCTGATGTCAACCTTTCCCCTGCTTACCCTCTCGCCTCATCTCACCTCATGAGTCTAAACATAAAATGAGCTGCTATAAACACACCGGATGTTTCATAACATAGCCACACAATGTGTAATAGAATGTGACCCTGTCTGTGCAATCCAGGCTTAAGTCTCACAATATAATCATGATTGTAGGAACATCAAAGTTTGATTTCAGTCATTCATTTTAATATGATTTCAATCTTTGACAAGACCTTACTTAGTCAATGTTAAAGATATCAAGGTTTAAAAACAGCTGCAGAAAAAAATAAGAAACAAAAATACCTTTTTTTGTTTCACTCTGTGAACTACTAGCAATATTTCCCCATATTTCAAATAAAGATACCGTTTCTCTTTGCATTTATATGCAGTAAATGAAAACTGGAGAAATGGGTCAAAACAGATGTTTTTTATAGACCTTAAAAACTACAAAGAAAACAAGATCATACTCACTAGAAAGCAATACATCAGTAATATTTGTACATGTTTTTAGGAGTTGTTTTATTTTTGATGGAGGGATAGATTAGATTTATGACACTTGATTGCTTTTGATTTTTTCAAAGGTTTTATTGTATTATGCATTGCAAACACTATTATATATAACACTGATGCAGTAAATAATGCATTGACTTCAAATAAGGCAAAAATAAAAAAATGCAAAAATATAAAATTCAAATAACAAATTTAGATTTGATTAATTGTTTGATTCATTATTCTACATAAATGCTCTGATTTAAAAATCAAATCAGAAATACAGTGCATGCAAATTGCGATATAAGGCATTGCAAATATCAAAATAATTAAACGTTCAATATTACTTTAACAAAACTGTTTGCAGTTATTAAGCATCTTCAAAATACACTTCACTTTTACGCTCACTTTCCAATTTGGAACAGCAATAACAGCAGACAAATTATTATACCAACATGGCAAAACTTCTCACAAATCCACAAACTCTCTCAGATGCTGAGGATTCGCAATAATGTGCATGAAGATGTGAATAATCTTTTTTCAAGAAGTGACAGCTTCCATAAGGACCATCAACTTGCAAACAGCTGCAATTTGCTGCGCCACAGCATTTCATAGACCGCAGCTCCGGGTAAAAGTGTTCGTCTGTATTCCGAGATCAGAATCTTTTCGTCAGGAACTGTGTTTGTTCTGCAGGAGTTTCAATTCACCTGTGTGATCAGAGGCAGAAGTAATCCTTAGTGCAATCTCAGCTTGACATTGGCTGTGTTTCTATGTGCATGTGTGTGTGTACCTCAGTGTACGCCGGAGGAGGGGGTAGATGGTGTCCGTTCATGCGTATGAAGATAGGACTGTCATCTTCGTCGAAATCTTCCAAGAGTGGGGCGAAGGAACTGTCCAGGTGGTCGTCCTGGGAGATCTCGCTGTAGCTGGGAGGAGATGACGGCATGGACACGCAGGTGCTGGAGTTGACACTGCCATCCTGACTGCTCATGCTGCTAGTTCGACTGTTCAGGCCATTGTAGGGGATCGTCCCGATGACCAGAGGCAGCTCAAGGATCAGCTTCTCGCTGCCTGGGATATGCGCATAGATCTGTCCCGGAGAAAGAGAAACCATGGAGGTTAAACCCTGGCCATACAGGTGCCAGCGGATTATCAATTATCAGATATGTGACTCACCCTCAGTGTGTAGTCAACATGGATGATGTGGCAGCCCAAGATAGTGGGCTTCAGCTTGGGCACATGGAGAACTCGACCCTGCCATATGTCACACATGCCGGAGATAATGTGGTCGCCCCTGACCGAAGTGAGTTTCTCATAAAACACTTTAGTGCGGCCGTTCGCTAGATATCTGTGCTTGGCCATGATGGCAGCTTTAGGAATGATGATCCGAGAGCAGGTGTTCTCAAACTTAGCATTGATGCAAATGTCCTCTCCCTCGCAGTAACCCTTCCGGTCAATGCTGGCCGCCAAGGAAACGCTGCCATCGGGAATAAACATGCAGGTGACTTTCTTCTCTTTTGCACCTGTAATTGGAAGCTGATAGGAAGCGGATAAGAATATTAGGAGCTGAACGATTGTCTCGCATTTCGATCACATCATCATGGCATCTCCGATTTACTCACCATCAGTTCTTGGGTGTTCACATCAATAGGTTCCTCCACCTGAAACTTTTGCTTGCATTCCGCATACGGCCGGCCTGATTTATCTATGACTGCTTTTACGTAGTACTGAACTGAGCCAAACTTCCCATCATATGAGGAAACTAAGCACCTGTTCAGGGGTGAAAGATCTTGCATTAAAAGTATTCACAGTTATGTATACATAAGTATTTGTATAGCTGTTTGTAATGTGCAGTTTACGAATACACTCACCCTGCCTGTGGAAGCTCAAATCCGAACATGAATTCATATCTGTTTCCAGGCCTCAGAGTGACAGAGCCGTCTGTTTCTGTGGTGTAGAGATTGTGCTTTGAGAATTGCAATTTTTTTTACATTTTCCCAAACCAATCTTGCACCAACTTTAGGATATTACTCAACAAATTATGGTTTTCAATATACGCAAGGCAAAAAAAAAGATCATAGACATCTGCCCCTCATTATAAAACTAGCTCACTAGCACATCTGCGTGATGGGGTCTCACCTGTCTGCTGATGATCAAGACGAAGAACTTCTTCGTATTTCAGGTAGTCGATCTCCTCTCTGCAGCGCTGCTTTCCTTTAGTATAATCGACTTTTGCGCATCCGATCCCGAACAGTCGGACGGCGGAGACGCGCATCACCTCCGACACCTCCACTATCACCCTCCCGGCCACTTTATCTCCGCTGACGTACACGAGCTTGCTCGGATCATTCAGCCGAACCTCGAGAGTCTTGAGTTTCTTGGTCAGCACGCCCATTTTTAACTTTTAACTTATGATAATTGGAACACAACTACTTAAAGTGTTGTTCAATTTCACCTTTTCTGCTTCCTTTGTAATGTAGTGTCCTGCGTAAAGCTCACCAAAACCTAGCGACGTTGTTATCTGTATTATTGTTATTATTCTCAATGTTGTGTGTTTGTCATTTAATAGTAACTCTGTTCTGTCGGTAAACACTGAGTTAGAGAGGGTGGTTATATAGTTTAGACGCGGCTCTGCTGATGATGGGAGTTAGAAACACATATGGGCATCGGCGAAGGACACTCACATGCGCCCGTGGACCGCTCCAGGGTCGTCTCTCTCATAGGACGCCCGGGCTACTCGCGTCGACTGCGGCCAATGAGCACTCGGCTGCAGCGCGTGGACAGCTCGTGGGTATGTGGCAATGGGCGTTCTAGGAGGTGGGCTAATTATATGGGCCGGGGTGGGGCACGAATGTCCACTCGAGATACACATGTTCCCTGCTCCACAACAACATGTTTGCGATGGAAAGTCATGTGTCTAGGACACATTCACAAAGAGCTAACTGTAAATATTGTTCACCACCGAAGGATCTGGTATTTATCTAAAGGGGTCATTTGAATAGTATTGTTTGCTTTAGGTGAAATACAAAGTCTATACACGATTTAAGGTTAAAACACGCAGTATTTTTCACATACCGTGCATGTTTATATCTCCTCTTTGCTCCGCCTCTCTGAAACGCGCTGATATTTTACAAAGCTCATCGCTCTGAAAAGCGAGGTGTTCTATGATTGGCCAGGCCACTAGTGCGTAGTGATTGGTCGAATACTGCACGGAAACGTAACGCCTCTTACCATATTCGGAACATCAGGCAGCGCCGGCGACCGTACAATGAGATTTACAAGACCGCCCACCTTACTTGCGGATACATTTGGGCGGTCTTAGTCAAATCATACCACAAAGTGACGTACATGCGTGGGGGTGTGGTTACACGAGGCGTTTCAGGCAGGTCTGGGTTCGCATTCGCTTTTAGATAGAATGCATCTTTTGTTCCGACACTTAAATTTGTGCAATTTTAAGTGTCTAATACATGCATGAGCAACTTATAACGCACCAAAGACACAGAAAAACACGTATTTACGCCATTTGACCCCTTTAACATCCAATGAACAAATAGACAAGGACATATAAATGACCGTTTATGGGCGCGTGATTCACGTGTTTGATAGTTTTTTTCCCTCTGCAGTTTGTGCTAAAATATATTTTGTGCAAAGCTGTTTTGCAACCATATTTATAAAGCATAGTGTATTTTTACACTGTAAATTTAGGCCTCAGCTTCAATCTTCTTACATTCAACATCAACATTTTTAGTAAAAACTAGAATTTTACTGAATTCTATAGAGTAGAAAGAACATTTTATTACTACAATCACATACCAGCACTGAACATATTACTACTCTTTTTGCCATTGCTTAATATTAGCATTAACCTCACTGTGCAGAGATATGAAACAGAACATAATGTAAAGTAAAGTGATGCCATAGGTCATCAGAGTGGACCAAACAATTGCATCCAGACTGTAAAACGTGTCTGAGAAAGATTGATGTTGTCATGGACACCTCTGATTGGATGGGCACTGCCATCTACTGACCGGTCCAACACACTTCACTGCACAGGTTCCTGCTTGAAGTTCAAGATCTTTCCGCTTATATAACCCCATCAATCACTGAGAGTAAATACAAAAACAGCTGCTTACCTTATACATGCTGGCATCATTTCTCCACAACAACACTCTTTTTCTTTAGAGTTATGAGCCTTTCTGAGAAAAGGACACCCTCCATTATGGAGCTAGACTGAAGCTGTCTACATTTATTAAGGGTTTTCAATTTCATACATTACACAAACATAAAACCAGTGAATGGCACATTTAAGTTGAAAGGAACACTATGGGTCACTGCTTAATGGTGTAGAATATCTCAGAATCTGTCAGTACTTGTGGATGACAAAGCACTTGCAGTTATGTATAGAGTGGTTATAGATTATACAAGTTGATTTTCATTCCATGTGGGTACAAGGAGTGAAACAATAAACCGATGTGACACACACAAAGATCAAAATACACCCTCTACCGCACACCACTATTTAGTGAATCAAAGTGAAAGACGCAAAATGAAGATCAGTGGTTAGAGCATGGTGCTAGCAACACCAAGATCATGGGTTCGACCCCAGGGATTGCAATAAAAAATGTATTGTATAATGCAATGTAAATTGCTATGAAGAAACTATTTTAATGGGCATCCACCATAAATAAGTGAGAAATCATATTATACAAATATTTCGTGGTTAATTGATAAATGCATTTATTTTACAAACAGCACAACATTTATATGATTATTTTAATTTAAATATTAAAATAATTTGCTGCTATGTAAAAAATATTTCACATTTTGTAAATACACTTATATCACGTCTGCAAAACCATTTAGAAAACACAACTTTCAATAGCATACGCATGCATCTTCAAGTCAAGTAAAAATTTTCATTTCAAATTTCATATTATGTTTCTCCTGATGGAGATATTCAGAAATGTATTACATTCATAGATAACACACTTCATGCAACAAAATAACAAATAAACAGTCGTTCCAAGGCGGTTCCAGACGGCCTCTGCATTCACAACATACAAATACCCAAACACGACTGAAATCATGTAAACGTTGAACAATTGTATAAATATGCATTAAACATCACACAATCCCTGGTCAGGCTTTCAGTACACCTGCTGCATTTCTATCATGACAAAGCACGTCTGAGGATTTCTGCGAGGACACTTATCACCACAACCATCGGCAGAGACGCAGGTCTGTTACCGGCCCTGCCCATCACCAGGTGAATCCTCTTTGGGTCAGAGATCATCGCTCGAGCGTCCTCTAACGCAGCCACAGCTGATGCACTAGAGTTCGTGCTCCCTGTGACCTTCAGGTCAAACAGGCAGGCCTGAAAATACACATCCCGCACCGGAAGCACAGACAAACAGTGAGAGTACGCAACCGCGGACGGAGGTGGGGTTCCTAGACGCTGTGAGACCGGACACCCCCATACACACAGCTGCAAGTCTTGCTCGGGTGTGTAAGAGTCTACGATCGCCCGAGGGGAGCGGACAGACAGGCTCAGCGACCGGTCTATCTGACGCACCACGAGCGTCGTTCCGATGTGTGTAGCGCTGATCTCAGCGTGTCGGCCGGGGTCACGCGAGGTGACCCGCAGGCTCTGATGGCCTCTGCGATCGCTGCCCGTCATGGAGCCATCCACAAATGCTGGCGGGACGTTATCTACCTCTGCTTGGTATATCTGTAGGTCAGCGCACTCACGCCAGTTCTTGAAGATAACGGTGATCTGATCATGAAACAGACATGAGAAATGTTACACAAGGGTATATAAAATATTAAAACATTCACAAAACTGATGTGGGCTTTGAAATTTTGTACATACTGTTATTCCATTATATTCTACACTTAAGAGTCAAAAACTTACACTTTACATATATTCATTTATTTGATTACAAAATTAAAATGTTACTTTATATAACTAAAATGTACTTTGAAAATCCTGCAATAAATAGCTTTTTCAACCTCAGACATTTATATTTATAGTAAACAGTTTTAAATCCTAATAAACCATATGTTTTCTATGGTTTCTATGCTATCTTTGTTCCTTGTGATAGAGCCATAAAATTTCATTTCGTTTCATTATTTAATTTTATTTAATTTTACAATTCAGTTTAATTTTATAATTTAATAAAAAAAAATCTAATAAATTGAACTTGAAATTAATTGAAAATTAATCTATTTATTAAAAAATAAATAATAAGTAAGTAACCCTTAATTTTGACTAGTGGCAAACATTACATCACTTTGCTGTCACACTACAAAATGTGTTTGTGATTTTTTTCCGCACCTTTGTGAGGACAGTGGTGTAAGAGCTCCCTCTAGTGGGTGAGCTGGTGGCCTGTATATACAGGTACTGATTATCAATGAGAGGCCAGGCTCCCTGCACAGCACATGTCTGGAACTCATCATTAAAGGTGCGGATATGAGGGTCCCCAAAAACCCCACAGTGCAGGTATTCTGGGGTCCGGCCTTCCCTCTTCACAAAGGCTTTCTCATAGAAGCATCCATCCCCTGAGAGAGGGGCCTGGGGCAGGGGTCGTGGCTGAACCGTGGGGCCTGTTTTGGGGCAGCGGTGCTGAATGAGCAGATCCTCAATGCCCTGCACTGCAGAATGGAAGGCCAGGTCTCCGCGGCACCTTTGGGCGGTCCGCTGGGTACAGAGAGCGTAGGATCGCAGGGCACTGCAGTAGCCGGCGTTACCCCCTTCCCGTCCCCCTCCTCCTATGACCCCCATCTCCAAAGTCGCAGCCACAAATTCGGAATTGCATTGTAAGATACGACACTGTGCACATTCTGAAGAAAAGGAAAACAAGATCAGTTTACTGTAATTGCATGTTTAAACTTTTTTATTTCGCACGTTGCAGGGAATTTTGGTAAATGAGGGCACTTTTTAGCACATTTTAGTAAAGTTTACATGGGACCTTACCAGAAGGGGCACTTAACAGCAGGACTGATGTAATAATGAGATAAATGTGTTTCCTTGATGTGTGTGAGTGATTCCCACAGGCAACTGGTGCTGCCATTCCCATCCATACAGACACAGGCGGCACGGCCTGCTCGCAGGGGTCCGCACAAGCCCTACAGCTCTTGCCACTGACCCCTGTTACATAGTAAAAAAACACACAGGGGAGACAAACACAACCAATTACAAATCTGAGAAAAACAAACGTATTATTATTTCTAAAAAATAATTTTGTTATTGTTCAGATTCTATTTCAAATATTATCTTATTTTCTAAGAGGTATTTATTTATTTATTTTTTAACAATTGTAGTGTTGGAATCGATTACAATGTTTGTTTTAACAAATATGTAATTCAATCTCAAGACCAAATATACGATTAATCATACAACAGATATAATAAATAATGCATATATTATAGCTCTTAAAACATACCTTGAGGTCATTGAATCTCTTCAGGTCTTGAGACCCATCAAAGAACTGGTGATGTCGAGAACATGTTGAACATCTATTGGAGGAAAACATGTCCATAATAAAAACATTAAGAAATACAACACCTCAGACAATCATTTCATTAGGTTTTAGATTGTTAAAGAAATTATAAAGTATAAGACATTTATACACTTTGACTCTGGATATTAAACTTTAAGGTCACTCTGTTAGCACACCTGTGTAAACTTCTGTGTAAATTAACATCCATACAAAATCACATGAGACCAGCTGGCTAACGTCTTTGCAAACATGGCTCAGAAAAGGTAAGTTTTGAGGGTTCAGCCTCACTTGGTTGCAGATGCCACTCGGTTTTAAAATTGTGTCTAAAGCTGTGGCATTCAGTCAGATCATTATTTAATTTCATTAACGTAAGCCTCTTCAGAGAGAAAAACAGTCAAACTTTTTCTGAAGATATTTTGCAGTTTGAACTCTCGCTCTCATGTTATTTACTAAGAGTCCAAAGCAAACATTGGTGGAACACAAGAGTAAACGCAAAATACTCTGTGTGTGTGTGTGAATATCTTACTGTAAAGTAAGCTAAATCTTACAATTTAGGACATAAGAGTTTTGTATTCTTCCATTGAATATGAAGAGTTAATTTGCAAAACAGATAACTCAGTATTTAAAAGTGCACAAAAATCATATTATTTATTGTGCATTCCAAGATATGTCAGTCAATCTGCAGTTAGGCTAACTAACACATTTAAACACAATTAAAAAGATGATTTTTGAACATGTATAAAAACAGAGTTATCAATTTTTGCAAATTAACTCTTAATAAAAGATTAATGTACGTTTAATAACTAAACATGCAGTGCTATATCTCCTTGATCCATTTAACATTTTCCGTTGCACAACCATCTCTTCTTACTATACTAATTCACTGCAGCAGAGATTTTGGATTTTACTGTTCTAGCACCGACAGCTGATATTTATTCTAGTTCATGGGATGGCTGGGAGCATATGGGGCAGTTACGGGAGTTGCAGGGCAGAAATAGAGGGGTCTAAATATACACCGCCACACCAGCACCTGCCTCAGTGGAAATAGTCAGAGCTGAGAGCTCTGCAGCACAGAAGCAGGTGTGAGACGGACTGCAGGAACTCTACAGCTCTGTTACCTTCTGCAGTCTAATTTCAGCGCTACATCTCAGATTCATTCTTACCGTGAATGATGTATAACTGCACATGGAAACTCGTTTTTAAAGAGAATTCATCTCTGATCCAAACTTCACACTAAATGTCCCAAACACTTTGTATATGTTGAAGACTGAAACATTATTGTCCTTTAAACTGCAACTTCTGTTAGATTGTGTTTCGGCATCAAGCTTTAAGTTTTAAGGATATGTTTGGCTGTATGTGCCATTAAGCATGTGAGCTTTGTGTGTGTGTGTGTGTCTATCTGTCTGTGAAAACTTTTAAAAAAGGCCCAAAAGCTACTTTAATACCTTATTGTAAATACATACATTTTTTCAAATTCTTTAGTAAATTTCCTTTTTCCCAAATCCTGATATCAAACTTTACTGATGCTGTTTACCTTTCAAGTCTTGGAAACAAAAGAAATTTAAAATAAATTCTAAACCGTCAAAAACACATTATTAAAACATAATATTAGTATAGGCCTACCATTACAACAGTATATTATATACCACCAATGGAGCCTACTTTAAATAAAAAAAAACACTGATCGTTGCTAGGATTGAATGCTTGGATTGATCACCATAAAATAGTAAATAGTAAAATATCGCTCATATTAAACATTAAAAAAGAAATGTACTCCAACTTGAGAAACGTACTAAGACTCCATACATGTAATTTATTATTAACACAACAGATATTAAATAAAGAATTCACTTTTAAATACACTTACAGAACTAGAAGACGCTCTCCTGTAGACCGAACAAAACGCTGAGATCTTTTCCCGTCAATAATGTTTCGTCAATGGGACACCGACACTCGAATGTGACGGAATCTTGTGCGGTGTGACCCCCACGTCACGTCACAGACCAGCACGAGTGAGACGCGTAACCACCCGCAGCGCGCACCTGCCACGCGCGCACCAGCTGACGAAGAGCATGCTCCAGTCTCACTGTTTGTCAACATATCTGAACAGAGGCCTACTCATACTTCAAGCAGATTAGATTCGTGTAGACTAGTGTTCAATAGTGTATACAAAAGTGTTCGATGTAGACTACTCTAACTCAAACAATATTACTATTAAATGATTACTTAAATGTATTCAGTTGGGAGCAGTGTTGGGTAAGTTACTCTAAAAGAGTAATTAATAACTAGTTACTGATGACATGTTCAATAGTGTAATTAGATTACTGTAAAATCACTCTCTCCAAAAAAGTATTTAATAACTTGTGGTAACACTTTACTTGAAGCATGTATGTATAATGCATTATAAAAATAGTTTTAAAGCATTGTAATGCATCTTTTCATGCATTTTAATGTCTTATAAATAATTTTTATTACAGTTAATGCATTATAACACTTAGCAATTTATTATTACACAACACATTTTAAATTGTTTATAATTATTTACAACTACATATAATACATTACAACACACATTATGAAGAATTATAATGCATTTTACCCGTTAATAACCCTATATAATGCATTATACATACATGCTTCAAGGAAAATGTTACCTTACTTATTACTAACTACTTTCTATATCCTATACTTCAACTATGATTAGAATTGATTCAATGATAGACATGAAAATGCTTATCATTTAATTCATTTAAATAAATAATAAAAAAGTACATAAATGATTCTTATTAACTTATTAGAAGAAGAATAAAGCATACACTTTAAAGTTAGACATGTCATTTTGATGTAATTTGCACTATAGAAAATATAACACAGTATTAAATTCAATTACATCAGAAATAACTGTAATTAAATTAAAGAAAAACAAGAGTAATCCCTCACTTTACTTTTCCAAGGGGAAAGTAATTAAATAACAGTAACTAATTACTTAGTAACTAGATACACCCAACACTGGTTGGGAGACGCTTTTATACAAAACATTTTGTCAATAGACTTATTATATAACATGATATTTACAGAATCAGACAACAAATGCATACAACGAAAATTATGCAGTCACCAAAAACCATAATTATAATTTAAAATACGTTGCATTGATTTGACTGTAGGCTACTGAACCAACTTGAGACGTTATAATGTCAGCTGCTGTTTTATCATGATGCTCAAAGTTGTCTTTTATAAAATAACATTAGGCACGTAGATACAATGTCAAGCTTACAAGCTAGAAACTTTTTAGATGATACATCAAAGCACTCCATTTCACTACAAGTGTGACTAATTCTTATTTCGCCTGCTCGAGAACACGTGTGTGGGTTCTCTGTTTGGCTATAGATGTGTGTGTTTGCACATCTTGATTTTATTTAGCGGGTGCACTACATCCAACAGGCATAAGAGAGACACTTTTACCGACTTGTGTTATCCAGTTTGCACATTTTAAATGTATTTCCTATTGTGTGTTTTGCGTAATGCGTAATCAAATGTGACGTAATTCAGTATGCTATCGGCAGATGGTACTGTTGACCAGCAAAGAAATACATGTGGGCGAGAGTTTGTTGTAAATAGCATTAAGTGAGTTACAACATGTGTTTCTGTGATCAGAATACTATATTTATTGTAACGCTGAAAACTTAAATAAAGCCGTTATAGATGTTATATTGTTTAGTGAAGCGGAATGTGAAGCTCTGTGCTGAGTTGTGTGCACGTATCGCCTCAGTGTATGCTGATGCATGCATTACTGTGTGTGTGTGTGTGTGTGTGTGTGTGTGTGTGTGCGTGTGTGTGTGTGTGTGTGTGTGTAGTATGCATGCATTAGGGAGAAAGTGCGATCCGGGTCTACTGTGTGTATTTGTGTGATCTGGGCTGTTGTCCACAGTATGCGTGCATGCATCACTGGGTTTCAGACTCTTTGTTGGCTAGTTGGAGGCGGGGCCGCAGGTCCCTTTGTGCCGCTCAGTTTTCGGTCAAAACCAGAACCACCGAGCTGCAGACGCGCCAAAAGCGTGACAGCGGACTATACCAAGTTATGTGTAAAAAGACAAGAAGTGTATAAACGGTTTCGTCAAGATGTGATTTTTAGATGAGTCGTTAAACAGTAGGTAAGTAAACGCTTTTTACGTTTTGTTGAGAAGTTGCGTTCAAAATGTAAAATATTTATTGTAAATGGTTAGGTTGGCGATCTTTACTCACATTATAAGAAGATTGTGTGTTTCTTACAGACAGACTTTCACTTTGGTGCTGTACATTTTGTCAACTACACAACTCGTTGTTCAACAGATTACCCCGTTACTAAGCAACCGGGCGTTTAGGACAGTGATTTCCAACCACGGGTTCGCGCAGACCAGGGGATTTGGCTATGCCTTATTTTAATAAACAATTATCAAGGACTTTGATTAAAAATATCAGAACTGTGAATAACCAGATGTGATTGATGTCATCATTTTTTGTCATGTTAAGGAAATGAAAGCAGTGTCTATAAAAAACCGTGTCTGTGAGACTCGGAGCAGAATTCACGTTATGTACACTGGACAGGTGCACGAGCGCGTTTTACTCTCGTCTCCCTACTATAGAACAGTTTTTCAAAACGCTATATTTAAATAACAATATTTAATTATGAACATAATACTTTATGGTATAAAGGGCAGTATACATTCATCATTTTTTTTAAGTTAAAGATGGAAAAAGTGGGGTTATTTGGGCTATCAAAAATATTCAATCGTATATATGATCATTTTGAAGAGTTTAAAGATCACGGCTAATAGATAACGCCTCAGTACAAACACGTGTATTCTGTAAAGTTTGGCTGTAGGGGCCCTCTGGGGGTAAAGTCCACCTGCCAGTCTGCCACATTTCCCTTCTTCAGTTTTGTAAGATAACACAAAGGAAAATGAATTTTTTGTTAAGAATTATGTGTGCTATTTTATTTAAAAGAAAGCTCATGTATGTCTCTATTTTATAGTTGTGTTGAGCTGTCCTGCGGTCTGGCAGGTGTGGGATGTTGTGCATTGTTGTTCAATCTCCCGCCAATATTGCACTCGTCCCGGCCTCCCTGACCACGAGGAACACGCGACTCCCCGCTGGAATCTCCCGCCACAGCACGTGCACAATGCGACCGCTAGGACGGCGCCAGTCTGCCTCCGTAAGGTTTTGAACTGCACTTCTGTATCTGCTATATTTTATGTTTACCGTTAAAATAATTTACTAGAAAAAAAACTAATGGTTTATAAAGATTTAGATAAGAACCATTATTTAGATCCCACAGTGGTCAAAATAATTGTACATCAATTTCTAGACACATATTTGGGTAGTTCAATTGTGGAATTGAGACAAAAGGTCAGGGTGACCTTTTTCAAATGTGATTTACATTTGTATCAATCATAATTATGGGGCTGAAGTACTGCAGGGTGTATGTTATGTTGTATAAAAACATTCCTTTATTTAAAAACATTGTTATTGCATACGCACCCTAATGGACCCTCTCACGCATACACACGCTCACAGTAGCACACGTAATACCGCCCCTGCATTAACACGCAAAATATAAAATAAAAGTCTTTTCTCTCATTTCACCCAGGCGTTTCAGTTCAGAATGACACAGGTACTGGGTAAATCTCTCTTGTGTCCTGATTGTTCAACCTCTCACACACAGGAGTTCAATGGCCCCATACTGAGTCTCAGGGGCACTATAGAGAGACGGAGGGCGTTTCGATCTCCTCACACTTTTATGTGCATTAGAACCTGTTTACGGTGTGGACTGAAGTCCTCCGGAACGGTATCTGTGAGAGAAAGTACAGATTTGTATTTCGTTCGTAAATGCATCATCATATTTCTGTTTTAATGATACTTTTGTCAATAAAGAACTTTGATTCAAAACTTTGAGATTGGTTTTGTGTTCAAGGTTGAATGTGAGAAACTGAGGATGACGATTTAAATAACAAAGAGTGGATTAATTCTTACCGTTGCAGCGGTACCGCAGATTAGACCAGATGATGTTCTCCTGAGAGAAGCAGAATACGCCCAGACGCCCCCCTCTCATAGTGGTGTCAATCACAACGTCTGAGTCAGCTACCAATTCTGTGCCCTCGTAGAGCTTCACTCTGCCACAGGAACACATATTTTACACAAACGTATTAACTTCTATTGCTTTTATACAAAGCTAATATTATTTTTACTCTTATACATTAGAATTCCAGTTTTTTGTGTATTTTTGTAAAAAAAAAATTGTTTTTTGTGTTAGGAATGTTGGGTCTTACCCTTCCACACACTCAAGAGTTGCTATTGGATGTGCTTTACTGCAGCTAGACTTTCACTCTATAGCATTCTTGACTTTATTATTGAATATTTTAAATTATGTTCATATTATTTTAAGGCTATATCTTTATTATATATTTGTAAAAAAAAATCCGCTACAAATTGTAAAAAAAGTAAGCTTGACTTGATCCAAAAAAAGCAGAGAGCTGCTACTCTCGGCTGTTAAACTCCACCTGCTCAGCCTGTAAGTAACTGATAATAAATGAGATCTGATTTGATTTAGCACCAGGCTGGTTCTACATAACATTATGTATGAGCTGAGCACGGCGCGGTGTTCTGAAGTCCAGTGTTCTCTATTCAATCCTCTGAATACAAAGCAGGTGTGTGTGTTTGAAAAGGGATGTACAAAGCCCAGGCTACAAATCGTCTCACACACACAAATGTGGATACACGTGGTAACACACACAATGTGAGCAGCAGGCAGCTCTTTCTGCCTCTGTAGGTATTTATTCAAACAGACTTTGTAAACCTTTGATCTAAACAGCTCTTTTACTCAGATAGATACAGTGTAAATGTGGGTAAAATCTTCAGAACTGTTTGACCGTCAAATAATTATTTAGTCTAACAGGAACATAGAATTTAGGCATTGGTATTGGGGAAAGAGCGTGTTATATTTACACAACAATGCCAAAAAATGATTTAGCACAGGAAATCATACACAATACATCTTCCACTGTCCTCTGCAGTTTGCTCCCTCTCTCTTTTCTCCTAACGCCTGTCCACTACAGCAGTTTCCATTGGATCTGCATATGAACAGGCACCAAGAAAATTCTTGCCAAAGGATTTCATTGGCATGGCAACCACAACAATGGGCAGCCAGGGGGCCCAACCACTCAACGGAGTCTCAGGGGTACGAGGGGGCAGAAAGAAGGGGCAACTGAGAAGAAATTTTAAGGATAACCAGAAGTACGCCCCCATCCATTCCTAAACGCCCATGCTTACTTCACATTGCCCCTATCTGATACAGCGCCCTCTTGTGACTACAGAAAAATATGAACGCAGTTTTCAATGCCAGAGACCAAAAGATGGCAAGGAGGTGTATGTGATAATTGGGCAATTTGTTGAAGTAGTTCTGAATAAACATAGACTAGTGGAGTCCTAGCTCAGAGTAAATATCTTAATCTCTAGAGCAGATATAACATCAATTGTATCTCGATGTAATCAATATTTTAAAATTTGTATTAAATACAGAATATTTAGTGAACATTTTAAAGGCATTGAGACAGAACTGATCAGTTAAAGTCAGTTGAGAGCCTCACCTTATGTAGCCGACCTGTGGCCGGTGAGTGAGATGCCAGCGGTATGAGGTTTTATCTTGCCAGCCGACATTTCGTGGGTCTTTCCAGAGCAGTTTCACCTCTCCGTCTGTGTGCCCCGTGTGCCATAGAGCATTACGAAGAAACTCACCAGGACCGGTGCGAGATTTCACCGCCTAGAGCAGATAAATACAAAACAATTTTTAAATAATAATAATATTATAGTAATATTAATTAGAATAAAAAATACAGATTTTCTGACTAACTCTGCCTAAGTATTTGATGGTCATATGGGCATTAGTGATCTTTATGAGGGTGTGCAAAATTCTGAGGCTAAATTAAAAACCAAGGATTAAAAAGCTAATTAATACTTGAAAAAAAATCTGTGGAATATAAGAAAGATAAATCAAAGACCAAATAAATAAGATATTTTTAGCATACTGCAGTATTATCACTATTCCATTAAGCAAAATAGTTACATTTTATTCATCATTTGTATTTTCATATTTTCATACATCAGATTTTCAGATGATCCGATTTTTCACAAACTTTTAAAACCATCAAACAACAGTGATGAGAGCTAATAACATAATTTTGTAAAAAATATATATTTCCACAAATGGATTCAAATGAAAGTGAGCTGTTTCTGTTCACCTTCAGCTGTAATCCCGGTTCAGCCATGGCTCTAAACGGGACGGACTGCCAGTAAGTCTGCTCCGTCTGTTTCCACATCACCACATAAAAACTGGACGAATCCTGATAGCCAAAGATGAAGCCGGCATAGTCATCATCGGTCACTGTGTTAACGTGAAATGTTCCTTCGAAGTCCACCCCGTTAAATGCTGTGTAACCTGTGGATATACGATTTATAATATCATTTATGTTGCGCTACAGGGGTATGCTGGATGCTTGGCTTTTAAACACTTTGAGACTCACCCACTGCCAGACCCGGGTCGCTATTCATTGTTTGAACAATCTCCATACCCTAAAAACCAAAGATCATTTTTTGTCACACAAGCAACAGTAGTACATTGAGAAGTCTTGACACAAAACGAAACTACTACAAAACTAAAAAATTCTGCTTTTACTCAGAAGTGCTGGATTTTTGTGCCACTAGAAGCACCAAAAGTAACCAAACAGAATTTGTTTTAGTGACCTGACTGGGCCAGACATAACATTGTCTCAGCCAGTGGCACAAGTTTGGGGCAGGAATATTTGTTTAAGCAATGGAGGATATGAAGAGTGTTTAAAACTTGTTCCATTGTTATTTTTGAAATTCTGTGGCATTTTATTAATAATTCAAACAATATAAGTCACTGGAAAGAACAGTGGCTTGATTCAGTTATACCTCATAACATTTCTGTGAATTCCTAAGTATTCCACTTGATGCTTTTTACCTGATTTAGCACCACCCAGTTCGGGTCGATCTGAGCGTCGCCCTCCGGGTCCAATATCACTGTCTGATAGGCTCTGAAATCGGTAAGTGTGACTTCTGCACTTTCTGGACACACGTCAATAAAATCCAATACTGCATCATTGTCAAAGTCATTCTCGCATACATCACCGACTCCATTACCTAGAGGATGAGAAACATCAAGATGCGACATTTAGCGATCAATCCAAGATTATTCACCATTAGTTTATTCAGCACGAGAATCCGCTCTTACTGTCTGAGTCTTTCTGGTTGGGGTTAGAAATCAGTCTGCAGTTATCTGGTCCAATTCCATTGATGGCGTGGTTGTCTGGAACACCGTCGTTATCATCATCCTCGTCACAGTCGTCACCGATGCCGTCGTTATCCGAATCAAGCTGAGAGCTGTTCGGAATGTCAGGGCAGTTATCTCGAGTGTCCTGATGTCCGTCTCCATCACTGCACAACATACGAGACTTTGAATGTTATGAATCGGATTGTGTTAGACATCGACTTTGAAACACTAGATGGCAGCAGAGCAATCCTGCCATAAACAGATGAATAAATTAACAAATTTTCAGCCAGTTGTTTGTACTCACTTATCTTGATTGGTGTCACAAACATCGCCCACTAAGTCGTTGTCAACATCAGTCTGCAAGAGTATAAGATGATTTTATGAAAAAGAAAACATTTTTCTTTGTTATTCAAATCCTACATGTTAAGGTAGATTTGTTTTTTCAGTCATAAGTTTCTTAAATGAACTTTCATACAATGAGAATGGATACCTGCATAGGATTACTGATCTCAGGACAGCTGTCGCATGCATCACCCACGCCATCTCCATCTCGGTCGGTCTGCATGGGGTTTGGCACTTTGGGACAGTTATCCAACACATTCTGGATTCCTGCAAAACACCTACAGACATCACACACGGAACAGAGACACAAGGCTTGCTGATTTCACAAATCTGAACTTTGTGTACCATCTCCATCGATGTCGTCATCGCAGGCGTCTCCCTCTCCGTTATTATCCGTGTCTTTCTGGTCAATGTTGGGAACCGTAGGACAGTTGTCGCATGCGTCGCCAAAGGAATCCGTGTCAGAGTTCTGCTGGTCTTTATTAGACATCAGCCGGCAGTTATCCTGTAATAACACACACCAAAGAGTCTGAATCAATCCACACACAGACAAGATTGGGAATCTGTGTGGGATTTTGGGTCGTAGGAACACACCTCTACGTTTTTTATTCCATCTCCATCTGCATCCTCGTCACACTGGTCTCCGATTCCATCATTGTCTGCATCTTCCTGACCAGAGTTTGGTGTGAACATGCAGTTATCCTGGAAAACACAGATTTAATTTAAATTTATTCCCAAAACACAATAACATAGAATCTACATCTACTTTACAAGAGACTTTTATCCAAAGGAACTTATTAATGAAGGAACATAACAAACACAAAACAAACTTTGAACATTTAGATGAATGATCTCATCTAGGATGAACAGCTTAATCTTTTTGAAAAGTACATCATCTACAAACAATTTTATCTGTACTGGAATAAATCAAGTCTTCTATTTTTCTATAAACCATCAGAGGAAAAAAAACAACGTTGTCACAAAACATGAACCAAACGTTTGAGAGCACTAACAAAAACTTCAACTTTGTGTTTTTCTTGTTCAATATTTTTACGAGTTAAATGATTATAATAACAATGTGAACAGAAAATGACGTACTGCCCATTTTTCCTAATGACATCATAAACGTCCAGCTGGCATCAACTATACAAGGTTGGGCAACAACTTGTGATTCATGTCATCCCAGCACGATTCGAGAATATTCCAAAAAGCATCTTGTGCATTTCAATTTGAGGAAATATGTAGTTTTTTGTAAGTTGTTTAATTCCAATTCCGCTTGTTTGATTACTGATTTAGAAATGGTGCTGTATGAAACATTTCTTATTCATTTTACATCATTATAATCTATTGTCGAAATACGTAAGTTTTCTAGAACTTTGTTTATTTTCAAGTTTAAATGAAACTTAAAAACCAAGATAGTCCGTTTTTAAGAACCAGACTTTATAAACTGTCACATCATCTTACACAAAGTGAAGGAGGAAAAAGGTCAAAAGATTGTGTCAGTGCTATAGCCTCTAACCTGTTTGCAGCGCTTGTTGTTGTCCATGCAGGGCAGCGAGCGGTCTGGATAGCCATCAATATCTGTGTCTTTCCCACAGGTGTGACCATTACCTGCCCACCCGACATTACACTGCAATAGGTCAACATTCATCAGACAGCTTATAATAACCAGAAGATGTAGTGAGGTTTAAGCGTCTGGAGGGTTTAAACGTACAGCGCAGGTGACATCTCCATTTCGCTGAATGATGCAGTGTGCGTTGGTGTCACAAGGGTTGAAACTGAGGGAGGCACATGATTTCCGAGGAAGACATCCGACTGTCTGATTCCCGACATACCCGGGTTTACACTGACCACATCTGTATGATCCCTGATGGGGGTAAAGATTAAACATATTAGCACTGAATGTCTTATCTCAGAGAAAACATCTCGGACATATTCTGCACCATACTCACGATAGAATTTGTGCAGACGGAGTTGGGTGTGCAGGCGTTTTCGAAATTGACACACTCATCCATGTCGAAGCATTCCTGCAGGATATATTATTCTGATTTATCCGAATTCATTAGATAACTAAATATCAAACTGTAATATCAATTAATAACCAATAAATATAAATAGCATTGATCTTGGATATAGACTAACCATACTTTTCATGCATTTATTTGTTTATTAGAATTTTCCACAATTAAGAATAAGAATTATATAATCAAAACTATGGCACATTTATCTACAAATAACAATCTCAAGCATTTAAATACAAACCTTTATTCTAAAAGGTTTTAACACTTTGAGAAACAAACTTGCCTGACAGTCAAACTAGTTTGGACACTTTCTGGGTGTAAAACTATTGAAATGCATCCAAAATGAATGTAATGTAACTACATGTATTGCTTCTTTACCAAGACACCCGTGAGGGGAACGATTTTAATAGGTATCCCCAACAAAAATGACCATCTGAGATCAAATTGAGTCAAAAAAGTAATATCTTCAATATTTTGCTATGTAATGCAACAACATTTAGACATTATTAGACATAGTTTTCTTGTCTAAACAGAAGTTGGTGCTGCTGTACCTGGCGGTGGCTCTTGGCATGTTCCACACCGACACCGGAGAGAGGTGGACCCCATAGCCCCAGTGGGCAAGGCTCACAGGTAAAACCTTTCGCCGTGTTAATACATGCACCTGGTGTATAACAGGGTTGAGCCTCTGCACACTGAAAAAATGTAATATGAATCAAACTTGATGAATCTGCAAACGTGATTAAAAGTAAATGCATGCTTGGATCCTTGGAACCAGCACAAAGCATTTAAAGGGGTCATATGACACGGCTAAAACGAATATTATTATATGTTTTAGATGTAATGCAATGTGTAGTCACGGTTTGAGTTAAAAAACGCTGCATTTTCCACATACCGTGCTTGTTTGTATCTCCTCTTTGCCCCGCCTCTCTGAAACGTGCAGATTTTAGACAAAGCTCATCGCACTGAAAAGCGAGGTGTGCTATGATTGGCCAGTGAACCACTGCGTCGTGATTGGTCAAATACTGCAAGCGTGTGATAGAAGTGTAACACCTCTTACCCATATTTGGAACATCAGGTTCCAAAGTAAATTTGCGGATACATTTGGGGGGTCTTAGTCACATCATACCATGAACTGACGTGGATTTGTGGGGGTGTGATTACACAAGGTGTTTCAGGCAGGTCTGGGTGAGCATTCGCTTTTAGATAGAATGCATCCTTTGTTACAACACTTAAATTTTTGCTATTTTATGTGTCTAATACATGCATGGGCAACTTAAAACGCACCAAAGACACAGAAAAACACGTATTCGCACCATATGACCCCTTTAAAAATCATTTAGAACCAAGACTCATCGCAAGATAAATACTAAGACGATCTGTGCTTTACCCACCTCATCTATATCTTGACAGTGTGTGCCGTTCCCCTTCATGCCCTCTGGACAGGGACCGCAACGGTACCCCGGGTAATCAAATGTCTCCATGCAGGCAACTCCTTTAAAGCAGGGGTTAGGTTGACAACGAGACTGCGGCTCATGAAATCCTGCAACCCAACAGGGATGCTAGTTAAAACAGATAACTTATGATTCTCAGTTCTGCTTAAAAATAAATACATCAGTGGAAACATCATACAAATACACAAATGAACAGCCCCAAATCTGAAAAACCCAAACACTATCTGTCAGTCAGTCCGCAGATTGAATTAAAGTCTAAGTGGGTGTGTTCACACAATCCAAATGTGCATTATGTATTAAACATTATACACTTTAATTTCTAACTGAACTGTATTGGAACTATATTCAGCACTCCAAACGCGCTGGATAGCTACATTCTGATAACACCCCATAAACTTATGACTGGAGATGTACATAGTTTTGCAGTTCTGCTACTCACCACACATCTGACACTCCAGAATAGCATTCCTGATGAGAGACATTTCTTTCACCTGACGAATGAAAACAAGTGAAAATTAAACCACACATATTTGGAACAGAAACATGTGCATTTATAAACATAAACTGTACAAAATATTACAAAAATGCAGGCGCACACACACCTGTTCTCTGATGTCCTGTCTCAGTTCACCCAGGATCTGATTAAAGATGATGAGCTGTCCAATCAGAGCTTTAGTGTGGTCACCTAAACAAAACAAAAAAAACTTTAACAGTAAACAAAATTTTAAAATATATATTTTGTTTAAGTTATTGTGAGGCACTCACCTAGAATTGAATTTACCTCACCGTTCACTAAAAATAGAGTTTGAACACAAATCTTTTGGTCAAATCTTTTTCAAGCAATCACCTATGTAAATATCCAATCCCCATATACACAGTTTCATGATGTTTCTGGCTCACCTGCGTTATATGAAGAGGCGTCTCCCTGAAATGGACAGTCAGTGAGGGCTCCAGCCTGAGCCACAGTGCCCCCCAGAGCCACTTTGAGAAACTCCACTGACCCCTTAGAAAAACAGTCGCTGTAGTTATAATCTGATACAGTATAACATCAGTATTGATATCACTTGTATTTATTCAGTGAAAGAAATCATTTACCTGTAATATTCTACAACTGATTAATATTGTGAACCATTATACCGTCGCTGTCCTTCCAAAACCTCAGATGTCCAATTCGCTGTAGTTTTAAATGATTAAATACTGTGTTGTCATAGTTGACGAGTACTTTTTAATACTTTTTATTGGTTAGATATTTGCAAAACCCAATGACAAATAAATGGTCACTATTAATGTTTTATTGGAAAAAATATATAAATATGGAGATACAAGGTTTTAGAAGGACAGCAGCGATAGTTGGTCTATGAAATAAAATGTGTACGCCTTCATGTCATACCAACCCATGGTGTCATTTTTTTCCATTGAATATAAATAAAGAATTCTTTGAACACTTTAAAACACATTTAATTCCATATTCACAATTTGTTCTGCTGTGTGGAAAAAATAACAGAATACAGGACTGAAACAACATGAAGTGAGTAAATACTGACACAAGTGTCATTTTTTTACTGGATCCATTCAAAAACAGGAAAACTCATTTTAAATGTCTCACTTGGTAGACACTTTTATTCAAGGAGACATGTGGTGAACAAAAAAATTATACATTTTAGTAGTTTCTGTGTATTTTTGGTCCTTGCAGTCTTGGCATTGTAAGCGCCATGATCAGCCAGTCAGCTACAGAAACATTTCAAACCATAAGAAGGAGCACGTTGTCAAGTTTTACACAAACTGTTGCCATGTGCATCAAACCACGAAAACGTTAAATGTACCGGACTGATCTCACCTGCATCCGAGCATATGCCTTGTGGCCATTACGAATCTCCACCATTTCTGCATCTCTAGGCAAATCAACCAATTGGGGGAGCCGCTGGGCGGAGTCAGCCAGACGACAGTTCACATAGAGCTCCAGGTTCAGGTAATCTCTGCGCAGACCACCGACACGCAGAATAATAGACTGAGGTCGTCCGTCTGCCACATTCACAAGAGTCTGCATATTCACTGTGTGCAGTTTTCCATCTTCACGGACGTACCGGACCAGAACTGAGATAGAACAGAGCTTTTAGACAGTCCTAAGAGATTAAGTTTCCCAATGTGTTTCAGAACAGAATTACCTTTGTTGATCTTGCTCATGATGGCCATCTCAAGATATTTCTTGTTGTCCTGCTTGTTGTAGAGGCCCAGGAGAACTCCACCCAGTTTGGGAGGCAGACGGAAGGTAGACACCACATAGACATCACTGAGAGTCTTCAGAGCTAAAGAAATCTTCTCCACTGCTGCTACGCTCTGCTTCACATCATCCAAACCCAACGCATCTATCACTGAGAAAACATAGAGAGATACAATTGAGGGAACTGTTCGGCCCAAAATGTGTTTTCATACATGTATTCTTGTTCCCACATGCATTAAAAGGATGGCACAAAAATAATAACTCCATGTTTCCCAAGTATTCTAAACATAAATAAATTTACTTTTATAAAGCTACAGATGAATTTGTTACTAACAGGGTAAAAGCTGCACAGAATTCCACTACTGCAGAAATACAGTGAGCTCTCTCTCTCTCTCTGTCTCTCTCTCTCTCCAACTAGTGCCTGGAAAAACCACATGCTTTCTGTCTTTTCCAATACCCTTCTTCCATAATTTTCATCTCCTCTTCTTCATGCACGCGTACCTTTTTTCATCATTGTTTTCACGAAACTAGATGTGGTGCGAAAACATGCATACACATGAAGTCAGAAGATAGAGGAAAGAGTGCATGGGAATTAAAGAGAGAAGGAAAAGGGTGAATTCGATTTACAGGCACATCGAAAACAGTGAGAGACAGCAACGGGCGCCTAAACAAACATTGAAGAACCTGAAGGCATCACTGCATGAGGAAGTTTCAGAAGTTTATATAGGCTAAATAATGAAAGTTCATAGGAATTACCTGGCACGTCTTGCTTCAGTGAGCATTCTCCAAAAGCGAACAGCAGCACGAACAAAGCAACCCAAACACCCATATTCACAAAATACAGCACCAAAAACAGAATATCGGATCCGTCAGCTGTGCATTGAAGTAGCGTTATGTTCACAGGAGCGCAACTTTGTGCAGGAGAGAGAGAGAGAGAGAGAGAGAGAGAGAGAGAGAGAGAGAGAGCAAATCTAAGAAGTGGAGAGAGTATCCGCCCCCATCATCATCATCATTCAACAAATGTACCGCATGTTAAACACGCATGATTGATCGCACGACTGTTTACAGACACCAGGGACGTTTACACAAGACGGGTTATTGCTTTCCTGAACAACAAAAAGGGGTAGAACAGAACGCAATTGGGTTTTAAAAAGGAAATTTAAAACTACGTTCAAGTCGCAAGACTTTATGGCACGATAACCAAACACGTCTTCCTGCCTGCCTCGAATGCATCCACAGCTCGGCCAGCTCAAAGGCGCGCGTGCACTCGATCGTTTTTTTTATTTAGCCAAAACTAAACTAAAAATCATTTTATTTGTTGAAAATTTTCACTCGACCAAAACTCATTTGTCAAGTCAAACGACCCAAAAATTCATTTTTAATATAATGTTATGATTGACAGCCAAAGATATGAGCGTAATAGCTATAAGCTAGCCATTGCCATGGTTACCGCCACATGCTAAAGCAATTTGTAATCTGGTTTCTGAGGCAACAACATAAACACACGTTGTGTGGCCGAAAAATAACTTCAACAAATAATACATCGTTGTTGAGTAGTTTTAATTGAACTCAGTATAGTTAATATACAATGAAATTATAAAATTAACCAATATTAATTCAATATAATAAATGGTTATATTTTAAGAAAACAGAGACCGGAAGTCAACTTTACTTCGGGCAAGGCGATTCGTCCGATGAATCCGATAATAACCAGCGTGTTCTTTTTTAATTCATTCATTTAAAAAACGCTTTTAAAACGTATCTTTTTTGATATGTAGACTCAAAACCATCTAAATATACGTTTAACAGTAACTTTTATGCTACAGATTTGCAATATAAAACGCAAGTCATATTGTCGCCATGGTTATCCCCTATAGTTTTCGTGACTTGTTTGAAATGTGCACTCTGATCCTCAGACAAAGCCTACGTAATACGTTCTGGTCGACATGTAGCCTAATTAAAATAAAGTGGTGAGTGTCCTTTATGTGAAATAGAAACTCTCTTGTTACAAATCCCAATGTTAAAATGGTATTTAAAAAGGCCTCCATTTGTTTTGACTTCGTTTTGGGTCAGACCCCCAACCCAAATACCCAAATGCACACTGACCTCACACTGACCCAAGACTGGCTGACTTAGACATGCATAAAGCAACACCCTCTATAAACAACAAAAAAAGGAAAAAGTAAAGGAGCATTTTCATTAAAAAAAAAAGGTTTCCATTTTGATGAAACACAGATTATACTACCACATGTTTGCAAAAAAGGTAAATGGTACTTTTGTACCAGCGAACATAAGAATTAAGTGAGAAACAAATACAAATGACCATATCTGTTTCATAATTTTTGTGTCAGCTCCTCTTTTTGTCCAACTTCTAAACACAAACACTATTGGCAGAATGAAAGAAAGCATTGGGTGTTCTAAAGCAAAGCATTATAAGAGCTCTGTTCAGTTTCAATGTCTCGTCTCAGCAGTCTGTCCCAGAGTGATGTTTATTTTTCATTACCTCCGAGTTTCCTTAGAAACAGCCTTTAACAGCAGGTGTCAGGGGAACATTTCTGTCAGACGTCAGCTTTATACTTGACCCTGCAATCAGAAAAAAAGCATTTGCTCTACACAACATCTAAAACAGAGTCTACTTCAAATGAGGGTCTTGTTAAATTGCTTTCTTCCCAAAAGGGAAAATCTGAGTTTTAGTGAAATGCTCACAATCGTTTAATTCTGAGTCATGAATTTAACTTTACACCCTGAACAAAACCAGAACCCGTTGGATCCGTAACACAAAGTTCAAAGCACAACAGCCCCCCACACACTTTTCTCATCTGAATAAGTGTGTGGAAAAAAAAAAGAGCACAATCCAAACACATTTTTCCTTCTCAAACAGGAATTCTTTCCCAGACGTTTTTTGGAGGTCATTATGATGGCTGTGGGGAGCTCCCGATCGCTCTGAATCGGGTGGTGGGGGTTACGTTTCCACACAAATAGATGGAAACAAACTCATGAGAGAACAGGAGCCAGAATGAAATTCCAGTCTGGTTCTGTAACACACACAGCTGTGTGTCCTCGGGGCGTGTATTCACAGAGACTCCCTCAATGCACTCTGATGTTCGCAAACACTTGCCGGCAGGTAAATTGACCCTTAAGGAGGAGAACTTTCTCTGTTACAATCTCTGCATCTCTTACAAACAAACACATTAAAAGCTATATCAGCAAGAACGTCTAGACACAATGGATTTTATTCAAAGATACATTTCAAAACATAAGAGCTGCTTGGTATTGCATCAGCATCAATGTGTATAGTCAGCCAATGATAGAGCTCAACACAAAATCAGGACACATACTGTTTATTTGTCCTTTAAATTATGAAAATAGAAATCCATTAACAATATTTACAGAACATAAAACCCAGAAAGAAGAGACGAACAGATGACCGTCCAGTCTGATGAGTTTAGATTTCTTGAGCAAGACTACAGAATCCTATCCTTAACTAAAACAGCTAACTGTGACTTATTTCTCCACAAACATACACATAGCTATAACTTGTGAATGGATGTTTGCTAGGTATGGAACATTACACAAACAATCATTTCCTGGATATTTGTTGGCCATTTTCATTAATCTATAGACATGATGCATAATTTCTCTCATACATGAGTTCATAAGAAAGCAAAATCAGTTTTACCTGCATTTAAAACTGGACCTTAAATCACAGCAACTTTAATGACAAAGCAAAGCCAGCTTTGTGGTTGGTCTGCAAGTTGTTTCAACAGCATCTTTTAGTTTTCTTTGGATCTTTTGGTCTCCTCGGTTTGCGCAAACAAGCACATCATTTACAGTTTTAGACATGTTTCTCTATCATAGGTCTAGTTCCACCAAAAATTATTTTATTAACTAAAGGTCCAATGGTTGAATTTTAGCACCATCTAGTGGTGAGGTTTCAGCAACCGACGGCTCACTCTGCCCTCCTTTTCGAAGCACTACAGCGGCTGACACAGAACAAAGATTTTTTTGACATTTTCGCTTCTTTACCGAAGGAGATAATGTATTTACGATACGCGTTAGAGCAGTTTGTCAGTTTAGGGCTACTGTAGAAACAAAATGGTGAATACCAGAGCCATTGAATATCAGAGTCACGACATTCGCGCTGCGTCCTTAATCGCATATTGTGACAGAACGTACTAAATTTGAAGTACCTACCTATCGGCCATTAAAACAGTGTGTTCTATACATTATCAGTTGGAGTATATGAATACATTTTGGCCATACTGCGTCAGCCGGTCATGTGACCCGTATGCTCTTCGACCTATGACGTATTAACAACAACCTATACGTGAGCGTTGATAAAACATTATTGTGTCACGAGAAACTCATTTATTGCCACTTACATTAAAAACAGACATCTGCCTTAAAGTTTTCCGCTACATTTGTTTGATTTGCTTTTGAAATTTGACCTCTGCTTAGCTCCCAAAGCATCATGGGATAGATAAGTGTCCATCCGTTCCACACCAGCGAATCTCGGCAGAAGTAGTAACGTTAGACCATTCAGGTATTTCACGCCTACTGTTTTTGCATACTGA
Organism: Triplophysa dalaica; assembly: GCF_015846415.1. NCBI lineage: Eukaryota > Metazoa > Chordata > Actinopteri > Cypriniformes > Nemacheilidae > Triplophysa > Triplophysa dalaica. Next base: position 18,419,704 of record NC_079553.1, read on the forward strand.
GGTTTCGCACATATTATTCATGACTAATCCTCATATTCACTTACTGTATAGTTACTACCCAGATAGCACAATCCATCTGGCTCACGTCTATTTGACGACTGCATTTACATCTGCAAGATACCTGCAATACATAGTTTGCTCATCTGCAATATGTCTCGGAGACGTCTGAACGTCTGTTATACGTCTGTTAAAGATCTGGAGACCTGCTGTGTAAAAACATCTGCTAAACATCTTAGAAAGAGCAGCTTTACATCCATTCTAAATCACAAACATCTTACAGACATCTTCTAGATGTCTATATGACGTCTGACAGCAGACATCTCTGAGACGTATTGCAGATGAGCAAACTATGTATTGTAGATGTCTGTAAGATATAAATGCAGACGTCAAATAGACGTAAGCGAGATGTATGTGTGCTATCAGGGTATATAGTATGGAAGTAGGCGATTTCAGACGCAGCATTGATATCTCTGACGTGTGGTCACGTAGTTCATGGAGGACTCAATAGTTCCCAAAAAATCTGTGCTGTCAACCTGTTTAAATGGATTTTAGCGACAAACTATATTTGCATAATTTTTGCTAAATATATTACCACATTGGGTACACCGAATACTACGTTGACTACATTTATAGCAGCATTTTGTCTAGGGAGTAATATGAATATAAGATGATCTATGAATATAAGTTCTGTGAATAAGATATGACAACCAAATCGTTAAAATGTATAAACATGCCGTTATTTCAACAACTGTACAGCAAATGCGTTTGGGAGACATTGAAATGAATGGGCTTCGGTGCAGTGTTGGGAACTAATTGGTCACTCCATGACACCAGTTACTTCCGCATTCCATTCTTCCAACGGACATCTATTTGAGTGACTGTCGTAACTCTGTTTTCAACCGCTCTGGTGAATATCATACAACCCGTGGTGTATGTAGATAGAAATTGCTCACCAAGGTAGTAAAAAAATAACACTTCATTATGGTTATGCATCCCATGACCGTTCGTTCAAATCTTTGTGGTCACTAGAAAAATTATGATATGGAACATTGCATGTTCATTTTAGGGGTACTATTTTTATTTCAGGAATATTGTCATTTTCTACTTCCCTTAATGGCATCAAAAACATTTGAGTTTATATCTTACTTACAACAGCAGACCGATACCGATGGCAGAAAGACTGACTTGTAAAGGTAGAAAATAAAGAATGCATAAGAACGGCAGGATAAAACTACAGGGAAAAAATAAGGCAACAGAACAAACAGATTTATATCTCCCATTATCAGAGACTATAAAGTTATCAAAAGGGTCTAAAACCCTAATGCAATAAAAGCCTCATCTGAAAAGTGCCGAAATCTTTCATCGGCTGGTTTTAAGTGCTTTCACATCTGATCTTGATTTTAAGTTCCTTAAAAAGCATCTCTAAACAGTCGCCCTGTTTATTTTTGGTAGAAAAACAAGTGAACACTTGTGAACAAATGACCAGTTAATAGATGTAAGCAACAGTACAGCTGTATGAAAAATTAAAGCAGTCTAAATACAAGATTAAAGATCATCATGCAATTAAAGCTCAAATAAACGAATAAATAATAAATAATGTTCTAACAACATATGGTTGCACAGACGAGTTTCTCCCTATTATAAAAGTGACCGCTCCCAGCGCAACTGATATTAAACCTTAATTTCATTTACTCCTCTTCCTCCTCATTTACAGGGCCCTGCAGAGAGGCGTGGCCTCCAGGCTCCTCCTCGCGAACATGCTCAATAGCAACAATGCCAGTGAAGAGAGCATAGCTCAACATCGCTGCCACGGCAACCAGCACTGACAGCAGCTGTTTGCGTCTCTTGTACGGTTCGTTGTCAGGGTCGCTTCCCTGCTGTGCTTGGGACACTGGGCGGCCAACTCCCTCTGCACACAAACAGATACCATCATCAAACACCAAATTCAAAAACAGAAAAACAATCTCAATGGCACATTTTGTTCTTTACAAACTTCACAATTGTCTGTGTGAAGCACTAATGTGTCCAATATTAAGGAGATAGGTTACACTAAGGTATATAAAGTATGGTGCCAAAAAGCTTTTACAATCCATTTTCCTGAAATGGAAGTTGTACAAGCTTGAATTGAATTAATGTGAATAAAAAGTCATGGTGTGTATATGAAATTAATGGTTGCTTACCAGGACCCTCGCTGGGAAAGTATAGGCTCAGAATGGTGCTGCAAAACGTGTTCAAGTTGTCAAGATGTTTCAAGTGGTGTTGCAGTCGACAGTTGGGCAGCTGAATCTTAATAAGTGGGGCTAAATGACCGAACACATATGCATCCAGAGAAGAGGGCCTTCGGAAAATACAGAAATCAAACCAAAGCTCAACCATCATCATCTGAGATGCTCAAAGTGAACTCAAAATTTTTCATGACATCAAGAACACACAGCGCCTTTACAATTTTTTTGTATATGACTTACGAATCTCCAAAGAAAAATTTGTTTGATCCCAGACGTTGAGAAAGAAGATTCAGGCACTCCAGAGCATCACGGTAAAGCTGAAGAGGAAGATACACAAGAACAGTTATAGAGAATCAAAACAGATGAAGAGAACTAAAGCAAAATGCTACAAAGAATGTTTGTGTTTTCTGTGCTAAAAAACAGCAGTACTGTTTTAGAAAAACTGATTATGAATAGCTATATCCGAACCCATATCCCAGAATTCATACTACTTGTTTATCAACACGCACTGAATAGAGCACAAATCTATCTTCTCACCTCTTTCTCCGCCTCTTCTCCTGACTCCAGCGAAGCGTTTCCTCGGATGAGACGGAGTCTCTCCAACTGCTTGTTCTGCATGCGACTCGGAAGGAAGAAGTTGAGGGGGAAGGAGATGTTCTCTGCGTGCCAGCGACGCGTCACCTCCACGTAGTTCTTAGAATCGACCCATAAAGCGTAAATCTGAAAAAAAAGGAACGAAAAGTTTGCCCGTGTATCAAATGAAATCTCTCTTTTGAACGTCCAGTTTTAAGTCTCACCAGCGCGGGTAAAAGTCGCTCCTCGAGCAGCGAGATGAAGGCCAGCGTGTCTGCGCCCTCTTTGGCCGAGAGATCGTAGTCTGCATTGTATTTCTGAAAAACAAACATCAGTCTTTACTACAGAAAGTCAGACAGAAACGCATGGGGTTCAGAACAGAGCCTTGTCTACCCAAAAAGGAAAATTCTGTCATCATTTACTCACCCTATTGCCTTTTCAAACCTACTGACCTTCTTTCTTCCCCAGAATACAAAAGAAAATATTTTGAAGAAAGCTGGTAACCGAACAGCAAATTCTAATGTATGGACGCAAAACCCATGCAAATAAACGGGGGCCAGTTAACAAAATTCTTGGGTGATCAGCAAAAGAAATACAGTCCAACTGTTTTGGAATGACAAGAGGGTGTGAAAATGATAGAATTTCATTTCAGTTTCTCAGTCTAGACATGAAATGCACAGAAATATCAAATATTATCAAGAGTTCATTATGAATGTCTTACAGGAGCCGTATGCGCAAAAATTAACATAGTGTAATTTCAAACCCACATAACTCTTCTCAAATGTCTTTTGCAACCAAACGTCAAGTGACCTTAAATATGATGCAACATGTTGGGTTTTTTTTTGACAGCTACAGCTACAGGAAAGGAAAAGATTAAATAATTGTGGCCTGTTTGGCCCATCTTCATATTAATCTGGGATTGGATAAAGAATTCTGACATCTAAAAATGACACACTTCACCATTTAATTTATGTAGTGCTTTGTGAACGAGGCTGCAAATTTGATTTGAAACATATTTTAGTTTAAAAGCTTCTAAAATCTGAGAAGTTTCCAGTACAAAATTCCATAAACAGTTCTGGGTAGTAAAGCACTACTACTGGGAAGAAGATGACACAATAAACATGTGTCTCCGGGAAAGGTTGTAATTATATCCACGTGACATTCCTTTATAAACTAAAACAAATGGGTACATTCATTACGCAATATAACAGTGCCACATCTAAACTATTACATCATTGTGGCAACGTAAATCTCTGGAACTTATTCGTGCATGTCATTTAAGACTTATTTAAGATTTCAAATGAATACTTTAAAATGACAAAAGTTTGGTACAAGTGAGCCGATGACTTCATTATCTTTGAAGCACAGCACCCCATTATTGAGGAAGATGATTTTCACTGTAAGTAAGAGAAAAATCACCTGTTTTCTCAACTGTATGATGATCTGACTGGGTTGAGAACAGCTGCCCTCCTCTCTGGTCCTGAGAGCTGGAAGTGAACCTTCAGTGAAGAGAACAGATTCATTTAAGCACATTTATTGACTCCTTTATCATTTTTATTTGTTCTATGCACAGAATTGTGTGATACCACAGACATTAAAATTATATCTACTCTGTCTTTAATGGAAGCGTTTTTTCACCTTGTGCACACAATTTGATGCTGCTGCTAGTTGTGCAGAAATCACACACTTCGCATTCAGTTTAGAAGAACTCAAGAATCATGGGAAAACGATAATGGAGACTGACAAGGATTTGGAAAAACAGAGGGAAAGAAAGTGAAACCAGACAGACGCCAGTTATCAGCAGCACTGCTGGAAAGAGGAAAAGGTTAAACAACCGACTCCAGTTGAAACGTGCGCTAAAAAAATCCTCTTTAACAAACGCTGAGGGTTTGCCAAGAAGCAGATTGTTAAATGTGGAAGTTCTTACCTGTAGGGCTTCTCCAGGGGTTGGAGATCTTGTGAATTTTCAGCGGGGCTCCAGCAAAGCGAGCGTATGCCTGGAATATTGCATAAAAGACATTATTAAAATATCGACTAAATTAACTTTTACGGTTCACGTTTATTGGATCCAAGCTTCCTGATTCTGTCTATTAAGGTATATTTATAAACACAATCTCCAGAAACAGAGCAAGATAAGAGCAAATGAACACAACTGTGTCCTCTTTGAAGAGAAAATGTGCTGAAAAAAGTTACAATTACAAATTATCTCAATTCTTTTTAAATATCCATTTAGAATATCTTGTACTTTTTCTTGTACTTAATTGAGTAATTTTAGCTTACAAATGTATTTCTTCCAGTCATAGATTCTAACCGGAGAGTTTAACAGCCTTTAAACACTCAAGCACAACATATTTGTAAAATAACACACGTAGTGCTGCCAAAAAAAATTCATATGATATGAATACGCACGCACGCACGCACACACAGACGCACGAACACACACACACACACACACACACAAAACAGCTGTTTCTTCATTCATTATTATGAAAAACACCTGTTAGGACATAGTTTGTTTCCAGATAAATAAAATGAACAAATCCGTAGCCTCTTAGGAGATAATAAATATCAAACAAGTTACGACATATCTCACAAAAAAAAGCTACGACAGAATTTGAACAAGCAACAGACCTATGGAAGCATATCCGTAGCTATTTTCAATTTGAAATGCAACACGCAAAATGGCAATGCAATTGTATATTTAAATTAGGGATGCACCGAAAGGAAAATTCTTGGCCGAAACCGAAAACCGAAAAAGAGGAAACCAAGGCCGAAAGCCGAAAACCGATACACCGAAAGAAATTTGGCCCATTATTAGTACCCTTGCATTTACGGCTATTACTGTGTACTAACTTTACTAAAATCAAGGCATTGCAATTGCATAATTAAAGTTTCAAAGAATAAATCAATTACAAATTATGCAAATATTTATTTAGCACATTGCAACAATGCACAGTATAAAATAAAATTCAACTAAGATGTTTAACTTGACCCCACTCATGTGTATATTAAATAATAATGTACAGGGTACTAGCCTGCTGAAAAGCTGTACAATTAAATGTTCTCACATGAAAACAAAGTGCATTTAGGTCAAGTGCATTTTACATTTTTCTCTGTAGGACTACTACAAGAAAGTCTATTCAGAACAAGTGCAACTGCTTACAACAATACAAAAGATACAACAATATTTTCTCTGTAGGCCTTCAACATAATAGTGTATCCAAACAAAGACTCCCATAGCCCATATGTTAACTGTAGAACTTTAACAACAACAAATGCACCAAGAATTGCAGATGTCTAAAGTTGATAATAAGTAGCGTAAGAATAGAATAACCTACTTATTCTTTCGTCTGAAGCGCTATGATGTTCAGGAACGGAATTTGGAGAAAAACGTGTTTAAAGTTAAGTTATGAAAATAAAAGCCCAACAGTCCAATATCACAAGTAAAAATCACTTTACAGTGGTAAGAGACTTACTCTTATAACAATTTAGTAAAAAATACATTTCCTAGTGTTGAAGTCTATAAAAATACTGTACAAAACCGTTGGAATAAAACGAAAGTAAGGAAAATGGTGCAGCGCACATTTAAAGAACGAGAGCTCTGCCATTATCACTACACGAGGAAACATTACGGACAACAACTAATAAGCAGTGAAGCAAGTTGTAAGTTGTTTATCATGCGCATAGTGTCTGGACTTTTGATCATCTCTTGTATATTTTGCGATCGCCGTCCGGCTCGCGTGAGCAGTGGAGCGGGCATAACTCCTGGTGCTGTATATGGGGGGCTCTGTCACCTCGCGAAAACATTGTATAAAAAACTTTGCATGCCATAGTTTACACAGGACTGGCGGGAAATGTGCATTAATACTTCTTCATTCTTCATGTTATGTGGTTTACTTTGATAGGTGAACTGTCTTTCCCGCGTCCCAGCGTGACATCCGACGGGTTTTCCCAAATCGCATCACATGTCTAGTCAGTCAAATGACAACGACACGCAGATCGCTTCACGAGCATATCCAGCTGAAGGGAAACGGGTGTTTACAAATTGCCCTCATTGTAATCTGCCAGAATGACGGCGTCACTGGTAAAAAAATCTGTCAATGACAAAGAATCTTTCGGATTACGCGACCTCTGGTTCACACACGTAAAGGAATATTGGTCGCACTCTAGAGGCCTGAGGGTGAATGCAGTTTAGGAGACGCTTTAGTGCTGCGATTAAAGGAATAACGTCCGCTGCAGATGCATCAAAGGAGAGGTATCTGTTTGTGTCATCACAACATTTCGGCCGTATTGTTTCGGTGATAAAAGTCTTTCGGCCGAAAACCGAAAATGCACTTTTGGGCCATTTTCGGCCGAAAATTTTCGGTGGCCGAATATTCGGTGCATCCCTAATTTAAAATATACATTTTAAATAACATATGTGCAACATTAAGTGCAAAGTGAAAGAATAATATAATTACATTTGTCAGTTCCTACACTAGTTTAATATGTTATTTAAATTGTTTTTTTAAGTTTAAAGTTAAAAAAAGAAAAGCATTCCCCGGATTGATTATATACGTTTAAGATAGTCAAGCAGACTGGGGCAAAATGAAAAAAATGTATTTTCCCTAAATCCATTAACATTAACAGGTTGAACATTTGGGATAGCATTTTCACACAATGACGCTGTACCGGGGAAGTGGGCTTGGCCAGCTCGAAATGTATTTTCAAGTCCACATTGAATTTTGTGCCGACTTGCTATGTGTAAATGAAATTGCAATCCCAAATGTTCAACCTGTTAATGTTAATGCATTTAGGGAAAATAACGTTTTAATTTTCATTTTGTTACAATTTTGTTTGACTATGTTAAACATATATAATAAATACGAGGAATGTTTTTTCTTTTTAATTTTGCAACTTAAAGAGTGTTATAAAATATTATATTAAACTAGTGTAGGAACTGACAAATGTAATTGATATAATTGATTTTTTATTTTCATTTTGCACTTAATGTTGTACGTATGTTATTTAAAATGTATATTTAGATACACAATTGCATTGTCATTTCACATACTGCATTATCATTTTGCACTTTGCATTTTAAATTGAAAAGAGCTACCGATATGCTTCCATACAGACCCTCACACTGTAGTAGCCCACATCTAACTAGATAAATCCCTAACTTCAACAGTAATGCCAACAAGCTCAAACAACAACCCTAAAAATCATAGTAAGCGACAACACAATAAAAACATAACCTAAAACAACAGTAACAAACCAGTAAACATGATTTTCGGATCGCATGCCTGTTTTATGGCCGATCCGGAGGGACATAATTTCACGTTCCAGCACATCCTGCCGAGAGCGAACAGATTCAACGCTTTACACCTGGCTGTGAACTTCAGCATGTTGTTAAGCAGATTCTTTCCATAAAAATATGTTATTTTATACTGTTATACTATAGTGCCCAAGGCCCAAAATGGGACTATTATGGCCAACCCTGATTCTTGAAAGGACTACTGTACAGCACACAAAAATAAGGTTATTTGATGTGGAAAACAACTGTTAATCTTCACTATTTAACTATGGCTGTTAAAGGGATAGTTCAGACCGGAATAAAAAATTCTGTCATCATTTACTCACCTTCGAGTCATTTCAAACCGGTTTAACTTTCTTTAAAGAATGTTGGTAACCGATCAACGGTGGTACCCATTGACTTGCATCGGTTTTGTGTCCATACTATCAAATTGAATTGTCATTTTTTGGGGTAACTTTCCCATTTATTTAACATTGTATGGACATTTAGGTGAACTATCCATTTAAGCTTTAAAAAGCACACGCATGAAAAAACTGCAAAGGATTTATTTTGTCTTTAGTGGCTTTTGTCAGTTATGGTCACTATGAAGTGACCATAACAAACAGTTTGGAAGAACATGACTGCATTTTCAGTCTCATGTGAAATTAGCTTATCAGCAGGGCTCAAAAACTCACTTTGACTGTAAATGGAGGAGACTGTAAATGGAAAGAGTCTAGTGCAGAGTTTCAAGATTTTCCACCTTTTACCGCTCGCGGCCGACCGTCGAGCTGGAAGGGCCGTTCAGACTGACATCATCGCCTCAGATTTATTACTGGACCGATTCCGACAGAATCCTAAACTGCGGCTCGTAAAGTGGAGAGGATCAAGTTTAGAAATAAATCACTTAAGTGAACACCCGGTGCCGTCCAAAACAAATACGGGGGAGGAAAAGTACAAGTTCACTTTGCCAACGAAGAATTTACAGTTCACAAAGACGTTCATCAGACTCCTGGCGTACACATAAACACGCCAAAATGAGGCCACGGATGACAGAACGGCTGCTCTTGAAGGTGCAGATGGTAATAATTAGATACGTACATAGCGTGGTGCAGATGAGGATCGGGCTGCCCTGATTTTATGTCCCGCCCCGCCCTACTGTTCGTCCAATCAGAGCTATTTTATTTAAAACAAAAAAGAGTCCTACAGCAGGGGTTCACTCATTCATAAACTAAACAAATGCTGGTGCCTGAGTTTTTGCTGAACCATAGTATTTAGCGTTTCTGTGTATGGGTTTGAAACACAACTGATAAAAATAAACACGAGTGCACTGTATCTAACAGTATTGTCTGCAAATTAGATTAAAAACACGTACTATCACTTTTTTTGACATTATTTAAAAGGCAACATAACCACCTTCAAAAAAAAAAAATTTGGTAAACAAAATATTTTGTATGATGCTGGAATCTCAGTAGTTGTAACCATAAAAATCCATGGCTGTATTAATCGGAAAACATGAATCAAAACAAAAAGCACAAACTAAATACAAGCATATAATTGTTCAACATTTTACTGATACACAAAGAAAAAATTATGATACAAAAATCATAAGAACTAAACATTAAAGTGCAGATCAACTTTTCAAATATTTTCAATTATTGGTTGACTGAAAAGTAGTACTGCAAAACCCTCAGGAAGTTGGAGACTTACTTACCAGCTGTCAAAAGCACAATGATGGGGAAAAATCTATAATAATGTAACGCTGTTGGATCTTTTTGACGCGGTGAGATAACCTGGAAAAATGAATTTAACATTTCCAAACAGTGGGAGCAAAAGCACACCAGCGGTTAGCACACCAGCTAACCACCCACAGTCAGACAAACTGTAACACACATGCCATTATCCCAACCGCCAACATGCTGGAAAAATCTCACCACAGTCCAAAACCCACAGCACTGATGTAACATAATCACTTTTACTCACAAATTCAGCAACAAACACAGTCTCTTTGCCCACATCCAATCACATCCAATCTGATCTCAGTGTCCAAGGAATCTGATCTCAGTGTCCAAGGAATCTGATCTCAGTGTCCAAGGAATCTGATCTCAGTGTCCAAGAAATCTGATCTCAGTGTCCAAGGAATCTGATCTCAGTGTCCAAGGAATCTGATCTCAGTATCCAAGGAAGCTGATTGGAGATGAGACTGATGCTTACTGGAAATGACAGGGATGGTTTGTGGTGTGGAAAATAGAGCAATGTATTCCACATGATTTATTCAACAAAAATATGTATTGATCAGCACAGTAATTTGAGAATAAATCAATGCTATGAGTTTGGGTCAGGAGAAACAAGGACGGGAAACGTGTTAATAAAACCAGTGTTCACATATAAGTGGTCAATACACATATAAATGATATGCAAAGAAAATAACATAAATAAATAATTTATCGGACTACAGTTTCCAGATATATTTGACAAAAGATGCTGTCAGCAAATCTACAATGACAGCCATAGACATGACGTGTAAAAACAAAATGAGTAAAATGCTGATGTTTGTTCAAAAACTATACATGTTCAAATAAACGAATGCTATTATATTGTCAATTGATGACGTAGAACAGCTTTACATTAAGTTCTCTCAAACATCTGTCATTTACAATTACGCAAGATAGAAACAGATCCAATACAAAGAAAACGCAAATCTATCACATCGTTGACATGTGCCACAATAACATGGCATTCTTTTCTAAAACGTACACATGCTGCATCATGATACACGTTAAATATGGTATGGTCATTGTACCGTGGTAGTGTCACGGTGTTTGTAAGGGATATTAGTTTGGATGTAATTTACCGAATCTCTGTACAAACACGTGAGCACAACCCAACAGAACGTTCAATCTACATTACACTGTCCTAAAAAACTCACCAGAACGATGAGACTGTCTGTGTCTACTGAGGGTAACCCCAAACCAGCCTTCCAGCAAAACAGCTCACAGGGCGCCGCCATCTTTACCGCGCGAACGTCGCAACACCGGAAGTGACGATTCCGCAAATAAAAGTCCCCACAAAAGTCTCGGGTTCGATGATTTAGGTCTGAAACAGCACAAAGTGCAGCTTGGGGTCAAAATGATTCATTAGAACCGTTGAAAATACCAACCTGTTTTAAAATGTTTTTTCTTTTGATTCATTTTCCAGCTGGAACAGATATGTATAGCTAGCAGAGCATACACGTTTGTAAAGCATATATTTGACAAATAAGCTTCTGGTGTGTGTCTAGGCCTAAACCCTTGAGCACATGTACAATCAGCTGCATGTGTTGTAACTTTTCATTTAAAGCAGCTGCCAAGTCTCCACAAGCCAAAACTACATCCACACATGATGACATCATCAGTCCCAAGAGACAAAGACAAATCCAACACATTCCTGTTCAGGACATGGCGACCCATCTTTTCCCCTAAACTGAATAAGTTTAGCAATTTCTCAAATCTTTTGTTTTATTTAGAGCTCATTTTCTAAATCTAAATGGCCTGAATAATTACACATGTAAGCAATTTGTGTGTTCTCGTTCAAATAATGTTTCATAGACCGCTCTTTGGAATAGAACTGTTCTTCATGTTGCGATGATGTTGGAACAGTTCTAGGAGATTGCTCCGCTAACAGGCTAAATAATGGAAGAAAAAACGAGTGATCTCAACCATGTGCCTTTTCCTTATTGAGCACATTTAATTGCACATAATTTCCCCAAAAAACTATATTTTAGTTTAGCATATTGTTCCTGAATATTCCTAAATCCTATATGTTTATCACCATAATCAGAGCGCCCCAATATACGCTTTCTAATAGGCTTATTATTTTTCTATTCTCTTTTCTCAGAAAAGAAAGAAGAAAAATAGAAAGATAGAAAAAAATAGAAAAATGTAGATGCACACTCCTTCCATTCATTACACGGTCTTTTAGTAAATTGCACAGTTGTTGGGTCATTAAATTAATAATTTTCATTCAGGCCTATGTCCTTAAAAATACAAATGGTTGTAAGATGTTCAGGTCTCAAACTAAGCTTTTTTGTATTTAAAGGGGAGATACAACTGCATCTTCTCATGCCTCGACATGGTCAACTTGTCAAAAAACGAGTTAGACGTATGAGGTAGTATTTCTGTGCTCGATACAATCCCCCAGCATTTGTATAGGTTTCAAAACATTAAGTAAGGGAAACTAAGTCATATGTCTGTCTGTGTTTTGTTGGCAATTGGTGAGCACACATAGTTCCGCACCCCATATGTCCCCTGCACGCTTTGTATCTGTCTTTCGTAAATGGGATCAAACTAAAGACTATACGGATATTTGAAGGGTGCTATACTATTCTTTAAGTACTCGAGATTAACATAAAATATGCAGAAACAGTCTGAGTTATGGCCACTTTAAATCTAAAACAATGCAATGTTACATAATGAAACCAATTTAAAGCATTTTACTGAAAAAAGAAAATGAGACCAGATACACACACACACATTCGAACCCCAAGTAAATAACAATACCACAGAACCAAGTAAGAGAATTGAAAAGTTCATAATATCTGACCTAGAAGAAAGAACGTCAAAATATTATAATATTTTAATATTTAACATTGTAAAAAAGGGATACTCAACCAAAAAATGAAAATTCTGTCATGAATTATTTTTCCTACTATGGTAGTCAATGATGTCCCAGAAATGTAAGTGGCTTACATTTTTCGAAATATCTTTCTTAGTGTTCTGCAAAACAAAGATAATGACAGAATTTTCATTTTTGGATGGAGTGTCCCTTTAAAACAAAAAAATTAAACAAACAACCATTCAGATTTTACATGTCTGAAAGATTATGTCAGTTAATGAAATGTGTGCAAGGAGAGAGAGAGACCCCTGCTGCAGCAACTGGAAAAGCACATCTTTGGATAGTGTTAGAGCTGACGTCACTGCTTATGTCACAAGTGATGTCATCATTTTGGCACAGATAGCCATACCGTGCGTTGGTTATCAGTTATGTTTAAGGTATTACAGGATAATGTGTTTAATTAATAATTACTTCCTGGTTTATTTTAGGCCTACTATTTGTATGCATTGACAAAAAAAGATAAGAATAGAAAAAAAAGGGCGCCAGCCTCTGATATTTTCATTCAATTGTCAGATTTAATCTGAATATTTTAACATGGACAGACTGAATCTAATAGTGTTTAAATGTTTGAAATGATTAACTTTTAGTTTATAAAAGCCATAAACCTTTTTATAAAATGATGTGATCTCTGTCAGTAGCTGGCGCTGCAGAGTAAGAAATACGTTAAAATGAACCCTTTGGCAGCTGCACGTGTACGTTTCATCTTTCTCTTCAAAGCATACCAGACTTTTTCACTGCAAGCATTTTTTAGGAATAATTACAGAACTTGTTCAGATGTTTTTTTCATGCACATTCATATAAGAATCTAAAAAAACCTGATAAGTTATTTTCCTCTTTTATTGAGGAGACAATAAAGTATTTTAAGTATTAACTTTGTTTTAAATGATTCTCTTAAGATTCATGATAAGAAAAACAGTCACTTGTTGAAATGCAGTAAGAGAGTTGAAGAATTTAATATAGTTAATTGAAAGACATTTTTGAAATATGTGAAACTTTTAAAAAAAACATTTTGAGAGTAGTATCTTTCCTGGGAGAAAGTCTGAAAAACAAAATATCCATTAAATATCGATTCAGTCTGAGATATATTAAAGATATCTCTTATCTTAATATTTTTGTCTCTCCTTTAGAGAAAAAGAAGCACAGAAGCTCCACCCACTTGAGTTCAGTACCTGCTCAGGTGCTTAAACAATAAAAGACTGTTCAGTCTTATAAAGAGGTACTTTCTCCTGAGCATTACTTGATTTTGACTCAGGCCACTGGCAGAGAACACAAACTAAAGGATTATTCCTCTTTAAATATGATGAAGATTATCCCTGCTATCCTAACTTTTGGTTGGCTTGTACTTTTCATGGGTATGTAGAAATGTTTTAAAAATATGACTTGTGAATTGCATTAATTTTACTCCAGGAATATTTCTGTAATATATTTAACTTAATTTGATCCGTTGCAATTGTGTTGAAAATAAAACTTTTTAATTAGCTGTTGTGTATGTGATTCAATTTAGCTAATGTGATGAATTTTTTTTCTGCAACCTAAATTCAATGGCCTATTGAAATAAATGTATATTGAACAAATTAATCATATAGAAATGTTTACAGTATATTTTATTATATAATATAACAAACTTTATATGCAAAGCTGTAACAGTTTTAACTAATCAAAGTTAAAACTTCTCATTTTAAATTCATAAAGATATAAAATCTTTCAATCTGCAATGGAAAATTGTGTTACTCTCAATAAAAATGTTTTATTACCAATCTATCTAAATCTGACTCAGGTGTGAACTCTGTTGATATCCCTGGGGTGGAATCCCTACGTGAAACTACAGTTGTCACGACCCCACACCCGAAAACTAAATTTATCATGGACCTTAGAATAACAAACCGGATTTATCATGACTCACTAAGCGATCAGGAATCAGAAGAGTATCAATCACTCAAGCAGGAGGTGGAGCAACTGGTAAGGTTCTTTTTAATACATCATGTTATGCATTTGAAAAAAGTTTTGAATCCGGAATGATTCATGGTTGTATTCCCTGGAAATAAGGGGAATACAGGAATTTTGGGGACAGCGTGATAAGGCATGTAGAATACACCATCTAGCAGGTGGTACATGTCTAAGGGACCATTGTGGCATTACCCTGGCCTGATGCCCCCCCCCCCCAAAGTAAATAGGCCAAGAATAGAATGGGATTATCATGACACGACAATAAAATAAGGGATACCATGGCACATTTTTTGTAAATAAAAACTTTTAAATTATGCATTTAAATGTCTATAATCTCTATGATGTTTCTTCTTCAGTTTTATTATGTTTATGGTCTTACATCCCTGGAATATTTGGGGACAGATCAGATGACCTTCAGGTTTGTAACAAACTCTCACATTGGCAAAAGGATTGTATCTTAAGAATTGAACTCTTTCGACAGTCTAACTACACTCTTCACAAATTTGTTCTTATAAATCCACTCCTGCAGAAATGGGTCTGTTATTGTCAGCACTCAACTGCTGTTTGGGACGACCATGATCGATCCAGTGCTTGGAAGAAGTTTATTTTTTTCAACGTACAAAAATTTTCCTTCATCAACACTAGAATTTGCCATGGACTACACTTCAAGTAAAACACCTTCTGTATCTCCTATATTACAACTTCGCACAAATTTTTGACAATTATTTTTATGCATTGTTGCACTTAAGCAAAGCACACTAAGAAAGTATCAGATTAAAATGATGCATCATGAAAATCACATTTGAATAAATTGCTTTACTTCAAATCCATCAAAATCTCATTCAGGTGCGAACTCTGTCGACATGTTTGCGGTGGACTCTATAACCGAAAATGCTGTCCCATCTCTTTTCGCGGAACGCATAGAAACAAAATTTTACATGGAAATCAGAATCACCAACCGGATTTACAATACCGCACTGGAAGACGAAGCATCAGCAGAGTATGTTACACTCCAGCACGAGGTGGATAAGCTGGTAAGGGTCTCTTTTTAATACATCATGCTTGTCTATATAAAGAGTTACAATTGTTTTGGGACCATGGTAGAGTGACGTTATCAGAAGATGATACCATGGTACATGTCTGTAAGTGTAAATGTCAATAAACCTTATATAGCCACAGAAAAATATAATAGACCATTTAAAAAATGATTTTATCATTTATAGTGTTTATGTAAAATTATATTTTTATTTCATTCTGTGAACTTGTTACAATATTTCTGCCAAATTTCAAATAAAAACTTTTTGCGTTTATTTGGTCAAAATATCAAAGATGCTTCGTGTTTTTTCAGACCTCAAATACTGCAAAGGAAACATGTTTCTATTCACTTTATGACATGTATTTAGGAAAAGTTTAAAAAAATATTTGATGTGATAACTTTGAAAGTGTTTCATTTGCTGTTGGATGACTTTGTCACTCCTTAGGTTTGATTTTGTTAAAATTCAATAGACACTGAACTGGAATGGCCACAATACATCTAGAAATTAAGTTTGAAATGGTCTTTTAAATGTTTCTGGGGATGTATAAGCTTTTCAATAAACCATTCATGGTAGCATTTTGTACGGTTAGGATGAAATATTGTCATTATATAAAACATTTTGTCTTACTCTTTTAAAAATGACTTCTTTTCAGTTTGTCGACAGTTTTAACTATACTCTTTTGGAATTCATAACAACAGAACAAATATTCTTCAGGTTTGAAAGCAATTTACATAATTCCATATTTATATACAATTCTGCCAGTGGTAAAAAATGACACCATTTACAAGCCCTTGTGGTCATGGAGTGTCTAACTGTATTATTTTATTTGTAGAAATGGATCTGTTATTGCTGGAGCTGTTCTGCTGTTTGGGGGACCCTGGAACGGAATGATCGTGAAAACCCTGTTTCTTGATGGCTACCATAAACTTATAGCAAACTCCACACCAAATCTAAACATCGACACCGAATTTTTTATGAGTAAAATAACAGATGTGTTATTTATAAACAGCAAATAATGGTTTATTATGTTGTTGTGAAACACACCAGATATATGCAGAGATTTATAAAAGACACATTAATGTCATTTCTGTAAATTCTCTTCTCTTCCACTTGCAGATGAAATCCCTACTCCATTACCATTGACACAAAACACCACCACGCCAACTTTAACAACACACCTCTCTTCCACTTCAGACATCACATCGCACACAACATTCCCCAGCAGTACATCCACTCATTCTCCAACAGAGACAACCACACATACCCTCCACTCCTCCACGACTCTGAACCCCACCTCGACACCCCATAACACCACAATGCACCCAAACACCATTACACCCCACCACAACACCAACATCACTACATCTCCCCAAAATGGCACAAACAACACAACATTCCCCCCCAGCGGCACCAACACCATTACACCTCACCACAGCACCATCATCACATCATCCCCACACAACGGCACCAACATCACATCATCCCCCCACAATGGCACCAATATAACATCAACCCCACTCGACATCACCATCACCACATCATCCCCACACAACGGCACCAACATCACATCATCTCCCCACAATGGCACCAATATCACATCATCCCCACTCAACAACACCATCACCACATCATCCCCCCTCAATTTCACCAACATCACATCATCTCCCCACAACGGCACCAATATCACATCATCCCCACTCAACAACACCCTCACCACATCATCCACCCTCAATTTCACCAACATCACATCATCTCCCCACAACGGCACCAATATCACATCATCCCCACTCAACAACACCATCACCACATCATCCCCCCACAACAGCACCAACATCACATCATCCCCCCACAACGGCACCAACATCACATCATCCCCCCACAACGGCACCAATATCACATCATCCCCACTCAACAACACCATCACCACATCATCCACCCTCAATTTCACCAACACCACATCATCTCCCCACAACGGCACCAATATCACATCATCCCCAGTCAACAACACCATCACCACATCATCCCCCCACAACAGCACCAACATCACATCATCCCCCCACAATAACATCAACACCACTACACCCCACAACGGATCCAACATCACTACATCCCACCACAGTACCAACACCCCCACACCATCCAATGCCACGGCCTCATCATCTATTACTGACATAACCAACAGCATCTCTACGATTAGTTCCAAACCAACAGATTCACCGACCAAAGCTGGTGCTCTGGTACCTGACTGGGGCATCGCTCTGTTAGTGCTGGCAGCCATAAGTCTCCTGCTTCTCATCATTCTTCTCATCATTCTGGTAAGTGATTTAAAATATGGCCAATTAAAAGGGGTTAAATGATTATGCTTGTAAAAAGTGAAAACAAGGTGAATTAATATTATAACTGATATTTATGTATCTTTTGGATAGTAATATGAATACAGTGTTTCTATGAAAATGGCTTGATTAAAATCATCAGGTCAGAAGAATTGTGGTGATCATGACGTTCTTTTCCACTTAGCTGGTGATGTGCTGCTGTTGGCCGAACAAAAGGACTGTCGTGAAAGCGCCTGAAGTCATTATTCCACCCATGTACTTCAATCCAGACATCCCCATGTACTCGACACACAGCACAATTGATACACCCAATGGCAAACAAGTGGTGAGCTGCTTTTCGCATCTCATTCTTATCCAGCTGTTTGTCTGTGATTCATATATCCAGTTTCTTATGGTTGAAAAGCATCAGCCAGTCGAAATGACTAAAAAAGACTCAGGACATGAAACAGTACTGTATGTTGAATCCTTGCTAACAGGGAACGTTCTTTAAAGGTTTCTCAAAGGTATCAACTATGTTCTTGCATTAACTTTAAAAGATAGATAGCAAAATTCTATGTCATTGCAAAATGTTCTAAAATGTTGACGGTGGGTATTAAAACAGTTTTCTTATATTGATAGCGAAAAGTTCAAACACGTCCGGCAATGTTTTCATAACTTAATGGGAATGTTAGCAAAATGTTCTTGGAACATAATTTTTAGCTGTGATTTAATTTAGAAAGAATCAAACAACAAAATATAAAAATCAATTCACTATCTTGACAGAACGTTGCATGTCAAGATACAACAAAAACAACACTATTTTTAAAGCTAAAGTGTGTCATTTGTTAACTAAATCACTAAATTCCTCTTCCTATCTTTTCATACATGCAGGGACCACAGCATAGGTATGCCATGACTTCCCTGAATAGTGTAAACACATGACACATGTAAAAAATACTTAATCTGAGGATTCTGACAACATAATGCCAAGTTTTAGATGGGACTATATGTTTGCCTGACAAATGGGAGGAATGGAAACCTGTTTAAAACCAACATCATTTATTTTGGAAATCTGTTTCATTAAAGTTGTTTACTGTGGATGTTGCTGCTATGTTTTGAATGGAAAAAGAAAAAAGCTTTTCTCCACCACCATCTCCTTGCATGTTAAACACTGACCTCACGATCACTAATCTGAAGTAGGAAAAATTGGCTACTGTTTCCAAACCTTCCAGTGTCCCTATGCCTGCACAGGCACCTCTTTGTGCGGTTCTGACTGGGAAACCTGAAGCGTGGGAAACTCGATTCCCGTTCAGAGACCATGAGGCCTTCATCTGTGTCTTCTCCATCGTCCAGTAGCCACAGCGTCACCGCTCACAATACCCTGCCCACATCCAAACAAAAACATTAGAGAAAGAATCGAATTTTGAATCGAACCCTCACAGAGGCCTCCAGGGCATCTTAGTATTAATTTTGGGTCGACAGCTGAGCAGAGCATAGAGTTATTTACATCTCCTCTACGGAGCGCTTTTCATAATTTCGTTATCTTCGAAAAAGTGACGTCATTTTAGTTCTGTGTCAGCCATCGTAGTGGCTCGAAAGGGAGAGGGTAAGCGGTGGATTGAGCCGTGGATGGGAATTCACAGTCTCATCACTAGATGCTGCTACCTGTCATACATTTGACATTTAACACACTGTAATAAATTTTTACTAGTTTTCATAAACATGTATAACTAATGTTAACCAACTCTGTATCAACAGGACGACAGAGAGAAACCTCCAAAAAACCGAACAGGAATGTACGTGGTGAACAAATGAAGGACACAGGTAGAGTAACAAATGTTTGAGTCACTTCACTTCAGTAACGCATTTTGTATGAAAAATAGCACAATCTGACACTTTTAACTTCGTCATTTAGGTCATCTGAACCACCCACTTCCACTCCCTGTGTGTTAGGAGTGAGGAATGACTGACGAAATCTCTAAAGGACTATCTATGCACAGGGATAAGATTCTCCATGACATTTAACATGACAGAGTCCATTTCCATGTTCATTTATTTTCTTACTACTTCAGACAAAACCTCAATTTACTTTATACTTTTATTATACAGTATGGTCAACACTAGTGAGCTTTATTTTTTATGATTTAGCCAAATTAAAATTATTTCCCGAGAAATGCAGTAAATAAAAAAGCCATTTTCACTAAAATGTGAATAAATGGTTTACATTTGACATTAAATTGGTTAAAACATACACTTACATAAACAAATCTAAATAATCCATTAAAATATGTAGAAATTAGAGATTTCACTTTTAATTAAATGCTACTTCATAAATGTTACATTTACACTAGAAGAACCTTGTAACATATAAAACTTTCAAGACTCTTGACATTTTTTTTTATCAAATGTTTCTTTTGAACTGTCAGATCAGTAATTATTGTATTCATCAATTTTTGTTAAAATAAATCTGTTTTACTCTATATTTTCTATGCCATTTAATAACTTTGTGCCATGTGTGAAGATAATCTCAAACCATTTGTTTGATGGCTGAATTTTGTTGTTGTTGTTTTTTTTGCATTGACTATATTCTTTATTCTCAAATACTTTTACTGTTCAAAAAGTATTTAAGATAAAATATTACATTATTTCGACTTGTTCTATGTATGCTTTCAGCTCAATACAATTTTTGCCTCAAAGCTGTTGATCAAGTTGTCGAGGGACACACCCTGGTTCCACCTATTTAGATCGATGGCAGGTGGAGCTGAATCTGATAACACTTAATAAACTCTACAGCACAATGAAACAATATCAAACTGTTTAGTTATATGACACATTAATCTAAAAAAAGCTACCACATATGTGAGGCTCACCCACTGCATTACGCTGTCTGTGTGGTAAAGGTAAATAAATGGAGTTTAAGTCTTAACATCACGTGTGTTATTGATAACACGTTTCTTCTCAGTGACTGTACTTGTAGATTTTTGTAACTGTAATAAAATTATACATTTATAAACCTAATGGATTGTCAATATTTTAGTTAAACTACATCTCAAAGGTTTGGAGACATTTTAGATATGATGCGTTTGAATACTGCTTGAGTGTTTTGCCACATTGCTTGCCTATGATCTGATCTCTTTCTTTAAACTGAAATTTGGAAGCACTGACAGATTGGCATCTGTATGGGAGCCCACGGCTCAAAGGCGTATATTAGAGGGAAATTTATAGCTCAAGCAGCAAGAAAGAAAAAGAAAGGAAGACATTTGGTTAAGAAATTGGAAACAACTATTTTTAAAATGGAGAAGGGGCTGGTCAGACATTAGATAACTCTAATGATTTATATCAGGGTATGTGTAACACATTTCCGTTACATAATATTGTCATGCCCCTGGTCTAGGGTCAGAGGAGAAACATAAATAAATTCACAAAACAAAATGTACTCCTTAAAATTATTTTATTACTCTTACTTTCCTTTATTAAAGAAGCATCTCTTCCGGAGATGGGTTAGTGCTAACATAATAAACACAACGGGGCAACTAACTAAACCCATTGTTGCTAAATAATTTAAACATTTACTGTGGGGAACAAACATCAAATTATAATTCTTAACGGGGAAGGTAGAAGAAATAACAACATAAGACATCACAACTGAATATAGTAACCATCAACTAAAGTATACACAAATTCGTATCCCCCCACAGCATAGTTCAACACACACAATATACAACAGCATGCAATCTGGTCCCCTGGGACTCAGCAGCATCGGGCGAATTTAAACAAATGCCGGATCCCCAGCAGCCAATCCAGAGCCACGCTATAAACGTCCAATTAGGGCGGAGCCTCCTGTGAACAAGAGCGAGAGTAGGAGAGGGAAAAAGAGAGAAACAGAGCGCAAAAGTACAAAAATACGTCTTAAGGACGTAACAATATGTATTATAAGAAAACTGAATATACAGTACATTATTTAGACGATGGACTAGGTTTCATGAAGGATGTGATAAGGGGGTAAACTCCTTGCCAGACAAGTAAAACAACAAAATCCTGCTAACATTATTCCGGCCATTAAGAAAGGGAATAGAATGGTATCACCAACAAAGGAAATAAATTTGTTTTTTCAGAACTTTTATTGCCAATCATATACATCTTCTGGTTGTTTGGATGAACAAAGCTGACACCATTTTATTCTAACATAAAGATGTCATAATTAGATGTCTTGCCATCAGAGTCTCTAGACATTCCCATTACACAAGAAGAGGTCAAAACTAACATAATGAAGCCTGGAAAATCACAGAGGGCAGACGGGCTTCCACCAGAATACTACAAAAACTATACTGGAATATTTGCTCCAACTTTAAAGGAACACTCACCTTTTTTTGGAAATAGGCTCATTCCCCAACTTCCCCAGAGTTTATAAGTTGAGTTTTACCGTTTTGGAATCCATTCAGCAGAGATATCACTGCGCCTGCTGTGGCCATGTAACGGCAGTTAGCTTCCTTGATTATCGACCTAGAAAACTGCAGTCTTAGCACACAATATAACTACAGAGGAGTCAAGTCTTATAAAAGTGCTATCGCCAGAACTGGAGATCGGCTATTATATAATAATTCTCAAAATTTGGAAGATATAATGATGTTGAATTATGACCAACTTCCCAGGATGTATAATTTCTCTTCTGAAATGGCCAAACTAGCTAAACATTGGAGTGAGAAAGACTCTGAGTTGGACTGAATCAAATAGAATAGAAACTGACATCACAGTTTCATTCCATTAGTATTCTCTTGCAAAGCCCTGGAGCTAAATTAGACTCAAATCCAGTGATAACACACTCAAGACAGGTCTGGAGCAAAATTCATAAACTGCAAGACATCACATCATAAACAGTCATATGCTTCATTGTGGAAGAAAACTGAAATTTGTATAGGAACAACAGGGGTGTTTTGGAAACAAAGGGGTAAATGTAATTGCCGATCTATATTCAAGTATAGATGGATATCTATATTCAAGTTCTTGAATTTCTTTGCAGTAAAAAATGAATATTCATCAATCCATAAGCTCTGTATCTCTTTGTGCACCTTTTGTGATTCATTCGCTAATTCCTCTTTCAAATTTACATTTAAATTTAGTCATTTAGCAGATGCTTTTATCCAAAGTGACTTACAAGTTGGGTAAACAATGGAAGCAAATGGGACAACATTAGGACAACAAATAGCATAAGTGTAATGAAATATGTCTCACAAACCCTACTACAGTGTAAAGTGCTAAGTTTAATTGTTATTATTTTTTAAATAGATAGAATAGATAATATATAGAAAACAGAAATGATCGGTCAGATGGTCACGGAAGAGATGTGTTTCCTGAAGATTCTTAAAGATGGCCACAGAATCTGCTGATATTGTAGGAGCAGGCAGATCATTCCTCAAATGTGGAACTGATCCAGAGAAGGTTCATGAGAGCGATTTTTTTCCTTTTTTAGATGGCACCACAAGACGTAGTTTGTTTTTCAAACTTCGAAATGGTTACTACTAATTACATTTCCAATTTAATTATAAAAATGAATTCTTACACGTGTATATTGGATCCTACTCCATCTTTTGTTCTTAAAGAGTGTTTGTTATCTATCAGTCCTCTCATTTGAACATCGTCAATACCTACCTTGCTACGGGATCCGTTCCTCAAGTTGCTGTCCTCACATCAGTTCCATAAAGTCATAATACTTTTGACTTATCAAATTGTCAGCCCATATCTAACATCCCTTTTCTGGCAAAGGTTTTGGAACATGCGGTTGTATCATAACTTCACTACCACTTGTCCCTCAACAAGTTGTAAGAAACTTTTCAGTACTGACTGTACTGACACTGCCTTGGTTTGCGTTATGAACAACCTCCTTATCTCTGCTGACACTGGTGCCTTTCCTTTATTGTTACTGTTAGATCTGAGTGCAGCTTTTCATACGGTGTGTCACCCAATATTAATTGATAATGCAGACCTGCCTTGGTATCTCTGGTATTGTGTTGGAGTGGTTTAAATCTTACCTCACAGACCGTTCCCAGTTTGTTGTATTAGGTAACTGTAAATCCAAGCCTGGGCAGGTCCGTTACGGTGTTCCTCTGGGGTCAATCCTAGGTCCTATGCTCTTCAGTATTTACATGATCCCTCTGGGGCAGGTCATTAGGAAGCAAGTGTAAGGTTTCATTTTTATGTTGACGATACCCAAATATACTGTACATTACTACGAAAACTAATATTGCGGGTATCACTGCCACACTCTAGCATTGTCTGCATGAAATTAAAACATGGATTCACAACAATTTCAATAAACTAAATGGTTCAAAAACAGAAGTCCTTATCGTTGTCTCCCCAGCAGCTGTCTGTAACAGTATCAAAATTGGCACATAAGATCATTTCTAAATCTGCATTTTTTAATCTCTGAAACATTGGCAGGACCAGGCCTTTTCTTTTGCAACGTAATGAAGAAAGGCTCGTACATGCATTCGTCACCTCTAGGGTGGACCATTGTAATGCCCTTTATAGTGGTCTGCCTGCTAAATCATTGAAGCTTCTGCAGTATATTCAGAATTCGGCTGCACGTGTTCTTCTTCATTCACCTCATCGCCAACATATCTCTGGTGTGCTGAAGAACCTGCACTGGCTTCCAGTGAAAGCTCGTGTTGATTATAAAACACTCACTATGACCTACAAAGCAGTCCCTTATATTTATGTGAATTAATCCCTCCGATCGTCAGACTCGCTCTGACGAGGTGACGTATTTCCTGTTCGAGAGTGGAGCTCCACTCGCCCCATCGGCTGCAGCTTGACCCCTCTCGAATTTTTAACACCGCTCTGAAAAGCTTGTTATGCTATTGGCCACTTAACCAGTGCGTAGCGATTGGTCGAATACTGCAAGCGTGTGATGAAAATGTAATGCCTCTTACCATATTCGGAACACCATGTTCTCAAGCAATTATACTGACAGGTGATAATATGTCATCGGTACTTTCCTTATCAATTCAAGCCCGAATCTGATCCAGGCAATGAAGATGATCAAGCCGAAGTGGTTATGGTTGGAATTGCCCCACTTTTGAACAAAAACTTGTGTACAGCTGGCCTTGATCTCTCCCATGTTCATGAAGCAATCATCTGTGAAATGCGCTTGCAAACACTTAAAAATTCAGGTTTTAAGGTTCTGGAACAGTATTGTACATAAAATGTAACCATTTGTTTTTAGTTGTCTCATCTTTTGGAATGGAAAACAAAAAGGCTTTCTTTACGCAACGAAACACACAGCGTCTCCACGACATGGATGCGGCAACTAAAATAGGCTAAAGGCTAAAATACACAACAAGATTTTTGCTCAGATTTTCAGTCTGGACTTGTTGCAGAAAGTCTGTGCCAGTCTGCAGATTTGATATGTACGTGTGTTTCTATCTGAAACTTTCCAAAAAGTCTGCAGGTTTATGATGTCTATGAAAGTCTTGTAGTCTATTCCAGCCATTAGTCAAGTCATACCACGAAGTGACGTAGATTTGTGGGGGTGTGGTTACACAGGGCGTTTCAGACAGGTCTGGGTGAGCACTCGATTTAAGATAAAACGCATCTCTTGTTCCTACACTTTAATTTTTGCAATTTTACATGTCTAGCATGCAGGGGCAACTTATAACACACCAAAGAAAAAGAAAAACACGCATTCACGCCGTATGACCCCTTTAAAAATGCGAAAATCAACCCAAAAAATACTGCCGTTAGTGTTATTTAATAATATGACTTTTACTATTATTCTGACAAATACTGTTTTCATGCATTTACTACAAAAGTTTGATTTGATTTATCTTTTCAACAAAGATTACTGAAAGGTGAAAAAATATATTGCTCATAGTGAGTTTGAGTTAGCTAAAGCATTTACTTATGTTAACAAATAACCTTATTGTAAAGTATCACTAAAATGTTTAAGAATACGTGGGTACAATTTCCACTATATGTCTGGTAGTGTAAAAAATATAAAATTGCTGAGTTACATCAACTACCAAACCATCAAGTCGGTATATTAAAAAAGGCCATACATACAAGAAACACCTCATTAGTAATTTCAATTGGCATCAGATTAAAGGTTAAAAGTTTGGAAAGAAGCTGGGACTGTTTTACACATAACTTGTTTTGTGTGTTGATTGCAAACAGCAGTTCCTATCAGAGCAATGACGAACAATTCCTTTAAGATTATTTGCATTTGAAATCAAAGTCAGATATGATGATTGAATATAATAAAAGAACATTCAGCCCATGTTCTTTACTTAAGGTGTAATAGGACGTAATTAAAGGAACGCCCACTT
This sequence comes from Triplophysa dalaica, assembly GCF_015846415.1. NCBI lineage: Eukaryota > Metazoa > Chordata > Actinopteri > Cypriniformes > Nemacheilidae > Triplophysa > Triplophysa dalaica. Next base: position 18,446,044 of record NC_079553.1, read on the forward strand.
CAATGGCCCCATAATCCACCAAATATACCTAAGAATTAACAATATTAATTTTGGCACAGCTGGTAAAACACAATATAACTTAATTTAAAAAGTAATTCCATGCCACCAAGCGGCATGTCTTTCACTAGCCGGTGATAATGGAATATTCACACGTACAGGCGTGTAAAATACTTGATCCTGCTTCAGTGCATAAACTCTTTCCATCCTGTCTTGCCTTCTGTATGATGCAAGTTTGCATAAGGCGTGTCTGTCATAATGCACACAACCATATAACATGTGTCCTAATGAGAGGTGATTGCCAAAGCAAACATGACTACTAATATTACTCATGAAATACCTAAAGATTGGGATTTAAAACAAACCTCCGGACCCCAAGTCATTCTGCATAATTGTGACACGTGGCATATTGAAGAGAGATGTCAACGAGTGCCTTTCTAGATTACCATTTTCATGGGGCAGATGTTGAAATTAGACTATGTTCAGAATGGCACAAGCCATTTCTATAGAATAGTTTAAAATTCAGGGAGGGCTTTCTGACTTGTGCCTAAAAGCAAGCAAGCAAGAGTAACACTCCATAACAACTCCTTAGAAAAACAAAAACAACAGCTCAGAACACCATAGCAACTGCATTAACATGCCTTGGAAACTTCTACACCTAAGCATCCAGATTTCCTTAAAAAATGTACCAACCTAGCAACCCTAACTATAAGTGTTCATACAGTATACAATCTTTATCAACAGATAAATTTTACATAAACATTATACTGGCTTAGATTGTTATAGTAGGTAGATATAGGATGTTATAATTAATGTTATTATCTTTTACCTTACTGAATATTGACACTTTGCTGAATCACTAGCACTATAAATAAATATAGAGTACGATTGGATAAAAAGCCAGCAAGCAAGAACACATTGACGCACAGTGACATAAAAACATTTATGATCTGAATTTTGTTAGAGGTGGACCACGTAAATTGTATTTTCTGTTTTGCTTGACGGATTCAACGCTGACTATTGAAGAAAAACTATTTACAAGTTTATTTAAGTGTTAATCATAATTCACTTTATTCTGTGTCTGCTTATAAGAGGGTTATGATGAATAACATTTAGCTTTATGTCATTACAGTATATTTCAGAGTTTGGTTTTGTTTAAAGTTCTGTTTGTTTGTGGGGGAAATTCTTAGCTTTAAAAAGTGTTTGGTGTGGAAAAAGACATAGCTACTGAACAGACTTTCATTAGAGACACTCGAAGTTTGTATTTGTTAACATTAGTAAATGCATCAACTAACGTGAACAATGAACAATACAGTTTTTCAACATGCACTATTTTTTGTTTGTGTTAATTAATGTCAATACTGCTCAATTGTATATGCTTAGTTTGTTTGTATTATTAATTCAAGTTTATTTATATAGCGCTTTTCAAAATGTGCATTGTTCCAAATCAGCTTTACAGGAGCAAACAAGAAAAACACAAAGTTAAAACACAGCACAATGCATGGTGTTTATAGAACAAGCAAGATCATTCTAATAAATATTAACTAATAAATAAATAAATGCACTATTAGTATTGTTTATACTGCTATTTATAAGTATTGATGAAGAGCTGCTAAACAAATCTCGTTGTGTGCACCACTGTGTCCATACAGTGACGATAAAGATTAATTCATAAAAGGGACGCAGTGTCTGTCGCCCTCTTGTGGTGGGAAAGGACATTGTTTGTTTATTTTTATTGCAAAGAAAACCACATCCAGATTCCAGCATCAAATCAAACTAATGTGTTTTTGATCATTCGAAATGCAATTCGAAATCAAATTCCAATGACGACTATTTTTGCTGAAAAATAACAATCAGATCTTTCATTTAAGATTGGACTGTCATGACTGTCATCGATTATTTCTATGCGGTCATTGTGGCCAAAATAATTCACGAGATAACATTTTTTTTACAATCAGTCAAATTCATCTTTAATTTGGTTTATTTCATGTTTTGCTTTTTATTTGGTCAATGAATCATGCTCAAAACACAAATTTAGGAGGCAGAGAGGGTTTGGGGTGACTCTTAGGGCAAATTTGTAAATATGTGCTTAACAGTTTAAGATATGTGTGAATTAACATGACTGATAATCATGTTTTTAACATCACGGCTATTTACGATACCGGTAATGACACCCCTAATTTAAGACATATGACTGAGTACCGTGCCCTGCCTACACAGCTTCAGTCTTCTGAAGGCACATCTTAAATGTTTGCTTGAACAGAAACACATAGACGGGAGTCATTAGCCCATCTCGGCTTGAGGTTCCAACGTTTTTAACCACAGTTCTAAGGCAAATTTGGTTCCAGTACTGACTCGCTCAATGTCCTCACCATGGTCTGGAGCCCGGTTACAGAACAGAGAAACGGGCAAAGAGGTCTCTTTTAGATCACCGCTTGGAGAAACTTCTGTTACGCTGGGAACAAAAAACAGCAAAAATTCTAAATGCTGACATATTACAAAGGAACACAGCATGTTTGTAGCTCATTCGGTACAGTATTGCATTAGCAGTGAAAATGTCATGGGTCTGGGGTCACTCAGTATAATTCAATGATCTTGATACCTGGCGGTACGTGGCAGGTCATCTGGTATTTGAACAGAATCCTCCTCACCGTCCACAGCAGATACCACAGCTTTAACCACATCTGCATCAACCCAGACACATCCACTGACCTCAGCAGGATCAGGCCTTAAACAGGCCTGAAAAAGGGGAAAAAGAATGATTCTAACCATAAATCAGCAGTAAAGTTGTTTTCTGTGTGTAAGCCGAAGCAGTACCTGAAGCTGCAGGTGCGACTGAGAGCTCTTCAGAAGTATGTAGGTCACAATGTGGTGTCTATGAGGTAGGCCTCTGGACAGCATGGGGGGATACACTGACTGAACAGAGAATGAGTGTGCACCATATATAAAAAAAAACACAATGACCTGAATTCAGGAATAGTTCTGTGTTCATTTAACAATAAATAAATGGTTATAAAAATCAGTGCAGCTCTTTTGCATTCCATTGAAAGATGGTGAAGATTTATCCTGACTTAACCATATGAAAAATAAGGAAATCTTCAGTTTGATTCGATTTAATTCCAACAACACAATAAATATTAACTTTGAGATGGACTATGTACTGTATATGTTTGCAAACAGTCTGCTGGGATCTATACAGTAATGAGTCTCTGCGTGGTGCCCTGCTGGACTTTGGCTGTATTTCTGTTTTTCAAAACCACACAACTTTTATCCTTCTGACATGCAGTAAACACACACCTCCCATAAGCCGAGGAGCTGAGAAGAGATCTCATCAGGACTGAGTCTCAAACCCGTTTCTTCTTTCAGCTCTCTGAGTCCTGCATCCAACAGCTACAGTTTTACAAACACAGAAAGATGAAATGGAGGCCATTCATTTTATAGTAAATTAATATTAAATTACATCTTTTAAAATGACATAGAATTATATAAAAACGTTTTAAAAACTTTTCTTTACTTTCTGTAGTGTTTCTAGGTCACTAGATGTAATGTCACATTGTAACAAAACATATAGAAATCCTCAACGATTTCTGTCCTTTTAAAATAAATTTGAAATCGCTTGTAATGCTTATTATTGCGTTGATTCAAGGATTTATTTTACGGTACTATGTAATGGAGAATGTACCTTTTCATCCAGCTCCACATGACCACCTGACCAAACAAATTTCATCCATTAGTCTTAAATACCTAAATATTGTGACACATATGCACTGGCCACATTTATCTTATCCCCAAATAAAATCTTAGAATCTAAGGTCTGGATCTCAGATTTGAAAGATAAGAAAACAGTTCATAAAATGACCTGTAAATCATAAAAAGTATATTCTATACACGTATCTCTAAGGAGTACGCTTAGGCATTTGGGTCAGTCCAATATGAAACACTCACCAGGTGGAACCCAAACATTGGGGAAGATCCGGAGACTGGAGGCACGACGCGTTAGCAACAGCTGCTGATTGGCTGACTGCAGTAGCACGGCAACGCCCACGTCTACCCCACGTGCAAGGGTATCAGGGGCCAGGGACGCTGCCTCTGAGTGAGACAGGTACTTGATGGGGCAAAACGACGCCCTCTAGAATCAGATAGTTTGATTCATAAAAACTAACAGTAATGTATCATAACTGACATGAAAGTGAGTTCAGTTCAGTGTGTGATCTTACCTTTAGAGGAATACCAGCACCACACAGCTGATCACATACAATAAATCTGTTGTCCTCCAGAGAACAGCTCACCGTCGCCTTGTCCTTAACATCCCCGACAAAATGTCCAGTTATGCTCTGTACAAAAACAATTTTACACAAACATGTTAAGCCAACTATCAAAATGAGAAAATATAATTACAAAAGGCTAGATTTAAAATATATTAACCAAGAATATTTTCTATTTATACCATTTTGTGATGGTTTCAATTCCATGTATCGATTATCAATAAAATTGATGTAAAAAGATACAGAAATTATATATTGTTGTGTTTTGGGCCTTATTACAGCGGTGTTTAGCTGGTCTTCATCTGCCAGATAACATCCCACTAATACAGTGGTTCTTAAATAGGGGTATGCGAGAGAAACTGACATTTAGGATTACATAATGAAAACCAATAAATTATGATAATAGTATTTTTATATGAAATTAGGACTACACAAAGATGCATAAAAAAATAATTAATACATTTAGATAAAATAACTGCTTGACTCTCATTCTCAAGGTAAAAAGTTGTTGTCTGGTCAAGGGGTACTTCAGTACTTAAGCCAAAAAAGTTTGAGAACCACTGCACTAATAGTTTAACTAGTAACCATGTGATTTGCAGTAACACATATTAACTACAAAATGGTCTTACCATACTTTAACCGACAGTTTAATCATGATATGTGCATGTCACAAACATGATTGTAACACTACTATGGTAAAATCACGGTAAATATTTATTAGGGAAGAACTTAAAAGATTATCACTAGAGACCATTGTGGCTTCTTTTAAAACTTATACAATAAGCATTATAACCCTTAAATCCAATAGAATTTCTGTGATTTTGTTTCTGCGGGGATATGTATTATTTTGTTTGTCACTGTCAACAATACATTATTGTTTATGTATATTAATTGGTAATGATTATGGTCACATTAATTATATTTAAATCATATTTAAATATTTTTTATATTTGATATAAAACACACATATGAGCTCAGCTGACCTGCACGAATCGTGCGCACTGAGGAGCTGCTTTATCCTTCGACAAATGAACTAGAATCTTTCGGACCTTCTCCATGCTGCATTACACCGTCACACAATATGACACTTTAACTTCTTTCATTCATGCCTTCATAACTTATATCGTAAAATGCAATCGCAGTTATTATATCAGTAAGTTTAGACAAAACTGTCCATGATGAGATCATACAAAAAACAAGACGGACATTTCACCCAAAACACTTCCAGTCTAGACCCAAACCCATCCAAGTATCAAAACATGACATCCCCGGAAAACAATTCATTAGGCTTCAAAATAAAAGTCTAACAAGCGTGAATAATCATGACAAATAACTGCGTTTCACAGGGATTGCTTGACAGGTTACAAGTACGTTACGTTATGTCACTATATTAATATTTATATATGTTAGAGTCATACAATTCATCACAAACATTGTCGCAAACCAAGTGGCACAATGTTGCATGCGCTTCTAGAACTCTCTGTTTATGATGTTTCAAAATAAAAGTCTTTTTTCTTTAGTGTTGACCAGTAAAATGTCTATTAATTATATTTCTTTTATAAATATTAAAATAAAAACGGATTACATTAAAACTGCAACTTACCTTGTAAATTGTATTCCCCCTGATAACGAACCACACATCTGCTACGTTAAAACTCTAATATAACACTTTTTACACTGTGAATGACAACACAATTTTTACACTGTTAAATAAAGCGAGAGCACCGGATTGTGTATTAAATCAAGTTTATTTGAAATATCGAATACAAACACAAACACAGCCATGTTACTACAGACTACATTTTCATGTTTACTACACGTCAAGAGATCACTGACCACAGGCACAATGTAAATCTCACATGCTGTCATAATGACAAAGATCTACTGACACGAAACAGACGGCACATGCTCCCACGAGAGGATTTTACATCACCAAAGTCGAGCCCTTGACCGAGGGTTCAACCTCTGACCTTTAGTCATTAGCGTGTCCATGATTTTGGTCAAAAATGGTGGCACTTACAGAGTTGGCAGTCATCATAGCTTTCCTGAAGAGTCAGTACGGATAAAACGAGATGACAAAAAAGCCAAGCGATGCTGTTTACTTTAGTCACTGGTGTTGAAATTCAGATAACTCTGCTTAAGAGGGGATTCTTTGAACATGGGTCACATTTATCAAGCTTTTTATATTATTTCAATATTTATTTTATTGAGTCTATTTTTTGTAAGCAAATACAATGTCCTTTGGCCTGCTTACAACAGTGGGGAATTTAAGTTTTAGTGCTTTCATTGTTAGGTTATTCTTACAAACCAATATAAACTTGATAAATGTTGCCCTGCATGTCCTCATGTGGCTAAAACAAACATGTTGATCCATATAAAGATTCATGCAAAAGATGGTACAAATGCTACAAAACAAGAGGATATTACAGATCTGTCTTACCGTTTTTATTCACTGTAATTTCTCCATAATGTTCTGTACCTAATATACCTAAAGCTGAATTTCACAAGTTCTCAGACAAAGACAAATACACGTCCCCCTCTATCATAACACTGGATTCTGGGTAAAAATTTGGTTAAATTTCATGATAGGAAGCTTTAAATTGTAAGTGCAAAATCAATCAAAGTGCGAATAACTATTAAGTTGAGCATTTAAAATTACAGCACTCCTAAAGCCTGTGACAGCAACAGCCAAGCAAAAAGGAGAGTTCCGCTTTACTTCCAAAACTTTATTTACAACATCACAAAAGTTTTTTTTTGTAGTTTACCTGTGAGTGGTTTGTGGGTGAAACAGTCCTCTTTTTTTCAGTCAGATGGTGTAAAACTGTGCTAAAACTGTGCCCTTCTGTTCTGAACGTCTCTTATTTTGTCAGTTTCCAGCATGAATTGAATTCTGGGCCTGAAGGCCAGCACCATAATGCTGTTTTTCTGTAGCATGTGGGATGGGGGTCAGCTCCTGATAGCAAACAGTGAATTAGAAAACCAACAAAACAAATAAAAAACACCAAACAATATATCAAATATGAAGGTCCGTTATTTTAAATCATCCTTTTTGGTAATGATAAAACAAGTACCTTTATAGCACTAACAGACAGAGCGTAGACTCCAAAGAGAGAAACGACCAAACCGATGATACATGCTAACACAAGGAAAGCGATCAGTGTCCCCAGGATTCCATTCACTAGGAACTATAATTCAATCCAGAAAACGTAGAGTCAAATATATGCGAATATAGATTATAAATGCAGATTACAGTTATGTAGAAGGTGTTAGTGGACGCAGGCGCCTGGCACAAAGTCAAATGTGTTTGGTTATAATATAAATATATATTTTATTTTTAGTTTACATTTATAGTAATATTTTATTGTATATTAAGATGATTAAATTTAAGTAAAACTACTTAAAGTTATTGATTCTTTGCAGAGGTCTACTTGAAGTTAAATTTGGGCCACATAACGTTTATATGTTTATGTTGTTGGTGCTAAAACCGTCATCTTAAATGTTATTCCACTTCAAGATATGTACTTCCCATGGAAAATAATGCCAGGAACAATTACTACACATAAAATCATCTCTTAGTTTAATAACAAAAAAATTATGCATACGCACCAGACACAAAATATTTGGTTTGATACAATTTGTAAAATGGGGAAAATGTTATACTTCAATAAAAAAAACCATTACAGTTCAAACTTTACAGCAACTATACAGCTTTTGTTTATAAAAGAGTAAATGTTATCTCCGAAAAATATCTATACATGCTTAAACCAAGTTTTGGATTCAAATACAGAATCTGAATTATAGTTTCAGCACATTGCTTGAAGTCTTAGCTCTACTCCATGGGTTCTCGCAAGATGTGTTTGTGATAGTCTTGCTGGATCGTGAAGCTTGTGTGACTCACCTCTTTGTGTCCACCTGTCTCTCCTTCTCCACAGCAACCCCAAACAGAGTGAAGTGGGTCACAACACCACTGAAACAAGCAGGACAGAGCCTGAAATCACATCTCTCGCTCTGTATGCTGATACACACTCAACCACAGAGGTTCGGTCTCGTTTTGACATTTCACAGGATTTTTTTACTTCCAAACGCCTACTCTGGCGTTGATCTGCTCTTTGGTTCAATGTAAAGAAATGAAAACTAAACAGATGTCTTAGATATGTCCATGCTCAATTTTCAGCAACAAACAAGCAGAAGAATCTTAAAATACAAGCTGATTGAAGTATAACATTTTCCCATTTGTTTAATAATTCAACCGGAGTTATTTTGAATAGCTTATTTATAATGTTCAGATGATTGTAGAACGGAAGAGGTTTATGCTCGGGGGCGAGCAGATTGCGGCGTCTCTGTTTGTTTACCTCTGTGTCCCTGTAGTAGTACGACTCTCCTCTGAATGGGATGTGTCTGGCCATGAGCCCAAATCCAACAATATCAAATGCTGCTGTTAGTAACTGCAGAACAATGGATGTCAGCACCTGCGACAAAGGAAATCTATTTTAACAATACTTCAATCCATTACCTTATACATGTACATGTACAAAAACAAATACACTTGATCGGTGTAATAGTATGTAATGAGAGAAGGGTTAAATACTGTATGAAATATATCAAATTTCATAATCCTATCTGTGGTTACAAATGGCACAAACTGTGGACGATCACTTTACATTCACGTTGGGTAAACAATCTCTTCTACTGTAAGTATTGGGCAAAATAGGATGCATGGAAACCATTCTTAATGTTGCCATTTACTGCACTTATATAAATGATGGTATTATTAACATACCATACATTTCGATGGCTTCCTCCCAGTATGCACCAGAACAATTCCAGTTATGACGAGCTGTAGTAAACACACTTCATTACATGACAGATAATAAACTTTACTGAGCTAAATGAAAAAATATAAAAAAAATTGTTTGTACCTGAGCACCATTGACGATGAGGATGATGATTTCACGCTGTATGTGATAATGAAGCTTATACACAATTGTGCTCATAATCACAGTCAAAACTCCAATTATGATCTGAATAGCCTAACAAAAACAAATAACAAAATGGATTACCAGTACAAACAAACTGTAATATTTTCATAAACTTTGAGCTGTTAGAAAAACTCTCATCTGAATGTACACTTTTTTTTACCTGGGATGAATTATTAAATAATACAATATTATTTTGACACACAGTAATTATTATCAGTAGAATACATAACATGTTCCAAAATTTCTATATTCTATATCATAATATTACAACAGAAATGTCTGTGTGTTTATATCTGTCTGTGAAGATATGGGTGTGTCCTTGGATGTCGGCCAGTTATAATTTCATAAATACACATTGTGCTTGATAATTATAACAACTGAAGCCTTTTGAATAGTATATCCTAAAATACATTATAGATTTAATAACAACAAAAAATGCAATTTTCAACGACATGTAAACAATCTGCTCAAAACTATAATGATGCAGGCTGATCGATCAGATATTTCTAACAGAGTAAAAAGAGCAACAGCAATCGATGCAATAACGTTTGATTGTGTTCGTTGCGGTGAAACTCACGCCAAGCGTTTTGGGCTCCGCGCTCTTAAACGCTTTGATCTGAGACGCGTACAGCGACATCCTTATATCTCACCAATCACTCATCAATAACACACTGCGAACGCAAGTACAACAGTTCGCATTAAAAACGCGCACTATGGCGTTAATGAAAACATAGTATTCTTCATGCACTTTCGGATATATGTGTGATTATTTTAAAAGCGCGCTTTAGGCGCAATAACATGCACGTGCGTGGAGAGGAGAGGAGCGCTCGCTTACCTTTGCGCACTGGCGTTCTGCTGCAGACTCTGCGCGCAATGCGCGGCGCGGCTCCGCAGTGTTGATGTCATGATGGGAGGCGGCTAAACAAGCAAGGTTGGCTGGGTCCCGAGAATTCTCAATCATTCCACCGGCCTATATTCCCGTTAACAGCCCTCCACACGCACTTTTTTTCTAGCGGATATGAATTATGTAGACGACTCGAGCTGAGTCAAGATTGCGCGCGAAGAAAATGCTGGCTGTGGGAATCATGAAACATCTGTTTATATTCTTCACTTGTGAGGTGTGTGTATAGTAAGAAACTATTTAATAAGATGAAGGGACATCATCTGGAATATTTCTTAAAATATCTGTATTTTGCAGACACTTTTATCAAAAGTGAGTTACTTTGGACTCAATCTACACGTTTTTTCATCAACATGTGTGCTCCTATGGATGGAACGCGCGTGCTACGGGAATGGGATGGTTAGAGGTTTGCAACAATACTATGAGTGAGATCTACCTGTTAGGATTAAATCCTTTGGACAGCTTTTTGTCTGAACAAACGAATACCAGTGTGAGAGTTAGAAACTGTAAGCATACTCTGTTTAGTTGATGGGAAACCTGTCAATTGAGCAATGCATATGTGTGTTTGCATATTCTACAAGGTAAAAGGGATGTAAGGTGTCGATTTATTTTCTATGCACGTCTGTTAAGCCTTTCCAAGTTGACTGCATCACAGATTATTTCACAGATTTTCATTCTGGATGGATAATACTTTTAAATGTAGTACTGTGCTTATCAAACACAATGGGAAAAATAAGGATTGTTTCGACTAAAAAACTTGTCATGGCATTAAGCATTTTCATTGTAGTCACCTTTTAGTCACTATTTCCGATTTATTTTTATGAAATTAAATGTTATTCATTTATAATGAAAAAAGAATATATTTGCACAGTTATATTATTGTCTATAAAACTTATTTCAGACAATAAAGCATACACATTCATCTGAGACCAAAAATAAACATTTCATTATGTTTTCAAAACTTTTGATCAGTAGTGTATATAGGTCTATTTAAATGATGACAAAAATATATACAGTATATTTCAAACTTTTTTAATGTTATATGAAACCCTTAAACAGTTCTTTCGTATTTATTTTCTCTTGCATGCGATTTGTATGAAAAATAAGAACCGAAATATAATTAAATGTGATTACATTCTATTAATAGAAAGTGCTCTAGAGGTGATACACAGAAACTACATAGAGCTTGCAGGAACTACACCCCTAAGGTCCCACAGAGAATAAAGACTACCCTATACAGAAGTGCATTTAAAAAAAATAAAGTGACTTTTGTCAGCCTATGATTAAACCTTTGGACAGATCTGTCAGTATAGAAAGTACGCAAGTCCTCAGAAATCCACTCCATCCTTCAGAAGGCTGCAGTCACTGCCAGTGTGGTCATAATCTTTTTCATTCTGGATTAAAGAGATAATTGATCCATTACATCATATCTGTATGTTATTTTTTCAGTGTAGGCCCTATTGCAATTTTTAGAATTTAATTGACTATTACTTTGCTAATATGTAATTTAGGTGACAGAGTGAAATTTAAAACAAAACAGGATAAAGGCCCTGATTCACTCCTGCAGTGTTCCAATTGGTAGATCATAAACATGAATCTCTATTGAGGTTTACGCAGAGTTTAGTCTCACCTGGCGGATGGCCCGGATGGAGAAGACAGATAGGGTGATGCACACACACATTTCGAGACAAGACAGCACCAGCAGGAGACCCCTTATTCCATCCAACAAACCCTAATAACAAATAAAAAATTGAATGCACATGACATGCATATAAGATAGGTCAGGAAAGCTAGGTAGGACAACATCTACAAAATGAAATGTAATCTTGAGTTCATCAATAGTTAGAAACAAACATACATAATATCTCATTCTCATGAATGAACATTCCCAGTAGTACCCCCCATTTCTACACTCCTCATTCTCCGGTCGAAAACTGAGCTCCCAGCTGAAATAGCCGATTCCTGCAGCAGCCAGCAGAGCACAGATGATGCTCATGGCCAGTGTGGCTGTGATCTGCTCCAAGACAAAAAATATATATGAAGGTTTTAACAGAATTTATTACCTGACAAAGTGTAACATGATGATTGAAATATCAATAAACGGTTTGATCCAAAAGTTTGATAGTTCTGATTTTGTTTGTTTTTAATTCCATTCCATTCCATTTTCTACCGCTTATCCGAACTACCTCGGGTCACAGGTGTTTTTAATTCTTGAAAGAAAATTCTGTCATAATTTATTCACCCCTTCCGAAGAAGACAAAATATTTTGAAGAAAGTTGGTTATCCGAATAGCGCCGGCACCCGTTTACTTGTAAGGTCACAAAACCTATGCAAGTGAATGGGTTCGGGTTAACAACATTCATCAAAATATCTTCTTTTGTGTTCTGCAGAAGAAACAAGCTCGTACAGGTTTGAAATGACAAGAGGGAGAGTAAACGATGACAGAATATTCATTTTTCGCTTTCATTTTCATCACTATAAAGCACAACACAAAGTGGTTTACAAAAAATCTGAGCGGTGTGTTTTAACAAAGAAAGATGAGAATCTGTCTTTTACAATTTACGCACCAGTAGAGTACTGAGACGTTTGTGTGCAGTAATGGCCACAATCCCAGAAATGATAAACTGCAAAACAAACAAAAATATATCATAGAACATATTGCAATTATTCATTAAAATGCATTTTTTTTTAGATTCTAGATTTAAAATGGAGACTCTAGAAAAAAAAATTAAAAAGTTATATGCAAATTCATTGGGCTTAACAAAGTATACGTTTTATTATAGTATAAGTCTTTAAATTGGTCCTAAAATGTTTATGACTGTAAAATCATTTTAATACAAATTTAATGATAAATCATGGTCTTTGTGTAAAAATGTACGCAGACAAGGTTAACACAAAAATATATAAATGAGTCTCAATTGCATAGATGAATTACAGGTAATGTAAAATTTAGTTTGTCACTTACAGGAAGTCCAAGAGTGACAACAAAATCAGCATGCAGGGTGTTGATCACCATTGTGATGGCCAACAGCGAGGTCATCACCACACCAATAAACACCTGCATCAACTGAATAAACACACACACACTTCAGGAAACTGTTCAGTGCATCTCAAAAACAGTACTTGAAACTTTCAAGTAAATGGAACTTAAGACATTGTACAGAACTTAAACAAAATATGCACTGGGAAAAGCGTCATATAAATCAAGTTGAAGAGTATAATTCCGATTTTTCCATGATTAGTGTGAAACTGGACTCAAATCTCACCCCCAGCGTCAGGGGCCTTCCTTTCAGAAACATTCTAGTTATGGGTGGCAGTTTGGCCGTTTCTGGCTCCATGCTCGCTTTCAGGTCTGTAGATTCTATTTTCTCATCCAGTGGGATAACATGAGTCACAACCTTCACTCCATTGGCTGTAGTGGTCATTGAAGATACCATGTCTCACAGGAATCTGTCAATAGGCCTTTATGCTGTAACAAGGAAACAAAAAACACATTATACATAAGGTGTACACATAAAAACTGCTTTTTATTTCCTGATTAGAAAAGTCTTTAGGTCTATCTGCCATATTAGTTTGCAGTTAACTTGTAAATGTGTAGACTGTATTACGTAGTTACAGTATTTGATCCACATTATAAGGTACTATAAAACAGGTGTGACAAAGGTGAAAACTTACTTCCTCAAATACACACCGGAGAAACACATAATGGTTGTGTCTCAAATCCTAGTAAGCCGACAAGCTAGCTGTGTTAAGAACATATTCTTATCTTACTACTAACTAGACACTGTGTTATTCTACTAAATATAGTATGTTGTATACAAAATTATATTAACAAACAAAAAGTATTTTGCCTCCATAAAGCATTTGTAGGATGTTACCCTGTTGTCACATGACATGACCTCACTACATCCTTTACACAAAGAATATATATATATATATATTTCCCCCCATATATTAACTCTCAATAAATTCAGTCATTTAATATATATTTGACAATATCAGTGGTTAGAGCATGGCGCTAGCAATGCCAAGTTCATGGGTTCAATTTCTGGGATTGCACATGCTCAGATCCAAACGTATAATATAATACAATGTAAGTCGTTTCGGATAAAAGCGTCTGCCAAATTCATAAATGTACATGGAATTGCTGTTTTCATATTTTTTCACAATACAAGATTTTCCTTATATATTTATTTGATTTTATTTGCATAAATTATAATTTTCTCGAAAATATTGTATGTTTGAATGTCCAGTTAACGTAAGATATTACATTGCTCATGCATCACAAATGACATCCATTACAGGACAAGGAATTGTGGGTGAGATACAGTATTACATTTCGGCAAATTTGAGTATTTTCGGGTTTTCTGTGAAACTTCAAGAAATAAAAAATCATACCGTAAAAAGTATAGCAGGGTCTTTAAAAACGCCAAGCAATGAAATTGTTGTGTCCTTATATATAGGAGGGCACACTATTATTGCAGCTTTTACTAGGAAGTAACGTTATGCTACTTGTTTATGCTATGCTCCTGAATTTCTTCAGAAACACGTAAGAGTTATCTAAACAGGCACAATACCCCGTTCAGGGAGCAGGTACCCTAACCCCACTAGGTTTGGAGACTATTACACCCTAAACTCTACTAACAGGGCCCTCAAAGCGCTGCCCATCAAACACACGAAAGCTAAGATTTGAGGAACAAAATGAAAGCACAGTGAAAACTAATATAATACACGAGGACCTTCGAATATGTTTCATAACCAGATTTACATATAAATAGTTTGTCTCCATACAGCAGAAATTATATTTTTTACCGATTCTTCAGACGGGCCTTTACACCTGCGATCTCCTTTGACGACAAAACAAACTATTGACGGGAAGCGACTTCATTCTCCTCCCACTAAACTTGTTTAACCCGTTGATTCCACATTTCTCCAGCTCAAAAGGTTTCTCAACAGGTTTAAATGAAAGCATGCCAAATCGCAATACTCTAAATTTGACACAGAAACACATTTTACACTGAAATCAATATATTTTTTAATATCACCGATTGTTGAGTTAGCTGGGTCCGTCCAAGCAAACAATTTTTGGTTCCCAGAACGTTCCCCTAACGTTTTAGTTTTTGGTTCCCAGAACGTCATTTTCTATGGTTCGTTTTTGGACGTTATGTTAATAGAACGTTAGTTTCTGGTTCCAATAACGTTCTGGGAACCAAAATCTGACGTTATGGGAATGTTATCCTAACGCTATAGAAACCATGAAACTAACGTTTTATTTCCGTAAAGATAATCAAAAACAAACCTTAAAAAACTACCTGGGAACCAGAAACTGACGTTTGGAGAACGTTCCGAGAACGTTAGCCTAAATTATTTTTCTCGGGTCCGTATGACCTTGACGTCAGTGATGAATACATTCATGCTGTTTTATCCATCGCTTTTCTAATCTGTTTAAAATAAGTCAAATACAGCATCCCACACAATATGGAGGATGAAATCAATGCCTTAGATTCTCCTTTTAGCCAAATAATTCTTTCTTCATTTCGATTTGCACAACACAGTATATCATTATTAATAAAACCACACTATGTGTAGGCCAACCTCAACATCAGACATTTTAGATATTGATATAAAATAACCAATGACTTCAA
Organism: Triplophysa dalaica; assembly: GCF_015846415.1. Taxonomy (NCBI): domain Eukaryota; kingdom Metazoa; phylum Chordata; class Actinopteri; order Cypriniformes; family Nemacheilidae; genus Triplophysa; species Triplophysa dalaica. Next base: position 18,461,831 of record NC_079553.1, read on the forward strand.
CACAATATTTAAAGCAGTTTTTTATTGACAGAAGAATAAACATTTAATTATCTTCAGGCTTACAATATTCTTGTCTCGCCACAGAAGTTTAGCGCGGCTCCGTCTTTATATAACAATCAAAACCCTGAGTTACAGTCCTTACATCATGGTCTTTTGATTTAGATGTGTCAAATCAATCGAAAATCATGAAAATATAAGTTTTCTCTCAAATCTGAATTATTTTAAATAAAAAAATAAAATAAATAAACCGCTAAACTAATGTGTTAGTGGGTGAGTTAAAATGAAATGACCGTTAGTTTTTAAATGACGGGAGTGCGCGGCGGAGAATGCACGTGCTCAAGCGCATACACATGCAGTGACAGACAACCACGCAAAATAAATACACATGGATATATATGATTGTATTTTAATTTAGCTTAACTAGTTTATGATTTTCAGCCATTAAAGGGAACATTTATTAATTAATTTTGGACAGTATAACATTTGTTAATGTGATCTTATAATTCCAGTTTGGACTATTTTTACCATTAAAAAATAACGTTATAACGTCTGGTTACAAAAAAAACAGCCTGCAACGTTCTGGAAACGTTATTTTCTGGTTGCAAAAGTCCCTGAAAAGAACGTTCCTAGAACGTCTTTTTTGGATCCCAAAAAACCCAAAAGGATCCAAAAACTAACGTAAGGGGAACGTTCTGTGTTCCCTGCGGTGTACCTTGGATAACTCATTTATTCGTTTTTGTTTTCAAAACAGAAAAATGAATCACCCGTTCTTTTTTAACAAATCCCACCATATACGAGACACATTTTGGGTTTGTTTTTCTCAATATTTCTTTAAGTGCATCAAATTTATATACAACAAAACCAAAACGAAACATCGTATTTTTCTTAACATCGCGCATATTAGTCCATCACAAGAAGTTCCGCTGCACTGCAGCCTCTGGCGACGAGTGGTGGTAGCACAAGACCACTCTCTTAAAATAAACATGTGTTCACTGGTGTGTGCCACTTAGTAAACAACCATATCTAAATATGTAGGTATACACTTCTGTGCAATGCTGCAGTATGTACAGTTACTGAAATAAAGAATGTGTGTGCGTGCCTGCGTGCGTGCGTACGTGCGTACGTGCAAAGCTGACAGCAAGGGAGGTTAACCATAGCCCCCATTTAAATTCATAGTGAGGGCAGCTCGTTTTGCACTTCTGATTAATTTTGCACCTTTGTTTGCACTAAATATGTGAAAGTTGTTAAATGTTAAGTTCATGAAAATGTTAAACATAAAAGACTAAACATTTCTATACAACTCTACATCCATAGCTGTTTTCAAAAATAAGATGAGATAATAATAATCTGTCTTTATCATTGCATATTACATAATAGGCTAGCCAAGTTTGATAAAAATTTGAATCTACTGAGAGATGAGAGTGTCTAAAATATACTATTATTAATATTAATTTGTTTGAGAATCAAAAGAATAACCAGAGACTGCTTCCACTCTGGTCACGGTCTGTTTGAACTGTTACAGATCAGCCAAAACACACTCTAGCAGATTTAGGGACAGTATCTATCCCAGGGCAATAAACATCCTAAACAGTTATCTAAAGTAAATGTTCAAATGTGACTCTTCTATCTCTCTGCTCTCTCCCTTATCTGGTCTATTTCCTTATTGGTCATTTTACAGTGATTATTCAAAATGCTTTGCCAAGTGTGCTTAATTGCACACACAAGGAATTTTCTAGTGTTGGAAGCTTCTGGTAGAGACATTCAACACAATGACAATACAAATATAATAGATTTACAGTCTAAAAGATTCATGCACATGTAATGCATATATAAAATAAAAGACTATTGTACAGAAAATGGGGGATAATAACATAAGAGACATTGTACAGGGTAGTTATATGTATTGTGCAAATGGATAATGTTGAAAGTAGAGGTAGTGTTTGATACATGTAGAAATAAATATAATAAGGCACTATAGTGCATACTATAGGAGTGGTGAAAGTGAAATATTGCTCTTAAGGAGCAGTTATCTGTTTAGGGGGGAGACTGCATGGGGGAAGAAGCTGCTTCTGTGTCTGGAAATCCAGGTGTTTGGTGATCTGAAGAGCCGGCCAGAGGGCATTTTTGTTGTATTATATTACAAATATTTATTTATGTCTCGTGTTTTGTGTTAGAGGTGCTCAAAGAATTTTGTTGTTTGCTTTGCCTGCAATGACAATAACAGCTGTTCATTCATTCATATTAAGATATGCGAATGTACTGTAAAGGTTAACCGGTCAGTGACTCATGATAAAAGAAGAAGTAGTGAAGAAATAGTTTTTATACTGTCTGCTTGATGAACATGTGACGTCTCATATTACTACACACCACACAAAACTTTTTATTAAAAATAAAAAAACACTAGAACACTTCCCAAAACACAAAAGAAAGTGTAATGGATTTATTAGTTATAATGGGAATGTAGTTATGCTTTTAATGCATGAAAACCCAAAGGCTCATAATGGGATTTACAAGGAAACCAATACATTTTCAATTGTGTTTTGGGTGGAGTTATATAGCTATGTATTAGAATGTAACGTGCAATGAAAAGTACAGGTTTTTGAATAACTCATCTTATTTTTATAGACATCATGTAGCCTATGTATATCTACATACAGTATAAAATGTAAATGGCAAAACACTTCTACCTACAACAGATGTGCAAAGCGTGTCTCTATCACTATACATCTTAACGGGGGCTGCGCGAGCACTGGCGCGTGCGGTTTCATACGTGCATTCTTTTTTTAACTGTATACTTCTACATTGTACAGAAATGTCTACCTAAGTGTCTGTGTGGTTGTTTACGGATTTAGTTGCACACACCACGGAACACATATGTATAATTAAAGTGAGTGGTCGTGTGCTACCACCACTCGTTGCCAGAGGCGCAGTGCATCTGAACTTCCGGTGTTTTTTAAAACTGCTTTATAAATAAACTTTGAATTGACTTGACTTTGAAAGTCATCTGATTCTTGTGAACCGTTTCCTTCGGATGGTTCGTAAGATAAAACGACTATTCTGAATGTAAAGCTTGCATGTATTATTATATTTTCTGAATTCAAGATTTAATATAAAAGTATTTCCCATTGCTGTCACTCCAGAAATATTTAATTCGTTCAAAACCTCCTTTTAATTGTGTTTATACATTTCCCTATATATCTTTAGACATATTTTAAAGCATTTTTTTTGGTATCATGTGAGTTTTTCAGGTTGACTGGGAGCAATTATGGGAAGTATGTAATTCTGAATACAGGAACAATAACAAAACAATGAGGTTTCATTTTAAATCATGCAACACAAGGACATTTTACAAACAGGTTTAATTTATTATTTATACTTTGTATCATGCAGTTGGTTCTTTAATGACTGTTAGCTAAAACTGATCTTTAAAACTGATTTCTAATTAAACACACTTATTTTTACTCACTTTTACAGGACCTTTATAGGGCTGAAAGCCCAGACAATGTTTCTAAAATCTGGATGATAAAATAACAAACATTTTAAATAAAAATGAAATTTCTTTCATCACTCTCATGTCATTCCAAACCTATATGACTTTCTTTCTTCTACAGAACACAAAATATATTTCAAAGAACTTTGGTAACAAAAAGAACTGGTCTCCATCCATTGACTGCTACTGTGTGGACACAAACCACACATTTCTTAAAATCTCTTCTTTTGTGTTTCACAGAAGAAAGAGTCATGCACAGATTCATATTTACAAATGAGGCAAACAACGACTTGGAGCAACAAAAAGACGACGATGCATGCTAGGATGCTGGTCTCAGTTAACCTGCTATAACGCATATCACAAAGCTATATAAATACATAGTTTTCTTAAGAATGCAAAGAAAAAGTGACAAAAAAGAAACTGAAACATTGACCTGACGCGACGGTCTCATTTCACAGTGCTTTGTAGAAATTTTCTTTGTGACACCCAGCATACATAGGCTACTTTTCTTTTTTAGGGTCAGCTGTTAAGAGTTTGCTTATCCTCCAATTCTGTTTGCCAGATATTGTCTGTCTCTGTGTCTTTAGGGTTTTTTTCAGGAGTGGTTCTGTTACATCGCATACTGTGCTTCCAGAGAACCACAAAAGCAATAAACAAACATGCACACATGACAAACAGAAGACAAAAGGCAACCATTTCAGCGTAGTAACTCTTCTTTGAGATGCAAACAACTTTTTCAGCTGAGTTCATGGGATTATGTCTGGCTTGTATTATGTCTTGACCACTATCCGTCCCAGTTGTCCATGCAGTTGTCTTTTTTCCTTCAGTGGGTTTAGTTTCATCAAATAATATTTCCTCCTTAGGGATAGGCTCCATATCAGTGACCTTGTTTGAGTCCTGGGTGACGTAGGGATGCTCGTGTGATGGGTGAGGGAACGATCGGGGGGTTACAGGGAGCGTAACAGAGAAGGACACTATGGTTTGCCTGAAGCCCAGTTCCTCAGAGACGCAGCGGTAGGTGCTCACAGTATCCGGAGTGACGCGAAAGGTCAGACTGTTGTCGGCCTGGTGCAGGTATGGATACTGGGACACAACGCTGTTGTCTGAAAACCTCCAGGTCACTTCAGCCAGTCTGGATCTCGACTGACATGGTAAAACCACAATCTCATTCAACTGTGCAGTATGTGTCACTGAAGAGAAACACATGCATGAGGTGTTAAAGTTCACAAAAGGTAAACATACACGCTTATTTTTGGATTGTACATTTTTTACACCAAAATATCTAACTTTGTATTTAGTGGTAATAGCAAAGAATGTTTAGAAATCTATTGTATAATCTATACAATCTAGGATAATCAATACTATTTCCTACTGACACGTCAAACTGGTGTTTAATTTGCACAGCACTGCACATTATGCAAATAAAACTTTTATGTTTGATATGAAAAGCAATGACCGAATTTATGGGTAGCACAGGAAATGCATCACCTGTCGCAGGACCTGCAGCAGTATTTTTTAACTCTGTGCACAGTTGTGTGACATTTCCATCTTCTACATCCTGTTGTCTGTGTTTGATGACAAAAAAAGCCCCGTTAGGCCTATGCATACTCAATTTGTGCAACTATATCATCGACAAGATCTTACTGACAACACAAATACAAAGCAGATCAGGTACGCTTTTGTACAAAATATAATGATAACAGATCAGAGATGGCTTAGATCAGTGGTTCTCAACTCCAGTCCTCAGGCCCCACCTGACAGAATATTTTTAGATGTCTCCCTATTGAACGCATGAACAAGTTAATGAGATAATGAAGTGATGATTGATCAATAATGATGAACAGGTGATGTTAATCGCTGAAGAAAACATCATAAGTTCAAAAACCATAATAATGTTTCCTTTAGTGTGGCTCTTACCCTTGATTTATTTTTTATATCAGCTGTTATAGTGTGTTTCTGAACAGCCATACAAAAGACAAAATTGTTGGAATGAAACCTTCTTAAATTGTTATAAGACAGATACAAATAAGGGGGATTTAAGTCTGACAAATATCGTGACGCACCAAAAATCAACCAACATTTGCACAGCTATTACCAACACCAGGACGAAATAATTTTGTCTTTGTCAGGGTCTTATTAATATGCTTCAGAAACATAACTTCAGCTAGCAAAAAATGTAACATAATAAATCAAGGGTAAGAGCCACACTTAATGAAAGCTCAAAACTATTATGGTTTTTATTCTAGTGATTGTGTTTGTTAACATCACCTGTTCATCATTAATGACTCAATCATCACTTCATTATCTCATTTACTTGTTCAGGCGTTCAATAGGGAGACATCCAAAGTATTCTGTCAGGGGGGGCCTGAGGACTGGAGTTGAGAACCACTGGCTTAGATCAACTTGTTCGTTGGCCCCCTTTGAGTAGGGTGCATCGCTTTGAGGTCCCCCAAATAATGACTTATAATCCTAAACTTAAACCAAAAACATATTCAGCATTCATAGAATGCTGGAACAACAATTCTTTTGGATGGTGGGCTTATTATTCTGATGTTTCATTGCATAAAATTTATGGTTAATTTCTATATTTAATAAAATGCCAGGAAATCTTTGTCCCCCCGAATCTATCTTGGGCCCTCCCAGGGGGACACGTCCCACAGTTTCTGAACCATTGACTTAGATCACAATAAAACAGGACTTACAGATTGGGCCTCGTGCTGGATACAGTAGTGCACATTCCAATCTCTGAATCCCAGCCACAAAACGGGTCACGGGCCAACACACACTCTGCACAGTTAGGATAGACTGAACAGCTGGACACAGGCACTCTGATGACACCCTCAGAACTGCCAATGAATATCACACCCTACAGGAATTCACAATATCCATAGAATGTCAATGAATGAAACCCATCACATGCAGAATACAAAGTGCACTTTCTGTTCTCTTTTTAGATGAAAGTGTCAAGTTCAATCAGCCGAGGGATAAATAAACAAATACATAAAAAGCGTTAAGCTTCAAACCTTGCTGGTGGACAGAATGAGGTTTTTCACAATTTGGGGTTGCTTAAAAATCTGGATCTCCTCAATGGTATGAGGACCTTTATCCAGAAGTACGACTTTATGAAGAAATCCAGACTCTAAAGACAACAGAAGAACAACTTAGAAACATTCTGGCATAAATAAACATCAGAAAAAACAAATACACAAAATGTTAAAATTGAAAGTAAATAAGTTGATGTGGTCACCTGTCAGCAGGTACAGTACAGTGTACTTCTGTCCATTTGCAGCTTGAATTCTCTGAACAGCTAAACGGCTATAAAGCTCTTTTGTGGAGGACAGGAGGAGTTTGTTACCCTCAGGATGCACTGCACGTTCAGTGAGGAAAGTCTTTTTTACAGTGTTTAACACACTGTCGGTGTCATTAAACAATCCACACTGTGAAAAGATCAAATAACTGTGGGTCATTTTTGGTGTTTAAATATTTTACCCAGTGTAAAATGCATTTGGTATTCGTTACCTTCCCGAGTTTGCCATCTCCGTTTGAGTAGTGTGTCCAGTGATTTAGATTATTAAACTTTTTGTACTGCCCTGAAAAGGCCACTTTAATATCTCCTAGACTAAAAGCACATACTGCTGACTGACCAGAGGAAAATGACCTGAGAGAGAGACGTGAAGATTCATAAGTCTGTCATCGCACAAAATCTTACAAAACAATCAATATACAGCCTCGGACAACATTAAGAGACCATTCTAATTTTTCATAATTGCCGTTTCTAGATGTATTGTAGCCATTTGGCTCCAAAATCCAACCTCAGGAGTGACATAATGTCATCCATGTGAAAGACTGACAGCATGACAAGACAGGAAAACTGTGATAAAAATCTTAAACTGTGAAAAAATATATGAGATATTACTGTTGTATTGTTTAAAAGTGAATATGAACTTGTCATCTTTGCAGAAATTGAGGTCTGAAAAAAACAGAGCATGTATTCTGTTATTTACATCCTGATTTTACAGTTTTTATTTTCTGCAAATAAATACAAATAGGAAACATATTTTGATAAAAAATTGTAAGCAATTCACAGAATGAAACGAAAATGATAATTGTACCTAAACACATACCTATAAATAGTAAATTCATAAAAACTGATTATGAAATGTTCTCTTAATTTTTCTGCGGCTGTATGTAATAAAAGAGACTGCAATTGCTCTTCATAAGCACCATTGGGGAGTAAAGACTCCGTAGAACAGAGTGTTGTCAGGGGAGTCATCATCTGACAGCGTGACCATATCCTGCAGCATGTTGAACTGGAGCTCATCACCTTGTTGGCACACCAGCTGAGATTTAACAAAAGATGTCCAACGCTTCTGTAGGACCCTGTGTCCTCCGTTGTCATCCTGGGATAAATAATTAATTGAGGAGAGAGTTTTAATAAGACTATCAAAACCAACCATGTTTTATCTACTTGCATGCTGGCCGTTTTAGCATGGTTTAGGTGCATTCACGGCCTGAAAAAGCTTTATATTGACTCAGAATCAAGAAAAGACCTCACTGTGCAAACTTGGGCCACTCGAGACACGGTGAACGATTTCACGAATGAGTCTCCGATCAAATCCCCAACCTCAGTAAAGAACAGCAGGATCTTTCCTTCACTGGAGATGTGAGTGGAACTTATGAAAACCGGAGCTATGAGAAGAAGATAATATTTCACTTCTCAAAGCCCTATTATTGTTCATCCGTAGAGCACAGAAGGAAATTTCCCCTACTTTTCACAAACGTGATTATTGCAGTACAACTTAGCATTTGCATGTGAAGCTTCTGCAAAATAGTTTGAACTGCACTAGAAGTTAATCTGAATGAAGTTGAGCAAATGTTCAGGTGTACAAACCGTTTAACAATTTTGGTTCGCTGTCGAGCATCAGGTTGTTGCGCGTGCCTTTGCTAAGACAGCGAGAAATGACTTTGTCATCAAAGTAGCCAATATTGGTTGCTGTATACAGCTCTTCATCTGAAAAGAAACAAGAATGAGAACAGTATGTAAGGCTGAAATGTTAGTAAATTTGGTGTTTCTGTAATAGAGCGTTGGACTTGGCCAAGTCATGGGTTTGGTTCCGGAGGCACAGACAAATAAATCAAATTTCTATCTTGACATTCCATTTTTAAGGATGTTTGCCAAAAAAAACCGCCAAAAATTTAAAATCTGTGTAAATCTGTGAGGTCAACCTCACCAACAATGGTGGCAGTATTTCTCTGAGTGGAGCTGTGGGGACAGCAGTTTTTGGCTTCCGATGTTTTCCTCGTGGCATTTAGGGAATCCGCTGGCTAAAACAGAGATGGTAAGAATGTTATAACGGTGACATCTACCCTTATCCATAACTGAAGTAATAAAACTAATGATTAATATTTTTTTGCTAATGTCCCACATGCATGTAATGCATAGAAAGATGCATTTGATTGTAATCTTTATGTTAGTTTAGGTAACAATGAACAAGTTGGAATCACTGAATTGGATGCCATAGGAAACTGACAGCCCTTTCTTTATCTTGTGTATATGTGCACTGTGCAACCAGTTTTATCTGCACCTGAACTGGTGATCGGCGACCACTATAAAGAGGCAAAGTATGAGTTCCTTTAACCCTGAAACTTTAACCCTAACCCCTCGACTTACATTGTATGGACACAAAACACAGAGACATTTCTCAAAATATCTTCATTTGTGTTCCAAAGAAGAAAGAGAGTGAAGAAATGATGACAGAATTTCATTTTTGTGTGAACCGTCCCTTTAATTTAATTTACAATACAATATCAATCAATATACTATAACTTACAATTATGATGCTTTCTGGTCCATATGCATTTGTCCCACATGCATAGAGATGTGTGGAGTTAAAAAATTGCAAAATACGGATGAAGTTTCCACAGTCCTGCAGAGTTAAAGTCAAATGTAAAGCAGATATGTTACAGTGTAAATATCTAGCTTCAACATTTATTAATCATCAAGTGTTTTTATTTCAACAATAACACATACCGTCTTTGAGGCCATTTTACATTTATTCAGATTGTCTTTAGATGGTTTCCATTGCAACTGTTAAAACAACAACAACATTATGTTGTATAACATTCCATCCAAACATCCTATCCACTTTGGCATTCTGTCTTCTGCTCCAGCTACTTCATGGTTTATTGTTGAGACTTGGCAGTAAATTACAACACACTCTTGTTTGGTAAATTGCTTTTGGTGTTCCTCATTTGTAAGTCACTTACATCAGCATCTGGTCAATGATTAAATGTGATTACACGATCTCGAAAGATGATCACAACAAAACACCTGTGAATTAAAGTATAGCATATGTTTCTACCCAAAACGTGAACAGTAACAAAATCTTGCTCACCTTGTCTTTCAGTGTAATATTATCAGGCTGGCTGACATCCAGTGAGAGCACAGAATCTTTAGCGCCGACAAACAGTGTGTTAGCATCAGTGCTGAGCAGCAGGGTGGTTAGGTTCTTTGCGGTAGAGCTGTGATAGACGCCCAAACCACGCTCAAGAGTACCTGAAAAGATAACGTAAGACAACTAGTTAGATATGTTAGTCTGAGTTGCCAAACGGAAAAAAAATTCTGCATGATATTTGGGATAAAACAAATAACACTGTTATTTTCTCATGTATAAAATACATCATATAAAAAAAAATACATTATGCTTATTTTTTATTGATGTATTTTTTTTAATACCAAATACTTATTATTAATATTACATAATATTAAATAGCCTACATTATAATACAATTCATATAATATTAATGTGATTCATACATAATAATTATTTATAAAATTATTTAAAATAAGGACAAATTATTAAAAAACTAACATGAATATAAAAATAACAGTCTTAAAATTTGGCACATATTTTAAAAGGATGTTTGATCTATCATCTTGTTGTATTTTGTCATGACCCTTAAACAGCGATTGTATAAGAGTCACAAATGTTTGATTTAACATTTTACAGTAATTTGTCATGACCCTTATACAGCAATTGTATCTCACTATAAGTAATGAATCAGCCGAGCTCAGACTCTTTTCCTCTTTTTTTGTTCTGAGGAAATAAGTGTGTCAACGAGTTTGGCAATACTAAGCAACATGCAGAAATGTAACCCTGTACTTTTTGTGTAACTGTTAGTTGCTCAAACTGTTTTCCTACACAATGTGTTGTTAACAATGTTATACTTTCATCCACCCTATACATCAAAACCATTTTGACATTAATTTTTCATTGTGATGTTTCCCCAGTAGCAACTGAGATGCACATTAGTGTCATTTCCTGACACTTTTATCACATTCTTATGGCTTGAGCTTCTCTCTTCTTTTACATCCTTGAACCACAGTTAACACATTAACAAATATAGACCGCAAATATATGTTGGTTAACACTGTATCTCACAAAAAATAAGTGACATAAGATTTGTTGCTGCCTGGCAACAATTGAAACAGTCCAGCAAATTTGTTCTGTTTAGTTGACGTTTGTTTGATTTGTCAATTATTTTAAAAGCAGTTGTACCAGTAACATTTCTTCTGAAACAACATTTGTGTTTACTCAGTACTACAAAATGCTTTGTTCATTTGAACAAAACCTAGAAAGACATTTTGTATAAAATCACATTTTGGTTCCTTGACAAGCACTTGGAAAGAAGTGATGCAAAATTGTGACTATTGACTCTTGTTTTCTTTCTTTTTCAAAGAATACTACATTATATGGCTATGTTAAAGCCAAGAGCCAGTTTTGTTGTTTTACATTTATATAAAAAAACAGACCTTAATACCTTCTTTTTTGAGTTATCTACTGAATAAAATAACAACATGAGTAGAATATATTTGGCAATTGACTCACCTTGAGGGAAAGAGACGCGAGGGCGCATGGAGGCCTCTAACGAATCTATCAGCCCCACAACAAAAACAGTAAAAATCCAGATGCTAAGTGATCCTGCCATCCTGACACAAGCTTTCAGCACAGAAACTGCTCGCATGTGTTACTGAAACGCTCTAACATTGGGTGTATGTATGTCCACTTCCTCTGATGAGAGCAGAAGGAAAGAAGATGGAAACCTCAAACCACATAAGGGTTACTTCTCTCTTACTCTTTGATGGCACATTTTCTGAAAGCAGCACCAAATGAGCTGCGTGCCATTGAATTATGCTGATGTCATCTATATATTTAATTAGTGCATAAATCCTTCTTTTTGCTTTATTTTTGGATTATGATTCAGAGTAGTTTACGTTAATTACGTACTTACTTGCAAGTTTTATGTATTGCAACTAGGAAATGTTTTTGATTCAGCAATTTTCAGATTATTTTCTCTATAATTTGTATTATAACTAAAATAACACTTCTTCATTGTCTGTCACCTTTGATACTCGTTTGACTGGGCTACAGAGAGCGGACAGGATTTGTTTTTTAGAGGTAATGTGGGTGGAAAATGCACAGTAAATAGGCTATAAAAATAGAAAACTATTTAAGCCATTATCAGTAAAAACGCTTTACAGTAAATGAATAGCACACTTGGAACTATATTTTCTTATTCCGTTTAGTGATGCTTACAGTACCGAAATTGCAGACAGTTTCATAACCATAATCATAAATCCTTCCCCATCAGTTTCAACTTCTTCAAGGACGGTTTTGTTTTTGTTACATATAAGATGGTTTTAAGGATCTAGAACTGCATGAAGGTGAGCAAAACAATTTGGGGTGAACTTTCCTTTATCCAATCAAAATACATGTGCCCACAAGCATGAAAGTGAAAGCAATGAAATGACTGCCACCTCATCTGTATTGAACAGGGTTCATTTTCTCTCTGCCACAGTGAGGCTCACATCCGGCTTCAGGGGCCCCACCAAGCACTTCTCAAACACTCGTAATTCTTCAGATGAGAAGCAGAAGCTTCATGACCTGAATGGGATGTGTCATATTGATCAGACAGCTAAAAGGTGCATGTCTAAGTGGGCCCAGAAAGCAACAAATATCTGCCACCATTTGACTTAAAACATCTTTTGAACATTGCAGCTCTTGACAATTTACTATTTTTGTTAATTATGTTTTGCAACTAGACAGTGCTTATAAAACACCTTTTACATTACATTACATTTATTCATTTGGCAGACGCTTTTATCCAAAGCGACTTACTATAGGAGAGCATATAAACAGTCCACCCTTTTAAAGTCCACCCTAGCTCAATCTGTTCTTCAATTACTTCTCTATATGACTAAACATTTTGTTTATTTGATAAAGCGTGTGTTTTTTTATTAGTACGAAAATATGAAAACATGTAGGGACTGTAAATATATTATAGCCTACTATTACTAATAATAGGCTAATACAAACAATAATAATATGAATAACGATAACAGTCATATTGACGCCATGAATCATATTTTTTATTTGACTTTCCATTCCTTTATTTGGCTACAACAGTTGGGAAATCTGTTAGATATAAAGGTTTAGTTTGTTTTTTTCGTGGCTTTGTCGCTCCCTAGCGAACTTAGTAATGATTTTACAAGTGCATAACTGTTCGCTCACTATAACAACTAATCTTAATAGCTTTATTAGAACCAGTTTTCCTCGTGTCACAAACGGGTCTTTATAAAACTATGGATGCCGCTGCATAATGACAGACTGATCACATGCGCGCAAACAAGCGGTCAAATTTGTCCATGGGACTTAAGTCCTCCAGGGGCGCGCGGAGGCTCACAAAGGTAAATCATCCATTGAGTCCTGGGCATCCTGACGTAGATTATCATGTATGATTAACTATATGTTATAAATCCCAGATTTTATTTCTAACGCGGAAACTGAATGACAATTCATGAAACTGTTCTTAAAACAATATTTTAAATCAATGATCCCGCGATTTAACAGTGTTGAAAAAACAGGTATCACGTGGTCAAACAGCCATTTCAGTTTAGATGTGGACGATAATTTACACCAGATTAAATCTTTAAAATTAATTGAATTGATGTGGACAGTCAAAATAAGATAACAACAAACAATTGTTTTACCCACCGTCCCTGACCAAATATAGAGAACTTCCGGGCCGCTAAACCACGCCCATTAATGTCTCGGCTACCTGCTACTGGACTCTCTAACGTTACTTACATTTCTATGGCTTCAGCGAAAGTCAGTCAGTCAGTCAGAGACTGATAAAAGCATCCGAGAAAGACACGCACGGCGTTATAATAAAGAGCTGGACAGGAGAAATCATGGCATCTTTAAATCTCGGATTTAACGGGGCTCGGAAAAAAGCAGCAGCGCGAATCAGAGCCGTGGAGAGGAGGAATCTGATCACCGTGTGCAGGTAAAGTCTGATCACATGAATTGTGTCTGACATACTGCATCGGCGAACGTGTGCGCTGATGTCATTGCTTACAAGTTTGTTTTTTGCACATTGCTGATGTTGGACCAGGAGAGATGATGACGATCATCTAGATGTACGTGCGCTGCACACAGTAACGTTGATCTGAGATCTGTCGTCAGTGAGCATCACGTCATAATTGACAGAGCCCTTAGAAAAAAAGTATTGTGGTAATACCAGAGTACAGTGACATACAAAATTGCACTGACCACTGCATTCACTGTGTTGTTTTTCCCCCGGGTGGATCAGCCTTTGTATTATACGTTTTACTATAAATATCAATCTTGAAATAGTATTACTCCAGTGAGACTATGGTAAATTTGTGGTTGCTATGGTTTTAACACAAATACTTTGATTGATATATAGGTACTGCGGTACAACCATGTAATTTGTGAGATTTCTACATTAACATGTATTATTTTTCCATCAGATGCTTTCATCCAGATGGATCCACACAAATGAGGATGATGTCTAGACTGTTATTTGCCATATTTTTTAAGTAGCATCTTCAATTTTGACTTCCTTTGATCAAACTACAAAGGGTTAGCATGTTTATACACAAAAAAGAGCAAAATTACAATGTTTGTTTGTTTATGACAAAAGGACCTCACTGCAATGAGGTCTTATGACAACAAAATGTCATGCTGAATGGTTTATTGTTGCATACTATATACAATTTTATGAATACTGATACTGTTGAGCATGCAATAAGCAGTACACTGGTTTTCTAAATATCTCAATTATCTCAATTATTTTTCCATTATTTTTTATTTCTGTAACATTTTCACAACCTGTTGAAGGGAGTAATGTCAGTGGTTAGTTTCTGACTTTCCTTGATGGTGACTTTGAGAAATGTTTATTTCAGAAACTTGTAGCTGAATATGACTTGTCTGTGAGTAAGTCTAATGAGACAGCATCACACAGAGCATGTTTGAAGCAGGAACAGCAACACAAATAAATGTCATGCCTATTAAGTGAGCACAGCAGGTATCAGCCAATGGAAAGGCTACGAGTGTTACGTGTGTGAGACTCAGACTGTCATAGTCATTTTGCTGTTTGTGTGTGGGAGAACAGAGGGACAGATAAGCAGAAATCCATTTCCACCAGTTTATCCTGTTTATCCTGTGATCTCTGATCCAGAGTTCATTCAGAGCCAGAATAAATCACCTCAGGTGGGTTTTTGGTGATAACATGTTGACGTTCAGAGTGTCTGAAAAGGGTGTCACAAACATACAGTACGTGTAACACATATGCATGATATCACTCAATACCAAAAATGTAGGCATTTTATGGTACGATGTGTTTAATTAATTTAATTTATTGGTTGAGCTGCCAAACCAGTTGAGAAGTTAGTTTAGCTTAGTTTAATTTAGTTTTTCTTAATTCTTAAATAATTGTTAAAATACAGTTGTATTTTTCAGCGACAAGCCTAAACAGTGTTCAGTTTTTATAAATTTACTCACAGATTTCTTCGAAGAATTTGATTTAATCCTTGAATTTTGTAAAAAAAAAAATGTATTAGTTTGGCAATAATATGCTGTTTGAATTTGA
The DNA here is from genome assembly GCF_015846415.1 of Triplophysa dalaica. Taxonomy (NCBI): domain Eukaryota; kingdom Metazoa; phylum Chordata; class Actinopteri; order Cypriniformes; family Nemacheilidae; genus Triplophysa; species Triplophysa dalaica. The sequence continues at coordinate 18,477,276 of NC_079553.1, forward strand.
GTTTCTTTTTAGTTTTGTAATTTTAATTAGGAAAATTTTATAATATCATGTAATGAAGCAAATTAGCTATAATTTTATCGTTACACATTAGTAAAAACATTATGTAAGTAATGTGTTTTGTTTCTGACATTTTTTCAACACCTAAAACTACCCTTATTTTTTTATAGGGAACAGTTTATTCTTTCTTTATAATGTATAGAAAAATAGGTTCGCAGGTGTTCACAGGTTGTGCATCAACCCTGCTGCTTATTTTTATGTTTGATTTATATAAAAATAAAAAAATAGCACGGGTATATTTCCAATTTAATATTCCCTATGTTACCTTCAAGAAAAGCGATTTGGAGTCTGGTTATGTTATTATCTTTCTGCATACTGGACATCCTACCTGCATTTCTTTTCATAAAGTGAGATTGTATCTGTTATGCATCAGCAAACATTTTGAACAGTTGTGTCACATGACTTTAATTCATAGAATACAATTCATCTTTAATGATCTAAAAAAGTGAAATAAAAATTGATCTCAAAATTTTGCATTTTTAATCCAGCTTTAGTTTGTAGTGAAAGTCTGGTCAAAGAAAGAGTCGAAAAGGTGAAGGAAAAATTATCATTTCATCCTTGTTTTTCTACATTTTCGCTGTGTTTTCAAAATGAAATGTCAGATGTGAAATTATCTCTGAAATGAAAAAGTCACGACTCATAAAAAAGCTGGTGATAATAAACTGGACTGTCATTATGCCAGAATTACATGTAATGAAACCGTAATAAACGCCTCCATTAAACACGTGGCGTCTCCTATTGAAGAACTCCTAAAAGCTCATTTAGTGTTTCTGAACAGTGTTTCTGTTGTCTGTAAAACTGGATTATGCAGATAAGATGTCAGCGTGTTCACGGTTGTGTGTTGTGAGTTCGCAGGTTCTCGGTAAAGACCCTCATTGATCGCTCGTGTTTTGAAACAATAGATGACGCATCTGCTGAGTTCATCAACTTTGTGTCTATTCTGGAACATATTCTGAGCCACAGACTGAAAGGTGAGACAGAAACTGTGTTATATTGGTGCACGTCATTTGTTTCTGAATGCCTTTTCTTTCCATGTGTGGCATAACCCTTTAATTTGATCAAGTGTATGCAGGTCATTATAAAACAGATAAAGAAGGATGCCAGATCTTCTAAAGTTTGATACTAGTAGTGGTTGAAATATTTAGGTCACAACAAAACTATTGTAACAGGCCACACGCAATTTCCTCACGTGTGAAATGAAGATATTATTTTCCCCCACACACACAGTGTCTGTGAAAATTAAATTTTCCCAGAAGCCTGACGTCTCACACGCATCCCCATCCATTATATAAGGATGCTAAGATGTATGCTGCTCGAAGACACACACGCACACACACTCCAGTAGAGTTAATGAGGTATAAAAAGAACAGTGACTGTCTCATTTTGGGTTCGAGAAGATCAGACTCTGACACAATAACATTTCTTTCTCTCTCTCTAAGTTCTAACCTGTTTATAGACTCTGGCTCTGTATATGAGTTATAGGTCTGGGAAATATAGATAATGTACATCCACAGTTTTTAAGCTTTTGAAACAAGATACTCTCATTATTTCTCTGTTCATCAACCAAATCCTATATTTCTCACACAGTTTGAAAATATTGAAACTAAGTTATATCAAAATTCACCCCAATTTTTTTTTTTTTCATCATTTACTCACCCTCTTGTCATTTCAAACCTCTATGGTTTTCTTTCTTCTGCAGAATACAAAAGAAGATATTTAGAAGAATGTTGGCAGCCAAATCATGGTGGCACCCTTTGACTTCTTAGTGGTTTTGTATGATTTAAGTCATTGGGTGCCACCGTTGTTTGGTTACCAACATTCTTCAAAATATCTTCTTTTATGTTCCACAGAATAGTCTTAAAGCGGGTTAACATCTCATATTAATCTTGAGTACCTATAGAGTAGTATTACATATTCGTATCTTCGAAGAGTATTTAGTTTGATCACTTTACGATTCTTTCTGAAAACATACGGCGCATGCGGGGGGGGAGGGGTAGGCTGAACCAAAGCACGTGCGCACCCATTGTCAACAAAACACAGACATCAGTTTCACTCACCGCATGCGGTTCATGTCCGGCATCTTTTAGCGCAGGGACGGCTCCATATATCAGTTTCAAACGATCTCCAGATCCAAATCCATCGTTTATATAACATTCATTACCCAAATGCAGTGAACAAACAAAGTCCTGAACTTCGCGAACGTATGCTCTCACTCTCTACTGCTTACAAGTGAAAGTGACGTCTGCGCATGCTCCTTCTCCTGCTGTCCTGTGGCCGTGCCGCATGCTTTTCGGGGAGAATTTTCCAATAAGGGAATAAGAAAAGTTGTGCCAAACAGTTTTATATGTTGAAAAAAACTTTCCGAAACCTGTACGATCGCTGGGGGTGTGTATTGAGCACAGAAATACTACGTAATACGCCCAACTCGTTTTTTGACAAGTTGACCATGTTAAGCATGAGAAGACAGCACGTTTAACATTGTAAAGAAGTCAGAATGCATGACATCGTTCGCTTTTAACATGTTTTCAACCACATAAGGATGAATTATTGATGACAGAATTTTTATTTTTTGATATGCAATAATATACAGTAAAAAATGTTGTTAAAAATGTCAATGTCAGTTTGTAATATTTTTTATACACGAAACAAGAGAATTACCAATTCAACAAAAAATATTTCTATTAAGTCCATTAAATTGATGACTTTAAAATAATTTTTTGCTGTAAATCTGTAAACCGATTAACAGAAATAAGTTATATACATCTGCTTATACTCATGGGGTGTGTGTATACCTGTTTTCTCTCTTTAGGTCAGGTCAGTTGGTTTGGCTATGAGAGTCCACGCAGTTTCTGGGATTACATACGTGTAGCATGTAATAAAGTACCGCACAGCTGCATCTACAGCATTGAAAACATGGAGAACGTCCGCAGCTCAAGGGCAAAGGTCAGAACACACAGCCAAAACATTCACAATGTTTTACTTCCCACAAGAAATGTTATATTGCATTATATATAATTATAAATGTTATATATAATTTTTTAAAGTTAAGAGTAAAAGTATATTATAAACAGAATTTTGGATATGTGTAACAACATTCATAAAGTCTTGTTTATGTATTTTTTTTTTTTTTTAATAATCCTGGCGTACGCCCCAGTTTAACCTAGTTTGGCTTGTTATATGCGGAGATGGTCCTTCGTTGTTGTCCGGAATGCATCAGGATGCATTAGCCTCTACAAATATGATGTGGTCAAATGCGTTTCTGACCATCTCTAACGTGGTTTGAATAATCCGATCGCAAAAGTTTTGGACTTGTGTTCCGTGCTGTCCGAGATGAACGTTAATGCCAGGCTCTCTCGTCTCTGCTGAATTACTTTCGTTTTAAAGGCTTTTGTGGTTAAAATGGTAAGAGGATTCTATCTCTCTATGTTTCTCTTAGGGTCGTGCCTGGATCAGAGTAGCGTTAATGGAGAAACGTTTGTCTGAATACGTTTCGGCAGCTCTGAAAGATTTTAAAACTACCAGGTTTGAGCCTTGAACGAGTCATGGAAACGAATGAAATGTTACACGTGAAGTTCTTTTGTAAATATATTTATATCCATAAGATACAAATCGCTCTTTGTGAATGCGTTACTGTAAAAATCTAAAAAGATAACGAAAATAATTGAGTAAATACAAAAGACAAAATGATTGGTAAAAAGTGTGAGAAATCTAAAATACAAAAGTGTTTTTTAATTCTTGGTCTTCATCAGATTCATTTTGTGTTTGTTTATCAGGAGGTTTTACGAGGAGGGGGGCGGTAGTTCTGTGCGAGGAGGCAGGGCTTCTTGCGGATACTCTGATTGGCCTAAATACCATTGACTTTAGGTACGTTTAATCATTTCCTGTCTGTAGGGTGGCTGTGACATTCAGCGGGACAGGATGTTGATCAGTCATTATATGGGTTACGCTTCATAAACACCTGCTGACATAAGCCTCCCACACACACTTATTTCATCACATCCCATAATCCTTTTACACTGTGACAGTGTATACCGATGAAGTGCACGTATTGAGTTTTGCTAAAATTCTCATCTTCTATTTGACAGTTTCTGTCTAAAGGGGGAGGGGCTTGATGAGAGCTGTCCAGTGGTCATTGACTACACTCCGTACCTTAAATTCACACAGACGTGAGTGCCACACACCTGTCATACGTGTGAACGCGTCTGTTAACGCATCTCTTAATTCAGGCTGTGGGTGGCTGTGTTTATGTGTCAGATCTGACAGCATCAGCAGTGATGAAGAGGAGATGAGGACGCTTGGCAGCAGTGGAAGTGAAGCAGGAACTCCTGAAACATACATGGCGGCAAGTCTGATGGCCGATCAGAGCACCTGGTACAGCAAGAGTAAAAGACTGGAGCAGAAATACAGAGTCGTGCTGGAACAGAAGGTGAGAGAATTGTTTCTGCAGTATGCATAACTTACCAGTAATATGTGAATTGTATTTTGATTACTGCCTCCCACAATGCAGTGCGCTGGACTTGACCATTCCATTTCGCTGTGAGCAATAGCATTGTTGGATTGTTTATACATTTGTACCGTCAGCCCTGATTCCAGTTGTGTGTGTCGTGTGTTTAGGGTTATCTGGAGGAGCTTGTGCGTCTGAGAGAAGCTCAGCTGTCCGAGTCAGATTCTCAGAATAAATCTCTCCTGCAGCGCCTGACAGACACTGAAATCAGCCACAAACTGGAGAAAGAGCAGCTTGAGATCATCATCCTTGAGCTTCAGGATCAACTGTAAGAGTCTTTAAAACTATTATACAATTGGAAACATTAGTGAATTCACTCACTCTGTGAAAGTTATTGATTTATGGTAATGAAAAGTGCTGGTCATGGTGAGAAATATTGTTCCAAGAGGTCTGTGAAGTGTATTGATTTATCTTTTTTATTTGTATTAGCTCTTTAATATTTGTTTTACATTTTTTTAAGAGATGCTTTCATGCAAAGTGACTTACAAATGGCGAACATCACAAGCATTTTGTCAAGAGCATTCCATATTTATAGTGTACGATTGCAAGTCGTATACATTTAAGAGCTGAAATAAAACCATCTAAAGTGAAAAAGTGAAAAGCAAAAATCACTTTTTAATATTTTGTTGGGTAGATGGATTATCTGAATCTCAATACTCATGTCCAAAGATGTCGACTGGATTTTTCACTCTGTCAGACTGAAGTTCATGGTTCTTCTGAGCACCGGAAAGCTGTCTGCTTGTAGAGATGTCACCCCCAAGAACAGAGCAGGGTTGCTATGGAGACAGATGCATAGAAGTTAATCGGTTATTGCAGCATGTAAATCAGGAGGGGATTTGATGGAGAAACTACTGGAAGAAAAAATAGTACATTCTTTATGTATATGTGTTAAAGGTCCAGTGTGTTGTATTTAGGAGAATCTAGGATCTATTGACAGAAATGCGCTACCCAGCAATCACAATACGTTCTGACGACGTCGTCAGTTCGTCTTCATTTGGTCAACGTGACATTGCTTTGTGACCACGTTCTGAGGACGTCTTGGCAACGTTCCATTCTTAGAATTTGGTCAAACTTCAGTATAGGGGGCAATTCTCGCTTTTAACAAACCATTAACTACGACTTTCCCCCCATTAAACTGGGTAGGATTAGGGATGTAGAGTATTGTCACACAGAATATATGCTTTAAAAATACTAATAAACAGCCAATATGCCAATAACAGGCTTGGTAATAACAACTAGTTAATAGTGAGGATTGCCCCCTATATTGAAGGGTTACCTAGAATTTTTGCTAACGTTTCAGAAACGTCTTAGCCATCGTGAACTGAACCCATGGAGAACGTTGTAGCGACGTGGTGTACTGGACTTCAGATAACGTGGGCACTGGTCATTTGATTAATGAATCTGGTCCTTTCTATTTATTATGCTATGATATGGAAAATTTATGATCAGTAAAATCTGTTATAATGTCAGGATGAAAGCTATATTTAGGATTAAAACTGCATTTCTATTTATTTAGTGTGTGCGTCTGATATGTGCGTTCCGTGCAGGTCATGGCTAGAACTGGGCATCAGCACTTCAATACCACATAATTTTTGTCACAGTGAATTACTATTTTTATTTTGTTATTGTAAGTTCAGGGTTGGCCTAGGTGTAGGTGTTAGGGCTAAAATATACTACAAGACTTTTGCTCAGATTTTGCCTGGATTTTCAGTCTAGACTTATTGCAGAAAGTCTGTGACAGTCTGCAGATTTGATCAGTTAGTGTGTTTCTATCTGAAACTTTCAAAAAGTCTGCAATTGTATGATGTCTAGTGTAAAAAAATCTGTTCAGATTTTAAAAGTTTTGTAGTGTATTCCAGCCATTAGCAAAGTAATTTATTGTAATTTTATGGCGTGATTTTGCATTACTTTGGGCCGTAGCTGTTCTAGCCACAACGGTGTTATACAAAGAGCGTTTGATGTGTTTCCATCATTTAAACGTTAACGGTCATTTCTTTTGACCTTACTGGCTGATGCGAATTAAGCGGTTTATTAATATTCTTTCTTTACTTTATACCTTACATATGTGAGCATATTTTCACATATTTTAGTGATTTTCGATTGATTTGGTGGGTTTAATTGAATGGACCCTGATGTTTGGGAATGGGACTAAAGAAGCTTTTGTTTGTTGTCACTAAAAATGGACAACCTGCTAAATTTATGTGGTAAGAATATAATGTTAAGCTTAAAGATAATGTTTTTTCATCTCTGTCAATAAATATCTGCTTTAAATCCTCCATATTGTGTTGAAGTCTTTGATTATTTATGTAATTTACTTCAGTATCTAAATAAAATGTGTTGAGTTTTATTGATCGTTATACTGTGCTTTATACATATTTGAAAGGAGAATTATTCCAATTGTGCATAAAATGTAATCTTTAACACACAGATTAAATCACAAATTAATTAAATCCTTCCTGTGATGGATGATAATTGTTTGAATTATAATGGACAACTGCTCTACAGAGCGTGTTTTGTAAATACGTTATCTCCTTCAGCAAAGAAACTAAAAAATGCAGACATCTTAGTCCAGTGGAGTGAGCAGTTGGTTGCAATTCACAACCTCACCACTAGATGCCGTTAAATTTCAAACACTGGACCTTTAAATGATAAATACTTTTAGTGTCTCAGTTTATTTCAGTTTATTCCTAAATCAAATGTTTGATCTCTAAGAAACACTTAACTAATAGAAAAGTATAGATTGAATGCACTGTATGCTGCTTTAGATAAGCATCTGGCAAATACATAAATGCAAATGTAAGGTGCTTTGAAACAAAGCATCTGCTGAATGAACAAATGTAAAGGCATTCGTTCTGATAGCATCCTTACTGATGACGAATGTTTTAACAAAAGCAACACATTACCTCACAACAAACGTTTAGAGATTAAAGTTGTAATCTGAGAAGATATAAAGCAATCTCTTTCCATGTAAAGCTGTATGTGTATCCCTGTATCAATTGCAACATCAGAGGCTGAATCAATACGAAGGAGCGTGTTTGTTCTCAGACTGCTGTGAGTGATTTACAATGGGTCATTTCCAGCTGTGGGCAGTTTTGAACCTTATTGTTGAGGTTGAAGACTGTTTGTTTGTTTGTTTGAGAATATTGGCAGGTTAAGTCATTGATAGATAAACAGACACTCACCATGTTTTTGCAAGAAACCTGAAATTATTTACGTTTATGCAAACGTTTTTAACCAAAGTATACCAGACATTTGATCAGTGTGTGTGTTCCCTGGGAATCAAACCTATGACTTTATTTGTGCAAAAAATCCTCTACCAGTCGGGATACAGGAACACATGCAGGTTCTTAGACCTATTCAAGAATATTGCTTTAAAATATCAGGATAGGAAGTGAACTTTAACAATTTAAAGTTAGAAACACCAGGCTATTCTTGTCTGCCTAAATATGTTAGTTCAAAGACTTCTGGTTCTATGTTGTTCTTATCTTCATCATTGTACTTTATCTCTTTGTGTCCTTCCATGTATCTGTTCACTCAGGACAGTGATGAAGAACCATGACCTGCGCTCCAGACAGGAGCTTACGTCCCACTTGACAAATCAGTGGCCCTCACCTGCTGCCTTGGATACTAACGCTGTTGCCTTGGATACGCTCCTGTACAGGAAACGCATAGGACCATGGGATGAGTATGTACTTCCTGTTTTTGTAGTTTATATCCGAAGTATGAACCTAGTATTGATACATGCAGCTTTACCTCAGAGCTTGTATTGGATTTCATTCAAAGGTCTGTTCCTGTTCAACATAAGCAAACGTCAGCTGTGCGCAGCTGTATTTTTGGCCTCTATCTCAGCTTCATTTTGATTTTAGCTGATGTATGCAGCTCTGAAATCACATTATAGTGTTGGCACACTTTGAACTGCCATCACTGTCATTCATGAGGAACGTATACAGGGCTATTTAAAGGGTTGAGGTCATTGTAAACCAAATTTGGGGTGAATCTCACAAAAACATGCCCAGAAACGTTATTTTTTTCATCACATTCTCCCCAAATTTTAGTTTTGAGCTTTTGTTATTTCACTTTTTACCAATGGTGACTTGCATTAGATTCTAATTACTGTAATACAGTACGCTATAAGTGCATCACATATTTGAACGGATAGTTCACCCAAATTTTATTCACCCTCATTTTATCCAATACATGTTTATGACATTGTTTTCTGTCAAAGGGGCCAATGTTTTGGGTTTAACATTCTTCTAAATATCTTCTTTTGTGTTCTGCAGAAGAAAGAAAGTCAACAGGTTTGGAATGACATGAGTGTGATTTTAGGTGAACTGTACAACAGAGACTACTGGATGATGTACTTAACTGTAGAATTTACATTATTAGTTTGTTTCACACCACAGAAAGTCAAAGGGGAAAAAATCATTCATTAAATTCACTTAACGTGTTATCATAATCGTAAGATTCTTAAAATAGGCCTTTTTTTGCTCTATTTTGGGTGAAATGTGACATGTTTTTGACAAGTTTAATAAATGTGCCCGTGCGTGTGTGTGTCCCACAGTAAGAGCTTCCAGAGTTTGGAGCATCTTTCTGCAGATATGAGTCTATCTCAGGCGTCTCTGGATCCACCACAGCTGAACCCTCACAGTCTGGACAGCAAGGCAGGACTTTCACACTGGCACAGAGAAGGTTTGTGTTGTGTCTGTGTGTTATGATTCAGCTCTGGTGACATCATCATACTCTGATATCGGACATCTAGAACTGACTTAATTATAGATGATGTCATTTCTTCATACCATCTGAGGGTAAGATATCAGCAGCAGTCTTCCTACAGCGTTCATGTGAATCTCATGAAAATATGAGACAGCGTCTGGGTCATATTTTACCCTGAAATCAAATGATATTTCTTTTGGCATCAAATCTCCTTTCATTTTATTCTTTTAAAATAAAATATTTTGTATTATTTTATTCCTTTTATTCTCATTACCATAATGTGTAATGATGTTTTTTGTCTTGTTTCAGATTCTTTACTGTAGTAAATCAACAAGTTTGTTGTAAATACCGCTATATACAAATATTGTATATTTATGTGGTCAAATTGATCCAGGCCTTGTGCGTTTTCGTCCATTATACATTTATCATTTTGTGCATTTCCAGGAAAACGAACCCATGACCTTGTCGTTGCTAGCACCATCCTCTGACCTGTCATCTTTCTCCTCAGATGTTGCGTCTGCAGCTCTGTTTTTCCTCACTTTAAAATAATCACTAATACAATTAGAAGATATCACATGTGAGATGTTGATGTCTACTCACTAATGTGTGCCTATGTGCGGTTGTGTTTTCACAGGGAAAGAGGATACTCCATCTCTAAGGGGTTTGTGTGGATCATTGACCTCGATGGCCAGTTACAAATCTCTCGCCAGCCTAAAGTCAAGTGAGTATCTGGCCAGTCCCACAACAGACATGACCAGCCCAGGAATTACTCCATCCTGAACACGCAGAAAAGTATGGACATTATACGCACAGACAGACACATTCACACAAACACAACCTCCTACTTGACAAACAAAGGTTTGGATGGTACATGAGAGAAAATGGAGGAAAAACGATTAGAAAGAAAACGACACTACCATGCTCAGTGTTTCTCTGAGAGACATTTCTGCCAGACAAGGCAACGCCCCAGTTCTGGTTTTATTTGTTCAGTATGTCATTGAAGTTTGTGTTTATTATTGTTTATCAACGTCCTCACACACACTTACCATCTGTTTAAAGAAACACATGAAACGACAATCTTGACTCAGGACATCAGGAATTCAAGCCTTTTGTAAAACAACCCAGATTTCGCATTTTGCAGTTTTATTTTGTTATTTTAATTTTGTGCTTGAGGTCAAGTTGTTTCTAAAATCTGTGAGGAATTGTAAGTTAATATGAGTGGAACTTTGGCTCCCAGCTAAATTTTGACATTTCTCCTTCTATTAGATACATTTAAAATTTATTGACACCTAATTTACCAATTCAAATATTTATTCATCCTTAAGTTAAAAATTTCCAACACTTATTTATATTGAGATAAAAAGTGTAACTCGCTGAGATCTTATCTTTACAGAAAGCTTAACATACAGTCAAATCCGTGCAAAGGGCATAGGAATCTTGTATCCTCCTAAAGAGCTGTATGTTGCGATATTGACTATTGAGTCTACATTACGCTGCTTGATACATGGCTACTGACTAGATTAATAAATAAATGAACAGGAAATATTGATTTGAGCTGAAGAGAGAGGAGGCAGAGTGATATGTGAAACGTAAATTTGCTATAGCTATACACAAATTAGCACAGCAGGATTGTGGTCAATTAAACGGTTTTGGTGGTCATTATATGAAAATATTAAACCTCAGAATGCCGTTATTGACCAAGAGATGTGTATAATAAATCCCTTGAAATGCGTAATGAATTCACACAGTATAAGTACTTGGTATTTGTAATGAGAATATTGTTTTTTTTAAAAACAAATAGACTGTTTTAATGGTAATTTTCATGATGGTGGTTGTCAGGAATTTTTTTAAGGTGGCCCGCTCTTTGCATGAGTTTTTAAAAAAAAATTTATGTAATTGGGTTGGTGACCTTGACTGTAAAGAAAAATAGTTAATGCATTTCCAGTACAGATAATAGAAACAATCTGTTTTTTCAGAATAACATGAGTCATGCACAATAACACAAGAAGTGTGCATTGCGTAAATAATAAAAATTCGCCATAGACATAGACAACCTAAAGGTTTTGACTGCTTTTGATGTATGACATTGTTATGTTCGCCTTCTATGTTTGCCTTAATTCTCACACATACGTCTGGTGTTCTGTATGTAGATGTTAACAGGTTTTAAATGAAGCATTTAAGATTCACTCCGTATTCAGAATTCTTCAATCAGTGAAAGTGCCCTCTTACATGGAGTGCACATGCATATGTATGATCAAATTTACATATCCACACACCACTACATATTCATCAAACACAAGGTATTAGTTATGCATAATTTCTCACCATCATTCAGATAGTGGCTGATGTGCATACGATAAAAATACAGTATATAAGACAGAACTGGAAAGAATAGTTGTTTTCTTAATTTAAAAAGTAAAACCTTTAAAACTTTTTTTTATCAAACTAGCAAGTTACTTGTAATGCTGTAAAATACAAAAAAGTGTTCATAGTAACAATTATAAACTATTATATTCAGGTCATTAGGCATGCTAGGCCATGATTTATAATAATTTCACGTTCAGAAATGCGTAATAGAATTTCAGATTAAAGGCAAAAGCGTATGCAGAGCTCCTGTTGGTCGCATAACTGTCTTGTTGGCTCTTACTGTATGTTGCCTTGGCGAGCATCTGTGTTTTTAGCCTTTTAGATCGTCTCGTCTGGCCGTGTGATTTTCTTTTGTACCACAGAAATACGTTTTACATGTAAACGCATGTTGTACACTCTTCAGAGCTAGATATGAGATGTCGTTAGAAGTCAGTACATTTCACAGTGCAAGTTTTCAAATACATTCATTCAGTACTGCCTGATTCTACACATGCAATGAAACATATTTGATGTGTCTAGTGGAATGAAGGAATGCAGCTGCGTACATTAAGAAATGCTTATGAAATACTGTAGGACTTAGTGTATTAATGTTCTCTTCAAGGTAGGTTGCTGACACAGTCATTGTTATTAAATGGAAAAGTTATCATTTGTTTTTAAATGGAATACTTATCATTTGTTTGAGTTGAACTGCTGAATTTTGATGCCTTTACTGACATTTTTGAATGTATTCTTTTTTATGACTTTTTACATTTTGGGCGATTTAGCTTTTGTCAAACTTTCTGTTCTATTACAGTGTGACAGAAACAAATGCTGTGAGCACAATGAAGGGACACTGAGATGAATATCATATATTCAGCATCATTTTGCATTAATTTGTTCAGTCATTTAATTTTGTGTCCGTAATTACATCCATGATTTTTCAATAAACTGAAATGTAAATTCGATCTTGGCTACAGGCTGGTTTTGTCTGGAACATGTCTGTAGTGTGTTGTGATATCTCAATGTGGATTTTAATCTTTTAATTTATCTATACTTAAGAACAGTTTCTAACCCTTGAAATATTGAGAGCTGTGCGTAGCTCAAATTCAATGAAAGGCAATATTCTGTATATACAAAACAAGGCACAGATATGTTTTATATACAGTATGCATTTTGTAGGCAACATATACGACGTTTAAATACATAAGAAATCAAACATCCAATCAGTTATTAGGGCTTTTACATAACACAGTACCTGAGTTTTAGGGTTTTTGGCACCATTTACACACCCTGTCCTTATTTATTAACAAAAACAAACAAATAATGAGATCACTAAACGGCAGACTACAAAGACTAAAAAATCATATACAAAAACTACTAAATCAATTACATTAATAAACATGATATCTAATGGTATCCAAATTGTTTGTGTAACAATTAAAAATTCCATAAATATCAATAAATAAAAATATTAAAGATTAAATCTGATCTGATTTATAATCACAATAAAATTAATATCAATTATGTAATTTAAAAAAATGTCTGCCATGTGTTCCTTCTTTACTCTTTTGAATATATGTTCACTAGAGACAGGCAGTTATTTCACAGCATGACATCATGCATGATGGGGAATAGGTGAGATAACCAGTTATTAATTCCTCTTGTTTTTAAAGAAATCTATCTGATGAAGTGTTCAGTGGTTTGTTGCAGAGCTGTCTCAGGTGTGTGATGGATGAGGTGCTGGGCTGCAGTCCGGTCTTTCTCCAGGTTACGTCTGCGGAATAAAGCTTTACCAAACTCATATGTGCTAACCATTATAGCACACGCAGGTGCCACTTTTATCAGCCTGGGCATAAAACCTGAGGATGAGATGATAGAGAGTCAGTGCTGTTCCACTGAGACATCTAGTGGTAGTTGTTAATAGGACTGTGCAATATAAAGAAAATAAAGCTTCACTATTTGCATCTGCATCAACCTAAAACGTTCACTATGCATAACTTTTTATATTAAATGTACTAAAATCATTTGGTTAATGCAAACCACTGTCATATGAATATTGCAATATGCACATTTGTGATCTTTTGATTCATTTGGCAGCCCTAATATAGTTATAGTTATTTGTCTAGTCAAAACATTTTATTTTTGGTAATACGGTTGAAATGATAGTGGGAGAAATTTAATACAGTCTACCTGCAAACAGTCCAGATAGGCCATTCTCTGCCACTATTCGCTTCATCACATTGTATGTGCTGGATGAGACTTGTTTGGACACTGCAAAGAAAAAACACGGTTCCCACATTTAGACCAACAAATTTCAAATTCTTTTCCATGATTTTTCCAGTTATTCATCATTACTTGTAACTAGAATTTTCATCCTCACATTTCGTTGCCTGCAATTCACCAAGTTCCACTTGCCGCCTCGTCTTCACCACGTCAAACGGCAACGTGACTATCGCTGCAATCTTAATACAATAACAAAGTTCTTAGGCGGATGTGCTTGTGTAACTCACAAGTTAATCTTAATGATGTTAAAAATAAAAGGAAAAAATGATTTGTATATTGAATACAGTGTTATGTATATATTGTCCGATATGTCAAATTCTTGCCCATGTACAGTATATCCAAGGTCTCTTCAAAATTCATAGATGTGTTTTCATTAAAGCCAGACAAGTTTGAAACGTGACCGCATGATTTGTTACGAGTAAGCAGGTCTATTAGGTGGGATGCATCAGGATGCAAACAGCATTTCACACAACTTGACCTATTTTGCTCCAAATTATTCCCATGAGACACACGCAGACTCACCGATCCAGACACCGCTCCGGCTGTGAATGTGATAGCAAAGGTTGGATTTGAACTGTAGTAATCACAGGACCAGGATTTCCCATCTCATAGTTATACCAGTACATAGCTGAGGAGAAAAGCCAAACACACAAGGGTTCATATGTAGTCTTAATTTAACCGCCGTTGGCTATGGGTCTATTATAATGTGAATCACCTGAGAAGGGGACGTCTCGAAGCAGCGTGGGACCCCAGCCTCTCCACAGTGACCGCAAGCCCTCGCTGTGCACCGATGACCTGATCACAACGCTCAGCTGTCGGTACGACTGTTTTTCAGACTGAAGCTTTGTGCGGATCAGCTCCAGGGGGCTTATTACTGTGACCGAGCCCACTGACACACACACAAAACTCAGGTAAAGCAGAGCCCGCTTTGACACCGTAATTAAGAATGTGGTGGAAAGGTCAAACACTTATCAATCTGGTTAAACAGTACCTCTTGCGAAAGCACCGGCCAGTAGTGGAGCCGTGTCAGATCTGTCACCCATCCTGACCTTGAGAGCACCGCAGAGCTGATCATAAGATGTAAAATAGATCACAGTCGCAGGCACTGCCATCATTCTGTAATAAAAACACTTCATTGTTCTTGCAGTAAAGGTCAGATGTGTCCAGATAGCCGTAAACATCCTCAGGGTGTGGAAAATGAAGCTGAGCACTTACAGCGTTGGTGGAAGGCCACTCCACAGAGACCTGATTCCCTCCCTGCGTATGATCTTAATAAAGGCATCCTAGGACAAAAAATGTTAAAAATTTAATTCTGCAACGCTTCAGTCTGTAAGTTATCAACATGTACTGTAACAGTCCTTGAAGATTAATATTTTAATCCTTAAAACTGCTTTTTGAATGTTTGTCTTACCACTGTGCCGTTGAAATGACCAGGTGCTTTGTACCACGCTTTACCATTTCCATTCTCACAGACGCATATATGATCCATCAAGCCATTACAGTACAAAAAACATTTTCCTGTCGGTTAGAAGATCAAACAAATAAATAACTAAGGTTTCAAACCACATCAAAGTCTGATACAGAGACAGTCACATATGTTTACCTTTGGGAAAAGGATTCTTCTGTGCCTGCAATCTGATCTTCACAACATCAAGAGGCGTCACTGTGAACAAATTTGCAAAAAGCATTTGCATTTTTTATGTTCTTGAGTTTTATACTCAAGAACATACAGCCTGAAATAAACCATTGCTTTGCCCGTCATAAACATAGATTTAACTGCATACTTTATGAAATTCAGATCTGTAAACAAAAACAAGCCTGTTTAACATATACATCCAGCATCCATTGCTATTTGTTTAAAATATAAACATGTGATCATCACCCTACCAAACAGTGAAGTAATAATTGCCCCAGAGCAGGACGCCACCATCTGCTGGAAGGGTGTAAGGCCCTCTGTGGCTACTAGAGAACTTTTCTGAGAGACCATTTCAACACCTGTAATGTATTTTAAAGTTCCGTTCATTAAGTACTTCCTTGTTTTTAGAAGTTCCATTAACAACAGTCACGTGTCAAATATGAACATTATTAAGTTGTCTCCCTTACCTTGGACTTTGTTTAAAAAAACTCACATGTTCGTTATGCATACAGTCATACAAGAACACTCCCCCGGTTATATAGACTATCATCAGCTGTCAACTACAACTGCCCCACTACTGAGTTTTTAAAGAACGTCAGCAGCAAACACTACACAAAATCGACAAAAACTGTACACTGTCATCGGTGTAAATACTACTAGTAAAATACAGAGTTAAAAACAAATTTACATGATTCGCCTGGAGTTTCATGCTGCTGCGCTAGTGTGCGCCATTGGGCTTACACAACACATGACGTGCGTGCCGGTGTCTGGTATTCACAGCAGCACATTCGTTACTGCTTCCTTTTTAAATTTCGTCATAAGTTCACGGTTATGAAACTGTATCGAGGTTTATGCCCTATTAATATAAGTAAAAAAAAAATATTTCCTGAATACAGGCAATAATCGTCATATGAGAACGATTGTTGCTCAATGTTCAACATTTTTAAAGATCTGTTTTCATAAACTTACTTCGAATATATGTCGAATCTACCTCGGTTAATTGCCAGGATGACATCAGGCTTTATGGCGAAGCGGGAAAATAGAAAGAGCTCGCGTCGAGTGTTTGTTATGAAGATGTTTATAAACACAGATAAGAAACATAACATCTAAAAAGCCTTTTTTTTGTTTTTATCTCAAACGTTTTAAACTAACCAACACTTTCGAGTAATGGTAGTTCGTGTTGAAGGTGTAACTGGCTGCTTTGGCTGGGCTTAGGGTTGTGACCGTTAGGACTTTAAACTTTACATTATGAAGCACGAGTCATTCTCCAGATGTGTGGATCGAGGTAATGTATTTGTTAATTGTTTACATTGCGTCTACTTTTCGTATCATACTTACACAAATATTATGGCAATGCTATGCTTTTTGACATGTATTCTTTAAAAATACTTTGCACCATCATTTAAATGCATGAGTACAGATGGTGTAGCCTAAAGTACTGAGTATAAGTCCATTTTGAAATATGCCTGTATTTGCTTATGTATTTGGGTGTATAAATTGATTTAGCTGTTGTTGTACTGTTGTTGGTCTTAACAGATTCAAAACTGGAACAAAATGCTGCATCATCTAAAAGCATCGTAAAATCAACATGTGCTGTTCTACAAAACAAACCATTCAAAGGAAGAATATTTTACATTGATTTGCCATGGAATAAGAGGACACAAACCTTAGAAAGTGACATTAAAAGTCTTGGTGGGGTAAGCCAGATATCAATTATTTTTCTTTTGAAACAAGTAAAAAGGCAATTGTTTACCAGCACCAAGGGAGTTTATAAACAAAGCTACTAGTTTGAATGCTTCAGAATGCATACAATGCAGTCATTGCCATTGACCATTTAAAAGGCTGCAAAACTTCCTTTTTATTTTTTATTTAAGACTATTTTAGCAAAATTAATCCATTTAATCAATACAGTTTATAATATTAATGGGAACATTAAATAATTTGAAGACAAGTGTGAAAATGTTTTGTTTTCCTGTATTTGGTCCTGCTATTCTTTTGTTATGGGTAAATCTATAGCTCCATTCAAATCACTGATGTTGGTTTGATTGTATTGGATACAATTGTATGGGATGGTTAAATACTTCAACATGTTTTATACTGTGTATTCTGCTTCACTCCAATTTATTACAATTTCACATAACTTTTCTCATCTGTTTTGTTTATCAGACCGTGGAGAGGTTCTTCAGTAAGGAGATCAAGTATCTGGTGTCCAGCAAGCCAGAGGCTCGATATGCTCAGCGTCTGCTGCCGGACTCTCCAGCTCCCAGCCCAGATTCAGGGGTCAGCTCTCCTCATCCCAGCAGCAAGAGGGACAGCCATGTACACAGGGGCAGCTCCCAGGGACCCACAGATACGGTTAGCGATGACACTTTTGCTCTGCTTGTCTTCACCTGCACATGCAATTTTGTATCTGTGTACTTTTCTCAAAAATTCTGATTAATTTGAGTAAATAAAAGTTTAGTAGTTTCCTCATCTTGTGTTTTTTGGGGGGGGGGTAAATTTCACTTTACTAAATGGGCTGCATCATACCTGCAGTAACATTTTGTCCATTTTTATGTTACAAATGTTTGACAGTTGCTGTGAAGAATGAATATTAAGAGTTTCATTGCTTGCATATCTGTTTTGTATAATGTATTCTATCATCTATATATACTATGTTTTTAATTTGTCTTTGTTTTAAAAATCCTTTACTGTGTCTAATATTTGAATTTACATTTAATTTTTACGCTACATTTTCCTGTGTTATTAGAAATGTTTAATTTGTGTTTGCGTTTTTCAGGCGACTGTAAGTCGAGGAAAATCACTTGTGGAGAGGGTAGTTAAGGAACAAGTGAGTTGGTCTTTGTTTTGTTAATTTTCTTTTTTTGTTTGTAGATTAACTCTTTGAACAAGTGAGTAAATTGTGTGTTTTTGGTTCAGTCTCAGGAACGCATTCAGATGAATGGAATCTTGGCCAATGCTTTGGAATGGGGGGTCAAAGTCCTGCATGTTGATGGTATCATCAACACCTTTGTCATTTACATTTTTTTCACCATTAATGCTTGCGTTGTTAGTAAAATTAGATGCTTGTTACCCAGCTAAATCAATAATGGCCAAAAGGCAGAGTATGTAATTCACAGTGTTATACATATTTGAACTGTGATTTTGTGTTTTCTGCAAGCTTAAGGGTTGAAGTTAATCAGGTTTGTTCTACACAGATGTTATTTCCTACATTGAAAAAAGGAAGGCAAAAACCATTTCAGCAAAAAAAGTGGAACCAGTCATAAAAGGACCTGTAAGTAATTTATATTATTTACACATGTTATCCTGAAATATAGTTAATGTTAGCATTTTGGGTGGCATTATACTTTTACCTATAAATTTGTTAGTAGAACATTTGAATGATATTTGTTCGAATTCTACAGAAACCTGAAAAGCTTTTTGTATAATTCTGAGTATGCATATTTCAGACAGGGTTACATAATTTACATTTAGTCATTTAGCAGACGCTTTTATCCAAAGCGACTTGCAAGTTGGTTAAACAATGGAAGCAATTGGGTCAACATTAGGACAACAAATAGCATAAGTGCATAATAGCTCACTTATTCAATATCTATTCAGTTGTTTATTTGCTCTTTATTTGTAGGTTAAAATCAAACCCCCAGAGAAAAGTACATTTCTGAGAAACCGTGGTAAGTACGATTGTTTGCAGCATTATTTGTTTACAGAGTATAATTATCTCCTCCCGATGAGAAAAAGTTCTAGTTGATTACAATTTTACTTTTATTTTCAGCTGGAAGAATTAGTCGACCGTTTGTGAAAGTGGAAGATTCAAGCAGGTATTTACTTTGTTGTGATTAAATTGAATGTGTCAGGAACTTGTCTTGGTTTTAGATGGATAACAGTCAAATTTTTCTTTTTTTCAGACATTATCGACCCATCTACCTCCCTATGACCAACATGCCTATATGCAACCTACAATCTGCTCCACCCTGTAGTCCCTTTCTGATGGAGCAACATGGGAAAGATGATGCAAAGAAGAAACTGAAAGAGGAGAGGTAAAATGAGAAATAGTAACATTTTTAGTTAGGGGTAGCATGACCATGAGCCATATTCAAATTTGTGGTGTCTGATATTTAAATGCACATCGTAATATGTGCCGTGATGTTGAGTTTTTAATGCTTTTGTATGTGTGAATAAAAATGTTTGTTTTGGTGAAGGTCTGGTGGTGACCGTGGAGCTAGGGGAAAGAAAGATAGACGAAGAGGACAAGATGGGAGAGAGAAAAGGAAAGGAGGATACTGCGAGTGTTGTGAGGTCAAATTCGACAACCTAAAGGCGGTATGTGCTAAAATCAAAGTGTAAAAAGTATTTGTTGTGGTCTCCATGCAATAGATAATTGACAGTATTGTAATTTTGAGCTTAAACTAGGATGTTAACATCTGAATTCACTGTGTGATATTCTGACCCCCAGCACCTAGATGGCACACAACATCAGACTTTCTCTAAGAGCGAGGAGTATGCAGTTGTGGATCGTGTCATCGCGGAACTCACCTGTGATCTCACTGACATCAGCACACACTCCAAAAGGTACAGACACGGGTCACTATTTTTAAGAATTTTTAACAACTCTGCTTTTAGAAGATGATTTTATCCAAAACATCATTGAAGGTTCTACACATTTGTTTAGTGTTTCGGTTAAACCCTTGACCTTGGTATTTAGGTGGTGTTCTTTCAATTTGTATCTTTTGTAGGGTGAAATGTAGTGTTTCCACCCCCCTTCTGCATGCAGAAACCATACATGTGGTGAAGGAAGATATTGTAGCTCTGGCTGGTCATGGGAAGCCAAAAAGCGAGGGCTTTTTACATTTGGACTCTACAGCCATACAGTCTCTGTCAGACCAAGCCAGAGAAAAATCTCTACTTGTTCGGAAACGCAGCAGGGGCCAATATGATTTCCCGTGGAGCAACAGGGACAGCTTATTGGACCCTTTTGATCTGGAGAAATCCCAATCCAAGCGTGGATCTTTTGAGTTGGAATTCCGCTCGCAATCTGTTGTACGGACATATGAGCGTAGATCTTTACTCAGCGGAGAGAAGAAATGCGCCTCCTATACGCTTGAATATAGGACAGACCACGACATGAACCCAGGTCAACACTTCAGTGATGGAAATGTAGAATCTATACCAGGAAGAGAGTGCTTCAGGACTAACTTCAGTGACATGTACACAAACAGCGTGCTGGAAAATCGGGCTGAAAATTCAACTTTTTGGCCTCAAGCCAGTACAGAACCTGAACCAAACCTGGACAGCCCCTGTAGTTCACTGCGGCGTAAGGTTCGAAATGTCAGACCAAGGAGAAAGGAAAGACCAAACCTACACATCCAGTCCAGTAAAGAGAGAGTATCTTTGAGCTCTCTGTCACCCGTTAGAGTTGTACAGCAGCGTGAGAATACATCTGTGTGTACCCTGGACCTGTGGCAGCTATTCCAGTCCAGTGACGACATGGATGAAGACTTTAAAGGTTTTTCAGATCAAAAACCAGATGGTACAGGTATAAATGGAACAGGTAAAAACTAGAGGAAGGACAAATGGAAGTATGCATAGAGCACGTAGAGTGTGTTCTAAAAGTTATGAATACACCAGTTAATATATAAATATTCATAGATTTGTTTTCTTTAATCAGTAGGATGAAAAATGGTCTCGTGACCATACTGGCTTTAAAAGAAACTCTTTATTATAAACTGGAAAAAGCATACTTGATAATACCTACTGATTAAAAAACACACAATGTTTGTTAATTGCATTTTTACATTTATATTGTGTATGTAACTGAATCACATAATGGCATGAAGCTTATATGATTTTCTGGCTTCTGTAATAAATTGCAAGTATTTTTTAAAATTGTTTGAATGTTTTTTTGGCTATAATGCATGGGGGAAAGTACCAGGGTCTCTAGCACATTATAACATGCGTTTGTGTGTTAAATGCTTGACTTATAGCAAGAATTCCCTTCTATTCATAACATCTATAAAGGTTAACAAACGTTCTATAGGTATGCATTAACTTTCAGTAAATGCACACCTATGAAGGTGTTCCAGGTCTGCCGCCCGCATTAATGGCACGGCATAGTCCGAGCGAATTGCGTTTTCTTTCTGCGTTTGGGGTGAAAAACAAAGCTTGAAATTGCTGAGATACGTTATACTGTTTTCGAACATTCCAACGTCCCTTTATGTCTGGATGTGGGGTATGGGCCTCCAGAAACATGATTTAGTATAATAAGTGTGCCGATGTGCACGTAATCTCAAACAACAAACATGACTGCTGTGATACAAGAACAGAGAATTTGTATTTTATAAAGTATGTATACACTCCTGAACCAAATCTTAAGACATGGGTAAACATTAGAAGAATTCACATTTCTCGTTGGTGGATCCTAACCAGTGTTGTAAGTACTGCTTTAAAATGCCAAAACTAGAAACGTGAGCAAGAGACAAATAACAGAGTAGGCAATTTAATGAAAACTTCATTTAAACTCAAACAGGTTGTTCATCAGCTGATCAAACGTTTAAGGCCATAGCCCCCCCCCCCCCAAAAAAAACAGAACTAAACGTGTCAAAAATGGACTCTGTAGTGAGTAGCCGCACCGTTCTTGTTGATCACTTCAAACACTGGTGTCGGTAGGCTTCATACGAATGATTCCTGGAGGCTGGTCGCAACGTTGCTCCATGTGGTGAAGATGGCTGACGTCGTTTGTGTAAACATCCCTTGCCATCCATCCTCAAACGTTCTCAATGGAATTTAGATCAGGGGAACATGCAGGATGGTCCAAAAGAATGACTCATTGTCATGCTAGAAACGTTGAAAGCCATCAGGACCGTCCAGGTTACATGTTTTCCTATCAGAGAATACAACTTTTTCCACCCTTCAATGTCTCGTGTGTTATTACTCCCTTGCAAATTCCAAACGGGCAAGATTGTGGCATTGAAGGAGATGTGGCTTTTGCAGACGTTTTTTGTTCTTGAAGCCCCTTCTCTCACAGATGCCGTCTTATGGTTATTGGCTTGCAGTCTGCATCAGTAAGGGCCTTCATTTGGGTTGAGGATCGCCCTGTGTTTTTACGGACAGCCCGTCAGATCCTCTGGCTCAGTGCAGGTGAAATGTTTTTGGTCAGGGCAAACAACCTGAATGACTTGATGTCTCCACTCTGAATATTGGGGCCATCTATCAGTTCGGCAATACGCTGAAGGGCGAGTTGGTGTGGCTGTCCGTACTGCTGGTTTAAAGCTGCCATAGTGTCAGTGAAGGGGTAGTCAGAATTACTGTAAGAATCTGCCACCAGCAATGCTTCCTCCAGCTTCAGATGATCCACTAATATCTGGAACTTGAAACGTTCAGTGGCTTCTCTAGGAAGGAGATTGTCTAAGGCAATACGGAGTCTCGCAAAGTCTCTTGGGTTAGGACGGTTGAAGTTCGGGATTGTAGGAGTAGGCCCTGTGTATGTTTTTTTCCTGTCCACCAGGGGAGTCACTGAGCGTTTACATCTGGGCTCGTGCCAAGGTGAAGGGGAACTACGTCTCTCACGCTGATCTGGAGAGTAGCTGAAGCGGCATGCAGGAGAGTAGTCACCTCGGCATGATGGTTCTCTGTATTCTCTGGAGGAATGACAAGAGGCTCTGTAGCTGGCATAGCGCTCAGGTGAGCGGCGGTGGCTACACTGCTCATAATTATGTTGAGAACTGTAATGCCCTTCTCTGGACTCATAGCTTCGTCGCGAAGCCTGGTGCTTGCTGAGTTCTGGCTCTGGCGAGCGTTTAGGTGAGGGAGAGTCATTCCTGGTTGTTTCCCTGTAGTCCTGACGCCTGTCAGAGGACCGTTGTGGTGGTGTCTCCCTGTCTCGGAAGTAGACTGATTTGTACTGTGTTGAAGCACCTCCGTATTCCAGCCCTTCTCTGTAAAGTCTATCTCTGGCAGCCACAGTACGTGGCTCTGAACTGGAATTGCTGGGCTCCGCCCTGGCTCTGAGCTGCTCGTTCTGTATTTTTAATTCTTCAACTGATGCTAGAAGATCTTCCCTTTCACGCTCTAGTATGCTGCACTCCCTTCTCCACTCATCTGCAGAATATTCACATTTATCAGTGACTGACCGTCCCGCTGGGCTGTGGTACAACTGACTTTCTGGTGGTGCAGAGCGTGAATCAGGTCTGCTGTGGTCCTCTTCGTCTAGCCGCTCCCTAGGCTGTGACTCGGAAGGCTTCATGGTTTGAGATCTGTTCGGGATATCAGACAAGTCATAATCTTGCAAGTAGTTAGGGAGGGACCGCTGCCTCCTAGATCGTGGACTATACTCGTTATCCGAGGTGGTAGACATCTTGCTCCGCTGCAGGCTCTGGATCCGGCTCGAAGGACCACTTAGTTTAGAAGAGAACTGGCTTCTTTGAATTTTGATAGTTTGTGGATCATTAGATAGAGCTCACAGCGGTGATCGGTCAGAATCACGCAAGATTTCTTCATTGGAAGTATTTATTGGATATACAACTGCAGGATTGAGATGTACATTGAGGTGTGTGGTTCTGAAACAATAATGAAGTGAAAACAAACATAATTAGTTGAAAGAAAATGAATGATTATCATGCAACAAACCATTATGTGTATTAACTGTATCCTATTCTAACAATACAGCAGAAATAAAATACAAGAATATTATTTAAACATGACCGAAACTGGCATTAGAAGAATGAAAAAGTCTGTGCAATGGTTCTAGGCTGCAATAACTATAACAATGAGAAAGCATAAACCATTCGCTATTCAAAGCCTCCCTCTGCTGGTCACATAAATAACTACAACAGGCCGCTCTGGTGACGACCAGTGTTCATGCGGACAGTGCGTGCTCTATAACCAATTAACTGGATTAAAGGCGAATATCTCCGCAATAGCTTACAAACTATGTGCAGAGGGTGCATAACTGGTATTCTACAACGTGTAACAAAGGAATAATGCCCGAGTACAGACTTATACATTTATACATAATAAGAAGC